>NC_138341.1:10747500-11347500 GCF_046562875.1 Panthera onca | reverse complement strand
ATCTCAGGACGTGTCCAGAGACTTTAGTGGTAGTGGAGGAAAGAGGGATTATAGCTCCTACCATAGAGAAGAACAAAGCACCTTCATGAATCTGAACCAATACTCCTGCCTTTTTGATGTTGGCATTTGGAAGCCTCAAACTGATTCTTTGTGTTCCATGTCCCCTCATAAGCCTACCCATATTCTAGGCCTCTGTCAAGTTCTTCCAGAACCTTCCTTGCTTGCTCAGCCTACAGGGACCTCCCTCAGCTACTCCAAATGTTTTCCCGCCCTAGGCCGCTCCACAGACAGTTGGCATCTCCTACTACTGTTCTTGGACAGCTCACAACCTCTCTGAGACTCAGACATCTGTCAGATAGGGATGGAGCGCTGCCTTCTCATCGTCAGGAATTACAGTGAGTAGCAAGTGTGCATGGGGAGAGAGCATTTGGTGGCTGTGAGCTCTCTGCTGTGTGGTAACTTCCACTGTATGCTGATGCTCAGTACTTACACCAGGCCCTTCTAGTTATGCTTGGAGTGGGCACAGCATTAATGAACTGAGGCCCCCCTCCCCCCCCCCCCCGCAGCTTCTTGCAGAGAGCAGGTGCTCAACCAAGATTTGGGGGTGATGAGGTGAAATGTGACTCAGTTTCTGGAGTCCAACCTGGGCTGGAATTTGTAGTGTCTGATTATCTTGACCTTGTGAAATTTATTTAATTTTGCAGGGCTTCAGTTTTTTTCATTATAAAATAGGAAGGAAAAATAATTGAGTTGAGGGAATTAATGAGGAATTCATATAAAGTGCCTAGAATACCTCCTTACACATCATATAGTAAGTGGTTTTTGCCATTGCGATTGCATTTGGAAAACCTTATAAAAATACTTACCGGTATTGATTGCATGTCCGTGACTCTGCTAGGTATTAGGGATGCAAACGTGAATAGGACTTGAGGTCATCGGTAGCCAAGAACATGCAAATTAAAACAAAAATGAGATGTCATTAGAAAAAATACAACGTATCGAAGCCCAAATATTGGTACTTCAGATATTAGAAAGGGCACAGAAAAGCAACTCCTTTCATTTATTGTTGGTGGGAGTATGAATTGAATTCTTGGAGAGCAATTTCACAACTTCTACCTAAATTTAAAATACGTATGCGCGTTTAATGCAGCAATTCAACCTCTCGGGTATTTGCTCTAAGGAAACATTTAAACACGTAAATTATCTATAAACTCTTGTAAACATTTGCAAGAGTTTTCATTGCAGCATTGTTTATGAGTGAAAACCTGGAAGAAAACAAACAAACACCAGCCTAAATACTCATCAGCCGGGGAATGCTGGTACAACCATACTATGAAATACTACAGATAGATTTTTTTTTTTTTAAAAAGAATGAATTAATCCATACATGCTGACGTGGGAAGATCTTGGACTAATGTTACTAAGTGAAAAAGTAAAATGTAGAGCAATGTATCATTTATGCTAAAAACAACAACAACAACGTCGAGAAAACCATACTCTCTGTTTCTGTTTCTGTGCATGTGATTGGCCAGGGGGAAAAGCTGAATGAAAACAACCAAATTGGTAATAGTGTTTTCCCTGAGGAAGGGCTGGTTTCACCGGGCCCTAGAGTATTTTTCTTAATAAGCTTTGTCCGAATTTTTAACAAGTAGATACATTCATGTATTACTTATGTAAAGAAAAATTTAAAAAAAATGTGACCAGGCACTAGTGAGTTAAGAGTCTAATTATTTGAGACGAGTGGGGTATAGGCTAGGATGTGGAGGCTGTTTTGAGTGTAGAGGACGTCCATTTGCTGGTTGTGAAGGCTGCAGTCCAGGAGGACAGTAATGTCTGGGTGCAGACTACCCGTGTAAGCGATGGGCCGTGTGGAGTGTGACAGGAAAGAAGCCAACACTTTCCACACTGTGGAGCCAGCACTGCCCTCCGGCCCCCTTCTCTGGTTGGCTCTTGATACCAGTGGTGAAGATCCTGGCCATTCGGGGATACATGTCTACGATTTTTCTGGCTGAGGTATCCTTGGGTTTTTAAGAGGTCTTTTTGGGCAGGCTCTAGGATAACTCCCAGCCAGTTTTCTCTCATGGTGTTCCCATCTAGTCACACACCTTGTGTCGTGGGGATTTCTTCTGGTTCTGGGCCACAGCTTCTCTTTGCTAGGTTGTCCTGTGGGCAGGTGTCAGCCACAGTGCCCTTGACTTTCAGATTTCTCAGGCATGAGTGTGTTGTGTCCCACAAACTCTGGGGACGTGGGACGAGCTCTCCCGGTGGTCTTGAAGCCCCTGTTACAGGCTTGGAATTTGGGAGGAGGAAGAACTATCGAACACTGATGTCCTGTCCCAAATCCTCTCTCTAGTGTTCCCTGTCCTTTATCTAACGTCCAATATGGCTGGCGTGGGTAGTTAGCCCAGTCTTCTACCTCACCATGCCCTGCGGGTGTAGTTGGCATTCACCGTCTGGGGGCCTCAGCCAGAAGTAGGATTGGAGGGGCTCCAGGTAACATTCACTGAGAATGTCATGCAGCTTGACTATGATTTCGTTAACAGACTGTAGAAAGTTCGAGATTATGGTCCTTAAATAATTCAGGTCAAAAATGAGGTCACGGAGGCTCAGAGATGCCAAACAACGTGTCCAAGCCCACACAGCTGCTTGGTGACAGGGCCTGCAGTTAATTACGTGAGATCCCTGGTTGGTAACAACCTCTGTAGCTCTCAGTCTCACATCGGTTATCATAAATTCCAAGCATGAGATTCTTAATGCTTTTTTTCTTTTGATTCTCCATACTTTTTGACTGCCAGTAATTGGTATATTAGTATAGAACCTATAAAATTGTATGAAAACATATCGAAATGCTATTCTTCTTTTATATTTATAATCAAATGATAGAGTGGAGGCTTAGTGGCAGATCTGAGACTCAAAACTAGGTTTTTAAGGGAGTAGGAGCGATAAAGGAGAAATGGCTGTGGTTGTTGCTCCTAGGAATTCTACTTCTTAATTGAGAGGCTAGGTGACCCACATAATCTCTAGCAGTCTTTTTTTTTTAATTTTTAAAAAAACTTTATTTTTGAGAGAGAGAGAGAGAGAGCGGACGAGGGGCAGAAAGAGAGGGAGACACAGAATCTGAAGCAGGCTCCAGGCTCCGAGCTATCAGCACAGAGCCCAATGCAGAGCTCGAACTCATGAACTGCAAGGTCATAACTTGAGCTGAAGTCAGATGCTTAACCGACTGAGCCTTCCAGGTGCCCTGAGCAGTGATTCTTGACTAGGGGATATCAGTAATATCTGGAGGCATTTGGAGTTGTTATAACTGGGAGGGAGGGGTGCTCTTGGAATCTATCAGGTAGAGGCCAGAGATACTGCTATACATCCTACAGTGCACGGAACAGCCCCACAACCAAGAGTCATCTGACCCAAGATGTCAATAGTGCTGAGGCTGAGAAGTCCTTCTAGAGCACGAACACTAAAAGCTGTATTAATGGCTCTACACAAGAAATGCAGAGGTGGAAAAGGTCAAGGCATGAGCTGGAGTCCTCTCTGTACCCCATGCACAGAGCATGCCTCTTTGCCTTTGTTCTCATCCTGGCCGAGAGGGGGGTTCCCACACCTGCTCCAGCCTCCTTCTTGGCTGTGGCATCTGGAAAGGGATCCACCACCAAGGCCAGGGTGGGGTGCGGGAACTCTCATGTCTGGCTATTTGTTAGTGTTCAGAGTGTGTGCATCTGACGTCCTTATTTGGATTTACCCTGCTCAAAACTCTACCGGTTGCCCCCTTACTTAAAAAGCTCCACTGCTTTGGCTTCGTGCATGACTGTGGCCCAGAGAGTTCAGACTCTGACCTTCTCTTAACCCTTGCCTTGCTTCTGCTGTCCCCTTCCCATCCTATGCTCTATCCCCCTGAACTAGCTGTTCCAGAACATGGCCAGCTCTTTTTTCCTGTTACGATCTTCCAGGTGATTTGAGGTGAAAAATTGGGCTTAAAAATATCAACTTTCTTGCTTTCCCAGAAGATGATTTTCTGAAGACAACAGACAGATGCTTAAATCAATTAAGAGCAGAAAGAGCATGATGAAAAGTTTCCTTCCCGGTAAGCTGTGGAGGCTGTGAGCTGGAATGTTTTTTCATACTAAAAAGACTGCCTTTCAGAAGACTAAATTGCCAACAGTTTTTGAAGAATGAATCCTTTTTAGGTGATATCCTTCTTGAATTCTCAGCCGTGTTTGAGAGAATACTGCAAATATTTGACTTGAGACTCTGAGCTGAAAGCATCTAGCAGCTCCCTCTCCTCTCCTTCTCCTCTCCCTCTTCTCTCCCTCTCCTCTTGCTTCTGCTCTCCCTCTCCTCCCTCTCCCCCCTCTCCCCTCCCCTTCCTCTTCCTCAGGGCTCTCCCCTCCCCATGCTGCCCACTGCCCTTTATTTAACAGAAAACATTGGGAAGGGCCCTGGCAGAGCCTCTCAGATAGTCAGCAGCAGAGGGGGCTGGAAGACACGTTTGTCCTCTGACTGCTTCCTTTCCATCCTTTTTCCTTTTTTTTTTTTTTAAAAAAAGCAATTGTTTATATTAAAGGTATACAGTGTGGTCATTTAATATACATATATGTATTGAAATGATTACTACAAAGAAATTAACATATCATCTCCTCATACAGTTACTTTTTTTTTTTTTTTTTTTTGGTGAGGACAGCACCTGAAATCTACTGTCTTGGCAAATCTTTGGTATTCAGTATGGCATTAGCTCTAGTCATCAGTCCCCTTTCTGAATAACTCTGTTTTCCCACCCCTCACCTGCTTTTTGCTGTCACCTGATGATACCCGAGCAGGACATACAAGAACGCCAACACATAGCATGAGATCCTGACCAGACACCATCAGCTCTTTTCATGTACTTCTCATCTCAGCACACTCAGGGGTGTATTCCACGGCCCCGGGATAGGTTTCTTCAAATTCCTTTATCTGTCCCAACAGTTTGCTGAAATTTCTCTAGTTCGACTTGTGTATTTTACCTCATTTTTCCCCCCTTTCTAATCCCAAGGTCTCTATTTTCTTTTGTTACTAACAAGCTCTATCTGTAAAGTAAAGATAACGATGGTGAACCTGAAGGCAGAGAGTGTACCAGATGACCGTTTTCAGCTTATTTTGGTTTAAGATTTATAGTTCAGGTATGGTTTTAAGGGTAGTCTCACCTTTGGGAGAAGACACGTTGATGAGAATTTGTAGCTGGACCCTCCTAGAGGGACGTTCTTCCTAAGGCCAGTCTCCCCTCCTGTTTCTTAGAGAGTTTTCAGTGCTTGACAAGCTCTAAAAGCAATATTTTGAAATCAGCTACCCTCTACTATGAATTTTGGAGCTGAGACAAAATCAACAAGCATTCATTTGCTCATTCAGCTAATGCCTCCTGAGCACACATATCCTGAGCTAATGCCTCCTGAGCACCAGGCTCTGGGGCCACATATATGAGCCAGACAAAGGTGTGTCTTCCTAAAGCCTACACACTAATAAAGGAACGAATTAATTCACTCAGTGTGAATTATTCTCGTTGTTGGAAATTTAGTGGTGAACAAGACAGATGAGCAACTTGCTGTTATGGAGGTGATATTCTATTGGGGAGAAAGAGAAAGAGGGAATTAAACAGGCAGATAGAATAAAAGAGAAAACATCAGAGATAAGGACCGACTTTAGAACTGTAGTTAGGGACAGACTTTTTTTAAAAAAATGTTTAAAAGTATTTATTTTTGAGAGAGGAAGAGAGAGAGAGAGGAGACAGAGTATGAGCTGGGGAGGGGTAGAGAGAGGGAGACAGAGAATCTGAAGCAGACTCTAGGCTCTGAGCTGTCAGCACAGAGCCCGATGTAGGGCTGGAACTCAGGAACCATGAGATCATGACCTGAGCTGAAGTCAGTTGCTTAACTGACTGAGCCACCCAGGAGCCCCAAGGGACAGATTGCCTTGCCCTTAGGCTGGTACTGATACTGCTGAGAAGGAGTGAGCATGTCAACATCCAGAGAGGAGTGTTTGAGTGGAGGAAATTGTGAAGGCCCCTAACATGGACTGAACTTGTTGGGTTTGAGGGTAGAAAAGCTGTGGTGTAGAGAGCAGGTTGCTGTCAGAGGAATATGGCATGTGAAATTATGCAGGGCATCATAGGCCAGAGTATGGAATTTGGGTTTTATTCCAGTGCAATGGTAAACCATTCACATTTTTAGCAGGACATCGACACAATCTGATTTATGTTTTAAAAAAGATAAAAATGCTCTAGATTTATGTGATTTTGGTATTAAAATTTTTTGGCTTCATAAAGTGAATTGGGAGCTTTTTGTCCGTTTGTTTGTATATAGAGAGAGTGAGAGCCCTAGTAGTGGTGGGGCAGAGAGGGAGAGAGGGAGAGAGAGAAAATCCCAGGCAGGCTCTGAGCTGTCAGCATGGAGCCAGATGCAGGACTCAATCCCACAAACAGTGAAGTCATGACCTGAGCTGTATCATGACCTGAGCCAAAATCAGGAGTCAGTTGCTTAATCGGCAACTGAGCCACTCAGGCGCACTGAGTTGGGAGCATCTTAAATGGTTTAGAACAGAAATTCTCTAACATTGGTGCATGTCAGGATCCCCTAGAAAGCTAATTAAAGGTATCGAGTCCTGGGGGCGCCTGGGTGGCTCAGTCGGTTAAGCGCCCGACTTGGGCTCGGGTCATGATATCGCGGTTCCTGAGTTCAAGAGCCCCGCGTTGGGCTCTGTGCTTACAGTTCAGAGCCTGGAGCCTGTTTCGGATTCTGTGTCTCCCTCTCTCTCTCTCTGACCCTCCCCCATTCATGCTCTGTCTCTCTCTGTCTCAAAAATAAATAAACGTTAAAAAAAAATTAAAAAAAAAAAAGGTATCGAGTCCTGCACTTGTTGAAGTACGGCAGGGTTTGGGCTTCAGATTTTATTTATTTACTTTTTCCACCTGGTTTCCTGGATGATTCTGTTTCTTTTCTTTTTCTTTTCTTTTTTTAAAGTAGGCCTCATGCCCAGTCCAGAGCCCAATAAAGGGCTTGACCTCATGACCCTGAGATCAAGACCTGGGTTGAGATTAAGAGTCAGACACTTAACCGACTGTGCCACCCAGGTGCCCCCTGAATGATTCTTACTCATACCGAAGTTTGAAAGTCGCTGGATTAGAAAACAATGCAATTATCTGTTATTTAAAGGTCAGATGAAATTCAGCTGGGAGCTCATGTGTTCCTGATGAGTTTTTCAATGGTAGTCCTTCAGTCATCTTTTGGTTTCTTCTGTGGTAATCCATCTACCCCACAGAACTAAAAAACAACCACATTCATTACTATAAAGAGAAGCATTCCAAATATCAGTCAGTACATTCCAGCCATGTATCAAAGGAATAATATGTGAGGATGAGGCAGAGCTTTTTTCCAGAAAACTAAGGTTCAACATCAACGAAATATGTCAGCAGTATTCACGATATCAACAAACTGCTGGAGAAACCTGTGTCATTGTAATGCTGACAAGGCTCTTGGTAAGATTCAGCAGCAATGCCTAATGAAGACTTGAAAAATGGGAACCAAGTAAAACTAGGTAAATATGAGCCAGACTGAACACAACAACCATGGCAATATTAACAACGAAAAGTTGGTAGTAAACATTATTCTAAATGGAAAAGCTATTTTAATCAAATCAGGAACTGTATAGCTTGTCTACTGTTCCCTCCATTACTTAACATGGTCAGGGAGGTTTTAGTGCATACAAAAACACAAGAAAATCCACCATAGAAATACAAAGGATTATAAGAGAATATCATGAAAAATTATATGTCAACAAATTGGATAACCTGAAAGAAATGGTTAAATTCCTAGAACTGAATCAGGAAGACATAGAACATTTGAGCAGACCAGTTACCAGCAATGAAATTGAATCACTAATCAAAAAACTCTCAACAAATAAAAGCCCAGGACCAGATGGCTTCACAGGTGAATTCTACCAAACATTTAAAGAAGAATTAGTACCTAGTCTTCTCAAACTATTCCAAAAAATAGAAGAGGGGGGTACCTGGGTGGCTCAGTTGGTTAAGCGTCCAACTCTTAGTTTTGGCTCAGGCCATGCTCTCAAAGTTTGTGAGTTCAAGTTCTGCATTGGGCTCCATGCTGTCAGCGAGGAGCCTGCTTGGGATTCTCTCTCTCCCTCTTTCTCTCTCTCTCTGCTTCTCTGCTGCTCACTCTCTCAAAATAAATAAATAAACTTAAAAAAATAAAAAAAATAGGAGGAAGGAAAGCTTCCAAATTCATTCTATAAGGCCAAAATTACACCCATTACAAAACCAGATAAAGACCCTACAGAAAATCACAGGCAAATATTTCTGATGAACATAGATGCAAAAAATCCTCAACACAAGCACTAGCAAACTGAATCCAATGATATATTAAAAAAATTACTCACCACAAAGTGGGATTTATTCCAGGGATTCTAAGTGGATCAATGTTCACAAATCAATCAACATGATATATCACATCAATAAGAGAAGGGATAAAAACCATATGATCATTTCAGTAGATGCAGAAAAAAGCATTTGACAAAGCATAGCATCCATTCATGGCAAAAACTCTCAACACAGTAGGTTTAGAGGGAATGTACCTCAACACAAAATGACAACAACAACAAACACACCAAAACACGAGAAAGTAAAATAATTGCAACAAACATCTGGAAAGAAGAAGCAAATCTATATTGTTGAGCTTATGATATATTTTATGTTTGAGAACCCAAGAGACAGTAGCGAAATTATTGCAGTTATTAAGAGACTATGGTCAGGTGGCTGGATATAGAAGTTACCTACAAAAATTTGATGCTTTTCTCATCTGATATGGAAAAAAAAATTCATTTATAATACTCAAAAATCTAAAGCACTTAAGAGTAAACGAAACAAGAAAAGCAGTAAATCTCTATGAAGAAAACTACAGTAATTTTATTTAAAGATGCAAAAAAAAAGCAGCCTAACCCCAATATAAACATTATTCTTGGTTAGGAAGACTTTCTATCACAAACTTGCTAATTACCCTTAATTAGTATTATATGTTAAGGTCATGCCAATTAGTAGAGATTTGCCTTGCTAGGTACCCTTAGACCATAAAGCCACTGTAATCAAGTCAGTATGAGGTTAGTTTATGAATGGACAAGTAGATTAATGGGACGCAAAATAGAGAACTTGTAAATATGCCTATTTTACATGGGGGACTTTAATATTTAATAAATGGTGCTGACACAGCCAGCTGTTCATCTGAAAGAAAATAAAAACAGACACCCAGCTTAGGCCATATTTTATCCTCTGCCATATATAAAAATACATTCCAGATGAATTAAAGAGTTTAATGCAGACAAATATAGAAAATGACATGTATAGTGTAGGAATTGGGAATACCCTCTTAATTAACACTGCAAACCCAAAAGCTGAATATGAAGGCATATCTGAATATATGAAAATTAAAATTTTGTATATACAAAATAAAACCTCCACAAGTAAAGTCCATTGCCAAAGATATGCTGTGATAATATTTTTATTGCAGTAATGCACAAAGCATGGGTATTTTGAATATTCAAAGATTTCTTACAAGTTGATAAGAAGGCAAGAAACCATCAAGAAAATGAACAAAAGGCATAAATTGTCAATGCAGAGAAAAGCAAATACCAGTGGCCGGTAAACATTAACTGATGTTTAAATGAGCTCTCAGTTTAGGAAATGGAAATTAAAATCACAATGAGACATAATTTTACACCCATTGACTGGCAAAATTAAAGGGAAATATAAAACTGATGTTTGGCAGGTATGAAAGGAAAATAGCACTTTCAGTTTTAACTTGGAGATTTCAAAATTTATAGCCTTTTTACAAAGCAATGGACAGCATCTATTAATATTAAAAGTACATATATTCTTTGACCTAATCCTGGTGACCTTTCTTATAGAGATTAAATTCCTAAGATGTAAGGACTCATAAATAAAGATGATTCATGGAGCGTTATTCATAATGGCAAAGCAAAACAACAATAAAATAAAACTGGAAACAAATTGGCAAATACTCACCATAAGGGAATCATTGGACAAATGATGGCACATAATTATAATACATATGGCACAGACTATAACCATGGTATACTATGTGGTCTTTAAAAGAATGAATTAGGTATTCAGTTGACTTGAAGGACCTCCCACTAAGTATTGTTGAGTGAGAAAAGCAAGATGCATGAAATATACATATTAGGGTTCTATTTTGTAAATGAAACTGACAAAATGCCTTCCATATACATACAGATATATGTATATGCCCACATATATCTCATAGAATTGAATTAATGGAGAATAACATGGGTACAGACATGGAGAAACATAGCTTATCAGCATGGACTGTGATGTTTGGGGAATGGGGAGGCTGACATAGTAGAGGGGAAAGATGGGAGAACCAGACAAAAAAGGAACAGAGAAAAGACTAATTAAAAAAGCATATGAGGGGCGCCTGGGTGGCTCAGTCGGTTGAGCGTCTGACTTCGGCTCAGGTCATGATCTCACGGTTTGTGAGTTCGAGCCCCACGTCAGGCTCTGTGCTGGCAGCTCAGAGCCTGGAGCCTGCTTCAAATTCTATGTCTCCCTCTCTCTCTGCTCCTCCCTGGCTCATGCTCTGCCTCTCTCTCCTTCAAAAATAAATAAAAACATTAAAAAAAAAAAGCATATGAACAATAACCTTCACACAAAATTATATACGTATGTGTATGTGTACACATAATGAAATAAAAAGATTTCAAAAATCAAGGGTATTCTAATAGTATTAAAAAGATGACTGCAGGTGATATGACAAGAATGGGTATAGTGTGCAAGAACGGAAGCAGGGAGAGCAGATTTGAGGCCACCTAGTGCCGAAGGCGAGAGAGGATCTTGCCTGGGGCTCAGAAGCGATGGTAGAGACCTGAGAAGTGAACAGACGTGGGATAAGTCTTGGTAGTTATGGTTGCCAAGATCTTCGGATGGATTGGACATGGAGGGAGTTGAAAGGTAAAGACGGGACTCAAGGATGGTTTTCCAGTGTTTTGCCTTAGCAGCTTGATGGGCAATGGATCCATTTTAAGGATAGGATAGACTGAGTGAGGAATGGGTTGGGTGGGGAAGAAATATAGAGTTCCCTTTGGGAGTATTTAAACAGTTTGAGATGCCTCTTACAAATCACTTGGGAAAGGTCAAGCAAGCAGGAACATATAGACTCCAAGTGGCAAGGACTGTCCCTTCCTTAGGCCAGTAGGACTGATATTGTTGGGTGCATCACCCTTCTGTCTCCTTGAAAGCCAAGGCACCCTTTCCTGCAGCACCTGTTGAGACCTCGTGCTCATTCAACTTCTCCCTCTTCCCAGTCGTCTTTCCTCACTCTGTTCAGGTGACATTCCCAAGAGCAGTCCCCAGTAAACCGTCTGCTCACAATTTACCATTTCAGAGTCTGTTTTCTGGGGAACCTGAGCCTTCAAGATTACTCAGGTGGTCAATGGCTAATGTGGAACTTAGATCCAGTTCTCCTGACTAAAAAGCTTCTCTTCTTTCTCCATGACCTAAGAGAGCCTTGGGATAACCTCTGTTAGAAGGCACACATATGGCCCTTTGGAATCTGGTGTTTCTAACTTGCTAAGGGCTGTCCAGAGCCTTCCGACAGCTATCAACAGCCAGGAGCTAAGCCATTGTGTGTCTCTTTATGCCTGTGAGCCTAGATCTGCTTGTTCTAAGAAGTCTTTGTGTCCCTTCAATCAGGCCAAGGAAGGTGGATGTTTAAATTAGCTCTAGGTTGGGCCCCCAGAGTCCACTGCAACCAGACTGAATGTGTTTTATGCATCCTTCAAGGCCTACGATACCTGTAACTTCCTCTCTGAAGCCTTCCCTCAGGCAGAATTAATTAATTCAGCCAACAACACAACAATGCAGATCCTACTATGCGGCAGGCCCTGGAGGTAACGTAATATTACGTACTCCTCTGTGATCACTCCCTTTTGTGTTTCCTCCTCTCAAGGACTCATCATGGGTAATAATTACTTATACCTTGGCCTCGTCCACTGGACTCTGCTTCTCCAGGGTCACCACCTTATTTATCTCTGCATTGTGAGCTTTTTGTATAGCATCTGGTGCAGAGCACTGGGTAAGTGGTGGTTGATTTTAATCTGTTAGTGACTTTAAGCTCCTCTTTCTGCTTCAGACTTCCATAGCTTCAGGATCTAACGTGAGCAGGATTATAGTGCTTTCTCCCCCACCATGCCAACGAGTTTTGTTTGGGATGTCTCAAAATAAAGGAGACACCATCCAACAGTTATTTTACCCATAAAGGCCACTTGTCATATCTCATCTCTGAGGACCCTACAGCAAGATGAACATACTCTATACTGCATGTTCCCAATCTCCCCCCTTTTTTACCCTTGCTCTCAGAATGGAGTCCTTGTAGCTTTCTCCTCTGTCTCTAACGCCCTCTCTGCCTTGACTGGTTCTGTTGTTCTGCCAACTCCTCTCACCATCCTCCTCAACAGAGCCTTTGCCCTTCCTGTGGAATCTTGTTCTGTTATCACTGCTCTTGCTTTCATGGCCAGCCCCCCTTTCGGCCTTCACGCTCCCATCACGAAGAAGTCTCGTTCAAGTCCACTATCGTCTCTGGGTCCTGTTGTGTCTTCTCTGCCCTTTCACCACACACCCCTTCAAAGAAAAGTTTCTACGTTTGCTCTCCTTGGTTCCTCATCCCCCCCCCCCCCCCTTTGCAATGTGTTTTCCTCATTCACAAATTCTAGGCACCAGTTCCTGAAAGTGTTACCGAGAATGTCATGACTCTCAACTCAAGTCTTGCCTTCATTATCTTCAACCACTTTAGGATGTTTAAAACTGTTGACCCTCTTTCCCTTTGGAAGTTCTTCCCCTGGAGAGATGTCCAACAGTGTGGCAGAGTGAGGAAGAGCATGCAGCTAAGAGTTAATAAAAATGGAGTTCGCCTTTCAGTTCTACAATAATAGCTTTATGACCTTGGACAGCTCCCTCAACCTCCACTTCCTTATCTGTAAAATGGGGTGATAATTGTAAAGCCTAAATAGGATTATCATGTTCAAATAAAATGGTGTATTTATGACTTGCCTGGCACAGAGGCCCTCAGAGTGTATCACTGCCTTATCAACCCTTTTTGATTTCCATGTCTGTGCACTATCCTGGTTTCCTTTCTATCTCTCTGACTACAGCCCCTTTTCCTCTGCCTACCCTGTAACGAAGGTTTCTCCAAGGAACAATGAATGAAGGGATATAAAGGAAGTACTTTGGCTTTTTAACAAGGCAGGTAGGCAGCTGTGAATATAAAACCTTTAATAAGTAGTTCTTTGAATTTTGGCTTAATTATTCACCTCATGTATAATTATAACCAGAAAAAAAAACACCAAAAATAAATTTTCTGCCATTTCAATGTTATACCTCATTTCATGTTCCTTTACAACAATCTCTAATGATATTGCAAAAATATCTATATCAAGACTCTGTAGAGAATGCCCTTAATCTATTGCCAATTGCACTATTAACTTGTTGTGCATTCAGAGTGGATATAAATTGTCTTAGGTTCCTTGAAAGAAGTTAGACATGGCTTGATATATTAATGAAATCATTACCATTTCATTAAACTGTATGTTTTGGACCAGACTCTTCTGTGGCTTATTGGATTGCGTAAAGTACATAATCACAGTTGGTGGACAAACTTACAGCACTCAAAAGCTGCAACTTTTTGCGTGAAATATTTTCTTATACGAGGATGAAGTTCTGTGCAAAATAACTAAAAGTCAGGTGCATTTAAAGAAAGAACAAAAAACATGTGCAAAACAATGGCAAAACAACTGCTATTTCAGGAAAAAAGACAGTGTTTATCTGATTCTCAGAAATTAAGGTTGTCTTTGTTGGGCCTATGTATACATTATGTGCAGAAATAACTTTCACCCTCGCACACTTAGGAACAAAGTTTAGGAACAGTCTTGCATTGCAACTGACATTTATTAATTAACTGATTAACTCCTTGATTAAGAAAGGAGGATAAAATGCAACCCAATGTTTTAACTCATATGTCAATGTGAAACGTTCAAGCTTCAAAATACCAAAATTATTGTATGATCTTTTAAATACTTAAAGCAATAGCAACCACAATGACAAGCCAAGCCGATGCTGTGGAAAATAATCATACTTGTTTTAAGGACCCAGCAAGGAGCCAAAATTATTTATTAAATTTTAACATCTCATGGTTGTGTTGCTCTAGTGTAGGTATCAGGAAGTGGTGTTTCATTCGCACAGAATCACAGAAACTCCACACAGGAAATGGGCTTAAATTCTGTTGCTGCCATTCACCCACCGTGTGCAGTCTTGTTGGTTATTTGTTCCTCTGGAGCTACAATCTATTTTCATCTATAAAACAGAGCTAGTTCTAGCTGTGGGTCTACCACTTTCACAGGATTGTCTTGAGTAACAAAGAAGGCGGTGGGAGTGAGTGCTTGTTGGAAGATTATGATTTGCCATGAAACACTAGGGGGGAGGCATCCGTACTGGGAAGTGAGGCTGAGCCAGGCCAGCGCTCAAAGACAGGTCCCAACTTGAGTTGTGTGACTAGCAACTTGGACTTGGTTGAGTGTCCTTCACACTGGTTTCTCTCATTTCAGCTATCAGGCCAGGCAAAGGATGTCCCTGAGATCTGGAGGGTGTAAGTGAGGAAGTTCCCTGCTGCCTCCCTTTCTCTCCAGCAGCTCAGAGAGTCCTCTGAGTCAGAAGATTCCCAAATCAAGGGCCTTTTACTCTCCATCATCCTCTTTCCCCCTTCCTTCCCCCCTCGCCCCTCCCCCCTTCCCCCTCTCCTCCTTCTTCTTTTTGTTTAGGCTGGAGAGTGGAGTACATATCACCTCATATCACCTGGTCTAAAAATATGTTTCCTGGGTTTATAGTTCTTTGCTAGACTGATTAGTGTTAGAACACAATCCTCCCTGGATTTCTTGGTGTTCCTGCCCATTTCAGGCCTTCTGTGTAATAGAACTTGACCAACTACAGAGAGAGAAGATGCCTGCTCTCCTCCAGATCCATTCACTCCCTTTTTTAGAGACACCTTTTCATCTCCCCCACAGATAATTGTTTATATTCTGGGTTAGAGACTTGCCCTCCCCTCCCTTGACAGGATTTGTTTGCCTTCCAGAGTAAAATATAGGCTTTCTCTCTTTCTCCCTCTCTCTCTCTCTCTGAGAGGGAGGATCGGTGGATGTGTCAGCAGTCCCTGTATAAGCTCTGAATTTCATAATTTGGGGGCTCTTCCCCTGTAGTGCAAACTGCTGAGTGCACAGGGACATCTGAGCCTCACCACAGGTGTGGAGACATCGTCCATCCTTCACAGTTTGGGCCTTAACGATTACTTCCTGCATTATTTATTGAGCCTACCTGAAGTAGCAGCCACAAAGACCTTCAGTGGGAGCTCTTGGGATGATTAGTATTCTTAACAGTTCAAATTTAGGAATCTTGGGCCGAGAGTTAGAGGCTCTCTGAAAGCAACCTTGAAAGAAATAGGCAGATCTTTCTCTAATGGGTATTTACTACGCCAAGGAAACAACTTGGGGCTGATGGTGTGATACGTATTTGTCGGTCTGTGAGGGAGTCGCCAGCTTCTCCACTGTTGAATGTGGTGGAGATAGATTATCATGTATGCATGGGATGGCTGGATACTGGTCAAGAGAGCAGTTATTCATGGTTTCTTGTCTATTTCCACTAATCTTTGGGAAACAAGGGACAAGATTTTTACTTGGTGGCATTTATGATATTTGTCACTAACCAAAGGTCATGCTTGATGGTAGTTTAACATTCCCTCAGCTATTGGTGCATTGAAGACAGCCCTGAACTAGGAGCCAAACCCCCCTCAGAACTGGATGCTAATACTGACTGTCACTCAGTAGTTAGATGGCCTTGGGAAAATCACTTCAATTTGCGGATCCTTGTTTGTTTTCACTTGAGTTACATTAGGATGACTGAATTGCTTAACAGGAATTTTATGATGATCAGATGGGCCAATGGGTAGGAAATGACTTTTTTAGGTTATGAGGTGGCAATAGCTAGCCTATATGAAGGTTTTAAAAATTTTTAATTAAAAAATTTTGGGGGTCACTAGAATAATTTAAATGTCTGATTTTGGGATGTGCTCCTTCCTATTGTACTTCAAGGTGGGGGGCGAGGGGGGAATAATACAATGTGTGCCTAATTTTGCTCATTTTTTATATCTTCTCTATAAGTTTCAGGAAGACATTTAAGTATTATGATAGAGCGTGAAATTATGTTACAGAGTAAGCAAGTAGCCCCTAATAGAGGTGTCTGTACTTTGAGAATCCATGGGTATCCAGAGTGATTTCTGAAGCACAATTTATATCGGTGAAGTTGTGTCCTGCTGAAAGGGATATGAGAAAGGGGAGTTTAGGCTCTGGTCAAGCCCTGGGTACTGAAATGCACAAGGGTACCGAGCCCTTGGTACCTAAATGCGGTGGGTACCCAAATGCACTGGGCACCCAAATGCACTGGGTACCAAGCCCCGGTACCTAAATGCATTGGATACCTAAATGCACGGGGTACCAAGCCCTGGGTGCCTAAATGCACTGTGTTTCCAGGAGGTGTGAATGGGCTGGGAGAGCACTTGGAGAGAGGAGGTGTCACAAACTTGGGTTGGCCCTTGGGGGACCATGGAGAGAACTGGAGGTGCATCAAGACTTCCCAAGTGGATTAGTTCCAAAAAGAATGCATCTTCAGTAGAATCCTGTAGCATAGAACAGTGGTGTAGTCTCCCTCTAGACAGAACTGAGGAAGTCACTGTGTACTACAGAATCCCGGAGGCAGGAGATGATGAGGCCCCATGGAGACTCTTCACTGGTAACAGTTGTTCATGGAGTTGCCACTGCTGAGGGCTGTTAGTGGGTGTGATCAGCTCTGTTGATTATCACTGCTATTGAGAATGGTTCGTGAAGGTCCTAATTATTGGCAGGTATTGCCCCAAGAAATAGGGAAAGTGTCAGTGCTGGAATATCTCTTGCACAGGGACTTCTCACTCAGCTGGATGGACCAAATAATGTCATTTTAAAGTTCCTATTATGTTTTGGCACTCTTGAAACATTATTTTATACATCTTCACGATAGTTCTATAATTCGTGTATTCTTATCTGCATTTGACAGAGGTGGGAACTGACACCAGGAAAGTTTAAATAACCTGCCTGAAGTTATGTGTACAGGAAATTGTGGAGCTGGGATTTGAACTTAGATTGAATGCTAAACCCAGGCTGTTTTCATTTTCAACACATCCTGTTACTTCATATTCTTCAGCCTTTATTCTCATCCCAGTGAAAGTCCTGCTTAATATCTGGCGTTGGGTATAGGTAGTTTTTGTTTGCAGTATACTCTTTCTCTCTCTTTTATAAAAATATGAAATTTATTGTCAAATTGGCTTCCATACAACACCCAGTGCTCATCCCAAAAGGTGCCCTCCTCAATGCCCATCACCCACTGTCCCCTCCCTCCCACCCCCATCAACCCTCAATTTATTCTCAGTTTTTAAGAGTCTCTTATGGTTTGGCTCCCTCCCTCTCTAACTTTTTTTTCCCCCTTCGCTTCTCCCATGGTCTTCTGTTAAGTTTCTCAGGATCCACATAAGAGTGAAAACATATGGTATCTATCTTTCTCTGCCTGACTTATTTCACTTAGCATAACACTCTCCAGTTCCATCCATGTTGCTACAAAAGGCCACATTCCATTCTTTCTCATTGTCACGTAGTATTCCATTGTATATACAAACCACGTCTTCTTTATCCATTCATCAGTTGATGGACATTTAGGCTCTTTCCATACTTTGGCTATGGTTGAAAGTGCCACTATAAACATTGGGGTACAAGTGCCCCTCTGCATCAGCACTCCTGTATCCCTTGGGTAAATTCCTAGCAGTGCTATTGCTGGGTCCTAGGGTAGATCTATTTTTAATTTTTTGAGGAACCTCCACACTGTTTTCCAGAGTGGCTGCACCAGTTTGCATTCCCACCAGCAGTGCAAGAGGGTTTCTGTTTCTCCACATCCTCCCCAGAGAAAGAACCACAGTTTCCCACTAGAAAATCTGATAAGATTGGAAGCTCAGAAAGTTTGGGGTAGGGCCCAAGCTAATTAACAGGGACCCTCTACACTGGCTATCACTAATTTTCAGCAAGATATAGAGCTCACAAAGGAAAAAAAAAACTTTCGTAAGAAAAAACCATTTCCACAAGAAAAAATAAAAACATCCACTTCCTTTTGAAAAATTTTTTTGAAGTATTTATTTATTTCTTGAGAGAGAGTGTGAGTGGGGGAGGGGCAGAGAGAGAGGGAGACACAGAATCCAAAGCAGGCTCCAGGCTCCAAGCTGTCAGCACAGAGCCTGATGCGGGGCTCGAACTCACGAACTGAGAGATCTTGACTCCGAGCTAAAGTCGGACACTTAACCGACTGAGCCACCCAGCTGCCCCAAGACATCTACCTCCCTTAAATAAACTATATATGCTTAAAAACCAGGATGGTGCAAAAAAAAAAAAAAAAAAAAAAAAAAAAGACATTATACAATGTGCTTGGATTTAAAATTCTTGAATAAATGAGACAAATATTAAAAGAGAAAATCAAAAACATTGGTAGAATTGGCTTCCCACCTATCAAACAGCAAGTGTCTGAATGAGTCTCAGCGTCACTGCTGGCTTCTAAGTGGAGTTACTCATTATGCGGGGGGAAAAGGAGATCATGGCTGCACTCAGTGGCTGGCCTTAGATCATTGGCTCACCTAGTGTATCCTGATAATTCAGTTTTAAAATTAGTTCAAATTCTGCGAGGATGAAAACCAGCCCACGTATTACACATGCCCTTGGAAGAAAGCAAAGGGAAATGATAGATGTGTCCTTGGCATCTTGTCCAAGTTCCCCCTCGGGTGGTTGAGAGTTCCTGACTGGCTTAATGTCTGCCTTAATGATGACAAAGCAGGACTGAATGGCGTTTAACGATGTTTTAAGTGGATCCTAAGTGGAGGCTCACAAGCAACATCAAGGAATAGAGAAGGTACAAACGAATGTCAGAAACAGAACAATCTGCAACAGGATAACCACAGGCCTCCTCCTGCGGTAGCCAGGATTAACAAAACTCAGAAAGCTCCGGAGACTTGCTAGCCTGTGGGGGCCTGCAGGAATTTGTTGGCCGGTCCTGAGTACTGCTGTTGGCTGGATATGCATAAACAGGTGGCTTCTGTGGACGTCTGAGTTTGCAGAGAAAGTTCCTGGAAATCTGGAAAAGACACTTAAAAGATTATATTTTAATTGTAAATATACTTACTATAAGAAGTTTATGTTTTTATAGAGACAGAGAAGGAAAAATCACCAAATAGAGGTCACCTTTGACCTTATCATGGGAATCCTTCCTATCTTTCCTAGTGTAGATTTTTTTTTTTAAAGTCTAGTTGTAATCATATTGTGTATATAATTTATATGATATTTTCGGTAATTATTTAGCAAGCTGTTTCTTTTTTAAAACCATCTTCATAATTATGTATTTTAATAGATTTGTAATGACTCTTTGAACAGCTGTGCCATAGTAAACCATATCTATATTATATCTAGTTATCTTTTCCAATTTTTTATTCTTTAAAAAAATTTTTTTAATGTTTATTTTTGAGATAAATATTTAATTTATTAAATAAATTAAAAAAAATTATTTAATGTTTATTTAATGTCTCTCAGAGAGAGAGAGACAGAGCATGATGAGCAGGGGAGGGGCAGAGAGAGAGGGAGACACAGAATCTGAAGCAGGCTCCAGGCTCTGAGCTGTCAGCACAGAGCCCGACGGGGGGCTCAAACCCACGAACTGTGAGGTCATGACCTGAGCTGAAGTCATATGCTTAACCAACTGAGCCATTCAGGTGCCCCTCCAATTTTTTATTCCTATAAAAAAATGCCATAATGAACATATTTGTGTATAAAACTTATTTCCTGTCTTCTAAAGAACTCCTTTGGATTAATCTCCAAAAAAAAGAATTTCCGGATCAAAGAAAATTATAAGTTCTTGGTACACACTGACAAAAGAACTATGTGATGTTTGTCTATTATAGTATACGCTCATTGGCACCAGGCATACTTAATTTTGGACTTGGTTGATTTAATTTTAAAAGTATATATTAATATCATTTAAATTTATTGGATTTCTATTAAAATGGAATATTTTCCCAAGCTGTTTGCCAAACATATTTCTTGACATTATTTCATGTTCTTTGCTCATTTATCTTGCATTAACTTCAAACGGGTCTCCCTGACCCTGGTCTAACCATCCTCCCATCCATCTTCTACATGTTGCTGGAAATTATTCCTAAAATCAAAACCTTAATCCTGTCACCTGTTCTCAAATATTTCAAAGGTTCTCCATGTCTCCTGAAGTAAATTCTTTACCCTCCATGGAAAGCCACCACAAGACGGCCCAGGCTACCACATCACCTGGTTCTGGGCAACTGCTTGGTAAATGTGGAATTAGATAGTCTCCTGAGATTCGTGCAGTGAGAGCCTGCCTCAGTTAGGGTCGTGCATTTTCCCAAATGCTGGCAGAGAGGCGGCCAAGGATCCTCTGGAAAGAGAATCTACATGGAAGAAATACCGCGAGGGCGTCCCATCTCTTACCTTGCCATGGGAAAGTGGTGCAGTGCAAAGCCGCTGTCTTTGAGTTAGATCTTCCTGGGCTCCAGTCCTGCCTTCGCCATCCATTTGCCTATGGCCTGGGGCTGTCATTTAACCCCCGTGGCAGTAATGCCCACCTCTTGGAGAAGCTGGAGGATGCCGTGTAACAATAAAGTGCACTGTGCACACTAGGCTGTCAGTCAACGACGAGCTCTTGTAAATAAAGAACCTCACAAAGGGTGAGGTATCTAAAGGGGTCAAATTCATGGAAACAAAGAGTAGGATGGTGGTTGGGGCTGGGGTGGCAGGAGGGGGGAAGGGAGGGGAGGGGGAGGAGTTGCTAAACAGCAAATATGAAGTTTCAGTGTTGCAAGATGAATTAGTCCCAGAGCTGGGCTGTGCAACATTGCACCTATAGATAACACTGTGCATTTATAAACCTGAGAGAGTAGATGTCGTGGGAAGAGTTCTTGCCACAATAAAATACAATTTTGAAGAATTTCCATCTCAAGATTTTATTTTTATAAGCACAAGTAACTTAGACTTGCCAAAATCTGTAGCATGGATTGTAGCAAGTATGAGTAAAACAGTGTTTAACTCTTGTCATCTTTGGTATTAAGGTCACTCCCGAACTGGCAGGCACTTCTGGCTTTTCTAGGAGAATCCAGATCCTGGCTGTCTTACTGACATCATTTTATTGCTGAAATATAAACTTCATCATATGATAAAGGCCGGTATCTGTTGCTCACTGTTGGATCCCTAAAAACATTTTTTAAAGTAATCAAAATATTAAAAATATAACAGTATCTCCTTACTAAGTTTGGCAAGCAATACATTACCAGATGCCAGTTTGGTGGGAGCAAACTCTCAAGGATTCTTATCTAAAATGTTGAAGTAAATTAAAATATCAGGAAAGTGATATGTCATTTTTTAAATTCTCAGAAACCTGTAAATTGTTTGCATACATTTGCAGATCTAGAAATCGCTTACTTTGAAAATTTGGCATCAAATCAGAATGCACAAGTAAAAAGTAGGACCAAGCCAAAGCTGTGTTAAGTGCACTGGATGGTAATGAAACTATTTTATACTTTGAAGGAGACTAAGTTTATTAGTGACCAGGGGCCAGGAATCCAATTTGTGAAGATAACTTGAGATTATACATATGAATCCTTGGCTCTGAAACTCTCCTAAATGTAATAGGTTCTAGTGGCCAAAAAATAATTTTAAGTATGTCCCAATTTTTTATGGCATTTAAAAAATAGATGTCTGGAAATGACTGGAAATTTCTCAAGTTGATTTATCTTTCACAAGTCACAAGAGTAAAGCCGATTTTCTGATACTGTGTCCTGCATTTATGTTTCAGGAGCGGGAGAGCATTCTAATTAAAACTAATCCAGTCACGAACTTGAAACATCAGGTGCTTTAATGTGAGTTCCTTCTTAGCAGCCAGAACTATCTTGACATAAATATTTTGCCCCTGGTTGGTTAGAATCCAATTCAAAAAAGTGACAAAGTGGCAATGACTTCTGGGAAGCTAGATCTTGAATTCTATCAGAAGTGCTGGTGATCTCTTAGTGGGGCTCAGTCTAGGAGAGGGAGAAATGGGGGTCTCCTGTCCCTCACGCTCAGGAAACCAGGGCTCTGGGTAATCAGACAGCAGTCCACACGAGTGTCTCATCTTTTAAAGAGAGAAAGAAAGACCTTCCTCAACCTGTATATATAAAAACAGCACAACCCATCTCTTCCCTGAGCATTGATGATGCCAAAAGAATGTACTGATAACCTGCAGTCACTGCATTAGAATGTAAGCTTTGTGAATACGGGAAGTTATTGGTTTTGTTTGCCGCTGTGTTTAGAGTACCTAGAACCTTACCTGCATGCAGGTAAGTGCTCCCTAGTACTTGCTCCCGAGTACTTCGTGCAAGAAGAAGTGAGTAATTATTGAACACAATAATACACAGCACTCCCAAACTGTCCTCGCACGTCTAAACTTTCTTTGATCATTCAAAAGGCGCTGGACACAGAATCAGCTCCTCATGCCTAGATTGTTCCTCTTCCTTCCCTTTGCAACACTCATATCCCAAAAGCCCAGATAAAGTGCTATACCCCCTAAATGCCTACCTTGACCTCTGCTCTGGAAATTAATTTATCTCTACTCTGAACCACTAGAGTCTTTTTTAATGCTTTATATTATATTGGGCCATATAATATAATATGATATAACAGGTGATATTATATAATATTACCTGTAATTGGATTTGACATTGTTTTATGTTGCATTATATTATAGTATGATTATATTTGTAATATAACTGTAGATTTTTTCCTGTTAGACTCTTAACTCCATGAGGTTAAGAATTAAATTGTAATCATCTTTTTAGTCTCCTAAAATGTCCAATATCTTGTATCATACATGGTAGATATTCAATAAATAATTTTGAAATAAGCAGCCAATTGTGGTAGGATACACGTGAAAACCCTGTAAGAAAGATCAGGACAGCGGACAGTTCCACAGCAAAGAGATTATTCCACAACTCTGCCATCAACCTTGAGCTCTTCATAACCTATTGAGTTTCCCAGGAGACTCACAATGTGTTGTATAGCCTATTTTATTTGAACAGCTTTGAGACAAATGCTCTGTTCTCCACAGCTCCACCCAGTGGGGGTCAGGGACCAGTGATCAGGCACGCTTGTGCTCAAATGCTCTTCCCTTCCTTTGCCAGCTGTGTGTTGCATCCTGCAACCTCTCTGAACCTTAGTTACTGCTCCTGTAAAACTGGGAGAGGGATTCTTACCACACCAGGCTCTTTGCAAGGTTAAGTGAGATGATGATGGTCAAGTGCCTGTGTGTGTCTCACACATCATGAGCTCTCAGCAAGCAGTGGCCCTGAGTACCCTTGCCGTTAGAATCAGAGCCATTCCAAAGGCCGTGCATGCTTCTTGTCTTATGGAACATTTTCGTCTGCAAGGAAATTAGAAATGGCATTTCTTTATTATGCTTTGCCACTGTTTATTTGATATTCACCACCACTCGTTCACAATTTCTTTGTAGCATTCATTATAGTCCCATCACCTGGGAGAAGCTGACCACAAAGGAGGTAGGCAGGGCATAAACCCTGGAGAATTCTGGTTTCTGTTATAATGATTGCAATCATCTACCATAGACTCTGAGGTGCCACACTGGGGGTGTTACGTACAATCTCTGTCCTTACAGAAACTGTTTTCCTGCCCTCTGGAAAGTGGCACCTCCCACTTTCTGAAGACAATGGCTCATTTTTATACCTATTTGCAGGGCTCAGTTAAGTAGCAGAAAGAGAGACTTTATGCCCTGAACCCAGACTAGTCTAGAATCACCTAGGAGGACATCCTGGGGTTGTGGCTTTCAGTGTTTCAATTAAGCTTTAGGGCTTTACTTGCAGATACTGACCATTCTGGGTTAAAGCTGCTAGCTACTATTGGGCAGGAATCCTGCTTCGATGGATTGATAAGAAAGTTGGAACTCATAGTACCCAAAGCTATCTACACATTCAATGCAATCCCAATCAAAATTGCACCAGCATTCTTCTCGAAGCTAGAACAAGCAATCCTAAAATTTGTATGGAACTACAAAAGGCCCCAAATAGCCAAAGTAATTTTGAAGAAGAAGACCAAAGCAGGAGGCATCACAATCCCAGACTTTAGCCTCCACTACAAAGCTGTAATCATCAAGACAGCATGGTATTGGCACAAAAACAGACACATAGATCAATGGAATAGAATAGAAACCCCAGAACTAGACCCACAAACGTATGGCCAACTAATCTTTGACAAAGCAGGAAAGAACATCCAATGGAGAAAAGACAGTCTCTTTAACAAATGGTGCTGAGAGAACTGGACAGCACCATGCAGAAGAATGAAACTAGACCACTTTCTTACACCAATCATAAAGAGAAACTCAAAATGGATGAAGGACCTGAATGTGAGACAGGAAACCATCAAAACCCTAGAGGAGAAAGCAGGAAAAAACCGCTCTGACCTCAGCCGCAGCAGTTTCTTACTTGACACATCCCCAAAGGCAAGGGAATTAAAAGCAAAAATGAACTATTGGGACCTCATGAAGATAAAAAGCTTCTGCACAGCGAAGGAAACAATCAGCAAAACTAAAAGGCAACCAACAGAATGGGAAAAGATATTTGCAAATGACATATCAGACAAAGGGCTAGTATCCAAAATCTATAAAGAGCTCACCAAACTCCACACACGAAAAACAAATAATCCAGTAAGAAATGGGCAGAAAACATGAATGGACACTTCTCTAAAGAAGATATCCAGATGGCCAACAGGCACATGAAAAGATGCTCAACGTCACTCCTCATCAGGGAAATACAAATCAAAACCACACTCAGATATCACCTCATGCTAGTCAGAGTGGCTAAAATGAACAAATCAGGAGACTATAGATGCTGGAGAAGATGTGGAGAAATGGGAACATTTTTGCACTGTTAGTGGGAATGCAAACTGGTGCAGCCACTCTGGAAAACAGTGTGGAGGTTCCTCAAAAAATTAAAAATAGATCTACCCTAGGACCCAGCAATAGCACTGCTAGGAATTTACCCAAGGGATACAGGAGTGCTGATGCAGAGGGGCACTTGTACCCCAATGTTTATAGCAGCACTGTCAACAATAGCCAAATTATGGAAAGAGCCTAAATGTCCATCAACTGATGAATGGATAAAGAAATTGTGGTTTATATACACAATGGAATACTATGCGGTAATGAGAAAGAATGAAATATGGCCTTTTGTAGCAACGTGGATGGAACTGGAGAGTGTTATGCTAAGTGAAATAAGTCCTACAGAGAAAGACAGATACCATATGTTTTCACTCCTATGTGGATCCTGAGAAACCTAACAGAAGACCATGGGGGAGGGGAAGGGAAACAAAAAGGTAGAGAGGGAGGGAGCCAAACCATAAGAGACTCTTAAAAACTGAGAACAAACTGAGGGTTGATGGGGGTGGGAGGGAGGGGAGGGTGGGTGATGGGTATTGAGAAGAGCACCTGTTGGGATGAGCACTGGGTGTTGTATGGAAACCAATCTGACAATAAATTTCATATTTAAAAAAAAAAAGAAAGTTGGATCTCAGCCCCATTTAGCCAGCATGGTACCTATCCATGTATAAATGGGCCCTGATATTAGTCACTCACTGTTTGGTCCCTCAAAACATTTGTGAAGTAATAAAAATTATAAAAATCAGAACTGTGATTCCATACTCCCAGGCTGGCAAACAAGTTGCACATAAGTGTTGCCTCATAGACAATAATTATAATAAAACCAACTAACAGGTACATTTTGCAATTGGCAAGTTCTCCCAGTCTTTATTTCTCATTTACTGAGTTATCTGCTTTATGCCATATGCATTATTAGCCCTGTTTTCCACATGAGAAATTGACGGCTCAAGGAACTTGAGTCATTTGCTGCTACACACCGGCCGTCATGTTGGAAATGAGACGTGAACCTTAGGTCTTTTGGCTTCCAACCCAATGCTTTAATGAATAGATAAAAATGATTTTAAACGATCACATCTGTGCATCAGCTCAAGCGGTCCTTATATCTGCTTCCTTGGAAATTGCCAGGTAAGTTTGTAAATGGCCTCCTCTGTGGTGCTTCCAAATAGTTGGCTGTTTTCCATTAATGGCTCCTTGGCCATTGTATTTACAAGATTCATTTGTCATCCTTGTTCTCAATTGAGAGCAGGCAGGGAGACCTCAGTGGGGCCCCTCTGAGGACCCTCCCAAGGGCAGACTTCCTGCAGGCCCAAATGAATGGGCATCACTGCCCCCTTCTTCCTAGTTGCCACCGATGGCTGGAGGGGCATGGGAAGGGTGTGTGACTCTGAAAGGGCCGCTGGCTGGACGTGTGGAGCTGTGGCTACAAGGGCCCCCCTCTCCCGCTCCCCCAGGTCCACGCCCGAGCGTGCCTGCTCGCCCGAACGTTAATTAGGACTGCTTCAGTGATTGCCAGCACGCTGTGAATCTCTGGGAAGATGATCAGGTTTGCAGAAATTCAGCCTGCTCATTGGAAATGAACCCCATCAGAGGACCTTCTTCTCACTGTCCTCTTGTGAATGAAAGTGTGTTCCACTTCAAGAAGATGTGAGGGTGAAATTTTAATTGAATAAAAGATGGGAAGTTCCTAGGGACAGTTCCCATGGAAACTGCAGTGTGTGTGTGTGTGTGTGTGTGTGTGTGTGTGTGTGTGTGTGTTTAATATATGCATTAGAAGAGAAATAGCAGCTCATGTCAGCGTGCAAATCTAGAATGTGGATCTGGGGAGGGAAAGGAATTGGAGTCCCCTGGGGTAGCCTGATGCTGGATTTACTGTGTTCCACGACTTGTACGTTCTCTCTGCAACATGCCAATAACCAAGTGCATTCATTTGTTTCTTTTCTTTCCTTGGCTTCATGTAGGCCAGGTTCCACCTTGCCCAAGGACACTCTGAGGACAAAGCCACTGGCGTCTAAGAGTTAGGGTCTTGTAACAGTCTCCAGAAGCTGGCATTTGCTTCTGGAGACAGTTCTGCCGCTCAATCCATGAGAGCGGTGGGCACCAGGGCCCTGTTGGCAGACAGCCTGGGCGGAGTCCCAGCTTTCACTTACTGGCTCTGTAAACTTGGACATGCCCCTCAAATAACCAGAGCCTCCATTTTTTTTTCTGTTTGTCTTTGATTTTTAAATCTGTCAAAGGGAGGACCAAGCAACTTACCCAGAGTAGTATCATGTTTGGGTGAAAGTTAGAACATAGGGAATATGGAATAGGGTCCATACTTCTTTCCCAGGGACCAGCAGGAAAGTACGAAATCCACCTGGTTGGGGTCACAGTTTGCAGTAGTTGCTTTCCCCCTTATCTGGGATTTTGCTTTCCAAAGCTGCAGCCACCCCCAGTCAACTGTGGTCAGAAGCTGATAATCCTCCTGACCCATTGGCAGGTTAATTGTAGCCTGACGCTTTGTGATGTGCCTGCGTAACCCCACTTCACCTTCTCTCGTAGGCATTTTATCATCTCCCATCATCACGAAAAGGATGAGAACAGGACAATGAGATATTTCAAGAGAGAGAGAGAAAGGGAGAGACCACATTCGAATAATTTTTGTGACAGTATATATTGTTAGGATTGTTGTATTTTATTATTGTCATTGATCTCTTACTGAACCTAATTTATAAATTAAACTCTATCGTAGGTATGTATATGGGAAAAAACAAAGTATATATGGGGTTTGGTACTATTTGAGGTTTCAGGCACCACCAGGGGTCTTGGAATGTATCCCCTGTGGATGGTGGGGGGGCTATTGTCATTCGAAGTCTCTCACTGGAAGGTTGTGATGTTTACAGGTAGCAGGTGGGTAAAGAATAGTCCCTTGGAGAGGCAGCTTTCTGGATGGGAGAAATGAGGACAAAGGAAGAGGGAGCAAGTACAAAATGAATGTTCATCTCACATTCCTTTTGCACCTAGAAACTGCTAATTCCACCGACTCAAGATGTACTGGGCAAATGTTGAACTGAACTGAATCCGACCTAGTTTATTTGGCAGAAGAGCAAGTTTATGTGTCTGACTAGAGAGAGAAGAGAAGCAGCTTATAATTTATTAAAGTATTTAGCATCACATTATTTTATAAACAAAAGCACAAATGCCGTTATAGGGCTAGAAACTCGGACTTTCTGTGTTCAAGCAGAGGCTTTTTCTTTAAGTCTCTGTTGTTATTTTTCCTCTTGTTTGGACAAGAATTTTCTGAAAATTCCAGTGCGTCTCCACTGGGTTCCTTGAGATAGGGAGGGGGGACCTTAACTTTGCACACAGCTTTGCTGGAGAGAAAACCGGGGGGTGGGGTGGCAGCTCTTTTCTTTTGAGCCCTTGAAACATTTTGTACTTGGTTTGTCTAAGGAACGATTTTCTTAGAATATCAGCATCTGCTTCTCTGCCCGTTGGAAAACAGAAGGAGCTCCAGGGTCCCTGGCAGACCGCTCCTTCCCACAGTATTAAATTCAGCCCTGTCAGTTCAAGGTTGTGAACGTTGTTCCTAGCACACGAGGGCGTCTGTCATCTTGAAGAAGCAACAAAATCTTCCAACAGCCCAGAGCAATTATTTTGCAAGTATTTCCCTCTGGGCTGTGACATGGGCAGGTGGACAAGGCAAGAGCAGATGTCCCCTGATCTGGGGGGGGGGGGGCATTTGACCTTGGAGGGTAGCACTGCAGTGTGGTGATGCATGCAGTTTGGCGTTGAGACTATCTGCATTGAAATCGAAACTCTGCCACGCGTCTGCTGTGTGATCCTGAACAAGTTACTTCACCCCTCTGGGTCTCGATTTCTTCATTCGTAAATTGGAATCACAAGGGTACTTAACTGGGAGAGTCATTAGGATTAAACAAGCTCATATATATAAAGGTCTTAACATAATGCCTGGCACATAGTACATAAATATTAGCGGCTGTTACTGTTATTAGTGTCCCCAAGACTTTGGCCATCACAGACCCAGCAGGGGCTCTTCTGCCTTCTCTAGATTCAGGTCCATGTGATGGGTATTGGAGATCTACTGTGTGCCAAGCACTGTGACAGACAGTGGCTTTCATGTTATCTGTTACCAACCTCAGAAGAAGACACAAGAGAATGCCACTGTCAGATGAGTCTAAGCTGTCTTCTGGGAGGACCTGGTGGGCCACAGTTGGGACAATGCTGTGCATGTAATTTTGGGGGGAGGTTGGAGAGGAGGGGGAGAAGGGGGCCTGTATGGTGGGCTTTGGGCTGCCAGCCTGGCCATCAGAAGATAAGAGAGAAGTTCCATGGGGGCCACAGCTCAGCCCTGAGCTGTGAGGAACAGCAGAATGCCAGAGAAGGATGCACCCAGGCTGATGTTAGTTCAGGTTGGGGCAAGAGTTCCGCCTTTGCTGAGCAATGAGGCCAAGGTGCCGGGGAAGGTGGGGGTCTCTCCAGCATGAAGCTGGAAGATGCTGAGCTGTCACAGGGCTTCAAACAGATGCAGCAGCGGCCATGGAAGGAATGGCGAGTTCCAAACCTCGATGTTTCTCAGAGTCTAGTGAGAGCTTGTTACAAATGCAGATTCCTTTGCAACACATCTTCCCCCACTTACTTCGAATTTCTGGGGGTAGGAACTAGAACCGTGTAGTCCCGGGATTGTTTTGCAGTGAGCCATCCCTGGGGTCCAAGGATGGGGGTTTAGTCTTCACTGGTGGAGCCCATCAGGGAATAAGCTAGGAATAGAGCAGCTCTCCCTTGAGAGGTTACCTGATGCCTGTGTTGATGCTAGGCTCTTAGGGCTGAAGGGGCTCTGGCCTGTGCTGAGGGCAGGTTAGGGAAGATAAGGAAGGAAGCCTCGTTCCTGGCAGAGCCTGCATCCAGGTGGGATCGGCATGGGGTGGGGAACCCCAGACAGGAAGAGGAGTAGCTCTGGGCACGCCTGGCAGGTAGACCTTGCCGGAGTTGGGGGGAAGTGGCACATAGGCTCCTCCTGGGCTGTGGCTCTCTAGGAACCTTGTTAGAAGGGACCTGAGGAGCATAAGCCACATCCAAGATCCCGAGCTCCCGGAGGCAGAGGCAGAATTCCGTATCTCCTCCATCCTGCCCTCCCACACTCCATCCTGGCATCTTCAGGGTGGGCTCTTTGACCCGTGAGCTGCTTCAGGCTGCAAACCTCGCTGGGCATTGAGGGTATCAGAGAATTTCAGCAGGGCTGAGCTCCAGCGGTGAATATAACTCCCCCCCTGCCTCATCTTTTCCCTCTCTCGTCCCACCACTGGGAATAATCCCTTCACCAGCTCTCACTAGCTGAAACCTCCACTTTCCTTCAAGGGTTACTTAAAATGGTCATCTCTCATAGGTTGCCAATTTTGTTTTATTGCCATCAGTTTCAAGTCTAAGGCAATTTGATCCAGTTAAACGCATATGTATTGAGTAAACATTATGAATCAATCCTGGAGTCTGGTGCTGGAATGTAAGACAAAAATTAGGACAAGTTCCCAGTGCTTAGGGAGCTCAGTGCAGGGAAAGAAAAATGCAGGTAACAAATGGCATTTAGAGCGTCAAGTCCTATGATAAGGGTAAATTCCAATTTCCAGAAGGACCTATACGATAGTTATTTCTGTGCATGTTTTATCTCCCTCACCTAATTTGTCTAGAGGGCTAGGGACACGGCTCATTCATTTTTGCACTCCAACCCTCTGAAACAATGGAGGGAACTACACTGGTGTTCCGTAGATATTCACTGATTTGGTTTGGATTGAATTCTACAGTCTATATGATTATTTGGTTACCTTTAAAAGATGTTTAGGAATATGTTATATGCCAGGCTACTGGTAAAGCAGATGTAGGAGAGTTTGAGTTGGATTTTGTTTTACTTCTGGCAGTTCCTGGGCTTTGTGTAAACACACTGACTTCAAGCAGTAAAGATAAAATATGGTTTGAACGTTTTTAGACAACTCCGAATTCAAAGAATCTGCTAGCACTTTGAAAGGGCAGATTATGACACACAGTTATCTGAGCCAATGAGAGGATTGGTGCAATTGAATGGGATGATTTTCCTTAGGGCGGGCGAAGCGTCCTTCTAGAAAGAAGTATCGTGTCCACATGCCCAGTGAGAGAGGAATGGCTGGAGATCGTCTTAGGAAAAACAGAGGTTTGGAGAGCAGGGGAACGGGAGTGGAAACACCAGGTGGAAGGTGACTCCTCAGATTTCGTTCTTTTGTTCCCTACCGATGTCATACACTGGAATGATCTGTCTTCAGTGTGTTAGCAATAAAAAAAAGCATGGGGCAGATCTCAGTTAAAACGTGGGTCCCAGTACACTAACTTGTGACGTTGAGCAGTCAAAACTCCCCCAGTGTCATTTTCCTTAGATGTGAAGGGGCAGGCCTGGTGCATTCTTCCCGGGCTGCTCTGAGCAAAGGTCCAATGAGATAATACAAGTCAAGGGCCCTGCAGGATGCCTTGCCTGAAGTGTGTGCTCAACAAATGGCCACTCCCTTTATGGGTCCCTTCCCAGGGACAACGGTGGGGAGCTTAGTGACAGTTCAGAAATCAGTAACAAGTTCTCACAAACATCGTAAGACTATTCTTTTGGATGACTCCGTGAGCAGTATGGTTGGCTTCCTTGGAATCCGAGTCTGGAGATATGACTGTGCAATTGGCCACATGCCTGATGGTGGCGGCTGGGGTCTCTGGTGAAGAAAGGGCAGGGGTGCTGGTACAAGTGGAGGCTTGTCTGAATGGTGCATTATTGTGACTTGCATCGTCCCCTCCCTCCCTCACCTTGCAGCAACTGGGGGCCAAATCAATGACTGGTGGGGTCCTTTGTCACCCGGAAGCCTTTGCTGCTTCTCACTCAGGACTTTTGGCTTAAGGGCACGGGAGCAGGACGTGCATAATGTCTGGGGCTCCCGGGACTGGTTGGAGCAAAGAAAACACTCGGATTCAGGGCTGGCTCCACACAAGCCTGGATACTGAACCTGCTGGGGTGTAGGGGCGGGGTGGAGTCCTGAAATGGAAAATGAAGAAATCCCATTTGTTTATTTATTTTTTTGAAGCACTGATGGGTCCAACACAGGGTGACCGTATATATTAATCATCCACAGCGGGACACTTTTGAGAATGAGTGGAGGCATCATAAAGGTTGTGCTGGGAGGTCAGGCACAATGAAGACTGTCCCGGCAGAGCGGGGTGTATTGTGACCCTTGGCAGATAGCCTGAGCAGAGCATGGTTGACATCAGGTAGTGTTGCCGGGAGTTATTTTCACCGGACTGCAGCACGTAGCTGAATATGTGTCTTGATTTGATGATTTCCTTTAGCTACAGTTTAGTTTAATTTCCCGGAAACGTTATTATGAGAAAGACCACTAGAACTTGTGTGGAATAATATGCTCTCATTTGCATAATGATTTACAGTTTACGGAGCATTTTCACACACATTATGTCACCAATCTGGATTTCCTCCCTAAACTTGAAACCTCCAAACCGCAAGCCTCTGCGTCTAACATGGTTTCCACAGAGCTTTGCGGTATCTGCCTGTTCCACACCAATGCTTCCTCTTCCAGGAAGCCTTCCCTGATTGCAACTCGGAGAAAGGTGCACCTCCCCCCTCTCAGTAACCCGTGTGCTTGCCTACCTTGCTTACTAGAGAGCATCTTTGAGGGAGGGACTGGGACTAATTGTCTTCTATTCTGACAGTCAACTGAGAGTAGGAACTGAGAATATTTGCTGAATGAGTGAATCTGGCTGGAACCGTGCTTTTCATACTTTAATGTACACCAGTCAGCTGGAGAGCTTGCTAAAAGGAAGGTTCTCACAGGGCGGGTCTGGGTGGGGACTGAGATTCTATATCTCTCCTGAGTGCTGCTGGTTCTTGGACCACCCTCTGGGTAGCTGAGTACTCATACTCTAGAACTTGAACTTGACTATAGATTGGAACCACATGGGTGAGTTTTAAATTGACCCATGCCTGGACCACGCATCTGGGGTTTCTGATTTAAAAAATAAGGGTGCACTTTGGCAGCAGGAGTTTCTAGTATCGAGGAGAGTTTGAGAGCCGTAATACTGCAGGGAAATAGGCCATGACTATGCAACTTTTGGAAGGAAGGGCGTGATTCCCTGTAAAACCAGGAAGAGTGTTAATGGTGCCTTATTATTTGAGAGACCACAAAGGGCTTTAAGATCATAGCCACTATTCCATTAGTTCCACACAACCTGTGAGGAGCCCTTTCTTCACACAAGAAGCAGACTTAGCAACGTGATTCTTATAGAGCAGAGTCATGAATCAGGTTTTTTAATTAAAGTTTACTTATTTTTGAGAGAGAGAGAGAGAATGAACCAATGGGGGAGGGGCTCAGCACAGAGTCTGATGCAGGGCTTGAACCCATGAAGTGCGAGACCACAACCTGAGCCAAAGTCCGATACTTAATGGACTGAGCCATCCAGGTGCCCATGAATCAGACTTTTTTTTTTTTAATTCCAAACTTAAGTTTGTCCCCCTGAGGTCAATAGAGAAAACCCAGGATTGTTGGTGGAGTCCCAGCCCTGACAGTTGAGCTGGGTGTCACTCGACTTTGGAGTCCTCACTCCATCCCCCATGCATACCAGTTGCGGACCACCCTCCTGGGCGGTGTGGTCTGTCAGCTCCTGAGAGTCATGTCCAGGTTGTGGATGAACGCACTCCTCTGCCCTCCTCCTCCAGCTGGCAGACTCCCACTCATGCCTCGGGACCAGGATCAGATGCTCCTGCTTCCCTCGGGCGCGTTTCATCCCTCCCACGTCCCCTTCCCCCATTACCACCAGTGTCTGTTTCTTCATTTGCTTCTTCTTGCCTGTGAGCTCTTCAAATTCATGAACCATGACTTATTTTCTTGTATTCCCTACACACAATACAGGGACTGATACATGACGTGCTCGGTAAGTTTATGTTGAATAAAAAAGGGTGGTAAAATAACTTAATCTGCTTTAGAGAGATGTTTTAAGACTGTAACAAATTGGAAGATTAAAAACACTATTTTGGAAAGTTAAAAGCATGATACTCAGTGTAATATGTCTCTATTATTATTATATGATAATATAATATTATATTATCTAATATCTCTGTATTATATTATCTAATATCTCTATTATTATTAATAGTAATATTGTCATTACTGATCAATTTTATCTTAGCCTTTCAAGATGCGGACCAACTTAAGCATTTTGCGCCCGACATTTTCAATTGACAAACAAGTATTCTTGCTGTTTTAACAATTTAAGAATTACAGTGAGAAAAAGGGTCACTTAAAATCAACCAGAAGAAAGGGAATTAAAAAAAAGGAAGAGAGAAAAAAGAAAAGTTACCCATAATCTTATCACCCAAACAGACACTGGTAAAATTGTGGTAGATTTCTTTCCAGTCTGTTTTATGCACACAGTGTTTTTTTAAAAATTCTTTTCCAGTTTATTCATTTCTGAGAGACAGAGTGTGAGCAGGGGAGGGGCAGAGAGAGAGGGAGACACAGAATCTGAAGCAGGCTTCAAGCTGTCAGCACAGTCTGACGTGGGGCTCGAATACAAAAACCGTGAGATCATGACCTGAGCTGAAGCTGGAGCTTAGCTGATGGAACCATCCAGAGTTTTTTAAAACAGAGTTGTAATGATGCTGTTTGTGAACCATTTTATGCCTTTCTTTTTCACCTGAAATTCTGGCATATCATCCCTTCGTATTATTACTATTTCTACAAGCATCTCTTTTCATGGCAGTGTAATATTTTGTTTTGAAGTGGATGTGCCACTGTTTACACGTGCATCTCCCAGGTGTTGGACATTTAGGTCATACTCAGTGTTTGCTCAGGTTTGCATGATGCTGCAGTGGTGACTTAGGATAAAGATTTGTTCTTCTGAATTTAGGATTGCCTCTTTGCAGTCAATGGCCAGAGGAGTGGTCCCCAGTGTATTGCCAAGTTCAAGGAAATGAATTTGACATTACAAACTATGGTGTATTTTCTGCAAATGAAGCAGTTTATTATCAATTTCTTTAAAAAATGCATGAAAACTGTTACTGTAAAAGAGAAGTCTTAATAGGAAAGTCTTAAAAGATAAGAGAAAGTCGTAATAGTCTTGATCTAACTTCTGTTAGATTATTTAAAAAAAAATAGGAAATGAAGAGAAATTAAGGAAACTAATGGAATGTGTGATATATGAAAACCTCCTTTTCTTTCCAGTGGTTGAAGGTATTATGGTGCAAGCCAGAGTTTATATAGTGTATCCTCAGGGGAGGAGGCTCAATGTGTTAGACTAATTTTTTAACAACATTCTACTTGGTGGTATTAAGTGTATGGGCCATTTTATATGTTGGCAGGAGATATTAATATGGGAATTATAATGGAACATTCCAATCCATATCTTTTTCGTTAGAGAGTTGAAAATAGCTTTTTTTTCCCCCCATACCAATTATGCTGCCCAGAGATACACCTGTGAGAAATTTAAACCTCTGAAAATGAGGCTCAATTTTATTAGGTTCTGGGATAGTTGTGAGATAACTCCTAACTAAAACACACACTGAAAATAGTATCCTATTAATAAAGTGATGAACATCCGCAATTTACATGTGAATTCTACCCTACTGTATGGTGTTTAAAAGGATCTTTAGTTATTTCAACTACTCATGTGGCTGTGGCTAACGTTTTACTTATCCACCCTGAGGATTTCATAGAAGATTGTGTGGTTGGTGTCAGAAACTGGCTTTAGATGATCAGTAGACTTGAGATTTCTAAGTGTGCCCTGCTGTACCATATGTGAACACACTAATTTACTCAGTGTATTGCAGAATTAATAATACAATTCTTTATTGCATTTCATTGTTGTTGTTGTTTTTTGTATTCAAGTGGTTTCAAATTAAGCATATGAGATTCAGAAGTCAAATGGCAGCCATTCGCTTACTCTTATAACGAACATTCGTTGAACAACATGACTAGTTTTATTTAGGTACCTGGCCAGCTGCTAGACAGGTAAACCAACAGTCACAGTTCCACGTCCTCTGATGCAGGTATATAGAAAAGACTCCTGTCCTCAATAGATTTCTGAATTGAAACTGTAGTTTTTCCATAGTCTAAGCTCCAGAGGCTCAGAGAGAAACATTTATCCTGGTTATCCACCCGTCTCCAAATTCTTGCCTTATCTCAGCTTTTTAGGTGTACAGATTTTGTCTGTCTTATTCTACTTTAGTGCAGCTTAGAAGCTTTCTTTGTTGCCACCTCTATTTCTGCAGTGGTGGGACATGATCCGTGTCTCTGTCATACCCTCCTTTTCTCAGGCTGTCCCAAATAGGTTTATTTTATTTTCTTTTTTTTCAGTATATGAAATTTATTGTCAAGTTGGTTTCCATACAACACCCAGTGCTCATCCCAAAAGGTGCCCTCTTCAATACCCATCACCCACCCTCCCCTCCCTCCCACCCCCCATCCACCCTCAGTTTGTTCTGTTTTTCAAATAGGTTTAAAAATTTTGACCTACTCCTGAAGTTGTCCTCATGTTTCCTTTATCATGTATAAGACTGGTAGTGTTTCCTAGAGGAGAGAATCTCATCTTCTCTTTCCTTCTTTCTTTTCCTTTTTTTTTTTTGATTAGAGAACAAAAATCTGTTTTCAAAACCAGAGCTATTTCTTATGTTTCTGATGTTCCTTTTCTAAACAACAGTTTTTTGCAAGTATACTAATTCTGAAGCTTTCCCAGCCTCTTACCATGGTTTTACCTCTGCCTTTGACAAAGCTAATTCTTTGAATCATAGTATTCCAGACTACAGGGCTTTTACATTTCAATCTTAGACCTTAATTTAAAAACATTTAAGGAAGTTTTTCTGCCATTATAAATGCCAAAGATGACATAGTCCTAATATTAAAGGAATCCTGCTTGTCTATTACCTGTTATCTCACAGTATGGGTCTCCCACCCACGCAGCCACTTGGAAGGAGGCAAGAAAAGAAATGTCCATATGGATGCACATGACCTTTAGCATGGTGTCCATGACGAGTCAGTGTTCTGGATGGAAACTGGCCAATTCACGGTTCAAGTCAACTCCCCTCGGAGTGAGAGATGGAGATGGGGTGGGGAGCATGGGGGGGGGAGTATAAAGAGACAGAGTTTTTGCTGGCTCTAGAAATAGAATGGAGGTCTCACTTCTGATCTAGGGTTCCATTATTTATAATGATGGTATTTTTTTCTCATTTAATTTTTATTTTTCTTGAACAAGTAATTGCCTCATTTTTCATTTGCTTGGTTGCCTGCATATCTTTTCTTATTTTTTTCCCATACATTCAATCCAGTGTCATATGCTGTCCAGCATTTTTTCCAAATGCTCAATTATATTAGAAAACTCATCAACTCTGTTTTGCCTAAAGCTCGCTCTTCTGAAATCCTCATTCTCCCATTCCAGAAGTGACCAGTTGTTTTCCAGCTCTGCTGCACTGCTCTCCTCCTAGAACTATCAGTAGTGGTTGTTCTTACTTCCTGGACTCCATGTCTTCCTCTTCTTGATTTACTCCCTTGCCATATTATATAAGTGTTCCAGTTATCTACTGCTGCATAACAAACCTCACTGGCTTGAAGCAGCGTATTATCCCCATCATTCAGTGGGTTAGCGGGGTCTGATCCATGTGGTAGTGACTGGGTGCTGGGTTATCAGCAGTCATCTTAGGGCTTGGTTGTCCTGGTTCCCTCACACGGTTGGCAGTTAATGCTGCCTGTTGGCTGAGCTCAGCTTGAGCAGTCAACCAGAGCACCTGCACATGGCCTCTCCATGTAGCTTGGGCTTTTCACAGCATGCCAGCTGGGTTTTGTGAGGGAACATCCCAAGGATGAGCTTTTCAAGATGCCCATAGGGAATCTGCCAGACTTATTATTTAGCTTTAGATGTCCTAGAACATCACTTTTGCTGCATTCTAGTGTTCAAACGAGTCACTAAGGCAAACATTGATTCCAGGAAGAGAAATCAGACGTCCTCTCTTGACACGAGGAGCAGCATGTGTGTAGAGCGATGGAAGGACTGGTTGGCAGCCATGTTTGAGACCAGCTGCCACATAGGGTAATGCTGCCATCATAAATAAACCCCAGCATTTCAGTGACTTAACACAATGACATTTTATCTTCCACTCATGTTTCTCTTCTCTTCCCTTCCATTTTATGTCTCCACATTACCCTAGAGCTTTGGTGTCCCCTGCTTTTAGCCGGAGGATGGGAGAAGAGAGGACATAGAAGAAACCTCTTCTTCTTTCTTAACCACTTTGGACCAGAAACAGCATACTTTACTTCTGCCTCCATTCTATTGTTGAGAAGTAGTCCCGTGGCCAAATCCGGATACAAACAGGACTGGGGAAAGTAGTCCCTGTCTGGGTAGCAGGTTCCCAGGAAAAAGTCTATGGATGGAAGGGAGATTCCGATTTCTGATGGATAGCTAGTTGTTTCTGCCATATTTGTTTTTATGAGCACAATTTCTAATAGCTTCTTGGGGAAAAATTCTTGGGAGGAAAATACTTGGATCTTTGCCTATCAAGAAATACATTTAATCTAACCTTCCACATGATTAATAGATTGACTATAAAGAGAATTTTAGTTTAAAATAAATTTCCCTCTTGTTTTTGAAAGCATTACTTCGCTGTAGGCGAGGTCCATAAACCCAATGTCATTTTACTTCTTGCTCCTTAATTGTGAATTGCTTTTTTCCCTGCACGTCCTGAAGAGCATTTACTAATCCTTGGGGTTCTGAATATCAGTTTGCTATAATTTAACACGGTGTTTTCATTCACTGTGCTGGGCGTTTGCCAGGCACTTGGTGGAGACTCATGTACTTCATTTATGGGAAAATTTCTTGCATTATCTCTTACATTTTTCTCTTCTGTTTTATTAGTTCCCCCCCCCCCTTTTTTTCCTTTTTCACATTAATAGGTGTTGGATGTTGTGGATTCATTACCTAATTTTCTTATCTTCCTCTCTTTCTTTTATATCTACTTTCAGAGAGATTGCCCCACTCCATCCTTCAATGCTTTTATTGAAATAAAAAGTTTTGGCTAGCAAATATTAAATTTCAAAAAGCATTTTTCTTGCTTTCTGTTTCTGGATTTTACTTTTCTATAGCACCTTGTTCTTGTCCAAAGGATGTGTTAACTTTTCTTATCTTCTCAAAAAATACATTTTTTATTCTTTGCTTCCTCTATGTCTTCTAGATTCCTATCTATTTATTTATTTATTTATTTATTTATTTATTTATTTATTTTTGTCTCTGTCTTTCACATTAGAGGCCATTTTCACAAATCTAGTGATTCCCGCCCCCCCACCCCCGCCGCCTTGACTTTTCACATTTATGAATCAAACAATTAAGAATTACATGATTGAATTCTCTGAGTGGGGATAACCCTGTGGTGAGCTTCCCTATGAAGTGATTTGGCAACAAGTTGTCCCTTTTGTCAGGAAGTCTCCACAAGTCGCTGCCGGGAAGTCTCTTCAGAGGGGGCACCCAGCTTCCTCCTCACGGTGATCTCTGTGCTTAGGGGGTGATGCATATGTCGGGCTGCTGGTGTGCGGGGAGCAGAACTTCTAGAGCGTCTGCTTCTTGCCTCCCAGTTTTTGGAAACGTTTTACATGTGGATATTTCCTTTTCTATTCAGTATGACCTTGTAGATTTATAGCTATTTTGTGCCTTTGATTTCCTTCAGGAGGTTTGGAGAGGGACAGGATGGGGGTGGTGGTGATACCATTACCTGCTGGGTTTTATGTAAACAAAGGAGACCCACACTTACATTTGTGTTAAAATTATAGGCCTAGACTTTTCCCCAGAGCACTTAAACCTAGGCCCAAAGCAGCTTGCAACACATCTAACACCATGTGCTGGGGTCATCCTTCTCCCATCTGTATTTAATTTTAAACTGTTTTTTTTTTTCCTAAAGACAACGAGGAGTTGCCAGATGTTTCCAAGGATAGGAATTGGAAATCAGATTGTGAATAGTAGGTTAGGGATCTAGGTTAGGGATCTATGTTACTTGGCCTTGTATAGACTAGTAATGGAGAAAGCCAAAGGTTTCAGAGTCATAAGGATCTGGTTATGAATTCCAGCTTTGCCACTACTTTGCTGTGTGACTTGAAGAAATTTGCCCAACTTTCTCTGAACATCAATTTCCTTATCTGTGAACTACTAATAATACCTACTCTACAACAATGTTGTGAAGATTTAAGATAATGGTGGTAGAAAGTGGTTTTGTAACGATGCTTAATAAATTGTCACTGTTTCTTACTCCTACTGGAGTATTAACCTCACTACCGATAGATACGTTTCCAGAGCTACTGACATATACTTTCTCAGTCCCTAACAACAGGACACGAGCACACAATGACTATCTATTTAAAGAAAACCTCATTTAAATACTTGAGAAAAGCTATCTCCTTATCTTTCCCATAAATCTTCTTTGCTTCTTATAATGCAGAAATGAGTTCCAGGCCTGGAGATAGCAATATCAGGGCAATATTTTATAGTGTTATTGCACTTTGTATCCAAACATGCCCTGAGGATTTTATAAGCAAAAATGAAATTTCTTCTCATCCCTGTGGCATAAGCATTTCATTACTAAATTTACAGGCAGATAAACAGTGACTCACAAAAAATGAAAACTTTCTCCCCCAACCTTAGCTATGACTAATGGAATTCAGTAGAAAAGAGCTCTCCATGAACTTCCATGCCCCCTCATATTCAAGTTTTGCAATCAGAATCCCCTGCCAGGCACCCTGAGAGTTCTCTGAAAAGTGAGATTAAAGGGGAGTCTTCTCATACAGATACCAGGTGTTATACTGTGGCAGGAGTTGGGAGAAAGGTAGTAGGGGCTGGAGGGAGCATCACTGAAATGCAATGTTGCAAAGACTGGGTTTTACTGAAGTACAAAGACAAGAGTGTAAATGAGAAGGAGTACATGTGACACAAGGAAAGAGCGTCCAGAGATTTGATTCTTCTGATTCTCAGCTGTGGTCTGGGTCATGCTATTCACTTTAACAAGTGTTCATTGTCTACCTACTATGTGCTAGCTACACTCAAAGCCAGCACTATATTGATTTTTTTTCTCTATACTCAGAAAATCAATCCCAGTTCTTTCAACCCTTCTTTATAGTTTTAATATGTGCATAAATAAAATTCTTTGAGATAAGTCTTTACTAATGCAAAATTTGATTGAATTCAATAAATATTGATTAATCATTATATGTGCACAGTTTCACTGGGCAGGATCAGTGAGTGTTTCAAAGATGAATGAAGACACAATTTTTGCCTCCCTTCCCCACTCCCAAAGCCCACACTTCAAGTAAGAAAGGTAGACACCAACAGAATGAGCTTTAACACAAATTTCATGGCAATGCATACAAAATTCTAGAATTGAGAGATGAATTTGGAAGGACCAAGGAAGGTTTCACAGAGGAGATGATCTTTAGACTGAGTGTTAAAGCAATAGATAGAATTTTGGTAAGAGGAGAAGAGAAAGAAGTTCTAGGTGGAACTTAGCATAAGCAAAGTTGTAGAGGCATGACAGAATATGGGATTTTGGGAAAATAATGGGTGGCGGTATAATGTGTATAGTTGAAGAATAGCAGGAGACAATTGAAAAGAACTGCTTGCTCTTTGTGTTTTTTACTATTCCCAACTGCAGAAGGAGGGAACATAAAAACATTTACATCAAGACCTCTCCAAATTCTGCAACTTTCTACTTTGATATATAGAAGTAGATTAACTTAAAAATGTGTACTGAAGAGTAGCAGTGAGGCCAATGAGGAACCCTGAGAGAAGAGCATTACTTAATTAGACATAGGGAAGTTTCTGACCAAGAAAAACCTGACCCTGTTCTCGTATTCTATTTAAAAATTCCAAGAGACACTAATTGTCTCCGTTTAGGTCAGGTGCTACCATTCTCCAGACCAATCACTGTGGCAAAGAATGGGATTTCTAATAACATGGCTAAGTTCACCTGAACCCTTGTTTATAGTGGAGACAAAAAGCAAAGCCAGGAGAAAGGGGTGAGAAAGTCGGATGCTGTTCAGATCAGAAAAAACATATGATCTACTATGGTAAGTTGTCCAAAATTTCATGGCTAGTAAATTGTGAAGCCAGAATTTGAATGTCAAGCCTTAGGATATTTCCAGTGTGTCATGTTACTTCTTAAATGAGATAAAATTTACATAAAAATTCAGAAATTTAAAAACTTCTTTTAAGATACTGTATTTTTTAGTTATAGAATTTCCATTGGGTTCCTTATTATTATTATTAGTTTCATTTCACTGAGATTCTTTGTTCAATTATTATGTGTATCCTTTTCTTTAAATCCTTAAACATGTTTAAAATCACTGTTCTGAAGTCTTGTCTGCAAACTCCAACATGTCTTTTCTTTCTTCCTTCCATTCCCACTACCTCCCTCCCCACTCCTCTTCTTTCCTTCCTTCCTTTCTTCCTTCCTTCCTTCTTTCCTTCCTCCCTCCCTCCCTCCCTCCCTCCCTCCTTCCCTCTCCCTTTCTTTCTTTCTTTCTTTCTTTCTTTCTTTCTTTCTCCTCTTCTTCCTCCTTCTCCACTGTCTCTTCCTCTTTCTCCTCTCCCTCCTTCTCTTCTTTCCTCCTCCTCTTCTTCTGCTGCTGGGTCACATTTTCTTGCTCCTTTGCATGTCTTATTATATTTTATTGTATGCTAGTAAGTGTTACATGGTTGAAGGTCTGAATATTATTGTCTTCTAAAGACTTTTGAGTTTTGGGTGACATATTATTAGTGGGTCAGCTTGACCCTCTTGATGTTTGTTTTTCAGTTTTGTTAGGGTGGTATATTATTTTCCTAGGCTGCTTTAACAAATTACAACAAACTTTGTGACTGAAAACAACAGAAATGTATTCTCTCACAATTCTGGAGCTCAGAGTCTGAAATCAAGCTGCAATTAGGGCTGTACTCCCTTAGAAGACCCTAGGGGAGAATACTTCCTTGCCTCTTCTATCTTCTGGTGGCTCCAGGCATCCATTGGCTTGTGGATGCATAACTCCAATCTCCATCTTTATCTTCTCTTGGCTTCCTATGTTTCTGTGTCTTTTCATCTCACTCTCATAAGAATACTTGTCATTGGATTTAGGGCCCCACCCAGATATTCCGGGATAATCTCATCTCAAGATCTTGAACTCAATTACATCTGCAAAAACTTTTTTTCCAACTAAGGTCACATTCACAAGTTTTAATGGTTAGAATATAAACCTATCTTTCTTGAGACTAGTATTCACTCCACTGTAGTTAGGTCTAGAATAGTCCTCCCTCTAGAGATAGTGTTGTACTCTCCTAAGGTATGGACTTTCCAGCATCTCAAATGAATTTGCAGCAAGCTCTGTCTACTCTAGTTAGTTAGAACTCTTATGCCTTTCAGAAATATTCTTAGCAGACCTAGTGGAGTCTCTCTACACATGCCCAGCTAAATATTTAGCCCAATACTTAAGAGGACCCGTAATACAGAATTATGGAGCACTTTCTCTGTGCTTCTTCCTTCTCTATGGTACCCATGTCTATGAATTCTGGCCAAACCATCAGCTCTGAACTCTGACCCCTACTTCTCGGATCAGTCAGAGTGCTATGCCCTGCTTGGACTCTATCTTCCTGCATTGCAGTCTGAAAAATACCTTCAGGCTGAAAGCTAGGGGAAGCAGGAGGTTCAGCCTGTGTTCCAGTTACCAATTACTGCTTCTTAGTTCCAAATCTGCCTCCTTAATTGCTAGGGTCCAGACTGGTACACCTCCTGTAGTTCTTTCTCTCAAGGACCACAGTCCAGTGCTGTCTATTGTTCAGTGTCTGAAGAGAGTTGCTTAATATATTTTGTTTCCCAGTTTTATGGCTGTCGACAGTGGGAGGGCTACTTTGGTAGCAGTTACTCCATCATTGTCAGAAAGGGTGTTCCTTCATAAAGTGTGCATATATTTAGGTGGCTGCCAAGTAGGAGCCTGGAAAATCAGACTTCTTCTGGACCATTTTTTTTCTTCTACCAGTCACGATAAAACAATGGCTGACCCAGAGATATCAAGGCAGTTTCTCTTTGGAAGCTGAAAGGCAATCCATCTTGCAGTACCAATTGTCCATGCACATTGGACATGGGCTTCAAGCTAGAGAAAGTTGGTGGTGCTGGCCTAAGACATTCAGAAGTGGTGTAGGGCCAACACGGGGTGCATTGACACCATATTTTTCAAGAGTGTCAGTCATCTGGATAAATGAGGCCATGTGCATAAGATGATGAACTGGATGGCAAAAACACTCAAAACCATGCAATATAAGGAAAGGTATAAGAGAATAAGGACGAGACATGAGAAACATCTTTAATTTTTGAAAAACTATCATGAGGAAAGATCGAATTTGCACTAAGTAAACCAAGTAATACGTAGGATCAATGCATGTTATAGGAAGGAATAATTTGTTGAATGGAAAAAAGGAGTTTCTACTAACCATAGTGCTCCAAAGACAGAAGAGGCTGCCACTGGAGGAATGTATTTAGTCACCTTGTGTCAGTGGAAGTGTGCCAGTTTTCTAATGCTGCCAAATTACCACAAATTACCACAAATTTAGCAACTTAAAACAATACCTATTTATTATTTCGATTATGTTTGTTGGAGGTCCAGGCAGGCTCAGCAGGTTACTCTGTGTAGAGTCTTACAAGGTTGGAAATCAAGAAGATATGGATGGCCTGGACTTTTATCTGGAGGCTCTGAGGGAGAATCTGCTTTAGGTTCATTCAGGTTGTTAATGGAATTCAGTTCCATGACGTTGTAGGTCAGGTCCTCATTCCTTGGTGGCTTGTCAGGTGGGGATTGTTCGTAGATTCTAAAGGCTACCAGCAGTCCTTGGCTTGTTGTCTCTGCCATCTTGAAAGCCAGCAATGAAGTATTGAGTCCTTCTCATGCTTTGAATCTCTGACTCCCTTTTCTACTATCAGCTGGAGAGAGTTCTCAGCTTTTAAGGGCTCCTGTGATTAGACTAGAGCCACTCAGGCAATCTTCCCTTTTTGAGAACAACTGTTCCATATGCTGATCCCTACATCTCAGCTCAGAGTGCTATGCCCTGTTTAGACTCTATCTTCCTGCATTGCAGTCTGAAAAATGCCTTCACGCTGAAAGCTAGGGGAAGCAGGAGGTTCAGCCTGTGTTCCAGTTACCAATTACTGCTTCTTAGTTCCAAATCTGCCTCCTTGATTGCTAGGGCCCAGACTGGTACACCTCCTGTAGTTCTTTCTCTCAAGGATCACAGTCCAGTGCTGTCTATTGTTCAGTGTTTTAGGGTTCAGGGATTATGGGCTATGTAATTTTGGAGGTTATTTTTAGAATTCTGCATGCCATAGGAAACATCTCAGCAGAGAATGGATGACCCCTCAACAGGGATGTTATCCAGCCATCTCAAACATAGACTGGACCTCAAGACTAGATGAACTTTAAGGTCCTTTTCAGTCTTGAGATTCTACGAGTATTTTATTAAAGCAGGGTTCATAATAAAACATTTGCTGAAAATGAGGACTGTAAATAGGGACATACTGTGGGAAGTCATTGACCTGGAATAGTAATCTTAATTCATTGCTGTTCTAATATTGGCTAATCAACTTGCACTGCAAAATGTCTTCTTGATTACATTTCTGGGTTCACAGTATTCCTATAGTTTCCCTCACAAGCAAAGTCATTTCTTTTGGCCCACTGCGTGACTGCCTCTTCCACTCTATACCAAAGAGTCCTGTTGTACACCTGTTCTACCTTTCTATTCATCAAGTATGCTTATAGACACTGTAGCTTTTTTATTCATTCACTGGATTTTTTGACCCCCTTCTATGTAACAAGCTATTTTCTAGATAATCCCAGGGTTCCAAAAATAAGGAAGGCATGGTGTCTTCCCTTAGGGAGCTCAATGTACAGTAGGAAAAATAAATAATAATAACTGTTATTTAAGGCCAAATGTGGTGTTTTTATAAATTGGTTGTGAGAATTTATGGTTAAATCCTATGAAAATTAAAGGGAGGAGGAGATCATCCTTTCCCCTGGGAGAATCTGAGAAGCAAGCTGGGGGAGAGTTGGCTTTTGATCTGAGTGTTGAAGGATGGCAAGAATTTGGGCACATAGAGAAGGAGGAATGGCCCTCCAGGCAGAGGGATTCATGGCAAAAGGCTAGAGAAATTGGCTACAATCATTTTGTAGGGTCTCGAATGAGGCTGAAGAGTTTACCTTGATTCAGTAGGCAACAGGGAGCATTATACTAAATGCGTGTAATAATGGCGATCACCTCTTCCCAACAAACTTTACTGAAACAAAGCAATTAAAATATTCATAAAGAACACATGCCCAGGATTTTAATAGCACACAGTAAACTTTAACAGCAAGTAATAAACTAAAAATATTCCTAGGGAAGAAAGAATACCTAGCTTCATCCTGTTTGTTCATTTTCCTTTGCCTTTGATTCTATTGTTCCTGTTTTGTGGTTTGAAGCTTCTTTTTTGTGTGTGTCAATGAAGCTCGTATGATGCTTTGAAAGCCCTGGATACATTTTAAATTCTATTTTTTTTCTCAGCTGCTTTACCTATGTCTGTCAAAAGCATATTTTGAATCAGACGAATGCACACATTCAAAGCCAGTTTTTAAATTCCTTCCTAAAATAAAATCAAATCAATTTTATGTCTTAAGGTATTCCCAAGTTGTCATCCCTTTGATTGTAGAGGCTTATTTTATGTAATAATTTTATGTACCATAATTCAAAAGCAGTCACATAGGTCCAAGTCTATTTGATGCAGCAGGTCTTCTAACTTTTTGGGACTAGATGTCCATCAATAGGTGGCCATTTCATGACCTCTGGGAAGGTTTTAGCTTATCCTTGATCTTCACATGTAGACACCAGGGTCATTGATGCTTCTGAAATTCACACATCAAGGCCTGAGATACCTTGCAGCTAAAACCTTTATGTAGCCACTGATAGCTCCATGGGACCACAATACCCGAGACTGGGTTAAGAAAGAGTGTCATGAGAATACTAAAGGGGTAGACTGAGCCCTGGTGAAGGGTGTGGAGAAAGGGACCATCTTAAGGGAAAGGTCCTTTCCCCATCATGCATTCAATGGTTATAGCCAAGTATTATTTACAATTATCATTTGTCAGACATCACTTCTGATTTCAAAAACACTTGATGACTCAGCATATCCCAGCCCTGGGGACAGCTGAGGGCTTAGATGACAGCCAGAATGGTCTTTTACTTTGGCCTCTTATCAGTTTGGGATGCTAGAAATATAGCCCCCTCTGCCATCTCCTGTTTCCCTCTTCTTTGAAGGTTCTTTCCACATGCTTTCTCTGAGGGGCAGCCCTTCCTTCAGACTTCTGGAGACCTAGACTTAACATCTGGTTCCACAGCTTACTAGCTGTGTGACCCAAGGAAATCACTTAACTTCTTTTAGCCTGCATAAAATATCATCATGTGTATGAAGGTTTGGTCCATATTAGGTATCTAATACTGTTTGGATTAATTTCATTAGTGTGGTGAATGAATTTTAATTTTAGAAGCCTCTATTTTTTATCTGCCTTCTTTAATGGAGCATAGCATTTGACAAGCATTGATTGACATTTTACATTTTTTTCCTGTGTACAGATCTCTGTTAGGCATTGGGAGAATTGCAGAGTTGAACTAGAAATGTCCCTATGCTTCTTTAGATACTCCATCATGGGCATCATTGTGAACACTGGTGATTGATGTGTCTAGTTGATGGAGATGCAAGAGCCATAGGGATGGACACTTAGCGTATCACAGTGAGATTTTATGCAGTAGTGTCTTGGTATTTGACGATTTTTGTCTTCATGGTTTTGACGATCCATGACCCATGTAAATCCCATGACCTGTATAGTCATTTATAATCTGATGCAAATATGAATTTCATGAATCTGTGAAGTGATGAGTAACCTTGGCTGGCTGTTCAGCATCCACATCTCATTGTGGTGTTGCTGTTTCATATTCATTGTTAGTAAGCAGTCAGGTTTGTGATGGGTGAAATGTTCTTTGTGGCACGTACCAGGAGGAAGGCCAACAGGTTGCTGGTGGTGGTGGAAGAAAAGAGAAAGTGAAAGGATTTAAGAAACAATGGCTCTGGCATTTTCACATCAATAAAATGATCAAATTATGATTGATCTACTACATTATATTAATGAGTTGAACCAAATTTTATGTAGAAATAAGAAAACAATTCAAGACATTGGTTCAGCAAGAGCTAAAATTTATAGCTATGAGAGAAACAAATAACATTTAAACCCACATTTTTTGACAATAAAGAGAGAATAGGAGGGGGCTAGTTGATCTTGCTATAATTCTTTCTGGAGATTCACTTTCCCTCGGAATGTTGTACCAGTCACTGTCACCACCCTGCTGGCCCCCGGGGGGCATTGCTCCCTCTTCAAGGATGATACTGAATAGGAGGCAACAGAACCTTGCTTTAATATCCCATAACATGGCTGTGTTGAAGCTGTATGAAATTTTATTAAGAGCTGATGGTGGCAGGCTGGAAATGAATGGCTCTCTATCTGGTCTCACAAGGGATAGCTGACATGTCTTCAAGTTTGGGGTCACCTAGCAGAGGTCTTCCAATCTGGCTCCCAAACTACCTTCATCTGGCCCAGTTCAGCTTTTAACTCCACTTGGAATGCTCCCAAGAGTATCAGATTCCTCAAATCCAGGTCCAAGAGACCAAGGTCCAGAGAAGACTTCTACTCTGCCTGAGATTTGCCTACTCTAGTTTTCTACTAGAGAACCTGTCTCTTGGTGTTTTAAGCCAGGAATACCTGTGCTCTTTAGGGGAGAGCCTTACCTTTACCTTCAGGAGTAGGGTTTTGTTGATGGGATAAATTTCATTACAATATTTTCATGTTAACATAGGTTTTTTTAATAGTAGCAAACTTATTTTATTATTTTATTATGACCCAGGACTTGTTTCCACTCCTTGGAGCCTGTGCCCATACCTGGAGCTTCCCACTATGTCAACCCTGGCAACAGAGTATTACTTTCATGTTCTCCTTAAAGACTAGATGTTCAGAAAAGCTTTAGTGATCAATTTAGAGTTCTTATGGGAGAGACAGAGGAGTAAGTTTATGTCATAATTTCCCAGCAAAATGTAAAACTATATACTAGACATTTCTGTTTCTCAGAGTCCCTTCTTGGATGGACTATTCTCCAGGCATGAGGGAAATGGGGGATTGGATTACCTTTGCCCCTTTTCACCCATGTTTGGTCTGGGCCGTCTCTTTATAATTTCTCACCCCTTTATTATGAAGAATTTATCACTAACATACCTGAACTGATCAAAGGGGTTTGCAGAGCTGATGGGGGTTCCATCATTGTTAGAAGGCAATGCCAGTTAAAACAGAATTTGGGGAGAAGGTTTTGTTGTTCTATGATCATGATATGAGCTCCGGTTTATGGAAAGTTTGCTGCTCATTAGACATGGTGCTAAATGCTTTTCATGGAGATGTTTTTCCATTCATTCCTCATGAGCATGTTGGATGCTTTTATTAGTCCCATCTTGTTGATGAAGATAGATTTAAATTGTCCACTGGCGGAGCATGGGTATGAATTCTAGCAATCCAGCTGAAAAGGTCTGGATTCTTAAACACTTTACTGTATAGCCTTTCATATTACAAATGAGTTTTATACTGTACATTGGAATCACTAAAGATCCAAATAGGTCATTTGAAATTTTTAGTTATATTTTATATTCATTTACAAGCAAAAAAGTATGCATCAGGCAGTATTTCCTAACAATAGGCTCACATGGGATGCATATTAAACTTTCCCATGGAGAATCTGATTCAATAGGGGTCTGAGTTACTGATTTTTTAAAAGCTTATTTTAAGGGGTCTCTCTGGATAATTCTTGTCTTTGTGCAAGTTTCAGAAATTCCACTATTGAGTGTCCCTAGCTCTTATTGTATAAGGGACCCTTCTGTTGCCTTCATTGTCTCAAGAGCTGTTGTCCTCTCCCCAGTCTTGACTTTTCTTTTCTCCTGGTCCTTTGTTGTTGGGACCCGTTTTTAGTTAACTTTTGTATTTGGGACAAAGAACTATAGATTGAATTTCATCTTTTTGCTTACAGATATCTAATTTTCCCAGTACCATTTATTGACACAACTATCCTTTCTCCACTGAATTCCTTTTTTTTTGTTGTTGTTAGAAAGATTTATTTTATTGCGATATAATTGACATGCTATAAGGTTCACCCATTTCCATAGTTTTAGTACATTTACAGTTACCCGACTGTCACCACAATCAATTTTAGATCATTTTTGTTAATCCAAAAAGAAATACCCTTCCCACTAAGCAGTCACTTCATGGTACCTACTTCCCTAAGACCCAGGCAAACACTAATTTGCCTATTCTACACATTTCATATAAATGGAATCGTACAGTGAGTGACTTCTTTTGTGACTGGTTTCTTTCACTTAGCTTAATATTTTCAAGGTTCGTCCATGTAGTACCACGTATCTATACTTGATTCTTTTTCATAGTCAAATGATATTCCATTGTGTGGATATACCACATTTATTTATCCATTCATTAGTTGATGGGCATTTGAGTCTCCATGTTTTGACTATTTTGAATAACGTTTTTACACACGTTTTTGCATGGGAGTTTGTTTTCATTTTTCTTGGATACATGTCTAGGAGTGGAATTGCTAGGTCATCTGTAACTTTATGTTGAAGTAATTTGAAGAGCTGTCAAACTATTTTCCAAAACAGCCGCACCATTTTACATTCCCACTGGCAATGTGTAAGGGTTCCATTTTTTTCTCATTCTTGCCAAGACTTGCTATTGTCTATCTCTTTTATTATGTCATCCTGGAGGGTGTGAAGTGGTATTTTATTGTGGTTTTGATTTGCATTTCCCTAATGACTAAATATATTGAACATCTTTCCATGTACTAATTTGCCATTTACGTGTGTTCTTTGGAGAAATGTCTATTTCAATCTCTTGCCAATTTTTAAATTGGGTTATTTATTTTTTATTATCAAGTTGTAAGATTTCTTTATATATTCCGTGTTGTGGTGACACTATAGAAGTGTAATGTACCCCTCATCCCAAATTTGATTTGGATGTCAATACTAATATCACCACACATGCACCAAGAAGGTATGGGAAGCTTTATTACTCACATAATTAGTCTCTTTAGGGGGGAGGAAGTAGCCTTCCCCAACCTCTAAGTGAGTCTACATCTGGTTTGGGAGAGTAAGGAAAGAGATTGACTTGTCTTCTATTGCAGTTGGGGATACAGCTAGGAGGATGGTTCTTGTTAACATGTCGGGGCTTTCTTTGGTTGTTTGAACTCTTGATAGTGCCAAAGGAGGCAAGACCTCAGCTTTTTTTTTTTTATCAGCATGCCAAGTGTGTGGCAGAAGGGGAAAGAGGAGTGATGAGGCTCAAGAGCTGTCAAGCACCAGAAGTGGAATCAGTCTTTTTAAACTTCTGGATACAAATCCCTTAGCAGATAAGTGATTTACAGGTATTTTCTTCCATTCTATGGGTTGGTTTTTTTTTCAGTTTCTTGATGATGTTACTTGCAGCCGAAAAGTTTTTAATTTTCGTTAGGTCTAGCTTTTGTTCTTTTGCAGTTGTGCTTTTTACGTTGATTCTAAGAAACCACTTCTTTAAATTTATTCCCATTTTTTTTTCTTCCAGAAAATTTATGGGTTTTGCTTTTACCTTTAGGTACGTGATCAGTTTTAAGTTGTTTTCTTAAATATTCCTCACTTAGATGATGTTGTACCTTTGTCAGAATTTGGTTGTTCATATATCTTCTTTTTTTTTCTTTTTGAATTTTCTATTCTATTTCCTTGATCTATTTGTCTACATGCCAATATCACCTTGTTAGGTTACTGTAGCTTTATAAAACGTCTTGAAATTAGGTACTATCAGCCTTACAACTTTTTTCTTTTTCAAAGATGTTTTATCTCTTCAAGGTTCTTAGCATTCATGTGAATTTTGAAATTAGCATGTTAATTTCTACAAAAAAATATTACTGGTAGTTTGATTGGTATTGCATGAATTCATAGATCAGTTTGTGGGGGAATCAACACCTTAAAAAACAGTGAGTATCCCAACCCACATACACAGTTTATTTCCTCCAGTTTTTAAGGCTTTAATTGATCTCAGCAGTGTTTTATAGTTTTCACTGTATAGGTCTTGCTCACTTGGGGCAGATTTATTATTAAGTAGTTGACATTTTTTATGTTATTGTAAATAGTATTTTTTTGTTTTAATTTGTGAGTGTTTGTTGCTGGAATATAGAAATGCAATTGATTTTTGTATAGTGATTTTGTATCCCATAACCTTGCTAAACTCTTATTAGTTCTAGTAGCTTTGTTATAGATTCCATCAGATTTTTTTTCTGTGTAGATGATCATGTTATTTGTGAAAAAAAACATATTTTACTTTTTCCTTTTCAATATGTATGGCTTTTATTTCATTTTCTTAAAATATTGTGCTGACATGCTCTTCCAATATGATGCTAGACCTTATTTCTAAATGAGGTCACATTCACAGGGTAATGTGGATTAGAACTTGAACATACCCTTTCAGGGAACAGAATTCTACTCACTGCAATCATGATGTACTATTTTTTAAAAAAGGTATTTTGGACTAATACACTAACATTTTGTTTGGAATTTTGCACTTATCTTCATGAGGGATATTGTTAATGTTTTTTTAATGTTTATTTATTTTTGAGCGAGAAGGGGAGACAGAGCATGAGTGGGGAGGGGCAGAGAGAGAGTGAGACACAGAATCTGAAGCAGGCTCCAGGCTCTGAGCTTTAGCACACTGCCCAATGCAGGGCTCGAACCCACAAACCACGAGATCATCACCTGAGCTGAAGTTGGACACTTAACTGACTGAGCCACCCAGTCGCCCTTATTAATGCTTTTTTTAATACCATTTTTTATTGTTTTACTATCAAGGCAATGTTAGACTCACAGAATGGGTTGTAGAGTATTTCCTCCTCTTCTAATTACTGCAATCAATTGTGTAGCATTGGTAATATTACTTCCTTAAATGTTTGACAGACTGCTTCAGTGAAGTCATTTGGCCATGAAGTTTTCTTCTTGTAAAAAGTTTTAAACTACAAATACTTAATTTATAGATATTGGGACATTTAGGTTACCTATTTCTTCTTGAGTGGACTTGGTTGTTGTGTCTTCAAAAGACTGTCCATTTTGTCTTCCTTGTTGAATTTATTGGCATAAAATTATTTTTAGCATTCTCTTATTATCTTTTTTTTGCTTCTATTTTAATTTAATTTTTTAAAAATTCACATCCAAATTAGTTAGCATATAGTGCAACAATGATTTCAGGAGTAGATTCCTTAGTGCCCCTTACCCATTTAGCCCATCCCTCCTCTCCCAATCCCACTAGTAACGCTCTGTTTTTCTCCATATTTAAGAGTCTCTTATGTTTTGTCCTCCTCCCTGTTTTTATATTATTTTTGCTTTCCTTCCCTTATGTTCATCTGTTTTGTCTCAAAGTCCTCATATGAGTGAGGTCATATGATATTTGTCTTTCTCTGACTGACTAACTTCACTTAGCATAATACCCTCCAGTTCCATCCACATAGTTGCAAATGGCAACATTTCATTCTTTTTGATTGCCAAGTAATACTCTATTGTGTGTGTGTGTATATATATATATATATATATATATATATATATATATATATATATATCACATATGTATATATACATATACCACATTTTCTTTATCCATTCATCCATCGATGGACATTTGGGCTTTCTCCATACTTTGGCTATTGTTGATAGTGCTGCTATAGACATGGGGGTGCATATGTCCCTTTGGAACAGCACACCTGTATCCTTTGGATAAATACCTACTAGTGCAATTGCTGGGTCGTAGGGTAGTTCTATTTTTAGTTTTTTGAGGAACCTCCATACTGTTTTCCAGAGTGGCTGCACCAGCTTGCATTCCCATCAACAATGCAAAAGAGATCCTCTTTCTCTACATCCTTGCCAACATCTGTCGTTGCCTGACTTGTTAATGTTAGCCATTCTGACAGGTGAGGTGGTATCTCATTGTGGTTTTGATTTGTATTTCCCTGATGATGAGTGAAGTTGAGCATTTTTTCATGTGTCGGTTGGCTATCTGGATGTCTTCGTTGGAGAAGTGTCTATTCGTGTCTTTTGCCCATTTCTTCACTGGGTTATTTGTTTTTTTTGGGTGTTGAGTTTGATAAATTCTTTATAGATTTTGGATACTAACCCTTTATCTGATATGTTGTTTGCAAATATCTTCTCCCATTCTGTCGGTTGCCTTTTAGTTTTGCGGATTGTTTCCTTCACTATGCAGAAGCTTTTTGTTTTGATGAGGTCCCAATAGTTCATTTTTGCTTTTGTTTCCCTTGCCTCTGGAGACGTGTTGAGTAAGAAGTTGCTGTGGCCAAGATCAAAGAGGTTTTTTCCTGCTTTCTCCTCGAGGATTTTGATGGCTTCCTGTCTTACATTTAGGTCTTTCATCCATGTTGAGTTTATTGTTGTGTGTGGTGTAAGAAAGTGGTCCAGGTTCATTCTTCTGCATGTCGCTGTCCAGTTTTCCCAGCACCGCTTGCTGAAGAGACTGTCTTTATTCCATTGGATATTCTTTCCTGCTTTGTCAAAGATTAGTTGGCCATACGTTTGTGGGTCCGTTTCTGGGTTCTCTATTCTGTTTCATTGATCTGAGTGTCTGTTCTTGTGCCAGTACCATACTGTCTTGATGATTACCGCTTTGTAGTATAGCTTGAAGTCCGGGATTATGATGCCTCCTGCTTTGGTTTTCTTTTTCAAGATTGCTTTGGCTATTTGGGGTCTTTTCTGGTTCCATACAAATTTTAGGATTATTTGTTCTAGCTCTGTGAAGAATGTTGGTGTTATTTTGATAGGGATTACATTGAATATGTAGATTGCTTTGGGTAGTATCGACATTTTAACAATATTTGTTCTTCCTATCCAGAAGCATGGAATCCTTTTACTTTTTTTTTTTGTCTTCTTCAATTTCTTTCATAAGCTTTCTATAGTTTTCAGTGTATAGATTTTTCACCTGTTTGGTTAGATTTATTCCTAGGTATTTTATGGTTTTGGTGCAACTGTAAATGGGATCGATTCCTTGATTTCCCTTTCTGTCACTTCATTGTTGGTGTATAGGAATGCAACCGATTTCTCTGAATTGATTTTGTATCCTGCAACTTTGCTGATTTCATGAATCCATTCTAGCAGTTTTTAGGTGGAATCTTTTGGGTTTTCCATATAGAGTATCATGTCATCAGCGAAGAGTGAAAGTTTGACCTCCTCCTGGCTGATTTGGATGCCTTTTATTTCTTTGTGTTGTCTGATTGCAGAGGCTAACACTTCCAATACTATGTTGAATAACAGTGATGAGAATGGAAATCTCTGTCTTGTTCCTGACCTTAGGGGGAAAGCTCTCGGTTTTTCCCCATTGAGGATGATATTAGCATTGGGTCGTTCACATATGGCTTTTATGATCTCGAGGTATGTTCCTTTTATCCCTACTTTCTGGAGGGTTTTTATCAAGAGAGGATGCTGTATTTTGTCAAATGCTTTGTCTGCATCTATTGAGAGGATCATATGGTTCTTGTCCTTTCTTTTATTGATGTGATGAGTCACGTTAATTGTTTTGTGGATATTAAACCAGCCCTGCATCCCAGGTATAAATCCCACTTGGTCGTGGTGAATAAATTTTTTAATGTATTGTTGGATCCAGTTGGCTAATATCTTGTTGAGGATTTTTGCATCCATGTTCATCAGGGAAATTGGTCTATAGTTCTCCTTTTTAGTGGGGTCTCTGTCTGGTTTTGGAATCAAGGTAATGCTAGCTTCATAGAAAGAGTTTGGAAGTTTTCCTTCCATTTCTATTTTTTGGAACAGCTTCAAGAGAATAGGTGTTAACTCTTCCTTAAATATTTGGTAGAATTCCCCTGGGAATCCATCTGGCCCTGGACTCTTGTTTTTTGGGAGATTTTTGATTACTAATTCGATTTCCTTACTGGTTATACATCTGTTCAAATGTTCTATTTCTTCCTGTTTCAGTTTTGGTAGTGTATATGTTTCTAGGAATTTGTCCATTTCTTCCAGATTGCCCATTTTATTGGCATATAATTGCACATAATATTCTCTTATTATTATTTTTATTTCTGCTGTGTTGGTTGTGATCTCTCTTATTCTGATTTTATTTATTTGGGTCCTTTCCTTTTTCTTTTTGATCAAACTGGCTAGTGGTTTATCAATTTTGTTAATTCTTTGAAAGAACCAGCTTCTGGTTTCATTGATCTGTTCTACTGTTTTTTTGGTTTCGATAGCATTACTTTCTGCTCTAACCTTTATTATTTCCTGTCTTCTGCTGGTTTTGGGTTTTATTTGCTGTTCTGTTTCCAGCTCCTTAAGGTGTAAGGTTAGGTTGTATATCTGATGTTATTCTTCCTTCTTTAGGCAGGCCTGGATTGCTATATACTTTTCTCTTATGAGCGCCTTTGCTGAGTCCCAGAAGTTTTGGGTTGTGGTGTTGTCATTTTCATTGGCTTCCGTATCCTTTTTAATATCCTCTTTAACTTCTTGGTTAGCGCATTCATTCTTTAGTAGGATGTTCTTCAGTCTCCAAGTATTTGTTAACTTTCCAAATTTTTTCTTGTGGTTGATTTTGAGTTTCATAACATTTTGGTCTGAAAATATGCACAGTATGATCTCGATCTTTTTGAACTTAGTCAGGGCTGATTTGTGTCCCAGTATATGATCTATTCTGGAGAACGTTCCATGTGCACTGGAGAAGAATGTGTATTCTGATGCTTTAGGATGAAATGTTCTGATCGCTTCTCGGCCTTTTGGCTAAGATCAAGTGTAGGATGAAATGTTCTGAATATATCTGTTAAGTCCATCTGGTCTAGTGTGTCATTCAAAGACATTGTTTCCTTGTTGATTTTTTGATTAGATGATCTGCCATTGCTGTGAGTGGGGTTTTGAAGTCTCCTACTATTATGGTATTACTATCAATGAGTTTCTTTATGTTTGTGATGAATTGATTTATATATTTGTGTACTCCCACATTTGGCACATAAATGTTTACAATTGTTAGGTCTTCTTGGTGGATAGACACCTTGATTATGATATAATGCCCTTCTGCATTTCTTGATACAGTCTTTTTATTGTTTTAAGTTTATTTTATTTTTGAGACAGAGAGAGACAGAGCATGAGTGGGGGAGGGTCAGAGAGAGAGGGAGACAAAGAATCCAAAGCAGGCTCCGGTCTCTGAGCTGCCAGCACAGAGCCTGACGCGAGGCTCAAACCTACGGACTGTGATATCATGACCTGAGCCGAAGTTGGACGCTCAACTGACTGAGCCACCTAGGCACCCCAGATACAGTCTTTATTTTAAAGTCTAGATTGTCTGATATAAGTATGGCTAGTCCAGCTTTCTTTTGTTGACCATTAGCATGATAGATGGTTCTCCATCCCCTTATTTTCAATCTGAAGGTGTCTTTAGGTCTAAAGTGGGTCTCTTGTAAACAGCATATAGATGGATCTTGTTTACTTATCCATTCTGTTACCTTATGTCTTTTGATCGGAGCACTGAGTCCACTGACGTTTAGAGTGAGTACCGAAAGATATGAATTTATTGCCATTAAGTTGCTTGTAGAGTTGGAGTTTCTGGTGTTGTTCTCTGGTCCTTTCTAATCTTTGTTGCTTTTGGTATGTATGTATGTATGTATGTATGTATGTATATTTTCATCTTTTCTCCCCTCAGAGAGTTCCCCTTAAAATTTCTTGCAGGGTTGGTTTAGTGGTCATAAACTCCTTTGATTTTTGTTTGTCTGGGAAACTTTTTGTCTTTCCTTCTATTTTGAATGACAGCCTTGGTGGATAAAGAATTCGTGGCTGCATATTTTTCTGATTCAGCACATTGAATATATCCTGCCACTCCTTTCTGGCCTGCCAAGTTTCTGTGGATAGGTCTGCTGCAAACCTGATCTGTCTTCCCTTGTAGGTTAGGGACTTTTTTTCCCTTGTTGATTTCATGATTCTCTCCTTGCCTGAGTATTTTGTTAATTTGACTATGATATGCCTTGTTGATGGTCAGTTTTGTTGAATCTAATGGGGGTCCTCTGTGCTTCCTGGATTTTGATGTCTGTGTCTTTCCCCAGGTTAGGAAAGTTTTCTGCTATGATTTGCTCACATAACCCTTCTACCCCTATTTCTCTCTCTTCCTTTTCTGGGACCCCTATGATTCTGATGTTGTTCCTTTTTAATGAGTCACTGATTTCTCTAATTCTTAAATCGTGCTATTTTGCCTTAATCTCCCTCTTTTTTTATGCTTCATTGTTTTCTATAAGTTTGTCCTCTATATCGCTGATTCTCTGTTCTGCCTCATCCATCCTTGCCACTGTGGCATCCATCCGTGATTGCAGCTCAGTTATACCGTTTTTTATTTCATCCTATTTTTTACTTCTTTTACCTCTGCAGAAAGGGATTCTAGTCTATGTTTGACTCCAGCTAGTATTCTTATTATTGTGATTCTAAATTCTGGTTCAGACATCTTGCTTGTATCTGTGTTGGTTAAATCCCTGGCTGTCATTTCTTTGTGCTCTTTCTTTTGGGGTGAATTTCTTCGTTTTGTCAGAAGGGAGAAAAGGAATTACTGCTAAATTCTGTGGCTCAGGTTGTGCAGATTGTTGTGTTAATCCTCAAATCAGTTTTCTAGGTGTGCAGGATGGTTTAGTGTTGGTCTGTTTGTATTTCATGGATGCAAGACACACAAAAAACTTCCATGCTGTTCCCTCTTATTATCTTTTTAATAACTATGGAATCTATAGTGCTCTTGGTGACTTATGCCTTGTTTTTAGTTTTTTCTACTGACTAGTCTGGCTAAAGGTATCATTTTTATTAGTCTCTTTAAAGTTCATTTATTTATTTTGAAAGAGAAAGTGTGAGTGGGGGAGTGAGAGAGAGGGAGACAGAGAATCTCAAACAAGCTCTGTGCTGTTAGTGCAGAGCATGACATGGGGATCAATCGCATGTACCGTATAATCATGACCTGGGCCAAAATCAAGAGTCAGAGACTCAACCAACTGAGCCACCCAGGTTTCCCTATTAGTCTCTTAAAAGACTAGATTTTGGTTACATTGATTGGCTGTATTGTTTTTCTGTTTCAATTTCATTAATTCCATTATGATCATTATTGTTTCCTTTCTTCTCCTTTCTTTGTATTTATTTATTTGTTTTTTAGTTTCTTAAGATGGAAGCTTAGGCCATTTATTTGAGACTTTATTCTTTTCTAATACAGATGTTTAGTGCTATAAATTTCCCTCTTAGTACTGCTTTATTAGCATACTATGCCATACATTTTGATATCTTGTGTTTCTATTTTCATTCTTTTAAAAATACTTTTCTAATTTCTCTTTTGAATTCTTCTTTGATGTATAGGATATTTAGAAATATGTTGCACAGTTTCCTAATATGTGGGGATTTTTAAAGAGATCTTTTAGTTATCAATCTAATTTAATGTCATTTGATGGAAGAATGTACTTTTATGACTTGAATCCCTTAACCTTTTTGAGATTTGTTTTATGGCTCAGAATGTGGTCTATCCTGATCAGTGTTTCATGTACACTTAAAAAGGATGTGTATTGCACTATTGTGTAGCACATTCCATAAATGCTGATTAGGTCAAGTTGTTTCATGTTATTTTTAACTTATCTATATCCTTCTTGATTTTCTGGTTATTTTTTAATCAGTCATCCACATCAAGTATTAAAACATCCAACTATAAATGTGGAGTTGTCTATTTGTCCTTGTAGTTCTATCACTTTTTCCTTTATGTATTTTGACGTTCTTTTGTCAAGTACATAAACATTTAGGATTGTTACGTGCTCTTGATGAATTTATCCTCTCTTTCCTCGGTGTTTCATTTTGAATAGTTACTGCTGCTGTGTCATTGCAGTTTCTTCTTTAATGCCTAATCTGCCATTAATCCTGTTTTTTAATTCTCAGATATAATTTTCATTATTAGAAGTTTGATCTGGATTTCATTAATATTATCCATGACTTTATGAAACTCTTTGGACATATGGAATAGTTATAATAATAATTACTCTAATGTCCTTGCCTGCTAATTCTAACATCTATGTCAGTTATGGATGGTTTCAGTTTATTGGTTTATTTTATCTTTGGGTCCTATTTTTTTCCATCTTTGCATGCCTGGTAATTTTTGATTGGAGGCCAGGCATCATGAGTTTTTCCTTGTTTGGTGTTGGATATTGTATACCTATAAACATTCTTGACGTTTGCTGTGAAGATTAGCTAAGTAACTTGGGAACAGTTTGATCCTTTCAGGTCTTGCTTTTAAGATTTGTTTGGTGGAATGAGCAGTGTGTCGTCTAGGGCTAATTATTTTCCAATACTGAACTAAGACTCTTCTGAGTACTCTCTCCAATGTTTCATGAATGATGAGGTGTTCCAGTCTTGTTGATGGGAATGGGTGTTATTTTTGTCCCTTGTGAGGACCGAATACTATTTTATCTTGTCCTTTTTGCTAGCCTGCTGAATACGTGAGAAAGACCTTTGCAACTTTCCAGATATAATTGTGCAGTTCTCTTCTCTCTGAGATTGTATTTTGTGAAGGCTAGCTACTCAGGTTTACCTGGACTCTCAACTCCATCTCCTCAACCAGTAGGTCAGTGAAGTTCTGCCTGGATTGTCCCTTTCTGTGCTACAGCTAGGAACTTTCTCAAGGTAGTAACCTGGGGTAATCATAAGGTTTACCTGCTTTGTTTCCTGTCTCTCATGGACCACTGTCCTTTGTTGCCTAATATCCAGTGCCTTGAAATTGTTGTTTTATGTGTTTTATCCTTTATTGTTGTTTGAGTCAGTAGGGTAAATCTAGTCTCTGTTCATTTTGGCTGGAAGCAGAAGTTCCCATATGCAAAATTTTGTATATGTATGTATATGTGCACTTTTTCTGGAGAGTTATTACAGCTTTCACCAAAGTTTCTCAAGGGTATGTAACCCTCAATAAGATCAAGAAACACTTATTTTAGTAGTCATCATAGCCTTAAATTGTGTTTGTTTACCTATTTTTATAAATCTGTATATTACTTCACATATTTCTAAATTTTATAAATTTCAATCTCAACAAACTATAAATAGTGAGATTTTAAAAATAAACCTTTTATATCACTCTTAAATGTATCCAGTGGGTTCTAAACATCAGTCAAATGGTTACTCATAATTCTCCATTTTAAAAATAGTGAGCAAAATTTTCTTCAATAGTAGAAAATTTTGCCTTACTCCTTTTGCTCTTAGAATTTACCTTCCCCTTTCATTTTTCTCATAGAATGTTATCCTAATGTAATATATTTTATGCTTGAAAGCATATGCTTGAAATATACTCTACTGTGTCTGAGGTCGCCAAGACCACCCCAGGTTTGATTATTTGCTAGGAATTCTTACAGGACTCACCATATTGTTTGTCATACCCACAGCAAGGATTTATTTCAGGGAGAGCCCACAAAGAAAAACCAGTAAAGGGAAAAAACACACATGGTGAAGTCTAGAAGAAATGGGGAGCAAGCTTCCAAGAGTCTTCTCTCAGTGGAATCACCCTGGCTGTACTTAGTTCTTTCAGCAATGAGTTGTGACAACACATGTGAAATGTTGTCAGCCAGGGAAGCTCATTAGAGATCAACATCTGAGGTTTTAACTGGACACTGGTCATGTAGGCACCCTCTTTCTAGCACACACCATAATTCTAGATTCCCAGAATGAAAACATGTTCTCAGTAGAAACCATCATTTTAGTCTCTCTCTTTTTTTTTTTTTTTTGAACTACCTGACTTGAAAAAGTATGTATTACATCAAATTTTCTCTGTAAAGTGCCACAGAGTCAATATTATGGGCATTGTGTGCCAGATGGTCTTTGTCTCAGCTACTCAGCTCTGCAGTTGTGTCATGAAAGTAGCCATAGACTACATGTAAATAAGTGAGTGTGACTGTGTTTTAATAGAACCTTATTTATTAAAAAAGGTACAAGGTTGGGTTCACCTACATATTCCAGTTAGCCAGCCTCTATGTCACATAAGCTTAGAATCTGTTTCCTTTGGCAACAGCAGCACCAATTTATTAGAAGCTGGCTATAGACACCAGTCAAGAAGATTCAGTGGCCTATAATGATGGCCTACTGAACATTAATGAAAAGATAGGTCTGAGTCTTCTGCAGACACGAGAGTCGATGGCTAATGACCTGAGACCTGAATTTTCACTGTCGTGAAGATTCTTCACTGGATTTTGAATAGTTTATTTTGTGCCCTGGTAGGTTTTACACATGAGCAAAGCATCATCTCCAGTTTGGGAAAGAGTGAGAAATATGCTTACTTCCATAAAATGTGACAAGGGCAGTTGTGAAGAGGGAAAGAACCCAACCCTCCATCACCACCTTAGTCTTATGCACATCACTTTAACAAAGAACACATTGGAAGGTGAAGCAGAGTCCAGAGAGATTCCTTTAAATGTCACCTAACCATCGACAATTCTTCCATCCCTCCAAGGGCACTTTAGTTTGAATCCCATCAGATTTACAGAACATCCTTTCTGTTTCCCAGCAGTTCAGCCAATTATAGCGCACATGTGTAGCCCTCTCTCCTGTGCCTGGCTTGGTGGTGGTTATTCTCACAGCCATAATGTGTGTTGTCATCTCGATTCCCTCGTGTCCCAAAAGACTTGTGTCTACATATGCTACCACCTCTTCTTCCGACGAATTCAACCGATACCTGAAACTTAGCACTAACACTTGCTTTCAACAAAAATATTCACCGGATTACACTCACCAATAATTTTGAGACATTTTGGAAAAATTTGGTAAGAGTTAAGAAATCACATACACTTCTGCCAACTCAACCTTGCTCTGCCTCAGTTTCTTCATTTGTAAAATGGGAATAATAACAGTGCCTATATCAGAGGGTTGTTCCAAAGACTAAATGATAATTTCTCGCATAATCCTGCCTGGTTCTCTTCTTTCCCCGTTCACCTTCCTTCCTTACCCCTATTCCTCTGAGATTGCTTTCCTGGAGCAGTGAGTTTTTATTCACCTCTTTAGCTCTCCTCTGTAGAAGCTTGGGGGCAGCTGACCACCCATATCATAGGGACTCAACTCTTCCAAAGAAAACTGTCTCCCTAAGGGAAATTCTGGACCAGCAGTTGGGAAAACAATGTTCCCTCCATCTTGTTGCCTTGGATATTGATGGCCTCCTTATGCAGGTCTTTAAGTCTGTTGCTGTCAAGTTAACCTGCTGGTTCTAGGAAGCTGGCCTCTGGCAGAGAACCTCCCCCTACCTCAAACATAGCATATGATCAATGTTATTTGGTTATATGAAATGTTACTTTGGGTGATGGATTGGAAAGAAGCCCAGATTTTGTTCATTTCTTAAGAAACAATGTCAGATCCCCCAGAACCTGGGACAGATATTTGGCACAAAGTGATCATTCATTGAATACTGACTGAATGAAACAACTCAGCATTTAGGCCTACCTGTCTTACTTCTTTCTCAAAACTGATAAAAGGCTAAGAAGCTCCATTAGAATGGGACCCCTAAGGGTTTATTTATTCCACATGAGAGGCAGGGCGGGGTAGTGGTGGAGATACGGGCTCTCTTGCTAGGATGTTGCAATTCCAAATCAGGCTTCTACACAACCTTGGGGCCTTGGTTTTCTCATCTTTAAAATGAGGATAATTATAATGCCTAGCTCACAGGATTACTGTGAGAATGAAATGAGTTAATACACAAAAGGTGTTCAGGACACCGCCTGGCACATAGCAAGCACTCCATAGATGTTAGGTAGTATTATTCATTCCCTGAACATTTCTAAATTGAATGCCAGCCATGTCTCACAAAATGGGCTAGCTACTGGGGCATATGGAGATAAAGACATAGTTCTAGGCCACAAAGCATGTAGGGCCCTCTACGGGAGGCTGAGAAGTGGATAGCCATAAATACTGGGATGAAGGTTCTGCTAGAGCTGTGCATGGAGCACTGTGAAGGCACAGAAGGGAATCTTCAATGAGAGAGTGACTCTCCAGAATTAACAAAAGCGGGTGACTTCCCCTCTGTGATTCTCTTAGGTTTACAGAAATGTTCCATATAGCAGATGATGACCTACCACTCATATCCATTTTTTTCCCCAAGGCCACTTAGCCCTAGCAAGTAATGTAAAATAAAAGAAAACATCATTTCTAAAACACAGCCCTTGGAGCTGTTAATAAGGAAGAATTTTCAGGGCTATGAAGAAAAAAAGTAGAGAATCAAACTCAAAAAGCAGTTTATGGAACATTTTTTTTCCTAAGGGAAATGATAGAAATTACAGTGTCACCACACAAATGTTTTGGTAAAAATCAAAGGTCACAGAAATATTAAGGGCCTGGGGAGTTGGAGAAAGCCTCTCAGGGAAGATTGTATTTGAATCAGGTCTTAAAGGGTGATTTGGAACATGCCATATGGAAAGGGCTACTCCAGGAAAAGGAATAAGCATGTGATATGGCCTGGAATCATGAGAGATCAAGGTGTCTTGAGGGAACTCCAAGTGGATCAACTTGGCTGCAGGAGAGCATTGTGACAGCAAGGGGTTAGCAATGTTTGGAAATGGAGGGTTGAAGACAGCTCGTGAAGGCCCTCATATGCTTCAAGTGCAATCTAGGATGATGGGAAGGGTTGTAAGAAAGAGAGACACTTGATCACACTTGCAGTTTGGAAGTGGTTGATGATGGATTGAAATCACAAAATGGGAGGTGGTTGCAACGGTCAAAGCAAGGATTGTGAGGTCTAGAGAAGGGCAGATGCTGTGGAGACTGGTGAGTGGTTGGGTCGGATGCCACCAGAGAGTGAGCACAGTGACTCTTGGCTGTTTTAAGACACTGGATTTGTATGGCACATCTCAGCTTCTTAGTGCATTACAGACTTTACCTGCCGCTGGTAATGCTCCCTTAGATCAGGTAGGTATTACCTTTCATTTTTCAGAGGAAGAAGCATCTTCTTTCAGGTAAAGTGACTTGTTCAAGGCCTCAGAGCCAAGCAGTCGTGGTGGAGGAAAGGTGGGAACAGGTATCTGGAGCCCCATCCCAGTGCCCTTTGCTCCATGTGCATAATCGTCTCCACAGTTCCTTCCTTCTTCATCATCCTGAAAGACATGAACCTGAAATCCTGAATTTGGACCACCCAAACCTCTTTCATGTCACTTCGCCTTTCCTCCATGTCCCCTGTCATCCCCAGCCTTCCTTCCTTCCTTCCAGATCCCTTTTATAAACCTTGGGACTTACTCTTCCAATGCTCTGGGTCATCTGGTTTGTGATCTCAAAGCCCCTATTATTTCTGACCTAGTAGGACCCCATCATATCCTTGATGTGGGGTCCCATCTTCACATTTAAGTTCAAGGCATATAGCTTGTGTATTCCTTTGATTACTTTTCAAAGTCACTCTCTGTGTATCATTCATCCTTCTTTCCATAATTGTCTACTTTTTCAAAAGCCAAGCCCTATAAAAGTATTAAATTAATAACCACCTTTAAGAGTAATTAAAGGTGGAAGTTTCATAACAGGTATCTATGTCCAATCACTCCTAAAACATTTTTCCTCTTTCAGGTCTCCGCCCTTCATTTTTCATTCCTTTAATATAAATCTCAGTAACCAAGTGATAAATTTGCTTCATTATTGCCACTCGGGCCCCCTTGGCTCCTTCCCATCTGCTAACTTATCTGCTGAGCTGGTTCCTCACAGCCCCCTGTCTGTGAACAGGTCAGCTCTGATGCCCCTTAACATTTGCTCTCAGGTGCTGCTGATTTAGTTGCCAAACACCAATAGGAAAGTTAGCTGTCATTAAACCCAAAGCTTTACAGATGGGAAAATAAAGACTCCAAGAAAGAAAGGGACCCTCCAAGGACACATGGCCATTGGTTGTTGGGGAGACTATGTCCCAGGTCTGCTGCTCTCATTCTGGGCTTTTCCCACTTTTCACCTTGCCTTCTGTCTCTACAGAGAAAATATTAACTTAAATTAAATATGACTCTAGGGCAATCACAAGAAGTGGAAGGTACAGTTCCTGACTTCACAGTCTGGCTTGATGACAAGTTTAAAATGTGGCAAGTTAAAGGACAAGGCAAATTTTCCATCCGTGAGAACCTGGTGGAGTCAGAGAATAGACCCAAGTATGACGGTAAAAAGGTTTAGAGGAGACGACCCTAGACTCCAGGGTCAGCATGACATGGGTTTGGATCCAGATCTGCTACTTACCAAATGAGTAAATCTGGCATGCCCCTGAGTATAACTGAGTTTCGAGTTGCTCATAGTGTTGAAGACATGAAGTGACAAGTGTTCTGGGACTTAACTGGCACTCAATAAATGGCAGCTGGGGAGGCTTCCTTGGTGCAGTGGACGGAACAGGTACAGAGGGCTAAATTATATGTATTTATGAAGGAAAGAGGGACAGAATCATTAGGTAAGGCCAAGGCTTGGCACCAATGGGGGCAGGTATAACATGGAATCAAGAAGAAGCCCAACCTGGTTGAAGAGGGGGTTTTGGAGGAGAAGTCATGGAACATGGCTACAAAGATGAGTACGGGATTGGAAACTTCCCCAAGAAGATTTTGAAATCCAGTTGATTAATTCACATAATGTTAGAATTGGAGGTGCCTGAAAGACATCCTAGTGCCCTGATCTCCTGTCTGATCTTTGTGTAACACTGGAGTTTGATGCAAAGTTAGTAGATGTTTTCTGGTCAAATATACTTAGGAAATTCCCAGGTTAAATATAGCTAAACAAGATTCTTTCCTCAAAAAATCTTTTGAAAAGTTAATATATGCTACAAATTTTCAAGAAATAAAAGCATCGCATTTCCAAAACTTATTTGATCACAGAGCTTTTTTTTTTTTTTTTTTTTTAAACTAAACACCAATAAGATCTTGGGTATTGCCCAGAAAAACAGGGCCAGTTTTGGTGAATAGCTGGCTCCCCTCCCTCTGGACCACAGATATGCTGGTCTGAGCTTGGGCCACGACTTCTCAGTGTGGATGGGACGTCTATCCCTTAGGGCTCCCAGAGGGGATCTGGGAGCTTTTTGGATCTGCTTAGATCCTTATTGTTTTAGTTTCCCAGGACTGCTGTCAGGACCACAGATTGGGTGGCTTAAAGAACAGAGTCTCACAGTGGTGGAGGGTGGAAGTCTGAGATGGAGATGGTGGCAGGGTTGGTTCCTTCTGAGGGCTAGAGGGGAAGGATTTTTCTAGACCTCTCTTCTTGGCTTGTAGATGACTATCTTCTCTATGTCTCTTCTCTTTTTGCATGTTTCTGTGTCCAAATTTCCCATTTTTATAAGGATACCTGTCATCCTGGATAAGGGCCTACTCTAAGGACCTCACTTGAACTTGATTACCTCTATAAAGACCCTACCTCCAAAAAGGTCACACTCTGAGAGACTGGGATTAGGACTTTAAGATAGGAGTCTTGAGGAGAACACGATTCAACCTGTAACATTTATTGAGTTTATCCCCACGGAGGGTCAAAGCATGTTTCCAGGTACAGAAAGTCAAGATGCACAGCAGCCTGGTGGTCTGCGGGCTGCTTGGAAGGTACAGTGGTGCCGAATGCAGGTAGTAGTAAGGATCACACTTCCTCAGATACATGGTGACTGCGCATGCTCTGTGCCTTTGTTCCTGCCTCCTGCATCCCGTGCCATGCCCACGACATACATGCATGCACTCACACACAGCAGGAACTTGATTAATTCATTGTGGCACATTGTAGTAAAACACGTGGCACATGGCATTTCCGCTCTGAACATTCAATTTGCTTTTTCAGGAGCTATTTTCATAGTGATTACAGGTTCATGAGATAATTTCTGCCTTTACATCAATCAGCACAAGGTTTGTGCACAAAGCACGTTGACGTGTGTCATGCCATTTCTGCTCCTTCTGACAACTTTAGGAGTGAAGCAGGTTGGGGATTGTGGTTCCACGTCACTGCTGGGGACTCTGGGGTTCAGGGAGGTGAAACATCCTGCCCTGATGTTTGACCCCTGATGCTCAGGCACCCATTTGTGCCTATCCTGTCCATGGCACCACATTGCTTTCCATGAAGCATCACCTTCCATGGTTATATATTCTGAGACATCTTCCTTTTTATAATTTTATCCCTCTGTCCTCTCTGTCTTCCTCTGTTCACTTCCATCATGTCCAACAAAACTTCCTCCGCCTCCTATCTCAGTGCTCACAGCACAATCCACGCTGGGAGCCATTCTGGTGCTCTCTCATTCCTCATTTCCCATGGGATAGTATTTGGGGCACGTCTAAAGCCTGGACATGTTGGGTGGATGGAGCCCCTAGGAGACTGGTCTCAGTAACCGGCAGGGGTTCTTGCTGATTTTCTGCACCTGGAAAGGCAGGTGAGTAGCTAAACGTCTAGGAAAGTTGGTGGTGACCCAAAACAGATATTCCATGGGGGTGGGGAGCTCTCATCTCGATTGGCAGTCTTTCTGTCAGGAGATCCCATTGTTGGGATCTAGAATCCCAAGGGGGAGTTTGCCTCTTCGAGGTAGAGACCCCTGCAGAGGCATGTGCCCTGTGCAGTGTTCTTAAGGTTTTCTTGTACCTTGTACTCAAGTGGACGTGAATCCTGCCCCTCTGTCTGCTGGTGTCTTTGTGATGACCCCATCTTCAGTCAACTGGTCCCATCCAGTGCCTTCTCTCCATCTCCACTCTTACCACCTCGGTCCCAGCTCCCATCTTTCTTCTCCCATCAGACTCGCCTTGTTCTGGCGTCCATGGTCTCCTTGCCTTTATGCTTTCACCTCCAGGTTTTATGTTCTCCCCGCAGCCATTTCAGTTCAGGGGGATAAACGTGTCCTGTCCATTGCCGCATCCATTGTCCCGCTCATCTCAGCTCTAGCCACACCAAGCCAGGCCAGCTGCTGACTGACACATGCTTTCTCTTGCCTTTAGCATTTGTGTATGCTGTTTCTTCTTCCCAGAACATTCTTCCCTGCTCATCTCCTCTCGTGCCTTGTGCCTCATTTTTTGGTTAACTGCTACCTCTCCATCATGATCCAGCTTATATATCCTGTCTGAGCAGCCAGGCTGACACTCTCCAGACAGGATCAGCTGCTTCTCCTAAGTGAACTCATCTCCTAGCACTTAACAGACTGTTTACGTGACTGTCTCCCTCTCTCAGGGCGGGGATTTTACTCTCCACATTATGTGTCCTTAGCCTGGCATATTGTAGGAACTCCATCAGTGTTACTAGAATCACTGACCTCTCTGTTGGGTTCTCTGCTGAGTGCTGGGTGTTTCTGACCTTAAAAAATGCTCGCTGCTGGAAAGATTATCCTGAAACACCGCTGACCGGGTCATTTCTCTGCTTAAAAGCATGCATTACTGGCAGCATGGAGACCAGTGTGGAGTATGAAATGCCCCCAACCTGGCAGGCCAGATGAACCTGCTCCTCTTCCATTTACCCAGAGTACTTTATACAGGCAAGCCTTCCCCATAGCTCTTATCCCATCAGCCTCAATTTTCTGTTTTCTGTTCTTTCTCTGATCAGACGCTAAATTATCTGTGAGTTCTGCTTGCTTAGCACGGGGCCTAGAACCAAGAAGGTTCTGAACACATTTGCATGATTAAATTTCCAAAGAGCCAAAGGGAGAGGAAGGGGAAAAAAAAATAGATGTCTTTTATGGACTGCCTGTCCTCCATAATTCCTATGTTGAAACCCTAGCTCCAAGTGATCGTATTAGGAGGTGGAGGTTTGGGGAGGTGATTTAGATTCCATGAGATCAAGAATCTTGTGATGTAACGTACAGCATAGTGACTGCAGTTATCAGTACACTGCATCAGATACTTAATGTTGCTAAGAGAATAGATCTTAAATGTTCTCACCACACACCCCCACACCCCCACACCCACACTCATAAGGTAGCTAGGTGAGGTGATGGATGTGTTAACTAACCTTTTTGTGGTCATTGTTTTGCAATGTATACATATATCACATCATCATGTTGTATACCCTAAATTTACACAATGTTATATGTCAATTATATCTCAGTGAAGCTGAAAAAAGTTTAAAAAGTGAAAAGAAAAGAGTTTATCTTGAGGTTATTTTTATAATATGTGAAAAATTAATTTTAAAAAATGGAAGGGATCGTATGAGGGATATAGTGAGTAAGAAAAGTGAAAAGTAAGTAAAAATCAAAGAATCCGAGCACCTAATTTTAAATTTTGACTCTGACATTCTGTGAGCTTGGGCAAACCACACCTCTTTTCTGAGACTCAGTCTCCAGAGGTTAAGTGGGATTGAGGATTATTAATTAATTAATTAATAATTACATAAAGATCTCTTGAATGTTTACAACATGCAAGGCACTGTGTTAATTATTGGAGGAGGAGGGGATGTATTAGTGAATCTAGACGATTTTCTTCCAGATATTAGATTCTGGGATTCTATGAATTCTCTAGGTTAACACTGCGGTGGAATTATGTAGCTTCTAGGAACCATAATCAGTAGCTAATTTTATAGCAGATACACTCATTATTTGCCAACTAAGAACGTTTCCAACTTCTGGATTAAAGTTAGGTTCTAATGTGGAAATATACATGAAGTTGCTAAGAAATTATACCCTTAGTGGCCCTTTGAGTTCTGCTTATGCGTAGGATTGAGGGAATAGAGAGGCTCTTTGATACAGGTGCAGAAAGCTTGCTGCAAAAGTATCTGACGGCCCTTCATTCTGAAGGTTTTGGTGAGCCATTGAGAGTCTCTGATTAGGAACATGACTAGAAGCTCTGCTTAAATAGCATTTCATTTGCTAACTTATGCAAGTGTTTTCAAGCATGGAAGGCAAGAGCCTGGCAAATATGCGAATAGCCTCATGCTCAGAATGAGTACAGAAGGAACATAGTGTTTATTAGCTGCAATAAAACTGTAAGGAGACCCACCTTTGTGTGTCCTTTGCTGAAGTTGGTGTATTCAGAGAAGCCAGCTCTGCTGAGAGGCCCCTGGCTCCGTGCTCTTGCACTAGTGGAAGCTGGGTCTTACCATTCTTTACTGGGCTTGAGATTCCAAAGAAAGGGACCACACCGCTAACGTTATGCTTTCAGCATAAATGAAAATCACTTTCCACTTCAGTTTCAGACTAAGCTGTTCTGAATTGAGCCCCTACCATGTGCGTGGGCTAGGCCTGAGCACACTGTGTCATCCTTCCTTTCTCCTGACCTTCCTCTTCCCATGTGTCAATAGAGGGTTTGGACTCCAGATCTGACATTCCCTATTTTCCTGTGAGAAATGGGACTCAGGGTCCCTTAAAGTCAGCTGGCAGGCCCTGAACACTGGGGGGAGAATCCTAAATGAGGCAGCAAAATCACCTTGGCTTAGCTTAGACTCTCTGAGAAACTTTTGGAAAAATCCCCTCCTTTTTCTCAGCCTGTTTCTATATGATAAAGTAGGGAGTTTGGAAGATAATCTATTTTTTAAAAGTTTTTAAAAAATGTTTATTTATTTTTGAGAGTCCGAGAGACAGAGAACGAGCAGGGGAGGGGCAGAGACAGAGGGAGGCACAGAATCCGAAGCAGGCTCCAGGCTCCGAGCTGTCAGCACAGAGCCTGACGTGGGGCTCAAACTCACAAGCTGTGAGATCATGACCTGAGCTGTGAAGTCAGACACTCATCTGACTGAGCCACCCAGGAGCCCGTGGAAGACAATTTCTTGAAGCATCATCCCCCAATCTAATATTCCATGGTTTGGGGTCTGGAATATCGGTGACGCTGCTGGAAAAGTTCCCAACTAGTCCGAGAGACGTAGTGAACCTGCCAGTTGCATAAAAGAAGCAACGGCCATTGCAACCCATCTTCAAACCAGCAGAGAGTCTTTGTTCTGTGCGGGAATTATGTTTACATGTTGAAAAGTAAGTCGAGAAAGCAGAGACCAGAATACGCAAGAGTGTAGAAGGGACTGGAGATGCTAAATCCAACAACACTCTGCGGCTGAAAATAGGACCAATTCCTAAGACAAAAAAATCAGCAGAAAATCTTGACAATCAGATAATCTGTCGCTATGACAATTGAGTTTCAAGTCTCCTAATTGAGCGCAGCCCTCCCTGGGAGTGGGTGACACACAGCGGCAGCATGAACAGCAATCACCCTGCTTTCTATACTCCAGGAAGTATTTTGAGCCCTTCAGCAAACCATCCATCTGCTCTGCCTTCCTCCTTCCTGAAAAGAGCATCTGCAAGAAAGCCCAGGGCTGAAGGCCAGGAGAGGTGTGCACCCGAAGCGTCCACGTTCCTTTGCACTTAGATGAGGGTCAGCGATTTCTAAAAAGAGCTTTTTGTTCTTCCTGGGAGTAGCCATGGAAGAAAGGGCAAACGCTTCTCGAAGCTTGCAGAGGTTTACATGGAAATGTTCTGCTGAAGTGAGCTGCCTGTCCTCCTTCCCCTCATTGCTGTGGGTGGGAAGGAGGCCTGCCATTCTCCCAGAGCCCTCTGACGCATTTATGCAGAAACAGGACATTTGGAATTTCCACAGGTGCGTGGATTGTCACCGGAAGAACGAAGGCACTTACTAAGTGGGTTATGAGTCTTCCCTACCTTTCCCTTGGCCATTTACTCTATCCATTCATGAATGTTTTATTAGATGCTTACTATGTGACAAATTCTACCCTGCCTCGGTTCACACTCCATCCCTTTTGCAAAGTGCCGGGAGAGCAAATATTTTGTCAGTTTTGTCCACAGCTGAATATCAAGTGTCTATAAAAATGCCTGGCACATAGTAGAATTTCATACATGTTTAAAAGGACTGGGACAAAGGGCTGAAGGTGTTAAGATAAGGAGAGGATTGTTCCCTCTCTTGGGGGCTTGCAGTCTAGTGAGGGAGTCAGAATGTAGGCAGGCGCTTGTTGCTATGTGGTAAGTTGGAGAATGGAGCTATGTGTGAGGGAGAGGTGAGGATTCTGGTCTTTCCTGGGAGTTCTAGACTTTCCCCAAGTGGTATATTCAAGTCTGGACTCCATTCATCAGGAGCAGCCCTGACAACCCAGAGTAGGTCCCTAGGTAGCATCTTGTCTCTGGAGGGTCATGGTGGGTATTGGATTGTTAAAGACAGAAGGGAAGACTCAGGTGGCAGTGAGGACCCGCTTGCACCTGCCCCGTTGTCTGGCAGAGAAGGGTTTACAATTCTGTCCTGTGGCTCCGGTACATAGAACTGGAAAACATTGGGAAAGTACATGTCCTTTCAATGTGAGAAATTCCTAGCAATCAGACGTGTGAGGCGTCAGGTTACTTTTTACTGGAGTTTCAAGCAGCAGCTGGAGAGGTCGTAGCGGAGATTTGTGCTCTCGGGAAGATGGAGTCTAATCAGAGATTTCAGATTCTGTTCCCTGTGTACTAGTTCTGTGGGGGTGCTGCCTGCTGGCTACTGCAGGGCAAGCCAGAGGCTGAAGGGCCAGGCCATGCTCTGGAATGTATTAGGGTTGAATAAGATTTCATGTGAGCCAAAAATTCTCCTGAGTTTTTTTCCCTTTTTATTTATTGAGACAGATATCTGTATGTTTCCTTCTAAGTCCTCTGACCTGTGATAAGACTAATATTAAATAAGACCATGCTAGCATTTTGCGTTGGTTTATAGAATGTTAGGGCTGGGAGAGACCTTTGACATAACCTCTAAAAGTGATTCTTAACCTTTTGGTCATCTTTGACCTATTAAAAAATTTCCCAGGGCGCCTGGGTGGCTCAGTTGGTTAAGCGTCTGACTCTTGGTTTTGGCTCAGGTCATGACCTCATAGTTTTGTGGGTTCGAGTCCCACATTGAACTCGGTGCTGGCAGTGCAGAGCCTGCTTGGGATTCTCTCTTTCTCTTTTTCTCTCTCTCTGCCCCTCACCCACTCATGCTATCTCTGTTTCTCTCAAAACAAATAAATAAACTTGAAGAAATTCCACAGGCACTGTTTCCCAGAAAAATGCATGTCTATCTTTATAACACATGTGGTCTGTAAAGAGGTTCAGAGGGTTTGCATTTCTCATGAAGCCCATTGAAGAATCCTTCAAAAGCCTATGAACTCAGTTTAAGGTTCCTTGGCTTAGTCCCACCTCAAACCTTGCAGATGGTGAAATAGAGGCCAAGAGGCAGCAGGGGATAGAGAGGAAAGTCCACAGAGCCTGGAGCCAGAAGGTCTTTATCCAAGTCCATAGTGCTCTAGGGTGCTTTGAAATACTGAAGAAAAGCAGTAGTTTTACACCATTGTCTTGCACAGTGTACAGGAATGCCTTTTCAAGTCTTCCTGAAATAGAGATAGGAAACGGCAAGCGATAGAACAGGAAACAGAAGTAGAGATGTAAAAACTAGACAGACGAGAAATTGGATGAGGGTGGAAGGTAGTAGTGACTTGTATGGAACAGAAATCCAGCTGTCAGTGTTCAACTTCTATCAGAACCACCAGTTCAGGGCCAGGCCAGGGCAACATGTCAGAGCCCTGCCCTGAGGGCACCCAACCAGTGCACCCAATCCTTCCAGGACTTCTAGACTTCTGTGGAAGGGTGGGTAGGGTCTGTACCCCTGGTGAGGAAATGACACTGTGTGTCCTTAATAGGGGTGAGTGGTGTAAGGGCACTTGTGATCCTGATAGGTTGGGTATCCTGATATCAGCAATTGGCAGTGGAAGGTGAGACATGGAGGGGTTTGTATCACTAAGAAAGGCTGTTCTGGATGGAAGTTACAATCTGCTTCCTTGGTTATGCCAAATGGAGAGGGCTTTGTTGAACTATGGTTTCCTGATCTATGCATTACTCCCGTGGCCACGCCACGTGAGTGGAGGATTGCCTGGAAAGAGGGTTCAGAGTTAATAGGGCAGCACATTTAAATGCTATGGACCTTAATTTCTTTGGTTAGGTAATACAGATAATCATAATCACACTGCTTGCAATTGTATTGAAATGTTAAAGAAGGTTACTTGGGTACAGTTGCTTGGTAAGCTTTGTAAGAGAAAGGGGCAAGGAGCATAGTTCTCTCTTGTCATTAAAATTGCGCATCTATATAAAGAATTTATTAAGCTCAACACCCAAAAAACAAATAATCCAGTGAAGAAATAGGCAAAAGACATGAACAGACACTTTTCCAAAGAAGACATCCAGATCGCAAACAGACACATGAAAAAATGCTCAACATCACTCATCATCAGGGAAATACAAATCAAAACCACAATGAGATACCACCTCACACCGGTCAGCATGGCTGAAATTAACAACTCAGGAAACAACAGATGTTGGTGAGGATGTGGAGAAAGGGGAACCCTTTTACACTGTTGGTGGGAATGCAAACTGGTGCAGCCACTCTGGAAAACAGTATGGAGGTGCCTCAAAAAATTAAAAATAGAGCTACTCTATGATCCAGCAATTGTACTACTAAGTATTTATCCAAAGGATACAAAATGCTGATTCAAAGGGGCACATGCATCCCAATGTTTATAGCAGCACTATCAACAATAGCCAAATGATGGAAAGAGCCCAAATGTCCATCAACTGATGAATGGATAAAGAAAATGTGGTGTCTATCTATCTATCTATTTATCTAGGTATATCTATTTATATCTATATCTATATCTATATCTATATCTATATCTATATCATCTTATCTATATATATCTATATCTATATCTATATATCTATATCTATATCTATATCTATATCTATATCTATATCTATATCTATATCTATTATCTATCTATATCATCTATATCTATACATACATACATAAAATGGAATATTGCTCAGCAACGAAAAAGAATGAAATCTTGCCATCTGCAACAATGTGGATGGAGCTAGAATATACTATGCGAAATGAAATAAGTCAGAGAAAGACAAATATAAATTCTTAAATTCCACATAAGAGAAAAAAAAACAGATGAACATAGGGGAAGGAAAGTAAAACTAAGATAAAAACAGAGAGGGAGGGAAGCCATAAGAGACTCTTAAATACAGAGAACAAACTGAGGGTTGCTGGAGGGGAGTTGGGTGGGGGGGATGGGCTAGATGGGTGATTAAGATGGCCATTAAGGAGAACACTTGTTGAGATGAGCACTGGGTGTTATATGTAAGTGATGAATCACTAAATTCTACTTCTGAAACCATTATTACACTGTATGTTAACTAACTTGAATTTAAATTAAAGGAATATTGTGTCTAGGCATTGTCCACGCAGGACAGAACCTGGTGTTAATGATACCTTTCATGTAAATCACAGTTGAACTTTTAGAGAAATGTTTTGCCAATTTTTTCTCAGTGTACTCTCTGTTAGTGCATGGAGATTTTGAGATCTCATTTTGAATGAGACTGATCAGGTTCCAAATTTCTGACTGTCATTAGCAGAGCAACTTGTGTAACGTCCCTTAATTTCCCTAACTCATGGTTTCCTCCTAGACATAAAAATCTCTGCTTCAAAGAGAAATGCCTGTTTTTCCCTGGCTCTCCCCTGCTCATCTGATGGGTTAACCCTAAGAGAAGGGGGCTTGTAAGACAGTTTCCCGCCTCTTCCCTCCACACCCCTGCATTGTTCTTTTGTTACTTCTTTCTATTTTTTAAAATGTGAAATCTATATATCAGAGTTTGATTTTTCTTTTTAAGCTTATTTATTTATTTTGAGAGAAAGAAAGAAAGAGTGAATGGGAAAGGGGCGGAGAGAGGAGAGAGAGAATCCCAAGCAGGCTCCATGGTGTCAGTGCAGAGCTCAATGCAGGTTTCACATGCATGAACCGTGATATCCTGACCTGAGCTGAAGTCAGATACTTAGCCAACTGAGTCACCCAGGTGCCCAATATCAGGATTTGTCTTAAGCTGATAGCCTTTCCTAGGAGGTTAATATACCTGTTTTATAATAGTGTTATGGTTCTAAGCCCACAGCATCAAGAATCCCTTGTCAATAATCTCTTAGAATTACATCCCTAGGTTTCTCTAGAAGCTATTCTCTTAGCAGAACCCTGCTTCTTAATCAGCAGGGCTTCCCACACTTTCTGGAGATAGGTTATGGCCTTGGCCTGTAAGTGCCATGGGGTCCATTTCTCGTCAAAAGATTGGCTACTTGGTGGCAGGTTCCACTCTGGTGCCCTATTTCCTTCTCATCCCATCCATCTGTTTCTCTCCAGCACATCACTCTGCCTCCCCTCTGTCCACACTCCCCCACCATCCAAGCTCTTTCAATAAGTCACAACTTTGCATCTGCCCCAAACTGGCTAAAGATGAGAAAGTAAGAAAGACCATGGACACACCATATTTATCAGCTTGGTGGCCTTTTATTCCTGGTATGGTCACAGAGGACTTTAGAGATGAGGTGACCTGCTACATCCACATTCTTCTACCTTGTTTCTCAGAGAATGCTCTCATTGCCTTGAATAGGCTCAAGTTTCACCTGAAGCAGAATCCTTCTTCATTCTGCCCCAGACTGGCTCTCAGGGATACAACAGAGAAAACCGATGTAGGTATGAAGATACTTTAATATCCAATTCACCCATAAATCCATTATAATTGCAGTTTCCAAGCCTTTACTTCTCCATTCTCATTCCCCCGAAACTAAAAAATAAAAATATACGAATGAGATTTTGGTTGACAATGGATCAACCTGTGCCAATGGAAGTTTATTTATCTTCGTGGGAAGAGCAGAAAAATCTTGGGCCTCTCTCCTAAAAGATCCCCTGATTCTGCTGAGGTTTTTCCTGTTCAGTGCTTATTTTGGCAAGGGTGTGGTGCTCTCACATTGGTTTTTGGTCCAATTTAGTATGTGTTGACTTGCACTTTATATGTAGATATATTAATTCTTCTGATTGTTTCAGTAGAAACAACCTAGAAGTACTTCCAGGCTGGCACTATCTGGAGAAGGTTTGGGAGATGAGGTTCAGCATTCACATATTCACGTGTACTTTTATGTTTGGAAGAGGTTGAGTGGGCCAGGGTTTTACTGACAACAGATTCTCTTCTGGTGCCCTGCTTCAGACTGGCACCCAAGGGTGAACAAGAGGGAGGTCTAGCAGCAGAGTCAAGAATATGTGGGCATGATGAGCATCCTGAAGAAGACAGACCAGAAGGATCTGTGCCTGGGCACATGCAAAAATTTCTGCTGCAGAACTCTAAAATAGCCTGGAGATGTATTTCCAGCAAGCAGACAGGTATGGCACTTAGCCTGTTGTAATGGGCTGGTTAAAGGGAGAGGGTTATTGGCCTAACAGACTTATGCAACTACTGAGGAAAACCCTAACAGTACCCATAATGAGTCCATATTATCCTCCATCCATGAGTATAATTGGAAAACTAAGAATCACTAGATTTGAGCAAAACCCAATAGCATGAAAAAGGACCTAAATAAACAACAGAGAAAATTCAAGGTGCAATAAGACACTTAAAGAAACTATTCATTATCTTTAGATCTGAGAGTATATTGTGTCAGTGTAATGTGAAAAGGCCCATATGAAAAAGTGAGCAGTCAGCAAATAACCAGACATTGGAAATTAAAGAAATATTATGATGAAATGAAAATATGTCAATGGGTGGCCTGGATAAGGACACAGATATGACTGACTGATCACGAAGATAAAGTCTAGGATGTAGGATCAACAGACAGAGGTGGAAAACAGGAGAAGCAAATTAAGACACGTGAAGGACAGATCCAAGGGATTAACATCCATCCAAACGCAATTTTAGAAAGAGAAAACAAAACCAATGCAGGAAATGAAGTCATCCAAAGGAAAAAAAATGGAATATTATTTTCTGAGTTGAGCAGTTAAATCTTCACATAGAAAGGTGCACTGAGGGCTGAACTAGATTAGTCAAAAAATATATATCCTGGATTAATGAAAAATATATATTTCAGAAATCCCAGGATAGAAAGAAAATCTTATAGCCTCTGAGAGAGAAAAATACATGTCATCTACAAAGAAACAAGCATTGGGCCAACATAGATTGTTTTCATTCGCAGCTTTGGGGGAGTAGATATAGAGCATGGTCTTTAATATTCTGAGAGAAAATGGTTTGAATCTAAAATTGTATATCCAGACAAACCATCAATCAAGTTAAAGCCAAAATAAAAACACTTCCAGACATACATGATTTCAGAGCTCCCCTTTCACGTACCCTATATGCAAAAAATTTCTTTAGGAGCTATTTTAGCGGAATAAAAAAGAAATCCACAAAAGAGGATGATAGGGTATAAAAGAGGGCACAACTGCACTGACCTAAGTGAATGAAAAAAACTACATGGAAATGAAAAGAGGTTTCATTAGACCGTGGTTGCTTGGAAAATTCTCTTTTGTATTACATAGGACTTTTTTCCTTTACAGGTCCAGTTATGTTACTTGGTTCTTTCTATCTTTGAATTAACCTGTAGTCTCAGTATTAAAGACTTACAGAAGTTACAGATGAGGGTTTCAGTATTATAAACCTTGACAGAGCATAAATAATCCTTAACTAGTGTCAAAGTAATTAAGCAAGGAGTCTATCAGACTAGAGTGGCTCCAATGTCGTGATAGTTTGTGTCAGTCAGCAAACCGAAACCCAAGCTGGAGTCAATGCACTTGAGTTAGAGAGTGAGACCCAAGGAAAACCAATCACAAACAGCCAATGAGACTTCCCCAAATAAGGTAACTGAGTAAGCTGTGACCAATCAGATACTTTCCTTGTTTTGCTTCTGTATCTTCTCTATAAAAACCTCTCCCCTCGCTCCCATAGGTGGGGCATTCTTAACCACTTTGGTTTGTGCTGCCCTATTCTAATGGATAGTTTCTCCGAGAAACTCTTCAAAACTTTAATGTGCCTCAGCTTACATTTTAGCACTAGTAGAAGCAAGAGGAAGAGGGGGGAGATGTTGAAGTTTGTATAAATGTGTAATTTCATCATTGTTTATATCCCACTTTGATACTGGAAAATCGGACGTTTCTATCTAAAACGGACAAAGCAAGGCAGAGAGGTTGGATTACATTATTTGACATCACAGGAAGAGTTTTAAAACAAGCTGTGAGTAATGGCTGCCCGTGGGGAGTGAGGGGGACTAGGAGTGGAGAAAATGGGGTCAAGTTTACTTTTCATAGTCCTCTGATAATATAAACATTATTTTAATAGAAAACAATCTTCCCTTTGCTTTTTGTAAAATCTCAGACCACTGAGGTCTGCTAGATCCTGGGGTTTACATTTCCCTGGGGACCTCATTACTTAAAATCAAAGTGCTTTATATGAGTCTCCCATATATGCACCCCTCAAAAACCAACTATGTTTTTTCCAATTCAATGAAGGGAAAACCACATATGTTAGATTCACCCTAGAATAGTGTACCTTCCACGTGGATACATGTAGATGTTATACAAACAAGTCTTTTCAAAATGAAATACTTTTATTTCTAGTAGCTAAAATTCGAGATGAAAAGCCGGTTATAGAATTTCTAATATTGGGACAAAAATAATTGCAAAGCAGCTCCACGTAATTGAAGAGATTATCACAAACGTGGCGGTGCTGGGAAAACAGCTCGTGTATCACAGTCTCCTCTTACTGAATTCCCATCAATTCTGCTGACTTTGGATATCCTTCAGGAAACCTGCTCACCCCTGGCTTGCTAGGTCCTCCCTCACAGGCAAGATCTCTCTCTCTCTCTCTCTCTCTCTCTCTCTCTCTCTCTCTTTTTAAAGTGGGCCATTTATTCAGGATGCCAGAAAAAAAGAGGAATTAGCAAAACTAATGAGTTATCTGTGTACTTTGCATAAGACTGGAAGATTAATCTTTGTTAACTCCTTGTTTAATGTTACAGTTAATAATTAGTTACCTTGTCGCCCTGGACCATCCATCATTTTATTGAACTTGTGGGGTTTATGTTTTGTGTTTTTTTCCTCCACCTTTAAAGATGGTTGCTTATGGACAAAGAGAGGACTAGAAGGTTATTGAAAGAACTGTTGATGTTTGAGGAGTATATTTACACACAAAATATTTTTGTTCCATCTGGCTTCAGTGAAGGTGTCTGTTAATTAAGAGAAGGAAAGTGGAGGGGCATCTGGGTGGCTCATTCGACTCTTGATTTTGGTTCAGATCATGATCTCGTGGTTCTTGAGTTCAAGCCTGTTTCGGGCCCTGCTCTTCTCTCTCTCTCTCTCTCTCTCCCTCTCTCTCTCCCTCTCTCTCTGCTTCTTCTCTCTCTCTCTCTTTCTCTCTCTCAAAATAAATAAACACATTTCAAAGAGAGAGAGAGAGAGGATAATGGTAGAGTGAAAAGCACATTGGTTTGGAAATTAGACGTGAGCCCCAGACTTGCCAGTTTGCACTGTGTGTTATCGAGCAAGTAATGTAACCTCTTTGGGCCTCAGTTTCCTCCTGTGTAAAATGAGGGGATTGTGGTAGAAGGCCTTGAAAAACTGCTCCAGCTTTCACACTTTATAACTGTATATGATAAGCGAGGAATAAAGCTCCTGCGTAGAAGCATCTTTCTTTTGACAAAAAACAGCTTGCAGGGAGCTGCCTGCCTTAACAGTATTCAGTGGAATATTAGTTCTAATGTCTCCAGTATCTCCAATCTCAACTAAACGTGCCTTTTTTCATTATCAAAAGTAACTATAGAAACCACATTGACGGTATCTATTGTAAGGAGACTTTTACATTTTTAGGGCTTTGGAAAACTAACAAAAAGGAGGGTGGGAGTATAAACAATGGCTTTTGCCATAACTGCCTTCCCTTTTAGCAGTCTGGCCATAACCCCAGCATAATTTAAAAGTACTGAGTGTTCCTGCAGTTTCTTTCGCATAGATTAGGGATTCAGTTCAGGAAATAGCATTCAGGAAGCTAGTTGATGCCTTGGTCGTGTTGGTGCCTTTAATATTATGCAAACTTGGGCAAGTTATATAAACCCTCTTCTTCAGTTTGGTCTTTGAAAGTAAAGGCAAAGCCAAACAAACCTGCAAAGCAGGAGCCTCCTCCTGGCTCGGTCATCAGCTAGCTGTGTGTCCCAATGTCCTCAACTGTGAAATAGGTTAGATGATGCCCAGCGATGGTTTAAAAGCTTTTTTTTTTTTCCCACATCTACTGTTTTTGGAGCCCAATCTATGAAAGCGATAAAAGTGGATCATTAGTGGGGAGCCGTGGACTTCTGCCTGTAATTCTCTTCCCTTGTTTTGTCCCTACCAGTCACTCTCGAGGCCTTTTAGAGGAGCTAGGTGCCCGGTTTGAAATCTTGGTCTCAAAGGTTACTCCATGCCAGCCCAGAGAGGCATTGACAAGGAAGGGGGGAAAAACAGGACGAAGGGCCAGGTTGCTGTACAGCTTTACCCTGAAGGTCCTGAGATGCACCTGGGGTGGAATCGGGGACCCTCACTCTTCCAACTTCATTCTGCCAAGCTGCCACAGGAAGGAAGCAAACACGATTCTGCTGTAAGGTGATAATCTGGGAATACCTCACATTCTACAGAACTGTGCACTGAAAATCATGCCCACGTCACCCAACCTTGTTACCATACCACCAGAAAAAGTAATAAGATTCTTAACAGAAACACCAGCACAGTAAAAAAAAAATACTAGAGTATATATGGAATTGGACTGTAAAAAGTGTAGAAGTGCTCTGGTAGAAGGGGGTGTAAGGAAGGGCTGGGCTGCCTCTTGCAAGAGACAAGAGCAAAATGCACATAGGTCAGGCAGAATCATGTAGGGAGCTCTTACAAGCGGACCATGTGGCCAAACACACCCGGAGGAAGAAGGTGCATATGGTACATACCATAGCGCTGAGTGCTGGGTCCTCCCAAGTCTTGCTGCCCACAGCTGGGTCGTGGACTTATGTGCAGCTGTTGTTACTTGTACCACAAGACCATGCTGGGAGAAAATGCTGTGAATTGTGACTTCTGCACTATTTTGATATCATTCCCAACGTACCAATTGCTTATGAGCAAATTTGTGTCACACATTGTGTGTGGTCACAGATCACCCAGGACTGTGGTGCACATACATTTGTCTCCCGTAGGCCTTCCCTGGAATCGATGATGTAGAAGAGATAGGAGTCTGTCTACTTCTGATTCTTTAAACCCAACAAGCCCACCTACACACCATGCCCTTGTAATTGCAAAAAAGGAACTACAAACACCAGGAGTTTCTTGGACAATTAATTCTTGGAGATCACTACCAGTATGTTCCCCTGGCTCCCTCATCAGGATGGCGTCTTCATGGATCCAGGCTATCAGTTCTTCCAATGTGGTGTTGGGGATCATATTCCCTAACATTCTTGTTAGGTATTCATCATTCATTCATTCATTCATTTTCTGGTCTTTTGGCCTCAGTACTCCAACATCATTGCCCTCAGTGAAGAGCTCCCTGCACCAGCCACTGTGCTCACAGAAACCCCATTCCAAAGCTGAGTTGACTTTCTTCTCACTCTCTGTTGGAAAAGGGTAGATATTCAGTTAGCAATGGAGCTCGTGAGATTTAGGCAATTAAATACCTTCATTTTCCTACCCCTTCTCTGGTTTCTCCAGCTGCTGTTTTGTGATAATAATAATTTAAAAAGTGGTGTTTACTACAAAGGGTTGGGACTTAAAAAGCAATATTTCTGCAAGCAGTTGGTCAATAATGTGATCCATTTCTCTTTGGGATCTTTTTTTTAAGTCTCCAATGTCAAAGTCTGGCCAGCTGTCCTATGCTGACAACATAGAAAATATTCAGCTTTATTGTCCATTCAGGATTCATTGGCGAAAACCACACATGGGCTTCTGGTGACAACAGGGTTTTAATTGGTTTATTGAACAGGTGAGACTCCAAAAAGTGCAAGCAGAAAACGACTTTATTTTACCCTTTCCCCCTGTCAATCCTGCTCTGTCAGATATCACTTCCCGGTCCTTGGATGATTTTGCTGGCAGAGCCCATAGCTTTCAGCCATTCTCAGGTGCAAGGGCAGTCTGATTTTCAGATATTAAAAAGTCCAGTCCAATCTAAATCAAAACCTACATTGCTCATCCTATTCCATGCTCCTCCGGTCTCTCAGCTCATGCTGACTCTAAAATTCCACAGCAAGATGTGATGGGCACGACAGGGTCTGTCCTACACTGTCCCTCCATTGTATTCTTCTGATCCCCCTTCCTTGCCCCTGTGAAGTTTCTGTAGTTTTCAGGATTATAATTCAGGGTAAGGTAAAGGAGAGGGGCAAAGTCCAGCATGACTGGCGTTATTGAAATCTGAGTCACTTCCCTTTCTGCAGCAGATTCCCAGATGCCGACTTTTCCATGGGGATATTCAGAGACCCACTCCAATTCTTCCCCCTTTGTATTCCCTGACCCGGTAAGTGTGCTCACAGACAGACTTCTTATGTGTCCTCTTCAGCTGCTGCTTCAGTGGTTTACCTGCAAAGCCTCTGTCTTCTGGGGGCTCCTTGTTCTTCCTTGTGGTTGTCTTGGGTGAGGTCTTTTCAAGAGGGTGTACCTTCGGCCATGGAGCAGCTGCTCCCTTGGCCCTCCTTCAGTGAAAATACAGATTGCTCCTATTGAAGAACCTCTCTTTCCAGTCTTTGTTTTTGGGGCAGCCCCAATCACCGGTCTTGGTACCATACCAGACTTTAAGGGTCAGAAGCCAAGCTGTCCCAAGAATTCTTTGTACCAAGTTCCTCTTTAAGCAGCTTAGGATGAAGCTGTGAATTTCTGCAGTTCAGCAAACATCCAGCCCTGGGGTGATCCCAATGTCAAAAATTAAATTCACTGAGGCTTTGCGTCTTACAGCTGCAGACTGGAGTGGTGAGCAACCTCCCGTGGGAAGGACAGGCATGGTGCCATGGTTCTCTAGGTTGACAATGCTTTTCAAAGAAACTCTCACTCTGATCAGTATCCTTTGAATTTGTAATAATAATAATAATAATAATAATAATTATAATAAGTTTGTATAAGTTGGAATTTTAGGGTGGGATAGAGTTGTAGCACTGATTTTGCTGTCTCTTGGCAAAGCCTATAAGCATTGGCTTTCTCCTTAAAATATTTGAGTATTGGTCATTTTTCTTAACATTGGAACTTGAACAGAAACTCAAAAACAAAGAAAAGTCCCATTTAATATGTGTTATATAAAGAACTATAAAAAAGTCAAACTTTTATTTCAACATTAAATCCTTTTCGTCATGGGGAAAATTGCTGACCATGGAAATGTCAGCGAACATTTTGGTATATAATTCTGACATATGTTAGCAGTTCTAGATCTCAGCCAGTGGCTCTCAAGCCTTAGAGTCACTGAGGGAGCTGGTTACAGTAGATCTTCTTCAAGGCTATCCTCAGGTACTCTAATTCGGTAGGTCTGGGATAGAACTCAGGGATCTGCATGTTAAATAAACATCCCCTCCCCTTCTTGATTCTGAAATTGCTGGTCTTGGACCACAACTTTAAAAAAACATCACTCCGGGCAATTCTGGTGCTCTCTAGTCCATGCTGGAAGCAGAGGTCCACATTATTCTAATCCTACACTGAGGACAAAAGGGCAGACTGTTTGAAACGATTGTCTGGCTCAAGTCTGACCCTTGTAAAGTTCTACTCCTAGGAGCAGGCTCCCAGCCAGGTATCTATTGCACTCCAGATGCTTTAAGGTCACCTAGAACTTGCTTACAAATGAATGCCAGAGTTTTGTCTGGAACATGGGGACTAAGGGCTGACCCTGCGCTTACCTTGGGCTGAACCTCTGCCCTCCGAGAGCATAGTAATGGTAGGTGGAGAGGGTACTGATGCACCTACAGGAACAGATTCCAGCTCTGGCTCTTCCCTGTCCAAAATTCTTTCATTTCTGCAAAGGGCACTGTTTCCCTTTGGTTCTTTCCAACTATCATAGGATTTATAAAATCCTATTGTGTGATTTGTATCGTAGCAATTAATGTCATGGTGACATACATGGTCTTTAAAAAAAATACCAACCTGACTAACTCTTTAAACTAAACTGAGTTTTCTTTCAGGTAAAAATCAATGAAGAAATATTTGAGTGACAAAAATATGACTCATGAAAATGATTGCCCGTTATATATACCAAAAAATGAGAAGTATGCTAATATTGCTACATTGAATTATGTATTTATTTTATATTACATAACCATATCTTATGTAAATAATCATTATATTTTTTCTTTTTTTCTACCAAAGCTCTCCCTAAGTATGATATAAGCTTCTCACAAACAAAAATATATCTAACTCTTATATTTTTTCTTTCTATTGTGAAAAGCATTTTGTTTGCCTCCTATGTGCTGTGGGAAGGTATGTACTTAGAAATAAAAGTAGTCACCCCAGGATTCCAGTCATTATATAGTCAGGAGACTGGCATTTGGAATCAAAGGCAGAAGATCGTGCAGCTAGGTCTTCCTGACATGACACTAGGGAGTTCTCAAGTCAGAAGAAGAAACTAGAAGGGGTTTAGAGGAAGAAAACATTCATTTGAATGTTTCTGGTACAGCATGAGATTAACAGGAAGAGGCTAATAACCTACAAAACTAGCAAGTAGCAAGCTAACAAGTCTTGAGAAATTAAGACAAAGGGAAAAATAAAGTGGAAAACAGTAAATACGAAAAAGATAAAGGAATAAAAGACAAGATACCCTGTGGAAAAAATCCATAACCCTTGTTAATAATTAAGTTCTCTCTATAACTCCCATAACTCAACAACAAAAAACAAAAAAAACCCAATTGAAAAGTAGACAAAGCACTTGAATAGACATTTCTCCAAAGATACTCAAATGGCCGATAAGTACACGAAAAGATGCTAAACATCATTAGTTACGAGGGAAATGAGAATCAAGACCAAAATGTAATAATACTCCAAACTTGTGATGCTATTGTCCAAAAACAAAACAAAACAGAAAATAACCAAATATCTTGACAAAGATATGGAGAAATTGGAAGCCTGTGCATTGCTAAAGAGAATATAACTGGTGCAGTCGCTGTGGAAATGATATAGTGATTCCTTAAAACATTAAACATAGAATTACCATACAAACTAGCAATTCTACTTCTGAGTCCACTCCCCCCAAAAGTGAGCAGGATCTCAGACAGATACTTCTACACCTGTGTTCACAGCAACATTATTCACAACAGCCGAAAGATGGAAGCAACTCAGCAGTCCATTGACAGATGAATGGATTGACAAAATGTGGTATGTACACATGATGGAACATTATTCAGCCTTAAAAAGGAGGACATTTTGACACAGGGTATTACATGGATGAAACTTGAAGACAGTATGCTACGTTAAATACACCAGTCACAAAAGAACAAATATTGAGTGGTTCTCCTTTGTATTAGGCAGGATTCTCCAGAGAAATAGAACCAATATATGTTCACATGTATAAAGAGAGATTTATTTTAAGGAATTAGCTCATGCAACTGTGGAGGGTTGTCAAATCCAAAAGATTAAGGAAAGAGGTGCAGTTTGAATCCAAATGCAGTCTGCGAGGAAGCCAGCAACAGCCAGTGTTGCAGATGAAGTCTGAAGGCAGTTTGCTGGAGAATTCCCTCTTAACCAGGGGAGATCATTCTTTTCTTCTATTCAGACCTTCAACTGATTGGATACAGCCCATCCACATTATGGATGGCAGTCTCAAAGTCTACTCATTTAAATGGTAATTTCATTTAAAAACACCTTCACAGAAACATCCAGCATAATGTTTGGCCAAATATATGGGCACTGTGGCTCAGCCAAACTGACACATAGAACACTTATATGAGGTTCTTAGAGTAGTCAAATTCATAGAGACAGTAAGTAGAATGGTGGTTTCCAGGGGTTGAAGGGTGGGAGGAATGGGGAGTGAGTGTCTAACGAATACAGAGTTTCGGTCAGGAAAGAAGAAAAAGTTCTAGATGTGTATGGGGTAATGGTTGCATAACAGAGTGAATATACTTAATGCCACAGACCTGTACATTTAAAATTGATTAAAATGGTAAACTTTAGGGGCACTCAGGTGGCTCAGTCAGTTAAGTGTCTGACTCTTGATTTTGGCTTGGGTCATGATTTCACTGTTTGTGGGATTGAGCCCCACATCAGGTTGTGCACTGACAGCACGGAGCCTGCTTGGGATTCTCTCTCTCCTTCTCTCTCTGCTCCTCCCCTATTCATGTGTGCTCACTCTCTCTCTCAAAATAAATAAATAAATAAATAAATAAATAAATTTTTAAAAATGGTAAATTTTAGGTTATGTGTACCACAATTTTTTTAAAAAAGGAAGAAGAAAGCTCTCTCTTATTGAGCAACTATTATATAACAGGAACTATTATATGCATTTTTCCTTATCTGCACAACTGCTAACTGGAATAATGTTATTGCCCCCAATTTTTATACTCTGGGACAGAGCCAATCATTAGAGGAGCCTATTGGAATGAAGGTCACTCTGCCTTCAATCAGAACTCTTTAGTTTACCTCGCTGCTGTTTGAAAAGCCTTGCAGAGTGCCAGCACTTTCCAGGGAAGCCTAGAATATGACAGGTGGTGGCTGGATGAGGAGCTCTGAGTTTCAGGCCTCTTGAGCTTCAGGGGGACTAGGTGTGAGATCTCTATTAATTTCACCAAGACCATGTTTCTTCAAAGTGAGATTTGATGAGTTCCTGTATCAGGACCACTAACGAATTTGTTAAATTGTAGCATTTTGGCCCAATCACACTCTTCCCAGAAATATGAATTGAATACTTCCTGAGGGATTTCTAAGCACACTCAACTTTCAGACTCACTGCATTAGGAGGCAGTGCAGACTTTCCAGAACAAATGTGGCCAACAGGGGCAACAAGGCTACAGGATGAGTGGATTCTTACAAGTGAATCTCACATTCTCATTGACTTCTATTTTGAAATTAGGAGTGTATTCTCATGGGAAGAATGATCTGAGGGGGGGGATTTGAAAATTTGGATGACTAAATTTCATTCCATTCCACCATATTTAATTTAGCTTAATTTAACAATAAGACACAGTTCTTGCCCTCTTGTGGTTCACAGTCTACTAAGAGGACAAGAAAATATACAACTAGCCATATGAGAACTGTAGCAAGAACAAGGATATGTGAGGATCACTGAGAAGGGATTGAATAAACCACTCCATGTGGGTGGGGACTCAGAAAATATTCCACTGGAGCAATGACTTTGAATGATTCAGAAAATATTCCATTGGAACAATGACTTTGAAGATGAATATAATCTTGTCATATGGAAAAGGGGAAAATTCCATTCCAAAAGGAGAAGACACACGAGCCAAAATGCAGAGGGTGATGCCGCTCACAAAGTGCTTTTCTGGACACTTTCTGAACTTTTACATAATCATAACCTAAAGTTTTATAAGCTTATTTTATAGGTCACAAATAAGGCTACATTAGATGATTTTGTGAATAATTGACAAATTGGGAGTGGGTAGTCTTGTTATGTCGTGGCAGATACCAAGAGAAGAACTGAGTTCTAGGGTTTGTGAATATTTCTAGTTGGGAAATTTCTAGAATAATATCTCTTTGTGTGGGGCGGGGGTGGGGGGGGGGGGAAGAGCTAGGGACCGTGCCTAGAAATCTCCTTGTGGAAGTGCTCATGAGATATCTTTGTGAGAATTCTGTATATTGGAAAAAAGAGTAAAAACATGAGTAATTATTATTGATACGTAATTATAATAAAATTTGTGAGCACCATGTAGACTTTCCTCATCTGCATGACCTGGGGGTGCTAGGCTCTGAGTCTGAAAATTGGTCTTTGTAAAAGCCATACCTTTTATGTCATGAAGCTATGGGGAAATAGAAGTCACTGTAGAAATGTACTTACCCTTGTCTAAATCTCACACATGTCTTTCCAATCGAAACTGTCAGTCCAGGAATAGGCAGCTTTCAGTGAGGTGCTGGAGAATCATAGAATCAATATACTTCAAATGAAGGTGGGAAAGCAGAGAAAGCTCTCCTGTAGGATATGCTTGCATTTTAGAAGTATCACGCGTGAATCTAAATGAGGTTTTCATTGGAGAAATGATTGTATAGGGGGAGGAAAATTCCTCCACTTCTCTGAACTGCCAAAAAACGAAGTGAGAGCTTCAGCACCTTTCCCTGAAAGGTTTCACTACTGCTGGCATTCATTACTTTGTAGGAGAAAATGAGAACTGAAGTTCACAGAAGGCCATTTTTTCTGGTCAAAAGGAAACCTCTAGCTTGGTCTTTTCAGATAACTAGGGGACGCTATTATACATGAAATAACAAGGAACCAGAGGGGATACCCCTGGAGTATCTCTGCTCCACCGAGGACAGCATTTAGGAGTTGCCTTAAATTTGCTCAGTTGTCAATGTCAATGTCTGATAAATGAATGCACGCTGGAAGCCTGCTGCGTATGTCTGGAGAGGAGATGTAGCGGGCAGGCCTGTGGCTCTGTGGATTCAGCTGTGAGGCACTGGTAGTAAAAGGAATATAAAGCAACTTCTTTCTGGAGATTTAGTCTGAAGCAGAATTTCAAATGAGCACCAAGTAGTCCATTACATATTCCTGCATATGCTTCGGGAGATGTTAAAATCTCTTATATCTTCTCAGTGGCCGTAACCTGCATTCAGTGTTCTCTGAAGGTTCCGGAGAAGCTCCCTGGAAAAAAATTATTTGATTGTGTTGTTCTTGGATTGATCTTAGTTTGTATCACTCAAAATCTCTTTCCCCTTAAATTTCGAGATTGTTCCACCCTCCACATTGATGTGCAGACTCTTGGGAATATCAGAAAGGGGATGTGTCCTTACCGCGGCAGGTGCATTGTACGTGAGTTTCATAGAGGGTTGGCTGAACGTGGCATGCAGAAATGACTACATATGCAAAGAAAGGTCCAGGCTAGTGAGGTAAAAGTAGACTAAAGAGAGTCTAGTAGCAGTTCTTTTCCAAAATTCACCTTCTTAAATGACTGCAAAACTTTGCTTTCAGTCTTTTTTTCTTCCAAACTAGTCTCTCCCAGCTGCAGAAAAGATTCTTCCAAAAAATGTACATCTGATCAGGCCCTCAGATGTCCAGCTTAGAGAACTTTGATGCCTTCCTGTGCATCCCCTTCCTCAGCTTGGGTGGTCCACAGGGCTGCAGGGCACGGGGCACCTGCCTTGTCCCTAAACTTCATCTCCTCTCCCTCCTCAGAATGCATGCTTGGCTGGGATAGGCCAGAGCAGCTCACTTGCAAGCTCCTTAATGTCCCTGCATCTTCTACACTGTAAGCTGTGGCCTGTGCTATTTCCTCTGTACTGGGATATCTTTGTTTCCCTTGTTCAATAGATAAATCTCTACTTTTTCTTTTGAACTCTAATGTATGCTTTTTCACTGCAGAGTATGGACCTTGTCTGGTTCACCTTGGGACTGTAGAGGGCGGGACTACCACCTGTTCTGGAGCAAACACTAGAGAAGCACATGTTGGATGGATGAAGTGTCACTTCTGGTGGGCCTACCTGCCATACTTAGCCCTCTTGGCATCCACTGAACTTTGTACAAACTCCATCAGCACTTACCATCCACTGCAGTGATCTGTGCATAGCTCTGCTCCCCATGAACTCCGAGCTCCTAAAAGGAAGGGGAACCCGGAAGTATCTATTTCCAGTGTCCATGTAGAGCTTGGCCCGAGATTGGCTTGCAGTAGTGAATGAATAAGTAAACACTGTTTACCCAAGATGAGTAGTAGGGAAAATAGTAATGTGAGTTGTAGTTGATATTTTTTTACTTCTGTGAGTAACCAGCCCCTTTACCAACCATTTCTCAAAAACTACCATCTTCCCAACAGGGTTTCAGATGCCTCCATCTCACCATCAGTAAAACTTAAATGATCTCTAATCTATGTCGTTATTTTATGGATGAGAAAGTCAATGTCTAGCAAAGGAGAGTGATTTACTCAAGTACACCCGGGAAATAGTAGGACCCAGAGCAGACCCACCTTCCCCCACCCATAGCCTGTGCCCTCCTCCTACAACTTCCCTCAGTCACTGCTGTCTGGTCACTCAGGTCCTGCCAGGGTCCAGCCTTCCCAAATTGGTAAAATACCAAAGTCACCTTTAGTTTCATATGCTTTATCTCCAAGGTGACATCTTCATTTTAATAGGGACCTTCAATTTCTGAACACACAGGTACCTACCTGGGTTCCTGGCATGTAGCAGATAGTCAGTAAATATTCCTTGAATATTAATAATGGCAGGCTAGAAGATTTGAGTTTGAAAAAGGGTGTGAGTGTGGGTAGATTTTGGTAGGGAAGATGGAGAAGCGTTTAGCAACATATTTGTCATTATAGCAAAGATGAGTTGTAAAAAATATATAGTAGAAATTATATTTTGCAATTCTATGTGTTACCATTCTTTAGATTCCAGTCAGGTATAGTGCTCGGGGAGGATGACTTCTGAAGCTTACAAATCACACACACACACACACACACACACACACACACGCTCACACACACACACACACACACACACACACACACACGCTCACACACACACACACACATGCTCACTCACACACACAGACACATGCTCGCTTACACTCATTCACTCACTCACAACACATGACATGAAGATGGTCCCTTAAGTCCAGGTCATTCCTTGCTCTGGGTTTGAACTTGAAAGGCATCTCATGCTCAAGGAGCAACTTCTTTCTCTTAGCAGCTCGGAACTGACATCACACCTTCTAGGCTCACAGATGAATAAGAGAAACCTCATTTCCTTTTTCTGCAACAGTAAAAAGCTAAAATCCAAACATGCATTCTTAAGTTTATTTATTAAGACTCTATATATTTTTAGGTGGACAGGCCTAAAACCATCCTCTCTGAGAGAAAAAAATTATGATTTTAAGAAAGTGGCAAAGACCACTACCCTGAGCTCCAGACCTGTGCATACACCTGTTCACTGTTCATCTCAACTGGAATAAGCCACAGGAACATGATGTTCCACATGTACAAAAGCAGCTTTGACATCTTTCTGCTCAAAGGTGCTCCAGTTTCTATGCTAATTATTCTGGAAATTGGTGCTACCATCTACTGAGTTGCCCCCTATACTCTCCTTTCTCCTTCTAAATGGTTCTGAGATTTTGGCAGGAACTCTTTTTCTGGCTGCCTCTGTGCCACCCCTAGTCCTCCTGTCCCAGTGCAGGCTAGCTTCTCACCATCATTCTCCCATCAACCCTGCCCCTTGACATCTCTCCATCCATACCTCACCTCCCTCCCCACTGGATCACTGAGGAAGCTTCATGCCTGGCCCAGAGCTTTAAGCATGACCTCTCTAATCTGTCCCCACTGAGGCCATAGTGAGCTCTATAAAATGCTGATCTGATCATGCCTGTGGCCTCTGTCAGAAGCTTTTCAGGGGCTTCTTGTTGCCCATAGGGCTAAGTGCAGACTTGTTAGTATGGTCCAGGTGACCCTCAGGGTTGGGGCTGCAGCTCTCGGGTGGCATCAGTCTCTTGCATCTGTTTTACAGATATGGCCACTAAGAGGACGCTCCTTGACTTTGCATGCTCTCCTCTGGCCCACAGTACTTCTCTTCACTTAGTTTTAAAAGGCTTAGTGAAACCAAACATCTCTTCCTCTCTGAACTCTTTTCTGACATCATCCCTTTATGCCCCAACTCTGCTTGGGTCAGATTGAGATTATGTACAGAGAAAACTTCATTGCATTGATTTCTCTGCATGGATTTCTTCCTTCTCCAGGGCAAGAATCTCATTTCCATCCTTCTATAAATGCCTCCAGCAGTGTCTGGTACAGAGTAGGTGCTCAGAAATCCCTCACTGAATGGATGAAGCACAAAGAACTAGGATGCGAGGCAAAATGATTCCATGGTAGAGTGAGGTCAGCAGTCTAAGACCTGCCTTCTAGAGAGGGCAGTCCCTACTCCATTACTCCATGGCTGGCTCTCGGGACTAAGCATGGAAGGGAACACAAATTCACAAGGACTGTGAACCCTCTCCCCTCCCAGAAGGAAGGGTCTGAATCTCAGGTGCAGCAAGCTATACAAAAAGGGTCACATATGGAGGCCTTGGCTGTGTTTGGCCCACACATGTGATTTGTTTGGAAGAGGCTGTATCTGGGAGGTCGTGGTAGGAAGAGGTGGGGAGGAAGAATTTGAATGCCTTTGGGTGGGAGCATTACCTTGCCAGTTTATCATAGACCGCACCTCTTCCTGGTTATGGAGGTGCCCCTCTCCCTAGGCATGTGCATTTTTGACTGGAGGCTACTTTTAGTACATATGGTACCTTTGTGTAAAATGTCAGATAAATTGTATTTCTTATCCAGGGTGGCCACAGTGCTGCTTCAGGGCATGTGGCTGAGGGAGCAGAGCAATGTCCAGGCCGTATGGTCCCCACTGCCTAACCCTGCGTGGAAGCCTAGTTTTGACTTCTGCTGTGGCAGGCGGACTCTAAAATCTCCTTCAATGATCTCTGCCTCCTCGTATTGACACTTTGTGTAATGATCTCCTTTCAACTTGTTTCTAACCATAGAATATGACAAAGGTGAAAGGACAACACTTCTGTTATTAGGTTATAGAAGTCAGTAACTTGCATCTTCCTGTAGACTCTCCCCCTTCTGGCTTGGATGAAGCAAGCTGCCATGTTGGTGAGGCCCATCTGGCAAAGGAAATAAGGGTGGCACCTGGCCAGAAGCCAGCAATAAACAAAGGCCTTCAGGGACTGAATCCTACCAACAACCTTGTGAGTGAACTTGGCGTAGATTCTTCCCCAGTCAAGCCTTCAGATAAGTCCTCACTCATGGCCAGCACTGTGATTGCAATCTCGTGAGAGATTGTAACAGAGGAACCAGCTAAATCATGCCCAGTTTTTGACCCACAGTGACTGTGAAATAATAAATGTGCATTATTCCAAGCTGCAAATTTAAGGTGACTTGCTACGTAGCAACAGGTAACTGATACATTCATTTAAAACTTTCTGACCCTTTCTATGTAGATCAGAATCCTTGGGTCTTCTTGCACGTGGTCCAGCCAGCACATGACTTGTTTCCGGGAGGAACATGAAAAAGCACATGTGTTGTTTCTGTTTTCTCATATTATTCATGGGTGACAAAGAAGGAATATGTTACAATCTGGCCTACCTTATGGACAGGGAGTTGAGAACAGGCTTGGGAAGAGAACAATAAACATTGTACATGTGACGCACTGTCTGCCTTGCTGGGATGACCAGAAAGAAAATAACCTCAGACTCAGAGACTGTGGGCTTAGCCATATCTGCATACATGAGGCATCTGCTGAGACAAGGAAGAGCCAATAAATTATCAAACAGGGCTTAGCAGCTAACCATCACACAGTGGTCCATCTGCTAGGCAAGATTGCTGTGGCACCTTACAGTAGTTACAGTGAGAAAAATTGCTCTTTGGACTTGATGTATGCTATCTTTCTTATTTTTTTTTTACTGAAAGCAATCCAGGCATGATATTTAGCAATGCTACAAAACAGACTGTCAGCGGGATATAACTTAGATGCGATATGCTTTATCTTGGTACTGACAAGCAGCTCTCTGATATTTTTTTAAGGAAAAAAATCCAAGAAAACAATGAAAATTTCCTGTAAAGCTGCAATACACTTATTTAAATGTCTTTTAAAAATGCACAGAATGTTTTCGCCTTATAAGTATTGAATACTTTGCTTTCATAGAATGTTAGTGTTGCAAAGGGACTCAGAGATTTTCTAATGGAAACTTCTCATTTTGCAGTTGGGAAACAAAAGTCAGAGAATGGGGGTCTGGCTTTTCTCTGTATCGTAAGGCAGGTTAATGCAGAGAGGATACCAGCAACCCCCAAGGCATGTTGTCAAGCATCTTGATTTAATCTTTATGACAGTCTAATAGGTACCATCATTATCCCCATTTTACAGATTAAAAAAAAAACCCACACAAGTCTCAGAGAGGTTCAGTAACTTGTGCCATGTCACACAGCTTATAAAAGAGAAGCAAGGAGTTTACAGTCAAATGCAATTCTTTCTGACCCCAGAGTCTCAGCCTTTAACCACTAAACTATACTACCTCCTGACACAGGGCTCCTAACTTTTGTTAAATGCTCTTCCACAAAGAACCAGCCGATATATAAATAATAATTTTTCTCACCAGAAACCTTTGATAATAAGCTGATTGTCTAGAAAAATAGGAAGGAAATTAAACTCGTCACATGCACTTGCTCTGTCTCCATTATTGCCCCTCCAGGGTCAGTCCCGTCGTTCACTGGAAACTTGGCTCTCATTCTTACTTTACAATGTGCATGCATCGTTAGCTTTTGCTGCATAACAAACACTCCAAAACTTGGTAGCTTAAGCCAAAAACCATGAATAGGGTGTATGTAAAGAGAAAGAATTTCAGAAGGTGGAGAGTGAAACTTCCCTGACCTTCCAGATATCTATATGCGGTTACTTATTAGGCATCTCCAACTTGACCTATGAACTTCATACTCTGTCTCTTCATCTCTATGTGCTCAAAGTGAACACATGATGATCTCTCTAAAATATGCAACTTCTGAACCCTTTATCTCAGAGAAGTGTATCATCATCCCAAAAGTCAGATATCCCAGAGATATCTGGACTTTCCTCTCTCCTTCTATGTTCTTTCAGTAACATGCTATGGTGTAGGACCCAACATTCTGACTCACTATTATGTGCTTCTTTGACATCCGGTAAAATCAGGAAGACCCTCAAATGGCTTAACCATTTGTTCTGTTCCCAATTCTGTTCTTGCAGATAAGGTCCCCTAGCTAAATAATGCTTTTTATCATGGGACAAGGCATGGTTCCTGCTTACACCCAAGTAACAGGTTTCATCTCCCTGCCAGCTCACAGAATTGTTCAAACAAGCCCATTACATCCTTCCATGGAAAGCACGGGGCACCTCACCCTACTGATACTATAAAATCTGCCTCCCATGATTTCTGCTGGTGCAGTCTGTTCCCAGGCACTCCCCATGTGGCCCTGTGCTGTGTGTGATGTCCTCTGCCCCGGTTGTAAACATATGTGACTCATAAATGGCTGTCTCATCTGCTGTCCAGTGTCAAGTGTGATATGTTTGGTCATCTCCACCACTAGGGCAGAAATCCTTGCCTCAGTGATGGGGCGAATGGAAGATGATAAAACACAAGTCTTTGGTGTCTTTCTTCCAATTACCCTCAGAGCTGTGCCTGCTTCTCCTTTCTCACATTCACTGCCTTTTCTTCTGGCCCTCATCACTTTTCACTGGATCATTATAGAAGCTTCTTTACCGGTCTCCTTTCCCGTGCCTTAATGCCTTTCACTCCACTACCCACACTGTAACCAGGTTATCCCTTTACAACCCAAACTTGAAGACATTATTTCTTTGCTTCAAGTCCATTATTGGCTTCCTAGACCTGTCAGGATAGAAGTGAAATTCCTTAGTTGAGGTTCCATGTCTTTCCCTGGTCTGGTCCTGGCTTTTCTCTCTGGCCTCATGTTCTAGCGCTCTATGACTTTCATGTTTTACCCTTGCTTTCTTTCCCGACCTTTGGGCCTCTGTGGTTTTAGACATGAGTTCCTCCTTGTAGTCAAGGCCCTTTTCTTCTCTACCTAACTCTTACAGGTCTTGGGATATTCTTCCAGGAAGCCTTCCCTGACCACCTTTCAGTGATTGGGGTATCAAGCTCTGAACTCCACTCACACCCGTGCCTGCTTCTACTACAGCACATGCCTATATTCTACTTATCTCTTTACTTGTCCTTCTTTCCCGACAGACTATAAACTCCAGTGCTGATGGCAGCCTCTGGGATATAGAAGGCATTCCACACATATCTGTGAATTAATGAATGAATGGAAGTTAAATACATTCCAATGCCAATGAGTAGCTTGTTTTCATTTTCATGAGGAAGATACAGCTTCTTATAAATGCATTTTGTAAGAGGTTTAATGTTCTTTCCTTTCAAGTTTTTTTCTTTCTCATTTCATGTTCATATTAACCTGATTTCAGAAGAAAATGTTTAGCACAATTCTATTTTAAGAACATAAATTCATAGGGGCAGGAAATGAGAAATTGCTCTTTGAAATGCTCTTGGGAAATTTCAGTCTATGCCTTGTGTTGTTTAAAATAAAATAGCTCCAGACCAGGATATAGAATAGGAGGCAAAATGAAACCTTGGCCTATAACATTATTTCAGATAGAAATCCCCTTGTAACAGATGAACACCATAGGACTTCTAAATTGACTTGTGAAAGGGATTTCTTTTTTTTAAATGAATACCTGGTGAGAAATTTTATAAGTTACCCAGAGAAGCTCAGTGTGTTGGAGGATGGATTCCCAGTTTCTGCAGTGACTAAGCACATGAAAGGAAAGATCTAAACCAGAGAAACACGAAGAGGGCTGTCAGACACATCCGTGTCTCCCCTTTCACTTCTTTTCTAAGCCACCAGGTCATTTGGCATGGTGGTGACTTCATGGGATTCTTCTCTCTGTGTTTGTTCTGTTTTGGGTATGTGCCTGTGGGAGGCAGATTTTCCTGATTGGAAGAGTTCGTCTTTTTGAGGTGGTGATGAAGGTCAGAGTTAGGGTTACCCTTTCCTATGATTAGTTCTGTCTACTAGTGCAGCTTGGGTAAAGAAGAGATGTGTGTTCGTTCTTGTTAAAATGACTTGACAGGTAGCACTTACCATGGACAGCATCCTTCTGTGCACTTTTTAAATAATTTACTCATCCTTATGACTATACTACAATTCTCCCTATTATACAGATGGGGAAGTTGAGACACAGAGAGGTTAAGTAACTTGTCCAAGACCACACAGCTAAGAAGTTCTATAGGGTGTCTGAACCAGACCGTCAGTAGAAACTGGGTGCTTAACCACTAGACTAGAGAAGGAGATTTTTATGTTAGCTATTGGGGTTTAAATCATTTTCTTTGATCTTGACAACAAATGAGTGATATCTTACTTTTATTTTATAGCAGAAAATATGGCTCAGAGGTCATAGGAGAGGGTCTTCAATGGTAGAACTGGGGTGTGATCTCAGTGTGCCTCATTCTAAAACCCATGTACTGTCCTGTGCTACCACTGGGCAATTGCCTCATGATCCCCGGCCCTGAGGAAGAGCCAGCATGATTTTGTAAGTGATGAGAGTGTTTCATATTTGCCTGGCACGTATCCTTCCCATCCCAGATGATCTTCATGGATTCCTGAGGCAGAAAGGGGGGGTGGGCAGAGGTCCTTGCTCTTCTGTCTTATAGGTGAGCAAATCCTTAAGTCAAAAAGGGAAGTGACTTGTTCAAGGTCAAACAAAGTAGAGATAAAAAACAAAAGCACATTTTCTGACTTCAAGACCAGTGCAATTTCTGCCTTTTTTTTTTTTTTTTTTTACAGCTCCTTCAGAGTTGTTGAGTGACAGCTAAGTTGAGTGATCTTGAAAAGCTGTTAGATTGTTCGAAAATTTGCTTTCGACAACATTTGAGAGCTAAATTTGAGGGGAAGGTTCAGAGAGGTAACTTTGAGCTTCTTTGTTCAAAGGAAGGAACAGAGACACAAGTTTTCAAACCCTCAAGTGACTGACTTGGAGAAAAGAAGTTGATTTTGCTAAACTTTTCCCAAGTTGTAATCCAGCCAAGTCATTCTTGGTAATGCACTAACTTAGACTCCTCTCACCCTGCTTCACGCTGTGTGGGGAAATTAGGAAGGAGTGTTGGAATTCTTATCTTCGGATTCTTCACCATCCCAACACAATTTCGAAGGCTCTCATAATTTTGAAAGCCTGCCTTCTCAAATGGCAATAAACAGCCCCACTGAAGACAAATCCAGTTAAATTGGCTCAAGAGCCATAGATTAAAAAGTGGGGATGGGTGGGTTATAATCTGATGTCAAATCCTTGGGTGCAGATCCTAGCCACTATAAATCAGACCTTGGCTTCATTCTGACGTCCATATCATCCACCAGCTTTCTGGTCTCTTTCTCAGTGTTGTCTCTCAACTACCCCTCCACTCCTTAGCTGGGTCAGAAAACCCAGGCTCGGACTGGCTGAGGGGTCTTGATTCTGAGATGGCAAAACAGGTTTAGGCGGGAGGAAAAACAGTCTATTCTTCCACAGTGGGGTGGACCCGTGTTCTGGACGGGGAGGCAAGAAGGAAGCTGAGGATAGCGTGAACTCCTCATTTTGTGAAGGAGTTGGAAGCTCAGAGCAGGAGAAAGCAGCATGGTGGAGATATGAAAGCACAGGAGAGCTGGATTTGAATTGTGGCTCGTGCTTACCCAGTAACTTTGAGCAACGGGTCCCCTGGTACCTCAGTTTCACCTCTTTAAGTTTGGAATAAAAACAGGCTTAAAGGAGATAGTGTACAATGTTATTTATGATTGTCCAGCTGTGTAAGGTCAGACAGAGGCACTGAGGCAGCTCTGGAACCCGAATTCTGGCTTGCCAGCCGCAGCTCGCTCTTGCCCGGGAGCCTTTAAAGCAGCCGCACTCATTCTTTGCTACTTTTTGCCTTTGCGGCAATAGTCAAGCCATTTTCTCTCCCGGAGAACAGCTAAGCACATATAATTTTTTCTGTTCTTTTTATGAAGCTCAGGTGAAACCAGAGTTCTCACATGCAAATGAAGCCAGAACCCTTCCCCCTAAACTGACTGCCTGTGGAGATGGCAGTCTCCAGGACAACCAGGCCTGAGAAGGCCTCCCAGCCTGAGTCGCAGGCAAATGCACCTGTTTTTAATTAGCATGAACAAAAGCAATCCTGCCAGCAGCAGGCAGAGCCTGAGAGCATCAGTTTTGGAGTAGGTTAACCCTTCAGTGCTCCTCACTCCAAAAGGTTGGGGAAGAAGCTCAGTAGGGCTGCTGCCGCCACCTCCCCTCCCAGTGCCACCTGACTCTTTGAGGGCAAGCTTGTCACCAGCCTCCCACCGAGATGGTCAGTGGGCCCTCATCCCCCCCACCCCCTCCCTGGAGCATCATTTTATCACCACACCTAAGTGCCTCACCATTTACAAATTCCTTCATTGGCTTCATTTCCTTCTCAGCATGTGGACTCTCCTTTTTGTTTTTTGCTTTGTTTTTGTTTTAAAAAATTTTTTTAACGTTTTATTTATTTTTGAGACAGGGAGAGACAGAGCATGAGCAGGGGAGGGGCAGAGAGAGAGAGGGAGACACAGAATCTGAAACAGACTCCAGGCTCTGAGCTGTCAGACAGAGCCCAACGCGGGGCTCGAACCCACGGACCGCGAGATCATGACCTGAGCCGAAGTCGGACGCTTAACCGACTGAGCCACCCAGGCGCCCCTATTTTTTTGTTTTTGTTTTGTTGTTTTGTTGTTTTCTTTTACCGCCAAAGAAACCCCGTTTACAAAGATCATGAGATTCCGGGTGGTTCTGAGAGCAGGAACCGGCAAAGCAGGGATCTGAGCTCATGAATGAATTCTAATTCCGAGTCCTCATTTACAGCCCTTCTCCCCTAGCCTCTGCTGCTGCCTCTACCATTTGATAGCAGGGTCAGTGGCGGATACGCCTAAAAGTGACCTGGTTTTGTTGCAGTGCAGGGAGACAGACACAATAATTTTTGAGAAACACTCCCCTCGATGCCTTAGAATCACTTGGGGGAACTTCTAAAAATAGAGACCAATTATGGAGGAGTCTCTGGGAGGAGGCTCTGCCTCTGGTACTTTCTACAATTCCCTAGTGGGTCTTAATACATAGCTGGGGCTCGGCTGAACTCTGCAGACCCTCCTACCTCTGAGAACCTATGATTTTTGAGGGACGGAAGGGGCACTGGCACCAGGGTGTGGGGAGGGACAGAGGTCTGGGATGGATTTCATCCTGGAAGCAGTTGGCAGACTTATGTAAAGGCTGTTCCATTTTGGGGGCTCCTGGGTGACTCAGTTGGTTAACTTTCTGGCTTTGGCTCAGGTCATGATCTCAAGGTTCGTGGGTTCAATCCTCATGTCAGGCTCTGTGCTGACGGCTCAGAGCCTGGAGCCTGCTTCAGATTCTGTGTCTCCCACTCTCTCTGTGCCTCCCCCACTCACCCTCTGTCTCTCTCTCAAAAATAAATAAGCATTAAAAAAATTTTTTTAAAAAAAGACCATTCCATTTTGAACTCCACGTTGGCACATTTTCCCCGGTCCCTTAGCTCATGTTCGTCTAATCAATCAGCATGGCAATTAGGCAGCATTTATGTTCATCGTCACATGTGCTTCTTCTTTCTAGTAAGACTCAAGATATTTTTTATCAGGAAGGAACTGCAGGGCAAGGCTTATCCAGGGGTGTCCACCTCCTTTTAAGGTCATGAAACCTTTGGGAATACAATGAAAGTTATGCAGACTCTCTTGAGGGAAAGGACATGCGAGTATATATCCATACTTGCCTAATTACATATTCTGTACTGTGTAATATACAGTATATGTGATCTAGTATAAAACATAGTATACGTATACAAACATACTTCACTTCGCACATGCTGTGTTTTTTATGAGTGGGTTCAGGGCAACTCTGCTTCCAGCAAGTCTCGTGGTGCCATTTTTCCAATAGCATTTGCTCATTTAATGTATCTGTGTCATATTTGGTGATCTGTGGTCAGTGATTATGAATCGTTGAAAGCTCAAGATGTTGGCTAGAATTTTTTTAGCAATAAAGTGATTTTTTTTTAACTTTTTAAAAGTTTATTTAGAGAGAGAGAGAGAGAATGAGCATGCATGAGTGAGAGAGAGAGAGAGAGAGAGAGAGAATCCTAAAAAAGGCTCTGCACTGTCAGCACAGAGCCAGATGTGGGGCTCGAACTTACGAACCATGAGATCATGACCTGAGCCAAAATCAAGAGTCGGATGCATAACTGACTGAGACACCCAGGCACCCAGCAATAAAATGGTTTTTAATTAAGGTATATACATTGTTTTTTTAGGCATAATGTTATCGAATAATTAATAGACTAGAGTATAATGTACACCTAACTTTTATATGTACCGGGAAACCAAAAAATTTATTTGATGCTATTGCAATCCTTGCTTTGTTGTGGCGGTCTGGAACTGAACCTGCACGTGTGTTTGTGTGTGCTCACACATATGTGCACTCACACACACACACACTCCACACATTGTTTGCATACAACTCTGGGAGTCCTCGGAAGCTCCAAGGTGAGTGGTTCTCAATCTTCAATAAGCAGGCATCAGAATCACCTGCAGGGTTCAGTGAAACACAGATCTTTCGGACCCAGCGCTAGGATTTCTGCTTCAATAGGTGTAGGGTGGGGGCCTGAAATTTTGCATTTCGAAGGAGTTCCCAGGTGATGCTGGTGTTGCAGATGTGAGGAGGACGATTTGCAAGCTGATGGCCTCAGACAGCAGCCTCTTTTCTAGCCTTGCCCTCCTCTATTGTAAGTACGTGAGTTTAGGTACAAAGAGAGGTCACACAGCAAGCTCAGGGTGGTGCCAGTAGTGTGAAGTCCTATCCATTTCAATCCAGTGAAACTCCATACACCTGCCACAAGCCAGAGGAATAAGACAAGATCCCTGTCACGGACTCAGAGATCCGTGAATAGTAATAATGAAACTCAGAATGTGACCGTTGTCATGAGAAATTATGAGTGTCAATGAAACATCTTCATAATTTGGGCTGGGGTGGAGAAAGGCACTCAGCGAGGGCTTGGGGAAAGTGACTGCATTGCAGCTGCCTCTGGAGGGAAGGTTGGAGGGGAAGGAAAGAACTATTGGCCACCGAATGTCTAGTATGTGTCCATACACCGCTTACTGCTTTGTGTGTACTTTACTATTTAGCCTCACTGACTTCTCAGAACCATGGTGGATATTATACCACGTTTACACAAGAGGAAATGAGATACTGTGTCCTTTCCAGTATCTCACTGTGGATAGAACAGGAAGGAACCTTTGGAATTTTGTTCAGGCCTTGTGTTTATGTGCCAATGTGCCTCATTCATAGGGACAGTCAAGTACTTTAGGAACCCATTACTGGGGTTCTGATAGATACCATTCCATTAGGTATGCCTCCATGGGAGGTGAGATGAACTGATCATGAGAGAAAGGGAGCAGCAAACTAGCCCGCCCAGAGACCCACCTTCTCACCTGATGCCAGTAGAGGGAACAGGCATTCTTTACCCCACAGCGGCCAGGGCAGTAAGGGGACACAAATTGTAGCGAAGAGGGACAGGAAGCAAATGCATTTGGCAAGAGGCCTAGCTGTTAATTTCATTGACCAGGAGGTTGGGGGCAGGCATGGAAACCCAGCTCTCAGCTCTGTAATAAACAGAAATTGTAAGATTTAAAAAAAAAAAAAATTTAATGTTTATTTATTTTTGAGAGAGACAGAGACAGAATGAGAGTGGGTTAGGGACAGAGAGAGAGGGAGACACAGAATCCAAAGCAGACTCCAGGCTGTGAGCCATCAGCACAGAACCCAACACGGTACTTGAACTCACGAGCTGTGAGATCATGACCTGAGCCTAAGTCAGAGGCTCAACTGACTGAGCCACCCAGGCGCCCCAATAAACAGAGCTTCTGTTTGAAGGATCGCTGTCAACTCACAGACAGTAGGTGTGGGGGTGGAAAGGACAGGAGGCAGACTAGAGCAGGGGAAATTGGCCATGCTGATGGTGTTTCCCTTGTCGTCAATGCTAAATAACAGCAGCCCTGGACTCTGACATCGTGGACTGAGCAGAAGGCAATTGTTCTGTGCTTCCGCATGGGTTTTCTACTGAGCCTGGCATCTCAACGTCAGAAAAACTGAGGAATAACAAAGAGAGCGTCTGGCCTCTGGGAGCCAGATTACCAGGCTGCTGCTTCTTTTCAGCCCCAGTGACTTAGGCAGGCCGTGAACTTCCAGGGCTTCTGTCCCAGGTGAGCTTATCTCCAAGGGCCTTACAACTCCCAGATTCTCTAAGATGGAGCACGGCGGCCCATTTAGGAGCAGTGGAGGCTGAAGGTGGGTCTCCAGGAAAAGAAAAGTGGTGCCTTTGAATTCAGGATGACATTGAAGTCAGGTTGACATTGCAGCCAGTGGCAGGATTTCTGCACCTTTTAGTAGCCAAGCCAGTGCACCCATTTGATTAGAGAGCAGATTCCGATGTCCGTGAGCCGTGGGTGTGAAAATCCTGGCTCTGTCACCTATAAGTAAGTTATTTGATCCCGCTTATCTTTCTTTTTTCTTATGAGAGGAGAAGCCTGTAAAAAGGAGATACTAAACACACACTGTTTAGGGTTGCTTTTAGGATTAGGTGAAATAGGGAGACACACATTGTGCGTAGTGCCCGGCAGAATAGCAGGTGTTCAGAGGTGCCCCGCTTGTGATGCTGCTGCTGCCCTCAGCTGTGTGACTCACCACGATTCTTATGAAGTCCTGCTACTCTTACCACTCTTACGACCACTCTTACTGCTGTGGTCTGGAAATCGAATTAGGGAGCACGAATAAAGTGACGAGTTCGGAATATTTCCTGCCCTCTGGAAGCTCCCGATGGACAACACTGCACAATCAGTATATAGAGCCAACTGTGACAAAGGCTAACAGTAAGACCAAGAAGATGCCTTGTGAGTTTAGAGATAGAAGGTACTTCTGACTGGGGTGTCAGACAAGCCCCCTTGGGGAAGCCACCTTTGGGCCCAACGGATTTGGACTTGAGCAATGAAGGCATTCCAGGAGAGACTAGGCACCTGCTCAGAAGTCACCTCCACTCACAGCCTCCTGAACACACACCTGAGCCGCGTGTGGTCTGCCCTGCCTTCATTGTGATGAATACCATTTCTTCCCAGACTTCAAGTGCTTCAGCTGGGCCGCTTTCCCTGCATGGCATTCAGTTCAAGCCACATAAGGGAAGCAGGTGAATAGGTCAGTGGCATTACGCAGATCCTGCTTATTTCTTTGCAGGCCAGGCTCTTTGTTGGTTAATTATTCCCTGAGGAGGAGCCCACAGGGAACAAGAAAGGGTCACCAAAGAGAGTTGAGTTTTTGGTCCAGCTCTCCAGGTGCCTCTCCATGAGGCGGGTGGGTGCTGGCTGGCATGGGGACAGCACATGTGTTCCTGATTATAGAGTCTCCACTCTGGTTTCATAGTTACATCTCGAGGGTCTTCAACAATCTATTTTTGGAGTCTTCACTTTGTTCATGTATCCATTTGTTCATTCAACAAGCATTTACTGAGTAGCCACTTGGGTGACACCATTTAATAGGGTGTAGTCCCTCCCTTCATAGAACTCGCAGTCTGGAGGAAAAAGAGGAGAGGACAAGTCAGGGTGAAACAGGGTGAAAGCAGAGATTGAGAAATGCCCATATTTCTCTGAGTGTCCAGAAGGGGGCGCCCAACCCAGCCTAACAGGGCAGTGGAGAAGGAGAGGCTCAGAGGAGCTGGGGCAGGTGATAACTTCACCCGGATCTCCTCTTGCAAGCCCTGCTGCACGCTCCTGGGTGAGGCTGTGTTAAGTCTGACATCCCACCAGATGTGGCTGCGTCATCGTGGGACAGCCATTCCTCCCCCGGAGCCTTGATTTCTCTGACTATAAAAAGTCAACGTGGAACGCCAGCATGGACCCCTCTGAGCCTGACTTCTTTGAAACCGGGATTTTTGATCATTATTTTGCTCTGATGAAAAACAGCTGCATGATTTTTGTATGAATGTGAAATTTTTCCTCAAAATGTCCCTTTTGCATTCTAGTGAGAAGCTGACCCTGAGGGGGTGATACTGACGGTGTCTTTCCTAAGGGGCAGTGTCTTCAGAAGCCAAATTAGGGAGGGAACGAACTGATCTGATTCCAGTGGCAAACCACCTTGTGAGGGCTTTAGGCTGTCTATTTAAAAATGATAAATTAAATTTAATGAATATTCCCTCACTAGATTTCTATCCCTATTAAGTATTTTGCAAGATTTTTATTACTTGCTCAGAATCTAAGTTATTTCCTCTCATTTTTCTTGCAAAGGATGAGTTCAATATTTCAGCTCTTCTCATTTATTGTTAATTCTCTTTTCCCACTCATTTATTAGAAGACCCATTTTTCTCTGTGGTTTATCTTTTCCTCCCCTAAAGTGTTTATAAAATCCTTTTTAGCTCTTTTACCACTTAAAAAAATTACCCATCCTTTTTTATTACCTGAATCTTTTTGGTTTGACCTTTAGCTGAGCAATAATCAAATTCTCTCCTTTATTCTTCTCCTTTTTCATGACTAAACTTCTTTAAACTTATAATTTTCTAACTCTCTCTGCTGAAGCTATAATGACAGTTTCTATTTTTGCGCTAGATAGGATGGAGCTGAAATTCCATTCATTTTAATGGCATAAACTCTCATTGGAGCCTACTAACTGATGTATGTGAAGTGATTGGCACAGTGCTGGGCACACAGTAAGCACTGAATTCCTGCCCATGTGGTTATTTCCAGGCACTGTGTTTGTTGACCCTAGGTTACAAAGATGGACAAGAAATGGTCCGTATCCCTGCTTAAATCTCGGCAGTGACTCTCCATCACTCCCTGGGAAGTTCAAGTTCCTGAGGTGGAACCCAAGACAGTAAGTGATCTGATCCTTGCCTTCCTCTTGACCTCTAGCATCACTTACCATCTCGAGAGCCACTTGCAACAGCAGACTTGGCATGGAGATTCAGCTCTTCAAGCCTTTGCGTGTGGTTAGTATTGAAGCATGGTCTGCCTTCTATTCAGAACTGTATCCCCACTTCCTAATTTGCCATTCAGAAATTTTGTCAAAGTAATACCGGGCACACTTAGAGTTATTCTTTTGGAAGTAATGATGAAGTGATTGGATGATCTAGAGAGAAGGAATTCTTTATCAATGCAGAGATTTGGGAAGACTTCTGAAAACACATGGTGTTTATAATCAAACCATGACGGAAGAATAGAATTTCAGTGGTGCAAGTTCATGGGATAGAACACATCAAAAAAAGAAGGCAAAAGTAGCAAAACTCTGTGTTTTTGTTTTTTTGGGTCACAGTACGGCTTTCCATGTGGCTGGAGCAGGCATGTTTAGTGGGAAAGGGATAGTCTCATTCATGCCTTTATTCCTTCCACAAATATTGTGGCACACTGCTATGTGTCTTAGGAGGCTAGAAAGACAGGCTGGGTCACTGAGGGCCTCTTGAATATTAAGCTGAAAAATCCCAAAAACGGGAGAGAAGAAGCAGAGTCAACATTCCTTATGAACTTGAGCTTGGAGCTGGCTTATCTTTTGGCAGTGGTGTGGCTGGGAGAAGGATGTAACCGAAGTTTTGTCTCAAAAAACTCATTTCCATGCCCTCTTCCTACCTTTTAGGGATCTCTTTGTTCTGGTATCATCTCCCCCTGTTCTTTTATAACCTGCCCTCCTGGGACGTTTATCAGTAGTCATGGATACATGGTGAGGATTCTACCCACTCTGTCCTCCTTCTAAACCAGATGTGACTTTATGGAATGAAATACATAGTTTGCTCCCAGAAAACAATCAGCAGGTGAGAAATCCACAGATTTGGAGGTCTGTCTCTTTTCCTGGGCCCCCGAAATCACAGGCTCTAGGTGGCCTCTTTTCTAGGGTAAACCTTGGCCTGATACATGGGCTGGGGAAAAAAAGCCACATCTTTGTTTTGAAAAGACTCTGACATAATGAACGGAAATATTTTGAAAATAGCAACCACACATCCCGTTCCAAGTTATATTGGTTATGATCATGTCAGGGCATATTCTTTTTTAAAATATTGGGTGGTAAAATCAGCAACGTTTCTACTGAAAGCTCCTGAATGGCCTATCAACACAACTGCTAGTTAAGCAGGCATGGAAAATAATCTCCCTGAAGAGCCCGTGGGGCGCCGAGCCTGACAACATTCTAAATGGCAGCTGCTACAGGTGAGCCAGCCACAAATGTAACCCTCCTTGATTTTATTTAACCAAAAATGAAAGCATTAATCTGGACTATGGAGAATTACATGTTCATTCAGTCATTTGACATTATTTGGTGAGTATGTTCTGCAGGCAGGAGATGGAGCTAGTGTTACCCAAGCACATCAGCCATTCGGACTGCACAGAGGCCTCTGAGGCCTGTCTGGATAGCTCTTTTGACCCCGCACTCTGAATCTAGACTGGGCTTGGGACTGCTTTAACATGGAAGGTGGAGCAAGTAATATTCTTGGGCGTTGAGTCCAAGCTTGAAGAGGGCTTGAAAGCTTCTATTTCCTTCCTCTTGGACCACATGTGTTTGGAAGCACTGGGCTGCCATGTTAGAAGCCCAGCTGTGCTGCTGGGGAGAGCAGATGGGGGAGGGGAGGCCCTGAAACTGTGTGAAGGGGGAGAGGGGCCCAGTTGTCTCAGTTTCCCAGATGACTCTCTGTTAGCCACCATGTGACTGAAATCACATAAAAGACCCTGAGTAAGAGCTATAGAACTTCCCATTGGGCTCCAACTATAGAACCATGAGAGATAACAAGGCGGTTGATGTTTTAAACTGTGGAGTTTTAAGAGGGCTTATTATGCAGCAAGAGAAGAGTAGTTCCTCCAGTCTAGAACCCCTTCTCCTCTGCTTTAATGGCATATTTTCATAGATGGATCTATTTCATAGTGACCTTCCATGGGAGACTGATTTCTGTAGCACCTCCTAGGTCTTACTGGGAAAAACTACTCCATGCCTTTTTAGAAACACACACACACACACACACACACACACACACACACACACACATATATATATACATAAAGATATACAAATATCTTCCTCCAGGAAGAAGAGACTTTACATTTATTAAGGATTTGTAGGCATATGTTGGCATTTAACTTGAATTATCTGTTTAAATTCTCATGCCACCAATACAAAGGTAGCCCTTATTTATCTCCATTGACAAATGGGAAAACTAAGCAAAGGTTAATTAAATTATCCAGGGTCACTGAGATCGTAAGCAATGGAATGGCCTTCTCATTCTTCTGGTTTTTCTGATTCTAAATCCTAAACATATTTCATCAGTTCAAACTCCTCCTGTCTTATAAAGAGATTTGAGAACTTCCATCAGCACTGCTCCCTATTCCAATCTGGCACAAGCAGGAAAGTGTCCACCATGGAGCCTCTGGGTGTGCTATGAGGGGCATCTTACCTCCAGTCTTTTCCAGTAGCTGAACTTGCACCCCCCACAGTGGAACCTCTAATGATTCCTCCTCACCCCCAAAGATCAAACTCTGCTTTTTAGCCACTACCATCTAATTGAAGCTGTCATCTCTTGGGAATTAAAAGATCCCTTCGGAAGCCAGTTACTCAAAGTCCTTGGTGCTAATGAAATGTGAGGCCCCAATAGGAGCCATCTTGAATAGCAGCTGACACGCTACAATGCTGGTACCCAGTCCACAGTGGATGTAATATTCTTGTCTTCAAAACAAATGTAGAAGCATGTTTCTGAATTAGTGCTTTCTCAACAAAAATTATTCTGGAGTTGTAGGACCATTAGAAAATAGGAATGGGGTGGAGATGACAGAGCAGGCAATCAATATTTCATTATAATATCTCCAGAGGTTTCCAAAGCAATGGATATGGGAGAAGAGAAGCTTTTAAGAAGAAAAATGTTGCATACAAATGGCTCAGTAATATGTGTTTTCACATTTTACTTAGAGAAAAACACAGTGTACATTTTAGCAGAGAAAAGTGGATATTTAAATAATTTATCAAACTTCTTTCCTTAGGGAAAATGCAGGGTGGTAACATCTCCATCATTCTCCAGAAAGGGATACGTTTTTTTTTTTTTTTAGTTTCTATAAATAGAAACACACCTAAAATAGGAAGGACAGCAAAAGACACTGCTGAAAACATTGAGCCTGGAATCCAAACACCTAGATTTGGTTCCAGCTTTGCCACCTGCTACTTGTATGATATTAGATGAATTTCTTCCTCCTTCCTGGAGAACTTAATTTTTCTATGTGTAAAATGATGGATAAAATAGGACTGCATAGATTTGGGGCGGCTCAGGGGTCACATATTATCACTGCTCACCTTTCCTGATTGTCATGGAGACCCCTGATATATTTGCTTGAACTCGAGGGTCCTCAAAATAGGACTTGGAAATCTCGGAGCTAGATGTCCTTGCTTTTCTTTTGCATTATGTGCTCAAATTTTACATGAATTTTTACAAAAACACCACATTTATATTAAGTTTATAAATTATCAACAATTTGTAATCTTCAACAATGCAGCTCGTCATGATGAGTGAACTATAGTTGTTTCCTGTGGTCATACCCCAGGTGTTTAAATGGGGTAAGGTTTCTAATGTTTTATTTATTTTTGAGATAGAGAGAGAGAGAGAGAGGGAGGGAGCAAGAGCGAGCACAGTAAGAAGAGGGGCAGAGAGAGAAGGAGACACAGAATCTGAAACAGGCTCCAGGCTCTGAACTGTCAGCACAGAGCCTGACATGGGGCTCAAACCCATGAACCATGAGATCATGACCTGAGTGGAAGTTGGGCACTTAACAGACTAAGCCTCCCTAAATGGGGGTAATGTTTCTAAATGGCCTGCAGACTCCCATCTTAATGGTCTGCAGGTCTGGGGCTCTCTGCCTCTTGTACCTTTAATAAGGTCCTACAAAGTCTAGAAGGAAGTTTTGATAGTTGCAGTACTGACACGCTGTCAGTGCTCCATGTTTTGCTGGGCTATTATTAAGACAGAATTTAAGTCAAAATAAATGGCAAGAGAACCCTGCAGTGTTTTTCTTAGCAGCTAATTGGCTTGTTATGCTGAGGATGGGCTTCCAGATATATGCTCTGGAGCCATCCCCCCAAACACTGAAGGAAGATTTGTTAAGTGCCAGAGTGTAGGAGGGAGAATGACTAAGGGAAAATGAAATTGCCATAAAAAACAATAAAACTGCTCTCAAGTCTCAACCAGTAAATTATCACATCTGAAAAATATTAAAAAAAAAAAAAACATACTAATTTGGTGTTGAGAATGTAATGAACCTTGATATGAAAACTATAAGACCGTGTCTTAGCTGAGCTGAAGCAAGGTCTCTATTATTCTTGAGGAGCAGAGTTAGGCTACACTCCCTTCCCACATGTCTGAAAGAGCCTTCTAGGGAACCCTGAATTAGTGGACTGCTGAGATAAAGACAAAGGAGCTGGTTAACACAATTCATACTATGGTGTTCATGGCCTCATTTTCCCCAGAATGTTTTTGTTGTTTTGTTCCCGGTTTCCTGGGTGAAGGAAACCTGAGTTTCTTAGCTTTTTTGGTTTTCTATTTTAAACATTTAACTTCTTATCAAAGTGATATATTTGCATAGTTGAAAAAGTCAAAGAGAATAAGAAGGCTTACAATAGCCAACAACAAGAAAACACCATTCCTCTGTCCCTCTCATCTACACTCCTAAATCTTGCTTCTCAGAACCAACCTCTTTCAACTTTGTGAGCTCTTCTTGGTATTTACCCCCTGATTCTTAAATAATATGCTTAATATGCCACTTTTTTGAAATGTCAATTTACATACTGTGAGTTGACATTCTACTATGGAACTAAGGATTTTGCACGCTTATAATTCCTCTCCATGCTCCAATTTTTAGTTGGGATAATATTCAGTGTTTATACCATTATGGTCATTTAAACATATGGTCACACATGAGCCATGTAGTATTCTATGATATTTCCTTTTCTGTACAATTTTTCACTTTTCTGTGAATGATTAGCTTTTTTCTATTTGCTTAGTTGTCTAGGTACTTATCAATAAATTTTTTTCCAAGCTTTTTTTTTTTTTTAATTTGAGAGAGAGAGAGAAAGAGAGAGAGAGAGAGAGAAAATGAAGAGCACATGAGCCATGGAGACGGGCAGAGGGTGAGAGAGAAAATCTTAAGTAGGCTCCAGGCTCAGCATTGTGCCCAAGGCTAGACTAGATTTCAGGACTTTGGGATCCTGACCGGAGTGGAAATCAAGAGTCAGATGCTCAACCGATTGAACCAAACTATTTAAAGTACCGAAACATGTTTTCTTAATGCAGACACATCAGATAAGACATCAGTCCCAAATATCCACATACTGTTAGAAACACCCTTTTGTTGGCCACCAACTCCTTCTCTACTCTGGGTTGTACTGCTGGCATCTGAGGGCTTCCTCTCCAATCATCAGGGAAATCTGTTAGTCTCCTGCCTCTTGGATACTGTTTACTGTGCCTCATGTATTGTTTCTTGGTTTGCTTTCTCATCTTGGTGCACACCCTCCAGCAGCTTACTAAGTAGACATGTATGAGAGCTGTTTTTTAAGTCCATAATTCTAAAGTTCATTCAAAACAAGATGACAACCACAGAGTCTTAGGTTTTAGAAATGAAGAGATACTCTCCTAAGTAAAATCTGGATACTGGATAAAAGAAAAACAAGTTTGAATTAAACTATTTCGAGAACAATGATTGCTTTGTACCAGAGTTCCACCAGGAAACAGAACTCCACTCAGATGGTTCAGCTGAAGAGATATGAGTAAAGTAATTATTTTAAAAGGTTTCAGCAAGGCTAAGAGAATCAAGGCACGCAGAGACTAGCAACAGTGGAAAGGTGTTCTCACCCCGAGGTTTGGACTGACAAAATTAGGAACTATGTTAGAGAACCCCAGTACGAGCTGAAGTCAAGGTAGGGCCTCTTCATAGGAGAAGTATAGTTGCTGCCACTCCAAGATTTGGTGGGATGAACAGGGGGGCAGTCAAGGCACAGCTTTTCTTACCTGTCCTCCTATTTCCTGTTGATGTCTCTCGTTGGTCAAACCCAACTGACGTCCATCCAGCAAGAGGATCTCAGTGATAGAGCCCATTGAGGGGCGGTTCCAGGAGCATGAGGTAGAGCAGAGAAAGATGGAAAGTGAAACTACTGAGTGCAAATGGACAGCGACAGGATCTGCTTCCTGCCAGAATTATGAGACATAAGGTAGAACTCAAATAAAAGTATATGGCCTCAGACATATGTGTCTTAAAGAAGAAAGACAAAGATACAGGAATTACTGCGTATCGTAAAAAATTAGAAAATACAACAGAAGAAACTAGGAAGAAGAAAATATTAAAAGGGAAAAGTTGGAATAAATGTAAAAAGCTAAACAATAGCAGGAGCAATGTGTAAATTCAAAAGCAGTTTTTCTTGAAAAGGCCAGAAATTGGATGAAGGAAAAGAGAGAATAGAAATACTTAAAATTAGAAATGAAAAGGTGATAGTCATATGCGTGGAGGAGAGTAAGAACACTATGACACACAACTCTTTCTTCGCACATGCAACTTATTTATTTATTTATTTTTACAAAAGTCACACAATCAAAACCAACCCTAGAAGTAGAACCCTTGAAAAATTCAACCACTGTAAAAAAAAAAAAAGACATTAGAAAGAAAATTAATGATCAACAATTAGAAAAAAAAGCATCAGGAGCAGATGGCTTCACAGCTGAGTTTTTTCTAACCTTTAGAGGACAGATGATCCTCATGTTAATTAAATTATCCCGGGCTTTAGAAAAAGAGCTCCAATTCATTTAAAGAAATGAATAAAGTCTTAGGACTTGACCCTGATAAGGAATGATCCCTCACCTTGCCCTCCCCCCCCCCCCCCAAAGGAAATCTTAGACCAATGTTAGGAATAAAGTCGCTAGAATTCTATATAAAATAATACAAATACAATATAAACAGACTAACAGACCATTTAAAGAATAAATACACTATGGCAAGCAGGACTTCTCTTCCGAATGCAAAAAATTTGATGGCAGCCATAAGACAATTTATTACATACACAAAAGAGAAAAGAGCTCATATTATCAAATCGATTGTTGCTGAAAAGACATTTGCCAAAGAGAGGCTGAACTTCCTAATTAAAACTAAGTTAGCTAGAACTAGGAGGAGTCTCCATAAAATAACCACAAGGACCGTATAGCCCAACACTTCACTGAGTAGAAGGGCAAACGGGGTTCCAAGAAGATCAGGCAGTGATTTCGGAGCAGAGCGGGGAGAACTCAGGTGTCCTCCTACATGGTCTGGATCTACTTGCACCGCGACAGCCTCCTCCTTCGTCACAGGTGTAAGGCCTCATTTTGGTTCTGCTTCAGCCTGAGGTGCTAACATCTTACTGGTGTGAGCTTGGGGTATGTTTCTTTCTTTCTACCCTCAGAGGAGACAGAAAGCCTGTGCTGCCCTCTGGGTGAGTATTGTCATAAGCGCTGCCTCCTGTCCCCTCTTCTCTGTTTCCTGTTTCCTCCACACTGGTCGGCTTCCCTCTCAGTGACCCTGGGCGGGAGTCTCAGTGCCAGGTTGCTGCAGAAGAAACCGAGGCTTAATGAAAGGGTGGGTGAGTTTGGCCGCCACATAATCGTCAGAGCTGGGATTTGAATCTCCATTGATTCCAAACCTCCACTACTTTTCTTACTACACCAACAGCTCCCTCTTGCCTCCCTGGGTGTTCCAGAAAATGGTAGGAGCTGGGTGAGGGCAGAGCAGGTAGCGTCCAGGGCGCCCGAGGAGGGGGGATGGGGAGTGGGGGGAACCGGGCCTTGTGCAGAACAGGATTCTGGGAAAGAGTCATGGCGGCGCCCAGCCCAGCCGCGGCGAGAGGCGCGGGTTGAGGCCTCTGGCTCTGCGGTGGTGCTGCTCCCAGGGATGCAGCGGTGCTCAGACTACTCCCTCTGCCCCCTCACACTTAGTTCTTAAATAGGGATGGCAAAATCAATTTCACAGGTAAGTCTGAGGATTGAGGAAGATCCTGTATGCTGGGCAAGTGTCTGGAAAATACCCTCATTCGGTGAGCGTCTTCAATAGACATGGCTTCCCTTCCTTCAAACCGGGGCATCCACTCTTCCTACAAACGCTTCTCGAGGGCTTTTCTGTGTCAGAGCCAGGTACCTGGACGTGGAGGGCAGTATTAGAAATTAAAATGGGCTTCAGGTTAACCTGACTCATTTTATGTTTTAGAAAAAAAAAACAAAACAGTTTACAATCCTTTTTCTCAATGGTTTTATTTTTATATGATATCGATTCAGTGGGAACTTTTTTCTCTATAGGGTTTGTCTGGGTTTAGAATAGGGGCTCCTGTCCCCCCATCCCAGCTCTGTGCTCTGCCTTTTTGTGTCTCTCTGGCAGTGGCCATGAAGGATTAACAAAAATTTAGATGTGGCACATTTATGCTAATGTATCTATTGCAAAATCACTTTCCCTTCAATTTCAAATCTCCCAGGGAATAACTTGGCAAGAAAGAAGGTGGTAATTTTTGTAGAAATTGGTAACTCTAAACCTTTTATTCTAAAAAAAGGTTTGCTGCTCATAATCTTTCATTCACCAATGGGTATTTTTGAAGCTGAAGTCTAAGGCATTTACTTTGGTTTTAGGGCCTGCTATTCTGAGAGACCATGATTACCAACTACCATCAATAAGTTTTAACTTCACAACTTTCAGCAAAATAATTTTCAAGTTCTTATAGATAATGCGTAGGTAATACCCTTATCAGTAAAAAGTGCTTAGGATTGCTAAAAAAAAAAAAAAAAAAAAAAGTTAAAAATTGTGAAATATGCCATATGCTAATGATTTTTTTTTTTTTTCTAAGGCCATTTGCCAGTATTGAGATAGGGTTTTTTGCTGTGTGGAAGATATGGAAATTTATATCTTACATCATGATACATTCCACTTCCTTGGTTAAAAATCTTTCATTATCTCTTTTGTGAAATGCATCTTTGGGCTCTAGGAACAAAAACCTTAGGAACTATGAATAAGGGATAAATTTTCCTTTTCAGAGTTTTCCCTCCTCTCCCCATCCCCCAAAGGGCAGAAATGATTCGGGAAAGATAGGTATTGACATTTGCAAACAGTAGGTCTTCTAAAGAAAAAAAAAATCTAATTTCTTTGGAAGATGATGTCGGAGTTTGTACACTATTACATTTCAAGTAAATTGCTTGAAGTAGCTCATTACTTCAAAGCACATATTCTGAACTGATCTTAGTTTATTTAAAACTTACATACAAGTACATACACATGTTAACACCTTCCAGTTTTAAAATGTTAGTGCACTTAATTGTAGTATGTGGTTTCCTTGGTGAAATGATGCATACATTTATTGATCATCTAATTTTTCCAGGTGATTTCATGTTTGTGTTTTCCTTATGACCTAGCCTATAAGGCAATTTCCATAATTTCCATTTATAGATTTGGAACCTCAGCAGGGCCATGAAATGTAGTCAAATTTACACATCTAGCAATTGGAGGAATTGCATTTCTAATCTCACACATATTCCACTTCCTTTCCTCTGACAAGCTTGGAAATTAAATCTAGAAAGACTTTTCTCCCAGACCAATGTATCTGTTCCTCAAAGCTCCATATGTAGTAAGGCTGGGAAGTCTATACCTCTTTCTTGGATTTTAAGAAATCGTAGAAGTGTGTTCTAAGTGTGAGTTATGAGGACTCATTTTGGTGTCAAGGAATTCTTTTAGTTTCTGTACTTCCACAGGATGTCCACCTTGGATTTGGAGACGTTCAGCCTTGATTTTTCTCCTCAAGGGTGTGTTGAATCAGTCGGTTCAATGTTTTTCTTCAGAGTATTTATAGAAAATATTAGCAAAACCTGTTGTTTTCTTGATGGCACTATGGCAATTTAAGTGGTGGGTGAGGGAAATGTTTGTTGAGCAGCTATAGTGTGTAAAGTCATAGGTAGCGGCTGCCCAGGTATAAAACTGGATGCCTCTGTTCTTACCAACCATATAGTCAAGCTTAAATCACTGTCAAACAGATGATCAAATTGGGTCACGACAAGGGCATACAAAATGTCCTAGGAATTGAAAGGGGGATGGATGCACTTCTGTTTAGGAGGATAAGAAAATACCTTCTTTAAAAAAAAATATTTTTAACGTTTATTTTTTGAGAGACAGAGCATGAGCGGGGGAGGGGCAGAGAGAGAGGGAGTCACAGAATCCAAAGCAGGTGCCAGGCTCTGAGCTGCAAGCTCAGAGCTCGATATGGGGCTTGAACTCACGAACCTCAAGATCATGACCGGAACCACAATTGGACGCTTAACCGACTGAGCCACCCAGGTGCCCCAGAAAATACCGTCTTGAGTAGAGATATGTGATGGGCCCTGCTGGGGCAAATAAGATTCGAGCAGGTGGTGATGGGGTCTGGTTGGAGGACACTATCCAAGCATAGACCCATAGGGAGGAAACTGGGGAAACATTTCAGCCCAAAGCAAGCCCTTACCCTTAAGTGATTCTTGCACTCTGCTCAGAGCTACTCACTTTGGCCTCAAACTCTACTTCCAAATCTTTCCTAGTTTTCCTGCATCTGACCTTATAACTGGTTTTCTCACTCATGTCTTCACCTTTCTCTTTGGACTTTCTCTTTGGACACACCCAGCTACTTTTATCTGGCTTTTACTTTAAGAATGAAATGTCCTTCTCAATTACTCAACATTTCAGACTCTTTCTCTACATCTTTATACATTGACCATTGAGGGAAAATAGCTTGTCTGGTCTAGTTCAGCCCCCAGAAACTCACATCCCAGTACGGGTCTTCCTGATGTTGCTGTCACTGGGCTCGCTCAGTCCTCCTAGGGAGAACTCGGTGGGTATGTAAAGAGATGTCATTCTGAAACAGAAACAGCTAATTTAATACCTTGCAACTCTATAATTCTTTGGGGAAAGGAATAGCCAGCAAGGAGGCAGGCCAGATTGTAGAAGCCTTTAACAGCAGATGAAAAGTTTGTTTTTGATTTTGTAGACCAGAGAAGGCAATGAAGATTTGTTAGCAGAGGATAAAGTCATCACGATGGAAATGGTGTGATGGATCTGGGGCTGTGTAGGCTGTACAGGGACTAGCAGGAACCTTAGTCTGTGGAGAGAGGGTGGAGAGGAACTGATACATTCTATAGATGTGAACACAAGACAGATGGGAGTTAGTGGCCAATTAGCTTAAATTTCCTTTGGGATCATGTTTATCTACCCAGATCTTGCTTCAAATAAAACAAAAACCATGCCCTCAGCTCCTTTTTATTTTACAGCGCAGTTTTGCAGGAAATATTGGCCTCCTGATCTGAATTTGTCTGAAATAGGAGAATGGCCCTTAGGCTCCTGAAATTAAAATGAGCAAATATGCATTTACCCAAACTTGGGATGCTACTGAGTATTCATCACTTTATTCCTCCTTTGTTTAACACACATTTCTCATTTTATTTATCTTGGGCATTGTGTTTTGAAGAAGGTAGGAGGAAAAGGAATGGTGTTCAGATTTGGATAAGCCAGTGTGGATACAGATCCAGGTATGATAGGGTGACATGGAACCACTGACTGAAGTTATTTTGATAATACCTATAGGTACATCTATTCAGTTTATATTTCATAGTCAATGGTCTAGAGGCCTCTGCCAGGTCCAAGTTATAGGAAGGGAAAAAGATAGTCCCAGTCTTCAGGAGATACATAGTCAAGCAACAGACACGTTCACAGATGATATAAAGGCTCCCGTGGAGTGATGTATAAGGCAAGTGAGGAGGAGAAGCTGCAGGTTTGCTGGAAGTCTTCATGCAGGAGATCATTTGAACTGAACCTCAAGCATTGAGAAATTGGGGAAGGAAAAGACATTTCTGGCAGAAATAACAATGTGTACGATAGCATGAAGGCTTGAAAGAATGATAGAGTGATAACTACTGTGGTATGAGTATATTGTAGATGGTTTGGGAGGGACAAGAGGACAGGAGGAAGGACAGGAGAGGCAGGAATGGAGGCCTCAAATCATTGTTTGAGGCCAGTCTGTGTGTGGTTTTTGCCAGCCCAAGGAGTCTGGAACTTCTCTTGAAGGAAATGAGTGCCATGGAATGTGCTAGAACCAGGGCTGACATGCTTTGTATGTTAGAAATCTGCTCTGGGCTGGGTTACTTGATCTCATACTCCCATCCTACTGCCCCTATTACTTTTCTAGGTAACAGGCTTCTCAAAGGAAGTTGCTGGTTCTCTTTATTTCTTCACTGCCCATTTTGGTTTCTGTTTTCACTGCCCAGTGAAGCTGTTTTTGTTAAGATTACCAAATGTCATTCAAATGGACACTCCTTTGTTTTTCTTCTCTTAAACTCTGTAACAACAATCCACATCATTGTCATCCCCTTTCCTGATCTACTTGTTATCTGCTCTGCCTGAATGTTCTTTCCCTCCTACCTCACAGACTTTTGCTTCTCTAATTTCTTTGCATCCTTCTCTCTGACTTGTAAATGTTAAGAGTCCTCCAGGGCTCAGTCCTGGACCTCTGCTTTCATACTGAAAAATCTCTTTATGGGTGACTTCACCTACAACCTGGATTTTAAATTCAGTGTGTATGTCGATGAATCCCAAATTTATGTCTCTAGTCCTTGTGTATACATTGAACTCCAAATTTATCACTCCTACTGCCTTTTGGACATCTTCCTGTGAATGTCTAATAGACATCAAAACAGAGTTCTTGATCTGCCTCCTCTTTTATTCTCCTAATGCCAAAAGAGGTATACTTTTCTAGTAGTCTGTATCTCAGAAAAGGACATACGTATCTTTCTGATTACTCAATCCCAAAACCCACACATAGGTATAATCGTTGATTTTTCTCCCTTCTCTCTCTCTCTCCTTGTATCATATACATTAGCAAATCTTATCAGTCTACTTTTTTTTAAACTTAAGTTTTTAAAATAAGTTTTATGTTCACAGCAAAATTAAGAGGAAAGTACAGAGATTTCCCATCTACTCCCCACCCCCATATGTGCATAGCGTCTCCCATCAACAACCCCCACCAGAGTGGTATACTTGTTATACTTGTTGATGAACCTACACTGATACATCACATTCATCCAAAGCTCATAGTTTACATTAGGGTTCACTCCTGTTGTACATTTTGTGGGTTTGTATAATGACTTGTATCCATCATTATAGTATCATACAGAGTATTTCCACTGCCCTAAAAAATCCTCTCTGTTCTGAACATTTATCCCTACCAACCACCTCCTTTCCTTCCCTCTCACCCTGACAATCACTGATCTTTTTACTGTCTTCATAGTCTTGCTTTTTCCAGAATGCCATATAGTTGGAATCATAGCGTATGTAGCCCCTTCAGATTGGTTCTTTAACTTACTAATATGAATTTAAGATTTCTCCATGTCTTTCCAAGGCTTGATAGCTCATTTCTTTTTAGCACTGTTTTAGTACTATTCCGTTATCTGGATGTATCACAGTTAATTAACCTGTTCGCCTACAGAAGGGACTTCTTGGTTGCTTCCAAGTTTGGGCGATTATGAATAAAGCTGTTATAAACATCTGTGTGCAGGTTTTTGTGTGGACCTACGTTTTCAGCTCCTTTGGGTAAATACCAAGGAGCATGAATTCTGGATCACGTGGTAAGAATATGTTTAGCTTTATAAGAAACAGCTAGCTGCGTTCCAAAGTGGCTGCACCATTCTGCATTCCCATCAGCAATGGATGAGAGTTTCTGTCGCTCCATTGCCTCACCAGCATTTTGGTGTTGTCAGTGTTCTGGATTTGGGCCAGTCTAATAGATATGTAGGGAGGTATGTAGAGGTATGTAGAGGTTTTTCATTGTTGTTTTGAATTTGCATTTCCCTGATGACAAATAATATGAAGCATCTTCTCATAGGCTTATTTGCTATCTGTGTATCTTCTTTGGTGAGGTTATCTGTTAAGGTATTTGTCTTATTTTAAAATCAGATTGTTTGTTTCCTTATTGTTGAGTTTTAAGAGGTTTGTGTGTGTGTGTGTGTGTGTGTGTTGTGTGTGTGTTGTGTGTGTGTGTATTTTGGATAACAGTTTTTCATCGATTGTGTCTTTTGTAAATTCTCCTCCCACTCTGTGGTTTGTCTTCTCTTTCTTTTGACATTGAAATATTTTGTTGGCTTTTTTGCCCTGTATATAAATCAGTTTGTTGATATCCTCAAAATAACTTGGTGGGATTTTAATTGGAATTGCATTGAGTCTATAAATCAGGTTGGAAGAACTGATACCGCGATGATACTGAATCTTTTTATTCATGAACATGGAATATCTCTTCATGTATTTAGTTTTTTGCTTTTGTTCATCAGAGATTTTTAATTTTCCTCATACAGCTCTTATACATATTTCACTAGATTTATACCGAAATATTTCATTTTCTTGGGTGCTAATGCAAGTGGTATTGTATTTGTAATTTCAGTTTTTACTCCTGCATTGCTGGTATGTAGGAATATGATTGACCTTTGTGTGTTTACCTTATATCCTGCAACCTTTCTATATTCGCTTATTAGTTCCAGGAGCTTTTGTTGTTGCTGTTGTTGTTGATTCTTTCAGATTTTCTACATAGATGATCATGTCATCTGCAAACAAAGCCAGTTTCATTTCTTCCTTCCCAATCTGTTTACCTTTTATTTCCTTTTCTTGTCTTATTGTATTAGCTAATATTTCCAGTACATTGTTGAAAAGTAATGATGAGAGGGGGCATCTTTGTCTTCTTCCTGATCTTATTGGGAAAGCGTTACATTTCTCATCTTTCTGACTTTAAAGGAACATCTCAAATCCTTCCATATCTTTCCATTTCTACTACCAGGTAATGTGTTAAACTCTAGGCCACCATTATCTCTTGCTTAAATAACTGATTTTTTGAGCGTCCAGATTTATTAGCACCCAATCCCATTCTCCACACAGCAATAAGAGTAATACTTTCATACAAAAATTATATATTTTCCTCTTTTTAATGTAGTTCATGAATTCCCATTGAACTTGGAATAAAAATCTCAAACCTAAAACATGACATGGCCTTCAATGCCCTATATTATTTGGACTCAGCCCCCTTTCTGACCTTATATCCTTCCCCTCTCTCTTCTCATATTCTCTATCCACCAAAATCTTTTTTTCTTCCTCTTACCTCAGGGCCTTCACACTTAGAGTTATGTCTGTCTGGAACTGTCTTTCCTTTTGTTTCTGTATGGCTAAATTCTCTCATCATTCAGCTCAAGTGACATGTCTTCTGAGAGACCTTCCCCTATTACACTATTGAAAGTGATCTTCCAGCTACCCTGGAGTAAGCTCACCCTGCTTATTCCCCTCATAACAGATGTTGGTGTTTAAATTTTTGTTTATTTTTGTGTTATGTGCCTCCTCAAATTGGAATGAATGTACTTGAGAAAGAGGTCTGGGGTGTCTTGATCACTGCAATATTTTTAGTGCTAGGCCAGGGCATGCACCTAATAGATGCTCAATAGACTCTTATTTATTACTTATTATATAAGTACAAAATTATGTTATTTCACTCAACCCTGTGCGGCATGCTTTAAATTGTTGATTAGAATAGAATTTCTGATCTTTTCCCCTATCCCTCATCCTGTCCTGTTTCTCACTGTTCCTGGGTGAGTGACCACAACTCTGATGTGGTCAGATTCTAGGATTTCTAGTGAGTATGCATGTGAGAGGTTGTGCACGTGGCAGTGGCTCTTCTTCTGCAGCAGAAGCCTCTCAAGCTGTTGCCCAGTGGCCACACTGCTCCAGCCTCGTAGTCAGATCCTGGTGCTGGCGTGAGTGAGGTTTAGGATGAAGGGAGTGGTTCCCAGAGTTCTTTAGGGTTCTTTGTGTTCTGGCTTTGTTTGCAACACAGCTCTGTGCTGAAATTTGAACAGAAGCACAATTCTGTATAAAAATTAGTACTTTGAGTTCATCTTTGATTGAGGCCTGCCATTACAAAGAGGATGCTTGGCTGGAGGATGGCAGGTTTGGGCATCCTGGGCTCTGAGGGAATCTGTGCTCTCTGCTGGCAAGAGTCCTTGCATCTGCCTCTGGGTAGCTATCCACTGCTCCACTCTCATGTCATATTTAAATTCCTTCACGTTCTACTATCTAGCCTTTTTTTGGAGGGGGGGAGACCCCCTGAGAGGTTGATTTATACAAGGTCATGTTGCTTGTAGTGGTGCAGCTGGTGTTAGAATGCCTGTTTCTTGACTCTGATCTTAGTGACTTTTTGCCCTGAAATTCTGCCCATGAACATTGCCTGTATGTCATTTTCCAGTTTTTTGCTTGTTTGTTTGTGGATTAGCCCTGTTTTTGTTTCCAAGTTCATAGCAACTTGGACCTAAGTATCTGCGTTGATGACTTTTCTTGTGTATCCTACACGTTAAAAGGAGGCAAGAGTGAGCACAAAAATAAAGCATTTAAATATTTGAAATGTATCGTTCAGGTAAAGGGAACAAAATGTAAACTGCCACACTAGTACTAACTTTGTGATGCATATATTTAATATCATCTTACCTTTGTCATATTAGAAACAATGAAGATGCTTTCTGGAGAAAATACGGACACATCTGCAAAGGAAAAGAAAGTGCTTATCAAGAAGAGATGTGTATACACCTTGAGGTTTCTTTTCATTTTCTTTATCCCGACTAAGCACAAAAGTTACCATGTCTTTCAATAGAATCTTTAATATGTAAATGAAATTAGGCAAATGCTTAAGTTGACATATTTTATGCACATTTTACCAGTTCCATACATTTTCACTGCTGTGCTTATGCCTACTATCTCCCCTTGTGACATCTAATTTTAGATTTTATGTAGGCAAATGTTATCACTAGGAGATGCAGGACAGTTCACATGAACAATAAAATAACAAAAGTGTGGATGGGCAGCTGAAGAGATGCAAACGATACTGATTTGCCTGTCTCTGGACAGAGTATTAGAGCATATTGTATTTTTGAGCACTATCATTAACTAAATTTATCAAGCTCCTACTATAAGCGTGTCATTTTTTAATGGCTTATTCGTTCTCTGGGAAAGGCACAGCTCTCTCTCACAACTCTCTGAGGGAGAATTAAAGACAAAATGTAGTTCTTAGGAACATGTTTAGGCCATGATGCTAGATGATGAATAATTTAGTGGGAAGAGTGATTAAACTTTTCTCTTATGCAGAACACGTTTTGGATTATTTTGTTCCCCTGATAATTTCTTTTTGAGGATCACCTTTTATTCGATGCAGCTGACAGCATGGAAATGTCCTAGTTGAGAGGACCTTCCCAGTGACTCCATTTTGGAATACTAAGCATGGAGCCTTGGAAAAGGAGGCATTAATAGTTCAGGCAAGTTTTTGTTCCGCTTTGGGAGAAGATCTTACCTTTTCCTAGGTTCATCTTTCCATGACGCCTCTTACAATGATAAAATTTTGAGGGTGAAGACTGGGGTGTGGGTCTGGGTAAATGGTTCTAGGAGTCTGCTTAGTCATGCTCTTTGTCAAGAAGGGCAGAATGAATCCTGATAGCTAAAGTATGGTTCAACATTTGACAAAATAGGATTAAATAGATTAGAATAAAACTTTGGATTTAAGATCAGAGCTATTATTTGCATTAGTCATGACTAATACACTGAGCATACATTGAGCTGAGCATTGTGGCCACCTGGGTGTGGTGATAAGGGGGGTGGACATTGACAGGGGAAGTGCTGGGAGTGCTAGCCTAATGGCAGAAGCAGCAATCAATGGAGTTATTCTTTCTCCTTCCCTTCCATGTTACTTTGTTAGAACAGGTTGCACTGATACATTCTTCTCCCTGCCCCCCCATCCTCATCTCTGTTCTTCTCTGAGATTTACAATTACATGTATTTTATACTCATTTTGGCAAGTTCCCCAGTTATCTCTTATCCAGATAAAGTCCGTTCTCTAGCACAGCCTTTGGCAATCTTTTCCTAGTAAAAGGCCAGTCGGTAAACATTTTAGGCTTACTGGACCATACAGTCACTGGTGTAACTACTCAACTCTGCCATTGCAGTGCAAACACAGGACATAAATAATACGTGAATGAATAGGTATGGCTGTGTTCCAATAAAACAAAAACAGGTGGTCAACTGGATTTGATCCAGAGGCCCTAGGTGCCAAACAATCTAGTGGATTCCTTGGAAAATATTCTTAAATCTAGTATTCCCTGAGCTTTTAAATGTTTATGATTGTTCTGCTTTAGACTTGATTTTTTTAAATGTATTTATTTTTTAAATTTATATCAAAGTTAACATATAGTGTAATAATGACTTCAGGAATAGAATTTAGTGATTCATCACTTACATATAACACCCAGTGCTCATCCCAACAAGTGCCCTCCTTAATGTCCATCACTTATATAGCCCTTCCCCCGACCCAGCACCCCATGAGAAACCCTCAGTTTGTTCTCTGTATTTAAGAGTCTCTTAGGGATTTATCCCTCTCTGTTTTTATATTATTTTTGCTTCTCTTCCCTTACGTTCATCTGTTTTGTATCTTAAATTCCACACGTGTCAAATCATATGATATTTGTCTTTCTCTGACTGCCTTATTTCACTTAGCATAATACACTCTAGTTCCATCCACGTGTTGCAAATGGCAAGGTTTCATTCTTTTTGATCACTGATAAACTTGATTTTTGAAGGACATCTGGACTGGCTATAGAATCCTTGGTTCATCCTTTCTCTGTGGCCATAAAAAATTTTTTCTATGCTGCTTTTCAGAACTATGATGCCAACCTGATGCCAATTTGATGCCAAATGATGCCAATTTTTTTTCTTTGTAAGTAACTTTTTTCCATTGCCCTGGAGGCCAGAAAATTTTTATTTTTATTTTTATTTTTGGCCTTAGAGTCCAATAGTTTTCCTAGAATATGCCTTAAAGTTGAAGATTCAGGGTAAATTTTCCCAATTACATTGTGGGTCTTTTAAATATGAATGTTCAGGCCTTATTTTGAAATTTTTCTTGGATTATAACCTTCAATATTAGTTCTATTCCATTATTTTCATTTTCTTCAGAAACTACATTATACATATGCTGGATCCTCTTTGATTGTCTTTGAAAAAGATTTTGAGTTTTACCTTGTGAGTTTTTTTTCTTCTCCTGGCTCTTGCATTACTCTCTTCATTGCCTCTTTTATTTTCAGCAAAATCTATGCTCCGTATTACCTTATAATTTTTTTTTTATTTCTTAGATGATTTTGTCTTTTTCTTCAACTTTTTAAAAAATGTTTTTATTTATTTTTGAGAGAGAGAGAGAAAGAGAAAGCTGGGGAAGGGCAGAGAGAGAAACAGGGACAGAGGATCCAAAGCAGGCTCTCCACTGACAGCAGCAAGCCTGATGTGGGGCTTGAATTCACAAATTGTGAGATCATGACCTGAGTTGAAGTTGGATGCTCAACTGACTGAGTCACCCAGGTGCCCCTCTTCAACTTCTTTCTTAAATTTGTTCAACATACTTTATATATAAGTTTTTTCCTGAGTTTTGGTTTTCTAATTCATGGTGTTAGTTTATATTTGGCATTGCTTATTTAACTACATGCTGGCCTCTTATTGTTTTTCTGTACTTTGGTTGCAATTTATAGAATATTTAATTGAGAGTTTTTGGTTCTCCCTTTTTATTTCCTTCTTACAGTGGTTTCCCATGCATTTTGCTATCTTTTCCTATTTATTCTGAGAGGTCTTGGATTTTTTGAAATAGCAATAAACAATTTATCTATGAAGAGATTTGGGGGATTTGGGATACCTACTGTACCTACTGGATTTCCTTTTTCATGGGTCCCCTCTTGTGTGTATTAAAGAAAATGAATGCCCCCTTTCCTCTTTCTTTTTGGGGGATGTGTGCTGCTCAGTAGTGTCTTCTACCTCTGTAATATTATTTCTTTTCCGTCACTAGCAAGTCTTCAAGGGATGGTTCTTTCTCCAAGCTGGTTCCCTCTTCCCCAGAACTAGTGTTTTCCCAAGACTGACACTGTTACACTTGTGTACTTTCAGGTGGCTTCCTCTAGGTTGTCTAGTAGTTGGTCCACCTGCTTTTGGACACTTCATTGGAATTCCCTTGTTTAGAGTGTCTCCTCTACTGAGCATGGTGTTACCTGCATTTCTCTGTCCCTAGGAGTGTGGTGCACTCTCCAACAAATTTGGATGGTTTCTATCACTGTGCCTTCACCAATCTTTATCTTTATGTAGGGTCTAGTCTGCTGTCAATTCCATTTAGTGTATTTCTAATCTCAGGATATTCTTCATGTCTAGAAGTTTGATTTGGGTTTTTAAATATTTTTCATATATTTGTTTGCCTTCTGGAAAATAAGGAGTGTAGTTGTAATAGATACTTTAATATCTTTGCTAACTTTTATCTGCTTAATTTTTTTATTGATACATTTTTTTTCTTCTTGCCATAGGTGACTTTTTTTTAGATTCATTGAATAGCTGTAATTTTTATTGGATGCCAGATATTGTGAATATGTGTTGTATGCTGGATTTTTAGTGTTTAAAAAAATTTTTTTTTTGCCTTTTTTACCCCTGGCACACAGTTAAATTTCATGGATATAATTTGAATTACTTGAGGCTTGACTTTAAGCTTTGTTAGGACCTGAAGAACCTTTAATTAGTGCTAATTTGGCCCACTGCAGAGGCATTGCTCTTTTCGGGATTCTACTCAGTGTCCATCTGTTTGGAAGCCTCTTCCATTTATTTACTTGCTTACCTATTTTTATAAAATTTTTATTTATTTTAGAAAGAGAGGCAGAGAGAGAGAGAGCAAGCGACCATGAGTGGGGAAGAGGGGCGAGAGAGAGAGAGAGAGAGAGAGAGAGAGAAAATCCTAAGCAGGCTCCATGCTCAGCCTGACACAGGGCTTGATCTCACGACCATGAGATCATGACCTGAGCCGAAACTGAGAATCCGATGCTTAAGTGACTGAGCCACCCAGGCGCCCCAAGGCCTCTCTCATTTAGCCACCAGGAACACAGACTGACTCTGACCTGTGTGAGTCATGAGGATTGTTCAGAATGCCCCTTCTTGGTGGATTTTCCCTGGACTCCTTAGTTTTCTCAACACCCATGCTCTGATCAGTACTCAGGCAAAGACTCGAGGGGGCCCTCTGCCACTCCTTGGGGTTCTGTCTCTCTCTGTGAGGTGCTCTCTTCTCTGGTACTATGCTCTCTGGGTTCTATCCTGCTGGCTTCTCTGAAATCTAAACTCTGTCTCTGCCATTTGGGGAAACTGAGCGTCGAGCTCAGTTTAGATTTCCCTCCCCTGTGTTGTGCACAGGCAGTAAATTGGGGCATTTGCAGGGATCCCTTGATTTGTTTCCCTTCTCTCAGGGACCACTCTTAAGCTCTGCCTTTGGCCAAGGTTAGAAAATCATTGTTTTTTTTTTTTTAATGTATTTTGTTCAGTTTTTAAATGAAAGTAGGAAAATTAATTCAGTGCCTGTTACTCTCTCATGGCTAGAAGCAGAAGCCCCATTCAACTCTATGGCTATTACTCATCAGTGTTGACCCTTTGTGCCTGTGGTCCTACAGGTGGGGAAAGGAATCGCCACTCTGGCTGTGCAGCACAGAGTAGAATATGTTTGACATCTGGGTGATTATCTGGGATATCTCTTGCTACTTTGGGGCCAAATTTTGGTGGAAAATAGATAAGGGCAGGGGCCATAACCTGAGGAGGAAATGGTGGTCAGATACCTCATGGAGCTCAGATACCTCATGGATAAGGAATTCAGTCACCTCACCCTTAAAACCACTGAGACCAGCAGCAGCGCTGGCTGGCAGTGAGAGGACTCTAGAGAGAGCGGAGGAGGACCATGGGGTGTGACAGGTGCAGCCCAGTGAAACCAGGTGCAGAAGTGGGGGCTGTAGTTTGTTGCATTAACCAGCCCACATCCTGGGGCACTAATACATAAGGGAGGGAGTGCGGAAAGTGAGGCACAGTAGGGGTGAAGCCAGCAGTGGGTGCATTTATGAGCTGGATACCACTGTGAGTGACTGAGGCTCAGTCTTGCTAGAGACTTCCTGAATGACCATTTACAATAAACTCAGTATTATCCACCCGAAGGATAGGGAAGCTGAAGTATTTTCCACAGAGTCTCAGCGTGTGAAATCTTGCATTTCTGGACAGCCCTGCATAAGGTCTAGGCACTAATCTGGTTGCAGGGGAATATCCTCAGTGGACAGGCGTAAAGGTGCAGGTACTTGAGATAGGAGGTTGTCATCAGGCTTGGGGTCAACAGCAACAGCATTTAACATACAATACAATTTGCTTGTTTCCTGTCTCCTTCTACTAGTTGTGAGGACCATGAGGGCAGAGACTGGTTCATGAGCACCACCTCTCAGCAATCCCTCCATCCCCTACTCTCTGCTATAAGCCAACGTGTGTCTTTATAGTTCATAGCTTTATCAGAACCACATGGAAGTGTGGTAAGGAATATTTTTCTAAAGGAAGATAGAGGGAAAGGGATGTTGGGAAGACAGAGCCATACAGATGAACTACACAAGACACATTAGCTGCAAAGCCCCTGTTTTATTGGGGGCACTAAGCATAAAAAGAGGGAAAGCACATAGCTAGTGACATCCCTGAAGAAATCAGAAGGCTTCTGATCCCTGGGCTAAAACACACCAAGATAATATACTAGCCACGTCTACAGCCTTAGCTGTAGAATAATGAGAAAAGTCTCAGGACAGCAGCTTTGGTGAGAAAGGATTTTCAGGTAATACCACACGTCTGTTGTATGAATATATCTTTGTACTTAAAAAGATGTGTATTTATTTTGAGAGAGAGCACAAGCACCAGTGGGGAAGGGGCAGAAAGAGAGAGGGAGAGAGGGGATCTCAAGCAGGCCCAATCTCATGAACTGTGAGATCATGACCTGAGGTGAAATCAAGAGTAGGATGCTTAACCTGTGAGCCAGGTGCCCCTGTTGGTACTTCTACACGGAACCTTATTTCCTAGTCATTGTCAGGAGTTTACTTACGAGTGTTTCCAGAGTACAATTTCAGTCATTTTCAACAAATCCTATTATTACTGTCCTGTTAAAATCCAAAATTAAAACAACTACTTCAACTATTAAAAAGAGATAAAATAAATGCCCTGAAGCACCTGGACTATGTTAATCTGGATCCCTGACTGTACCAACCAGATGGGAGGCGTGGGGCAGTGGGAAGATCAGAAGCTTTGGAACCAGACCCATGTGGATGTAGCTTCCAGCCTTGCTGTTTGTAAGCTATCACATTGGGCAAGGTGCTTAACCTTTCTGACTTCCAATTTCCTTAATTGTAAAACGAAGCTAATAATTGAGATGATCCACGTAAAACACACAGCGGTACCTTGTACGTGGAAGGCAGGCGCCTCATCAAAGGTGTAGCGATCCTCAAGGTCTAGTAACAGAGCAGAGTAAAAAGTGGATCCTAGCTCACTTGGTTGATATGGGACATACTTTTTCCTTTCCCCCCTGTCTCTGCATGACTGTCACAATGATTAGAAAGGAAAACATTTACTAGTTCCAAGACCAGAGTAAGCAGTCAAATCTGCAATTTCCTTTTTATTTTTTTTTAAATATATGTAAACGGGTTTAAGAAAAATGTATGGACACAAACTATATCAACATGTTCCCAAACAAACAAAAAACCCAGGCTCTCAGAAGACAGGAGGGACTACACTATCTTTCTTATTTTTTTTAACAATCATGCACATGATCTTGACAGTGTTCTGATTCACAATAATAACCACTCCTTACTTGCAACCGCTTTTCAGTTTACAGAGCACTTTCACACACATGCCAGTGCTCACAGATGCTTGCTGAACTGGTAAATAGAGAAGCCACAGCGGGCAGCTCAAAACTTCACATTCAAAATACAGACCCTGCCAAATGAAGATGTTTGCCCTTGGCTGGGTCTTGAGGTAGAACATTCCTATATTTGCTCGTCTAGCCCGGTTGGTCAGGTCTTCCCTGAGAGATGCCTGACTCCATGCTTCCTTGGACTTTTTATATCATTTGCAAACATAACATAATTAATCTACCAATCTGTCACCCCTCTGCTCTCCTGAGCTGTGATGTCGAGGCAAAACTGTCAAGAAGTGGTTTGGACTGCTTTCTGTTCAGAAGACTGCTATGGCTCAATTCATATTTTATTGACTCCTGGAATGTGGCCAGCAAGGCTGGCGTCCTGACCTAGCCACAGACAAGTCTGTAAACTCCACTTAATGATATAGCAGCTTGTTTCATTTACCCAATAGGAGGTTTTATTTGCCACTCTTAAGCTCTTCCAGTTTATTTTGTTTGCTTTCCATTCCTCTGCATAGCTTGTAAACCATTCAAGATCTTTGTGGCATAAAATTTGGTGGTGTTTCTATGACTAACCCAGTCAAGTATATATCATCATTATTGTTCAGAGTGTCACGGTTAGATCTGGTACTTGTTAGTAGTGTCTTAGTATCAGAGTTCTCCAAAGCCCTTTTTGAATGGTGAGGATATCGTGGAAAATGTTAAACCAAGATGCATCTCACATCATCTTTTTTTGTGGTCCAAATGAATATTGACTCTAATTGCTGATCGTCATTAAATCTGCTTACTACTATTTTTCAGAAATACCCCTGTGTCTCAACAGGAAGTCCCATGCCCTCAGACATCAATTTTCAGCCACATGACCTCATTTGACCATTATATTTTAATCAGTACTTGATTAAGAAGAATGAGAATATTTGACTAGGTACTTGGAAAAATGGATTCCACTTATATCTTTGCCATTTCAGGCTTTGACAAGTCATTTCACATCTCTGGAATTTGACTCCTGCATTCAAAAACCAAATACAGAAAATCCTAGATTAATGTGCATCCGTATAATATTGGTGTTGCTATTGTAATATATTCTAGGGCTATTTGAACTAGCAATTTATAACACACTAGGAACCAAACATTTTCTGCCCCACCACCATAGGAATCAATGGAGAAACAGAGGAGACAGACAGCTGGAGATAAAAAATATTACTGGTATCACCAGGTTGGAGAACATAGATCTATATCCAGAGTCAGTGTTTCTCTTATCACCCATTTGGCCCAAACCCCCAGAACTGGTAGTCACTCACTGCAAAGGGAGAGCCTGCACAGTTCTTACAGGCGCCTCGTGCCCTTTCCCTCTGGACCTGCTACCCTACTCATTCACACTGAAATGTCCATTACTAAAAACAGGCAACAGGCGCCTGGGTGGCTCAGTCAGTTGAGCATCCGACTTCAGCTCAGGTCATGATTTAACGTTTTGTGAGTTCAATCCCTGCATCAAGCTCATTGCTGTTAGTGCAGAGCCTGCTTCAGATCCTCTGTCTCCCTCTCTCTCCCTCCCTCTCTCTCTCTCTCTCAAAAATAAATACTTAAAAAATAAAACAGTTGAAAGGGGTGTTGATACAAAGGATGTACAAGGTTAGTTAGCGAGCAAGAGGGGAAGGTGGTTTGAGTCTCTATTGCCCTCCCCTTCCTGAAGTTTTACAGATGGGGAAACAAGCCCAGAGAGGTGGGAGTGACTTATTGAGGCTCTTGTACAGGTAAGGAGCCGCAAAACGGAGAGAGGTATTTCTTACTTGCTTTTGATACAGAAATCCTTGTTGGAGGAAATCCAACAATGAATAATAAAGATCAAAGCTGAGCTGCTCTGGGGTGCGTGGGTGGCTCAGTCAGTTAAGTGTACGACTCTTGATCTCAGTTCAGGTCTTGATCTTAGGGTTGTGAGTTTGAGCCTTGTGTTGGGCTCCATGCTGGGTGTAGAGCCAAAGCTGCTCTGATTGAAGTGGGTTGGGAGACCAAGTGATCCACTTGTTATGTGCCCTTTTCCCAGAGGAGGTCCTTGAGGAAGTCCCATGCACAGAGGGCTCTCTAGAGCAGCAGAAGTGATAGCAGCCTACAACAATTACAGTTGCACACTGTATCTAATAATAACAAGTTACCACTTGGTGCATTGTTCTGATGTAATGCTATGCACTGTTCTAGGTGCTTTATATGCATCTTATTTTTTTTTAATTTATTTGAGAAAGAGCATGTGATCAGAGGAGGGGCAGAGAGAGAGAGAGAGAGAGAGAGAGAGAGAGAGCAAGCACCAAAATCAAGAGTTGGATGCTTAACCAGTTGAGCCTATGCATCATCTTATTTAATCCTTCCAACAGCACCTACCATGTAGACTCTATAATTATACCCATTGTACAGATGCCTTAATTGAGTCAAGGAGATGTTAAATAAATGGCTCAAAGTCACACAGATAGTAAATAACAGCTCAGGTAGCTGGAGTAGTATGATTTTGCAGCTTTTGTTCGTCACTGCAGCGCTCTGGGTCTGTATGGTGCTGGGTATTCCAAGAAGCTCACCACGAAGGTGTCTGTTTACAGTCAGTAGAAGAGGGAGCTGACCCTCCGAAAGGCTGAGGAACTAAGACTAGAGCATCTATTATAAACCGGAGAGTGGGATTTGCATATACGCTCTGTCTCTACTTCTTCTGTTTCTTGAGTTTAACTTCCGAGCGCTGTGCAATGGCATTCACAGTCTGAGAATAAAGGAGACCTGGTTGAAGCCTTTATTTATTTATTTATTTTTGCTCATTACTTTCCATCAGGTGACCTCCAGGAAGGCAGTAAGCTTTTTAAATCTCAGTTTGTCTACAAAAAATAGGTATTATAAGTGTTGGGAGATAATTCTCCTTGAATCTCTCAGGTTTCTACACAGCCAGGTATTAACAGCCAAATTGTTTTCTACTATCTTCGCAAGAATGTTTATAGAAGCAAATGGTCTTGGAAAGATATGGCGACTCCTCCTAGAGCAAATTTAATCACCCTTGGGATGATAAAGATAGAAATGTCTCCCTTTCCACCCCAGAACAGATTTGCTCACATTTCAGGGTAATGAAGATAATGGGTCTCCAGAGGGGAAGATGAGAAGCTTTGTCAGAACTTTTACATAAGAATAGAGTCTCCTAATCTCAGCATTCCTGAAACATGACACTGATGTGTCACTTCTGGGTCAAAATGTCTAAGAAGTGGGTGTGCCTTCTTCACAATCTTCCTTTGCCCTCATTGACTGAGTGGAGGGGACAGTGGTATCATAGGAGCAGGGGCTTCCACAAAACCAAGAAGCCTGAATCTCTGCATTAGACTGTAGAAGGCCACCCAATCACAGACACCCACATTGGACTCCAATGTGAGTGAACAAAGAAGTTTCATTGAGGTAAGTCACTTAGAATTCAAGGTTTACTTACGGTAGCATCTAATATTACCTTAATCAATACAGACTGTATGCAGAAATAGCATTTATGAATTGCTTTCCAAATGCCCAATATCCTGCTAAGAAATTTCACATGCACTATCTCATTTAACTGTGGATTCAACCTTAAAATTATTTTTAATTTTACAGGTGGAGAACCTGAAACTCAGAAAGATTACATATTGCTTGTGGTGGTGGTGGTTGTTTTTTCTTACAAGATCACACAGCAAGTAGAAGGCCAAGGTAAGGTTAAAGCCTGGTCTCTCGGATTAAAAAAAAAAAATTATGCTATCCCTTTCTTTAAAAGCTAATTATTTTATCATAGATTCTTTAAATAAATATGGCTCACACACAGAATGCCAGGAATAGCTGAGAACGAAACCAGGGATCACTCGTGCTTGCTTGATTCCCTCCCTGAATTGTGTCTTGATCGGTTGTTCTTTGTTTTATGAATTTAGCCATTCTTTGCTCATTGACCCTTGGCTCCAGACTTCAGCCCTTATCCTCGCTGGGGACATTATTGCTCTCCTGATGGGTTAGATATGTTCTTCGAGGTCTGCTGCATGGTCCTCCCTTCTGGCAATTGGCACAGGGAACAATGAATGTGAGAAGCCCCACATTCCACTCTGGCCTTCTAGGACCTGTACTTACCAAGACGACGCTGCCTCACCTCCTTTCCCACTAGGGAATCAGAATGATGCTGATGTTATAAGAGTATTTCCAAGGTGTTTCTCGTTGCCTGTTTGCAGTGCATTGCCAGGCTCTTAAAGAATGCAATATAAATTTTAAGCCCAGTAGTAAAGTATAAGTTACTACATAATAGAACACTTAAATTATGGAGGGGAGAGCATCATCCTGAGATTTCTCAAAGGAGTACTTGTGGAAGGGCTATGTCTGCTCAGTGTAACCCTTGAAAGCAGTAATGCTATCTAAAATCCGTGTTTTTCAAGAACTAGAAAGGAAAGTGTTTAGTTTTTCTAAACTGGCATGTGCGTGTTGTTTCCTCTGGCAGACTGGAGACTCCTCCAGACAGATCACAAAGGCTTCCTCTCCCTTTGTCTCTCCCTTACCCTCAGGTTGCTGATGTACTTAAGTGCTCATAAATTCTGGGGGCCCTTATTAGTCCTTGGAGAAGATACTAACCTTTCCCATAGACACCAGTGAGGTAAATAAAGACCATTAGACAAAATACATACCTATTATGTTGGTATTAAGTATTGAGAACGATTCCCAAATGAATAATGTAGTTATTTAAATTAGATTCACTGGGCATTTGCAAGGTGCCAGATTCTAAGACATGTACTGGAGTTGCAAATGAGCAGAAGACAAAGTTCTGGCTTTCAAGAGGATTATGGACTACTAGGAGAAGTAAGCTTTCACAAAGCAAAATTTAGGGGTAACTAAGAGGTACAAAGTTGTATGTGGCCTATAGCTATTAATGATTCAGCCCCATGAACAAAAATGTTCCCACCAAGAAAAATCCAGGCTCATATAGCTTTCCCAGAAAATTCTACCAAATAATTAAGGAAGAAATCTTATATAAAATCCTACTGAGAGAGAAGACATGATAATATTTCCTATTGGTCTTATGACTTGAATAGTAAAATTTGACCAGGATATTACCAAGAAGAAGCATTAAAGGGCAATCTGACTTGAGAACTTACATTTCTGAAATATCTAGTTTGGACATGATAGATTGCCCTTTTTGACACATGACAGTTCAGTATGTTCATACATTGTTAAGGATTTTTTTATGTGTGTCCATGACCATCATCATTTGCCAATGGTATGATTTTGCATGTCACAAATCTAAGAGGATACACAGGTCACTTAGCAAAATTAAAAAGGGAATTTAGGGATCCGTGGGTGGCTCAGTTGGTTAAGCGTCCAACTCTTGATTTTGGCTCAGCTCATGATCTCACATTCTGTGGGATTGAGCCCCACCTCAGGCTCTGTGCTGACAGTGCCAGCACAGAGCTTGCTTGGGATTCTCTCTTTTTCTCTCTTAGTATAAATAAATAAACTTAAAAAAAAATAGAAAACAAATTTAGAGGAATGAATCTAATCTAAAGATGTGGAACACCTCTAGGCAGAAAATTTGGGAGAAAATAATAAAAGCTAAGTAAATGGAGACGTATTCTATGTCCATGGAGTGCAAGACTCAACCTAATCAAGCTGTCAGTTATTCCTAAATGCATGTATGGATTCAATTTGATTCCCAGCAAAAGTCCAATAGTTGGTATGACTATGCACAGAATTATTCTATTTCTGTGGACTAGTAAAGGGTCCCAAACAGCTAATACACCCTCGAAAAAGAGAACTTGCTACACTAAATACAAAGATTGGTTTTGAAGCTACAGTAAGTAAGATAGCAAGGGAGTAAAGGATAGGCAGATAGTCAAGTGGGACAGACTTGAGATCCCACAGACTTACAGACAGATACAACCGCCCCCCCCTCCCACAACACACACAAGCGCTTGATTCATGGCGCTGCAATAAGTTGATGCCAACCTCAAGCCATATGCCAAATCAGTGAAAGTCAAAATGATGACATTTCTTGAAAATTGAGAAGAATATCTTCATGTCATTGGGGTAACTTTTTTTTTAACTAAATAAAAAAAAAAAAGTATTAAGCAGGGGCGCCTGGGTGGCTCAGTCAGTTGAGCGTCCGACTTCAGCTCAGGTCATGATCCGTGGTTTCGAGCCCAGCATCAGGATCTGTGCTGACAACTCAGAGCCCGGAGCCTGCTTCGGATTCTGTGTCTCCCTCTCTCTCTGACCCTCCCCTATTCATGCTCTGTCTCTCTCTGTCTCAAAAATAAATAAAACATTAAAAAAAATTTTTTTTTAAAGTATTAAGCGTAAGAAAAAACTTGATAGAATATGGTAAAATGTAAAACTTCTGTTCATCAATAACCTTCATTTAAAGAGTAAAAAAAAAATCGTGAGAAAACCTGCTTGCAATACATGTAACTAACAAAGGGCTTTTACCTAGAAAAAAAGGAGCTCTTAGGAGCTCCTGGTGGCTGTCGGTTAAACATCTGACTGTTGATTTCAGCTCAGGTCATGATCTCATGGTTTGTGAGTTTGAACCCTGCAGTTTGGGATTCTCTCTCCCTCTCTCTCTGATATCCCACCTCAAAATTAATAAACATTTTTAAAAATTAGAAAAGAAAGTATAAAGATCTTCTATAAATCAATAACAGAAAGACAACCTGACGGGAAGGAGGAACCAGGCAAGATAATAGAACAGACATTACACAAAAGAGGGTATCTAAATGGTTCATACACAGATGGACAGGTGTTCAGCTTTATTAGGTAGCAAGGAAATGCCACATGTGGGGCCCTGACACACCCACCAGAACGGCTGAAACTAAAAAGACACCCGGTATTGAGTATTGGTGAGGTTGTGTATCAACTGGAACCCTTATTTACTACTGATGGTTGTATAAATTGGTATGGTTGCCAAAAACATAGTTTGCAATCTTCTAAAGTTGGCAATACTATGCAATTTCTTGACCTAGCCATTCCATTCCAAGTTAATTACCCAACAGATGTGTCTACCAGGTGATAAGTGTGCTCATAACAACTTTATTCATAATAACCAAGATAACTCAGGGATCCCCGAGCCAAAAAAAAAAAAAAATGAGTACTATATCCCAGTGAAAAGACATGAACTGTAGTAATACAGAGCAAAGCACAACATATTTGCAAATATGTTGAAGGTAAGACATTAGACATAAAAGAATGTGCCCCATATGATTCCATTTGTATAAAAGTCAAAATAGGTATAATTCTACTCTACTCTGAACTGGAGTGATTAAGGATGTATAATTGAGTGCTAAAATAGGAAGAGAAGGAAATGATTACCATAAATTAAGACAGTAGTTCTGTTAAGAGGAAGGGACCTGGTTGTGATTAGGAAAAGCTAGCTTTTGGAATTGGAAATGTTCTATTTCTTGACTTGAGTGGGAGTTATGTGGATATTTATATTTATTGAGTTTTATATTTATTTATATATACATACTTTCCTGGACATGTGTTGTATTTTACACACACGCATACACACACACACACACACACACACACACACACACACACAAGGTTAAAAAACCTACATCTTCCTTTCTTTTATTTATTTATTTTTAATTTATTTTTTTATTTTTAAAAATTTACATCCAAATTAGTTAGCATATAGTGCAACAATGATTTTAGGAGTAGATTCCTTAATGCCCCTTACCCATTTAGCCCATCTCCCCTCCCACAACCCCTCCAGTAACCCTCAGTTTGTTCTCCATGTTTATGAGTCTCTTCTGTTTTGTCCCCCTCCCTGTTTTTATATTATTTTTGTGTCCCTTCCCTTATGTTCATCTGTTTTGTCTCTTAAAGTCCTCATATCAGTGAAGTCATATGATTTTTGTCTTTCTCTGACTGGCCATCTTCACTTAGCATAATACCCTCCAGTTCCATCCACGTAGTTGCAAATGGCAACATTTCATTCTTTTTGATTGCCAAGTAATACTCTATTGTGTGTGTGTGTGTGTGTGTGTGTGTGTGTGTGTGTGTGTATGTATACACATATACACATGTGTGTGTGTGTATGTATGTGTATATATATATACACATACATACACACATACACACCACATTTTCTTTATCCATCCATCCATCGATGGACATTTGGGCTCTTTCCATACTTTGGCTATTGTTGATAGTGCTGCTATAGACATGGGGGTGCATGTGTCCCTTCAAAACAGCACACTTAGGGGTGCCTGGGTGGCTCAGTCAGTTAAGCGGCCGACTTCCGCTCGGGTCATGATCTAGAGGTCCGTGAGTTCGAGCCCTGTGTTGGGCTCTGTGCTGACAGCTCAGAGCCTGGAGCCTGTTTCAGATTCTGTGTCTCCCTCTCTCTGACCCTCCCCCGTTCATGCTTTGTCTCTCTCTGTCTCAAAAATAAAAATAAAAAAAAAAGTTAAAAAAAATTAAAAAAAAACCAAAAAACAAAAAACAAAAAAACAGCACACCTGTATCCCGTGGATAAATACCTAGTAGTGCAATTGCTGGGTCGTAGGGTAGTTCTATTTTTAGTTTTTTGAGGAACCTCCATACTGTTTTCCAGAGTGGCTGCACCAGCTTGCATTCCCATCAACAATGCAAAAGAGATACTCTTTCTCCACATCCTCGCCAACATCTGTTGTTGCCTGAGTTGTTAATGTTAGTTATTCTGACAGATGTGAGGTGGTATCTCATTGTGGTTTTGATTTGTATTTCTCTGATGATGAGTGAAGTTGAGCATTTTTTCATGTGTCGGTTGGCCATCTGGATGTCTTCTTTGGAGAAATGTCTCTTCATGTCTTTGCCCATTTCTTCACTGGGTTATTTGTTTTTTTGGGTGTTGAGTTTGATAAGTTCTTTATAGGTTTTGGATACTAACCCTTTATCTGATATGTCGTTTGCAAATATCTTCTCCCATTCTGTCAGTTGCCTTTTAGTTTTGTGGATTTTTTCCTTCGCTATGCAGAAGCTTTTTATTTTGATGAGGTCCCAGGAATTCATTTTTTGCTATTGTTTCCCTTGCCTCCAGAGACGTGTTGAGGAAGATGTTGCTGTGGTCAAGATCAAAGAGGTTTTTGCCTGCTTTCTCCTTGAGGATTTTGATGGCTTCCTGTCTTACATTTAGGTCTTTCATCCATGTTGAGTGTATTGATGTGTATGGTGTAAGAAAGTGGTCCAGGTTTATTCTTCTGCATGTCTCTGTCCAGTTTTCCCAGCACCACTTGCTGAAGAGACTATCTTTATTCCATTGGATATTCTTTCCTGCTTTGTCAAAGATGAGTTGGCCACACGTTTTGTGGGTCCGTTTCTGGGTTCTCTATTCTGTTTCACTGATCTGAGTGTCTGTTCGTGTGCCAGCACCATACTGTCTTGATGATTACTGCTTTGTAGTATAGCTTGAAGTCTGGGGTTGTGATGCCTCCTGCTTTGGTTTTCTTTTTCAAGATTGCTTTGGCTATTCGGGGTCTTTTCTGGTTCCATACAAATTTTAGGATTATTTGTTCTAGTTCTGTGAAGAATGTTGGTGTTATTTTGATAGGGATTACATTGAATATGTAGATTGCTTTGGGTAGTATCGACATTTTAACAATATTTGTTCTTCCTATCCAGGAGCATGGAATCTTTTTCCATTTTTTTATGTCTTCTTCAGTTTCTTTCATAAGCTTTCTATAGTTTTCAGTGTATAGATTTTTCACCTGTTTGGTTAGATTTATTCCTAGGTATTTTATGGTTTTTGGTGCAACTGTAAATGGGATCGATTCCTTGATTTCCCTTTCTGTCACTTCATTGTTGGTGTATAGGAATGCAACCGATTTCTCTGAATTGATTTTGTATCCTGCAACTTTGCTGATTTCATGAATCCATTCTAGCAGTTTTTAGGTGGAATCTTTTGGGTTTTCCATATAGAGTATCATGTCATCAGCGAAGAGTGAAAGTTTGACCTCCTTCTGGCTGATTTGGATGACTTTTATTTCTTTGTGTTGTCTGATTGCAGAGGCTAAGACTTCCAATACTGTGTTGAATAACAGTGGTGAGAGTGGACATCACTGTCTTGTTCCTGACCTTAGGGGGAAAGCTCTCAGTTTTTCTCCATTGAGGATGATATTACCCTTGGGTCATTTATAATGGCTTTTATGATCTCGAGGTATGCTCCTTTTATCCCTACTTTCTGGAGGGTTTTTATCAAGAAAGGATGTTGTATTTTGTCAGATGCTTTGTCTGCATCTATTGAGAGGATCATATGGTTCTTGTCCTTTCTTTTATTGATGTGATGAATCATGTTAATTGTTTTGTGGATATTGAACCAGCCCTGCATCCCAGGTATAAAGCCCACTTGGTTGTAGTGAATAATTTTTTTAATGTATTGTTGGGTCTGGTTGGCTAATATCTTGTTGAGGATTTTTGCATCCATGTTCATCAGGGAAATTGGTCTATAGTTCTCCTTTTTAGTGGGGTCTCTGTCTGGTTTTGGAATCAAGGCAATGCTAGCTTCATAGAAAGAGTTTGGACATTTTCCTTCCATGTCTATTTTTTTGGTACAGCTTCAAGAGAATAGGTTTTAACTCTTCCTTAAATATTTGGTAGAATTCCCCTGGGAATCCATCTGGCCCTGGACTCTTGTTTTTTGGGAGATTTTTGATTACTAATTCGATTTCCTTACTGGTTATACATCTGTTCAAATGTTCTATTTCTTCCTGTTTCAGTTTTGGTAGTGTATATGTTTCTAGGAATTTGTCCATTTCTTCCAGATTGCCCATTTTACTGGCATATAATTGCACATAATATTCTCTTACTATTGTTTTCTGCTGTGTTGGTTGTGATCTCTCTCATTCTTGATTTTATTTATTTGGGTCCTTTTCTTTTTGATCAAACTGGCTAGTGGTTTATCAATTTTGTTAATTCTTTCAAAGAACCAGCTTCTGGTTTCATTGATCTGTTCTACTGTTTTTTTGGTTTTGATATCATTAATTTCTGCTCTAATCTTTATTAATTTCCTGTTTTCTGCTGGTTTTGGGTTTTTTTGCTGTTCTGTTTCCAGCTCCTTAAGGTGTAAGGTTAGGTTGTGTATCTGAGGTTATTCTTCCTTCTTTAGGAAGGCCTGGATTGCTATATACTTTCCTCTTATGAGCGCCTTTGCTGCGTCCCAGAGGTTTTGGGTTGTGGCGTTATCATTTTCATTGGCTTCCATATACTTTTTAATTTCCTCTTTAACTTCTTGGTTAGCCCATTCATTCTTTAGTAGGATGTTCTTCAGTCTCCAAGTATTTGTTAACTTTCCAAATTTTTTCTTGTGGTTGATTTCGAGTTTCATAGCGTTGTGGTTTGAAAATATGCACAGTATGATCTCGATCTTTTTGTACTTATTTAGGCCTATTTGTTTCCCTGTATATGGTCTATTCTGGAGAATGTTCCATGTGCACTGGAGAAGAATGTATATTCTGCTGCTTTAGGATGAAATGTTCTGAATATATCTGTTAAGTCCATCTTGTCCAGTGTGTCATTCAAAGCCATTGTTTCCTTGTTGATTTTTTTGATTAGATGATCTATCCATTGCTGTGAGTGGAGTGTTGAAGTCTCCTACTATTATGTTATTACTATCGATGTGTTTCTTTGTTTGTGATTAATTTATATATTTGGGTGCCTCCACATTTGTCACATAAATGTTTACAATTGTTAGGTCTTCTTGATGGATAGACCCCTCTATTATGATATAATGCCCTTGTGCATCTCTTGATACAGTCTTTATTTTAAAGTCTAGAATGGGGCGCCTGGGTGGCTCAGTCGGTTAAGCGGCTGACTTCAGCTCAGGTCGTGATCTCGCGGTCCGTGAGTTCGAGCCCCGCGTCGGGCTCTGTGCTGACAGCTCAGAGCCTGGAGCCTGTTTCCGATTCTGTGTCTCCCTCTTTCTCTGACCCTCCCCCCATTCATGCTCTGTCTCTCTCTGTCTCAAAAATAAATAAACGTAAAAAAAATTAAAAAAAAATAAAGTCTAGATTATCTGATATAAGTATGGCTACTCCAGCTCTCTTTTGTTTACCATTAGCATGATAGATGGTTCTCCTTCCCCTTATTTTCAACCTGAAGGTGTCTTTAGGTCTAAAGTGGGTCTCTTGTAAACAGCATATAGATGGATCTTGTGTTCTTATCCATTCTGTTACCCTATGTCTTTTGATTGGAGCATTGAGTCCATTGATGATTACAGTGAGTCCTGAAAGATATGAATTTATTGCCATTATGTTGCTTGTAGAGTTGGAGTTTCTGGTGTTGTTCTCTGGTCCTTTCTAATCTTTGTTGCATTTGGCATTTCTTTCTTTCTCTCTCTCTCTCTCTGTGTATGTATGTGTGTGTGTATGTGTGTGTGTGTGTGTGTGTGTGTGTGTGTGTGTGTGTAATACTTATTTATTTATTTATTTATTTATTTATTTATTTATTTTCATCTTCTCTCCCCTCAGTCTCCCTTAAAATTTCTTGCAGGCCTGGTTTAGTGGTCATACACTCCTTTAATTTTTGTTTGGGAAACTTTTTGTCTTTCCTTCTATTTTGAATGACAGCCTTGGTGGATAAAGAATTCTTGGCTGCATATTTTTCTGATTCAGCACACTGAATATATCCTGCCACTCCTTTCTGGCCTGCCAAGTTTCTGTGGATAGGTCTGCTGCAAACCTGGTATGTCTTCCTTTGTAGGTTAGGGACTTTTTTCCCTTGCTGCTTTCATGATTCTCTCCTTGCCTGAGTATTTTGTGAATTTGACTATGATATGCCTTGTTGATGGTCGGTTTTTGTTGAATGTAATGGGGGGGTCCTCTGTGCTTCCTGGATTTTGATGTCTGTGTCTTTCCCCAGGTTAGGAAAGTTTTCCGCTATGATTTGCTCACATAACCCTTCTACCCCTATTTCTCTCTCTTCCTCCTCTGGGACCCCTATGATTCTGATGTTGTTCCTTTTTAATGAGTCACTGATTTCTCTAAGTCTTAAATTGTGCTCTTTTGCCTTAATCTCCCTCTTTTTTTCTGCTTCATTATTCTCTACAAGTTTGTCCTCTATATTGCTGATTCTCTGTTCTGCCTCATCCATCCTTGCCGCCGCTGCATCCATCCGTGGTTGCAGCTCAGTTATAGCATTTTTAACTTCATTCTTACTACTTTTACTTTTTTTTTTATCTCTTCATAAAGATATTCTAATTTATTTTTGACTCCAGCTAGTATTCTTATTATCGTGATTCTAAATTCTGGTTCAGACATCTTGCTTGTATCTGTGTTGTTTAAGTCCCTGGCTGTCGTTTCTTTGTGCTGTTTCTTTTGGGGTTAATTCCTTCATTTTGTCATTTTGAAGGGAGAAAAGGGATTAATGAGGTAGAAAATTAAAATAAAAATAATTAAAATTTAAAAAACATTAAAATTAAAAACACACACACACAAATCGAGTAAATGATGCTATATCCTAGGTGTGTTTTGGTCTGGATGTTGAGTGGTTTCACAGATTAGAGGAGAAAAAGCGGGGGGACAAAAAGGAAATCGTTTGAGAATTTGAAAAAATGAATACACTGAAGTAGACTAAAATGAGATGATGGCAGTAAAATAGGATTTGAAAAAATATACACAAAAGTAAAGAATATGGTAGAAAAAATATTAAAGAAAAATATTTTTAATAAAAATTAAAAATAAATATGAATTTTTTGTTTTTCTGTATTCAAGAAAAAGAAAAGAAATGAAAAATAGAAAAAAGATTTAAAAAAAGAAAAACAATCGTTTGAAAATTTGAAGAAGTGAATACACTGTAGTAGACTAAAAAAAATGATAGAAGTAAAATAGAATTTGAGAAAATTTACGTAAAAGCAAAAAATATAGTAAAAAAAATTAAAAATATTTTTAATAGAAATTGAAAGTAAAAATGAAGTTTTTCTCTTTCTGCATTCAAGAAAAAGAAAAATGAAAAAGAAAAAAGAAAAAGAAAGGAAAGGAAATCATTCAAAAATTTGAAAAGGCGAATACACTGAAGTAGACTAAAATAAAATGATGGAAGTAAAATAGAATTTGAAAAAATTTACACAAAGTTAAAAAAATATAGTAATAGAAATTAAAGAAAAATATTTTTAGTAAAAATTGAAAATAAAAATGAACTTTTCTCTTTATGTATTCAAGAAAAAGAAAAGAAGTGTAAAAGTGAGAAAGAAAGAAAGAAAGAAAGAAAGAAAAAGAAAATTGTATAGATGAACCTGCTGACAGATTGAAGTAGGACTGAAGTGATTTCGTTTTCCCCTAAGAGTCAGTCTATGTAGCGTTTGTAGTCCATAAACTAAGCGGGTGGTGAGACTTGTGTTCTTCAAGAGCGAAGCTGGCCCCAGTTGGGCGGGGCTCGGTGTAACAGCTCCACTCCGCTCTCCACTAGATGGCGCTGCTAGCCTACTGGGGTGGATTGTTGCAGTGCTCATAGGTGTGTATGTGTGGGAGCGGGAAAATGGCGCCATCCAGCTACCCAGTCTCTTCTCCCAGATCAGCAATTGTGTACCTGTCCTTTGTCTTCAGCTTTCATCCACTCCCCGCTTTTCCACTTTCCATGACCGGGCCCCAGGCAGTACCTCTCTCCCGAGTTTTGTCTCAGATTGTGGCTGTTTTCCCCAGCCCCTTACTTCTGAAGGACTGCAGCTTTGACCCGTTCTGCCCCTCTGCGGAAGGGTCTCACTGATCAGAGGCCGAATGAGCAATGGCCGAATGTAGGCTGCACCCAGGAACACTTGCTGGACCCTGCTGCTGCCTGTACCCCGAGACTGCGGCCAGGTGCCAGCCCGTCCCAAAAAAGATCGTGAGACAGAGTAGCATCAGCGTTTCAGGGATTATGGAAAATCGCAACACACATCTGGCACCAGGCTTCACCCTCAACGAACTTGCCCCAGCACCAACGAATGTGTCTGCCTTCCGGGGTCTGCTGGGACCAGGTGGCTTCAACAGTCTCTACCAAATGTCCTTCCAGCAGTGGAACCACTTTCCCCGTGTGGCCTGAGAACCTCCCGGACCCCACTCTGTTCCTAGGATTCGCCCTTCCCACCAGAGCACCGCCAGGTATCAAGCTGTGGAGTTGCAGACTTTGCGCTTCCCTTGTTTACAGTCTTAATGGAATTTAAACCCTCTCCTTTCTCCTTTCTCTCTTTTTAGTTTAGTCCCTGTGGTTGTTTCCAATTTTCCACTTTCTCTCCAGCTGCTTTTGGAGAGGGGTGCTTTTCCTGTATTCTCCCCCCCTCCCCCCCCAGTCTCCATCTTCTCTCTGCTCGCAAAAGCACCTCCCTTCCTGTGCCTTCTAACTTCCCAAGCTCACCTCTCCGTGCTGCGTACCTGCTGAATTCTGTGGTTCAGGTTGTGCAGATTGTTGTGTTAATCCTCCAATCAGTTTTCTAGATGTGTAGGATGGTTTAGTGTTGGTCTGGCTGTATTTCATGGACGCGAGACACACAGAAAAACTTCCATGCTGTTCCGCCATCTTGGCTCCTCCTTCCCTACATCTTCCTTTCTTATCACTTTTCTGAGCTTCTGATTTTATATATTTAAATGCCTCATGGATATCTGCACTGATATTTTCCACTGCACTTCAGACTCAGTATATCTGAAATGGACATTACTCCACCCCCAAAATCTGCTGTGCTTGCTGAACCCCCTATGGGTGAATCCATTCCCTTCATCTTCCAAGTCAGGAATCAGGATATCATCACTGACTCTGCCCTCTCTCTTAATCACCACATTCAATAAAGTTCTGTTGATTTTACCCCTTAAAACCTTTCAAATTTTGTCCTCATGTTCACTTGTTCTTGTTGCCTTCTGTCCTTGTTGCTATGGTATCTGCTGTCTGTTGCTTCAACAGCCTCCTAACTGTTCGTCTGTTTTCTTACCTGGTCTTGCCCTTCTCTGTTCCACCTTCCATGTTGTTGTCAGGGTTGGAAAATACTAATCTGATTGTGTCCACCCCCTCATTAAACTTGCCCTGGCTTATGCCAGCTTACGCAAATCATTCTTACCCTTTCTCCATAGGCTTATTCATCTGAAACAGTGCCTTATTTACCAAAGGTGCAATGGTTAAAGAACAAAGCAATGGCACCAGCTTGTCGCTCTCTCCTACTTCCCACCTTTCTCTTGGGTCATCTTCCCCAATTTGCCCGTGTCTTCTTACCTTACTCTTTCAGTGCATGAGGTGCTCGCAAAGGAAAGTGCATACTTCTGTGTGGTTTTGTAATCATCTCCGCTGCCCTGAGCTCCAGGGAATATGGCAGAGTAAGTGTTCTATGTAACGAATAGTATTCTGTGCAACGAATATTTTTGACTAAATGAACTTAGAGGCAGCTGGTGTTGCATCTCATGAGAAGATTCAAGAGACTTCATTGTCCGGCTGCAATAGGCCTTGAAAGTCAATAGAGCATTCGAGATGGAAAGAATGTCACAAACACAGGAGCAGAGACAGAAATTTGAGTAGTTCTAGAGGAAAGAGTGGGTTGTTCAGTATTTATAAGTTTAGGCCCAGTGTTAGAAGATTGATTTTTTTTTTTTTAAATCTGCTGTGTCTGCACTTAGGCTGTTCAACATTCAATTTGACTGGAGCTTGATGGGAGGCATTATTTTCCATTGATTATCTTTATTCAATACATGACAGAAGACTGCATTCCTGAACTGGCTGCAAAATCATAAATATTTAAATCCAAGTTATTTGCCATGCATAGAAATAATCAAGTCACGTTAGCTAACTTATATGTTTGGTGATTTGATTATTGATTTTAACAACTCGAATCTAAATTCCATAATAGTTCACTGAAGTGGCTTCGGGGAGATTGTTGTTTTACTACTGCAGCAGATGGTTATCTCACAGACACAGGTTCAAAGAACAAGAGATTTAGGAAAGATCTGAATTATCATGTGTCTCCTACATATCAGACAATAAAATAGTCTCAGAGGGTCAAGTGACACAGTCACCTTCCCATGGCTCATTAGGGTCAGAACAAGAATCCCGGTCTCCTGACACCCATGACCAGGCTCGTGCTTATTCTTTTTTTTAATTTTAATTTTGTTTTATTTTTGTATTTATTTTTGAGACAGCATGAGCAGGGGAGGGGCAGGGAGAGAGAGGGGGAGGGACAGAGGATCTGAAGCAGACTCTGTGCTGACAGCAGCAAGCCTGATGCAAAGTTTGAACTCACAAACCGTGAGCTCATGACCTGAGATGAAGTCAGATGCTCGACCGACTAAGCCACCCAGGTACCCCAAGGCTCGTTCGTATTCCTTATATGAATTGTAATGCACACTTCCATGATCCAGGATCTTTGCTCATAAAGGGAAGAAGGGCTCAGCATCCTGCTATTGTGTGATTTATGTGCTACAGACAGGAAGGCAGTTTATGCAAGCAAGTAGTGATAATAAGGGTGGTAAGAGTTTCTACTGACTGTCACCCAGGTGCCAGACTTTGTCACAGACACTTTACCTGCCCCATCTCTGGGCTTCACAGGAGAGTGAGGTGAGAATATTTCACAAACGAGAACCCTGAGTGCCAGAGAAATTAACAACTGGTCCTGGGTCTGTCACACAACCCCTATGATCCCTGATCTGTTAGTAGTTTCAGCATAACCTCGTGTAACTTGGGCTCTTCTAAATGACAGTCCACTGTATGCTGGTGAGAACTTGGCTGAATGTCACCACTTGAGCCTCAGTGGATCTCGTGACTAAGTATGAGTTTTCTGCCTATCTACTTTGATGGAGGACTAGAACCTGGAGAATTAAAATGTGGGTAGTTACCAAGTTCATTCATGTATTGATGAATTTAACAAACATTTGTGAAATGCCTACAGTCTTAAAGATTCTGAAATAGACTTGGAAATCACAGGAGAGGCAGAGTAATGAAGAAATGCATGTTTCAAACAAGGCGTGCCATTCGTTAGCTCTGGGACCTTGGGCAACCTACAGATTATCTATGTTTCTGTTTCTTTTGTGCCATGGGGATCATGGCTTTGTCATCTGGTTATTGTGTAGAACAGCGTTCCTCACCCAGGGGTGATTTTGCCTCCCAGGGGACATTTGGCATTATCTGGAGGCATCTTTGGTTGTTACAAGTAGGGGGCAGGTGCTATCACAATGCATGGGATAGTTCCAAATAACAACTAATTGCCTAGCCAAAATGTCAATACTGCTGAGGTCAAGAAATTCTGATGTAGAACACCTGTACCAGTACATGTATAACAGAGGTGATGTATTAGATACAGAATGACTCATTCTGTGTCTTCCCAGCTGCTGTAGCCAGCAGAAGTTGTCCAGAAGTTCCCAGCCGCTCCTAGCCTTTATGAAAGGCAGAAGTTGTCCATCCTGCCAGAAGTTGTCCGTCCATTTTTCCTCTGAAAACTTACTATAGGGGCCAGGATCACTGAAAGTGTGCTGTCCATAGATAATGGAGAGGTGGTGGGTGTGGGCAGGAGGCGTGGTCCTTAGTTGGTCTTTAGTTGGCAATGCACATCTCCGAGTCTCCTTGCTGTCAGCTCCCTGGTCCACGTAATGGAAGATTTCTCTTCTTCTGCCATTGTGTCAAAAGCTCTCATCTCCTATCCAAGTTCACTTTCTACCTCTTCCTGCTCCTTACCTGGCCAGTCTACCTGGTTTTTGCAAGAAAACAAAAAAGTGAAAACAGAAAAAACATCCCTGTCAACAAAGCACCACCGTTTGTAAACATACACAGGAATCTCCTGTTGCCACTTAGGTCAGGGACTTCTTCTCTCTTTAAGTCTTAAGTGGGTGACTAAACACATAAATGGTAGGGTGGAGGCAATAAGAACCCTCTGGGAGACACGAACAGTGAGGAGGAAAAAGAAGTGTAAATGTAAAATCACACAGCCATGACCGCGAAATAAAAGACATGTGAATTAGAATACTTGTTCTGAGCCTGACGTAGACTGCATGCTCCATCAATATAATAAACTCTCTGAGAAATGCCTACAATGTAGCTGTCATGATGGTTGGTTGGTTGGTTGGACAGAGTCCACAGGCTTTTGGTCAGGAGATCTGCCTGTATGACTGAGCGCCCTGAAGCTAATGTCTCCAGAGTATCTACTGCGTGCTGGGAAAAGTGTTAAGCATAGGCATGAATGATCTCATCTCCACTTTTTACAAGTCCTGGGATACAGTTACTGTTATTACGTTTATGTCATCCCCGTGGATACTGGAGTTAGGAGGGAAGTTAAATGACGGGACCAAGAATACACCCCTGGCAGGTAGTAGAGTTGGGGCTTCGTCTGAGGCAGCCTGACGTAGAGATGATACATTTCACTGCTAGGCTATACCAACCTCCTAATTTTGGACCACATGTTAATAACAAAAAAAAAAAAAAAAGGGACATGCCACGCTTTATATAAAACACCAAGTATTTGAGGCAAAGGAATAATCACATAACTAAGTAATAGATTGCTTAAGGTTCCTCTATATTATTAGGCAGTATCAGGAATAGGAATTTTCTAAAATAAATTTTGTGCTTTCAACAGAATCCAAAGGTATAATCGTTCCTTTGACACTATTTATAAAAGTGATTAATTCCTTAGCCTCTTTTGAGTTCTTTTTTTTTTTTTTTTGTATAAGATTTTCTTTCCCACTAATGAGGAATAACTTATAGTCCTGATTGTCGTGTTACTTAAAATATATAGTTTCTGTTCATTATTAATTTTGAAATGGAGTATCATTTCAGGTGGGGGTGGTTCTGAAACAGTGATTTTTAAAATGCAGTTAGAAGAGTTTGTCTTTAGAACTAAGAACTCATTTTTATAAAACCTTGCCAGTGTTACGGTTTTATTTTTGTGGTTTCTCGCCATGCAGAGCAAGGTACCATTTCTGGCAGGTGTGTTGCATTTGGCTGGACAGGTTGTGATGTTCCCCTGGCTGGTTCCATGACCAAGGTGTGTGCCATGATGATTCATACCTCTTGTGAGAGCTGAGGGTGAACATCACTTCCCAACCCTGTTACATCAGGAGTTTCAACTTGGTCATGGTGGGCGTATTTGCACCACAGAAATTGGCATGCCCCACCAAACACGGAGCTGGTGGTTAAATATTTATCAGCATGCCACTAGGCTCAGTGAGGAGAGAGGGGTTGGGAGACAAAAGCACAGCCCTTGCCCTGCTTCCTGAGGTGCGCGTGAGTGGGAATGGGCTACTTTTTCTCATTCAGACAAAGCTGCCGTCTGCTCACAGCTGTACCCCCCCCCCCCCGAGGCTACATCTCCTGAAGGAGGTATCTTCTACTAATTTATGCAAAAGCAACAAATGGGCCGGTAGCAACCCTGAGTTCAGAACAGTGGTTCCCAAACCTGGATGATCATCATCACCATATTATAATTCTTTTAGAAATAGATTTTAGAGATTTTCAGGGATTTTTGATTTGGCAATCCAAACACGTAGCATCCAAGAATGGTTTCTTACCCACTCTTCTTCCTAACTGGCAAACCCCAGTTTTGATAGGTTGTTCACTGAATCAGGGGGAAATATTTCTATCTCTACTTGCAGGGGTTAATCGTAAGTGGTATAAACCAATAAGGATGATCCCCTCCCCCTCCCCCTCCCCCTCCCTTTTTGTAGGCGTGTGTGTAGGCATATGACCCGGTTGTGGTTATTTATGTGAGGCTAATCATGTGAAGTACGTTGGGCTAATTGCATGAGACCACATCTGTTTTGATGCTTCTGAGCAAGATCCAAAATTTGAGAAAGAGACATAAAAAAAGACAGTCCCTTAGCTGCTGCTTATTGCTGGACATTGTATAACAGAAACTGTTTTAATGCCTGGAAGTGTTGCAACCATGTTTTTTTTTTTTTTCAATATATGAAATTTATTGTCAAATTGGTTTCCATACAACATCCAGTGCTCATCCCAAAAGGTGCCCTCCTCAATACCCATCACCCACCCTCCCCTCCCTCCCACCCCCCATCAACCCTCAGTTGTAACCATGTTTGAATAAGGAGGGGAGCCAGCCTGAAGGCAAAGCTGATGAACTCAGAATGGGACTGTGGAGAAATAAACCCATGTTATAACTGAGCAACACCGGAACTTCCTATTAATTGTTTAAGACATTTTGAGTCAGTATTTTGTGTTGTTTACAGAGGAAAGCAATTTAAACAGTATGTTTTGGATGAGGCCTGGGAATCTATATTTTAAAAACTTTCCAAGGTTTTGGAAAATTTGGGAACATCAGATTAAGAACCCTATAAACCGAATGTATTGTGCAACCACCTAAGCCCCGAGACAGATGGAACCCCTGAGGGCGTTGTACCAGGCCTCAAGCATCCTTGTCCCTTTACCCCAGCATCCTGTACGAAATACCAGTTTCTGTGTGTGGCGTGGTGTGAAAAAGGTTGAGAAGCACTGAACTGCTGTGTTTAATAGTGCGGTAGGAGGAACATAGGACTAAATCACCAAATAGCTGTGTGATCTTAGAAATGCACCTTGTTTATTTGTTTCTCAGTTCTGAAATCTGTAACATCATATAAAGTGAATGGTCATGAATGATAATGGGATAAAATGCAACAATGTGGATATGACCTCCTGGCCACCTTGTTCGGTTTTTTCTCCCTTAGCCCATGGTAGGTATGGGAATGGGTTGGTGGATATGACCTCCTGGCCACCTTGTTCAGCTTTTTCTCCCTTAGCACAAGGTAGGTATGGGAATGGGTTGGCACCAGCCGCGCACCTCAGCAGAGTCACAGCCCATTCATTTGACGAGGCCCAGACACGATGATAATACTGACAGGAGTTGTTATTGTTCAGCACGAACAGATAGGTGTTGCTGACTCTTTGGAAGCAGTTGTGCAGCACAGGTGGGCCTTAGCAGCTGAGTTGAATCTCATCTCTGGCTCTGGCCCCCTGTGCCCTTACTTCCTGTGGTGTCACCCATTGCTCTGGGTCCCCATCTTTGGCTTCCTCTGTTCTGGGCCTCTTTTCAGACACCTAACAAAGACCTCTGTCTTCCGCAGTTGACTTGGAGCCTTGACTGTCTGAAAAAAAAAAATCACTGCCAGGAATACAAAATGTATCAATGCAAAAAGTATTGATTATATATTTTCATTTAAAAATAATTAATATCAATAAAACAACCTTATTTCTTTTAAAGTTTATTTATTTTGAGAGAGACAGAATGCGAGCAAGGGAGGGGCAGAGAGAGAAGAGAGAGAGGGAGAATCTCGAGCAGGATCTGAGAAATCAGTGGAGAGCCTGATGTGGAGCTTGAATTCACCAAATGTGAGATCATGACCTGAGCTGAAATCAAGAGTCAGATGCTTAACCAACTGAGACACCCAGGAGGCCCCAGAATAACTTTTTATATCCATGCTGTTTTATTTTTTTAAAAAACAACAATCATGTATGAATCTTCTCTTTTTTACCTTCTTTAAATTTTTTTTTCAACGTTTTTTATTTATTTTTGGGACAGAGAGAGACAGAGCATGAACGGGGGAGGGTCAGAGATAGAGGGAGACACAGAATCGGAAACAGGCTCCAGGCTCCGAGCCATCAGCCCAGAGCCTGACGCGGGGCTCGAACTCACGGACCGCGAGATCATGACCTGGCTGAAGTCGGACGCTCAACCGACTGCGCCACCCAGGCGCCCCTCTTTTTCACCTTCTTAATACAATCTTTACATTCAGTCCATCAGTAAATCCTGAAGCTCATACCTCTAACTATATCCCAAATCCATTCACTTCTTTCCGTTCCTACTGCCAACCCCTCACCCAGCCACCATAATTTCTTACTTGGTCTACTTCAGTAGCCTTCCAACTTATCTCGCTGTTTTCACTCTTGTTTTGAAGAATTAGTTTTATTTTTCACACATTCATTAGAGTGATCTATGTATAAACCAGATCTTGTTATTAGGAATTTTCCAAAAGCTTCCCACTTCACCTAGAATCAAATAGAGATTTCTTTCAAACAGCTGAAAAGCCTCAGTATGGTCTAAACCTGCCTATCTGTCCTTTTTTCCTTTATTCATTTTTTTCCCCAGCCATTTCACCCAGAGCCTTAGCACTTCCTGTGTTGTCTGCCTGGAACATTAATCTTCTGGTTTTTGCACACGGCTGCTCCTTTCCAGGTCTCAACTTTGATGTTACTTCCACAGAAAGACCTTTCCTTACTCAGAGCCTCCCAGCCACTTGTTTTCAAATCACCCCGTGTTACTTCATCCTGTGTACACATCACATTTTAAAATAGTCTTTTAAAAATGTTTTATTTTCCATTTTCTTTTTTCTAGAAAGTAAGGTGCAGAGAATCATGACCTGGCTAACTTATTTATTGCTCTACTCAATGTTTCAAATGACTCTTGCCCGTATATAATCAGCAACCAATAAACATGTATCAAATGAGTGAGTGAACAAATGAAGGAAAATGAGTGAATAACTGATATGGAGATAATGCCTTTTTTCTCTCTTTTTTGCATTTTTGTTGAAATTCTAGGTAGTGAATATACAGTGTAATATTAGTTTCAGGTGCACAATATAGCAATTCAACACTTCAGTACAGCACATCCCAACAAGTGATGCTCACCACAGCAAGCACCGTCTTTAATCCCCATCACTTATTTCACCCATGGTCCCACACATCTCTCATCTGGTAACCGTCGGCTTATTCTCTGTAGTTGAGAGTCAGCTTCTAGGTTTGTCTCTATCTTTTTATTTATTTATTTTTTTAGAGGAAAATTTTGCTCTTTATATTCATTGTTAAACCCCAATGTAGTAACACATTTACAATATTTTCCATGGAGCTTTGTAAAATAAAAAACATACAGGCTAAAATTAACAGGACAGGAAACAACAGATGTTGGTGAGGATGCGGAGAGAGGGGAACACTCTTACACTGTTGGCAGGAATGCAAGCTGGTGCAGCCACTCTGGAAAACAGTATGGAGGTTCCTCAAAAAGTTAAAAATAGAACTACCCTACAGCCCAGCAATTGCACTATTAGGTATTCCCCCAAAGGATACAAAAATACTGATTTGAAGGGGCACATGCACCTGATGTTTATGACAGCATTGTCAACAATAGCCAAACTATGGAAAGAGCACAAATGTCCATCAACTGATGAATGGATAAAGAAGACATAGTATGTGTATGTATATATATGATGGAATAGTACTCAGCCATCAAAAAGAATGAAATTTTGCCATTTGCAATAATGCGGATGGAGCTAGAGTATTATGTTAAGTGAGTATTATGTTAAGTGAAATAAGTATTCACTTATGTTAAGTGAAATAAGTCAGAGAGAGAAAGACAAATACCATATGATTTCACTCATGTGGAATTTAAGAGACAAAACAGATGAGCATAGGGCAAGGGGAAAAAAGAGAAGGAAGTGAAACATAGGAGAGCATTATAGAGAACAAAGTGAGGGTTGCTGGAGGGGAGGTGGGTGGGGGATGGGCTAAAAGGGCGATGGGTATTAAGGAGGGCACTTGTGATGAGCACTGGGTATTATATGTAAGTGATGAATCACTCAGTTCTACACCTGAAACCAATTTTATCATATATGTTAACTAATGAGAATTCTTTTTGTATTTTTCTTTTATCACTTTCTAAAATGTTAAGCCAGTATTTCTGAAACATTAAAAAATGCCCACAGCCCCGCCCTCCCCACCCCAGCCCCAAATGTTGACATATACACGAACCAATATGAAATGCATTCAAGTTCTTCATGCTTATAGTCCTTATGTGGATCCAAAATCAAAACATATTTGCAAATTACATACAAACAAAACCACAAAACATATGATTCAGATTAACAATATGGACAATCTGATAGGTGAAACTGAATCACGACTCAGGGTAAATAAGGTACTGATTTCTATGATGCAGGTTCCTTTGAGTTCCAGGACCATCCTATCTTTTGCTTTTTTGTACCTTTCCTCTTTGAACTACTGCTAGACCTTAATTTCTGTGTCATGCTGTGAGTTATATTTGTTTGGAATGGGTGTGATATACCGGAGACGCACTTACCTCTGGTCTTTTCTGATTAACATTTCTCAGTTAAGTCCTACTACTAATGGATGCAATGTGATCTTTAATCTGCAGTAAATGCAGCCAGTGGATCATGTTTCAGGCTTGTTTTTAAGGAGATGCTCATCCAGATGGTCCAGCATGGATTTACAATGAGTTGGGACATGCTGTTCCCTAGAGTTCCAGGGAGGCATCTTCAGGAGAAAAGTAGGCAGGCAAGGAGGGATGAGACCAAGCTTTCTAGGGCTCTGCAAGTAACAGAAAGGTGGCACTTTGGGACTGGGGGCTTTGGGGTCAGATCAAATGGTGAGCAGATGGGACCTAAAAGAAAGTTAGCCATGTGGTGATGGAGTATCTTAGAGGGCTGCAGTGTGATCTTGTTCTCATGATGCAGCCAGTGTCTCCTGAAACACTAGAGAATCACACGTTGTTTGGTGAGACTGAATCCCTTGGAGAAGTCAGTAAGGGGCAGAGCTCTGTCTGGAGGTGGCACAAGAAAGGGATGGAAGGAGGTGTGAGGCAAGATTGCTTGGGTGGCTCTGGATTCATCCACACTGGGAAATGAAATGTATTTAGTTATCCAACTAATATCCTGTTTATGTGTAGTATCGAACACACATCTCACTAAGCACATCACACATCTCATATGCACCATGTCTCATATGTGTGTGTGTATTTGCATATCTATATATTCATTTCACTATAAAAGTTGATGTCTGTTTAGATTGAATTAAAAAAGCACAACTAATTACAATTTTAAACCTTCTAACAAATGTCTCAAACGTCACAAAATCCAGGATCTTAAATTTGCATATTTACAAAAACTTGTGACCTTGTGAGCGTATTGCTGGAGGGCCCCCTCCCCTTGACCTAAGGCTTGGGGATGCCCTCCCCCTCATCTTAGGATTTTGGAAGAGGTCAAGGCAAGTGAGGAGCCCTGAAATTTAAGCCTCATTAGTTTCACGGTGTATTGATTATTTATAGCTCTGTAACAAATTACCCCCACCCCCAAGGAAATCTAGCTCCTTAAAACAACAAATACTTGTTACCTCACATAGTTTCTGAGGGGGCTGCTGCTATTTCCAAGTTGCAAAGATCGGACTTTCCCCTTTTTAGCAAACTTTTCATAGGATTTTAATTGCTTGGTTGTCTGCAAGGTAGCTGTAAGTTACTTGAATTCAGGGGCCATTTTTTCCTCTCCCTAAATCCACAGTGGATGGCAAACCCCTGACTTGAGGTCAATGCCAGTAAATGTCTATTGCATGAACAAATGGATTGTCCTAGATGCAGAGAGTCAGGGCTCATTTCTAAGGCCATATATGCATTGGATTTCTGGATGATTAGCATTTAATGATCACAGCAAATCACTAGGGCCATAGGGACTCAGCCTTTTTTTTTTTTTTTTTTTTTTTTTTTTTGGATGGAATTTGCTTTGTCTAGAGAAAGGCATTGGGACAAGTTAACCCTCAGCAAATCAGTGACCATATGCTGCCTACTTTATATGGTAGCAACACCACTCAACAGACTGATACTGCATGCAGAACTTCTTGACGCCAATAAAACCTGCAAAATATGAAAAAGCTCTATCAAGTGTGGTGCCCCATGGGCAGCAGGAGCCCAGCATGTGGCTGCCCCCTGCTTCACGGGGCATACTGAGGTTGTGCATTCTGCATACGGGTCTCGGGTGACAGAGTCAGCACACATGTCTTAGAAGATTCCAGCTGTCTGTTACTCCCCAAGAGCACGCATCTTTTCCAGATGCCAAATGTACCTATTTTATTTTAACAATTTTCTTTCTTTCCCCAAATTGGAACACTCCTTGTGGGAATATGTGAACCTAGGACATAGTAAAAATACAAAAGGAAAATTCCAAACATTCTTCTCCAGGTGCCCTTCACCTTGGGCAGGATGATTTGCTTTCTTCATCCTGCACCCTCTTTGCTTCCTATGCACCTGCTCTTTCTCATGCATTTCTCTTGCTTCCCCAGGGAATTCTAAACACCTCATAGGAATCCCACCCACAATCTCAAGGAAGACGAATCCAAGTTCTGCGTGCAAGTTGCCTTCTCCGATCACCCCTGCTTTTTTCCTTTCTGGAGTTCCAATGGTGTTTGCTCTTTGATGCTTAATATAGACCATCCTGCTAAGATTTTCCTGTGCATACACGTCACCTGGTGGGTTTGTTGGAATGCAGATTCTGACTCAGTAGGTCTGTGCCAGGGCCTCAGAGTCTGTGCTTCTAACAGCCTTCAGATGATGCTCTTGCTGCTGATCCTTGGACCACATTTTGAATGACAAGGAAGGAGACGACCTCCCTGTCTTCCTTCTTCCCTCCCTCGCTCCTTTCTTCCCACTTTCTGTAAATATTTACCGGGCTCTTGCATATTTTACACTTAGCATTTTGTGTTGTCATTTTAGGGGTAAAAATCACCTCTCAATAACTTTATTTATATTTGTATCTGCATTTTTTTCATTTTATTTACCTAGTTTTGTACTTTCACCCATATTTAGAGTTCTTGAAGGCAGACAGTTGTCCACAATACCTAGGTGGTATTTGTTTTATTATTTTAATTCCAGTATAGTTAACATACAGTGTTATATTAATTTCAGGTGTACAATATAGTGATTCAACAATTCTATACATACTCAGTGCTCATCATGATAAGTGTTTTCTTTATTCCCCATCACCCATTTCACCCATCCCCCCACCTCCCCTTTGGTAATTATCCATTTGTTCTCTATAATTATGAGTTTGTTTTTTGCTTTGTCTCTATTTTTCTTTGTTTCGTTTCTTAAATTCCACCTATGGGTGAAATCATACGGTATTTGTCTTTCTCTGAGTGACTTCTTTCACTTAGCATTATACCCTCCAGATCCATCCATGTTGTTGCAAATGGCAAGATTTCATTCTTTTTATGGCTGAGTAATATTCCATTGTATGTATATGTGCCACTTCTTTATCCATCCTAGGTGGCATTGTTGTGTGTGTGTGTGTGTGTGTGTGTGTGTGTGTGTGTGTGTGAAAAGAGCACACCCACTGAGAAAGGCCTGTCTAAGCTCAAGTCCCTGTTCTACCTCTCAAATACTGCAGCTGAGATTTGGACACGTTCCTTCATCTCTGAGCCTCAGTGTGACTACCTGAGAAGTGGGTGTGACAGTTGCTGTGAGTAGAGAATGAAGCTTCTTGCAAAGTATCTGGCTCAGGGCTTGGCTCCTTTGGCCCTGAGAGATGTGCATTCTGTCTCCACCTGCCTGAAACTGATTGGCTCCAAGCATCCAGGGGGTCAAGTGCTGGGGAGGCTGGGCAGAGTGTCAGGGAAGCCGGGCAGAGGGGAGGTTTAATTTCCATCCACCCTGCTTCTCATTTTGAAGTTTTAGTTGAAAGATTTCGTGGTATGCTGGCAAATGTTTCCATTTCTGTTGTTTTTCAATTTTATTTAAGACAATGTTTTGAAATTCCCATTTTAAAAGTGTGAGGAAAGATGGTTGATACAGTAGCTAAGCCTTGCAAAAACTACACATTTCATATATTGTAAAAAAAAAAAAAGTAGAGGATAGTACATTTTTTATTGCCAGCGAATTTACCACTCAAGTTGCAATTTCAACTTCTTTAAAAAAATTCTAATATTATTGAGTTTGTTTTTCATTTGAAAAGAATGAAGTAATCCTTGGGAAAAATTTAAAGCCTTGGATGGCTGCGGTGGGACGTGGGATAGGGCGCAGGCCTGCTATAGGGAAGCAGGACTGTGTCTTAGTCCTGTGAGTCTAACTGGCTATGAGTGCTTCCTAAAAATTACCTTTAATATATCCAGGCTCTGTTTCCTCCTTACAAAATGGGCGGGTCAGACTAAATGATCTGTAAGACCCTTTTTTACTCTTAAAAAAAAAAAGAAGAAGAAGAAGCCAACTATGATTCCTATTCATTTAGTTACTAGTATTGGGGAAATGAAAACTTCAGTCAAGTAAAACAATTTCTTATACGTTTTAGAAATGAATGGTGTAAATGAGATTATAGGGAGAAATGTTTAAAATGCTTGAGAGAACACTTCCAAGTAATTTGAAGCCCTTGAAAAGCATGGATTAAGATACGAAAAATTGATTGGTTAATTGCGAACCATTCTTAACTATTCATTACTGCAAGCTAGAGAACACGCCTTGCTTAAATTGAGTCCCTGTAGATTCTTGACAGGAATAAAGAGATACCTCGTTACAAAAAATCTATCTTCATTTATATTTGTTTTGCAGATGCTGCTTGTGACAGAGCAGTATCACAGTGTGGTTCCGCGCATCGACACTGGTGCCACGTTCTGGGGTCACACGCAGGTTCTGTCACTTATAGCCTGTGTGATTGTGGTACATCATTCAGCCCCTCTATAGAACAAGCTTTATAACTGTGGTAGGGTAGTGATGGGGATTAATGAAGTATATTTTGCGTGTTGCCTGTTGTATAGTAGATGTTCAATAATTATATTATTATGATAGCTTCATTTTAATGATTTACTTGAAGTGTGATCTATAATCTTCTATCAAACTACAGCCCTATATTCATAACTGAGGTTTTGTCCTTCAAATACCCATTTCCCATTCAGATTGCACTCATTGCTGCAGTTTGCATTGAGAGGTCATGCCGTGTGATGAGAAGAAAGTAGACAGGGTGATACGTTACTTTAGCAAAGTCAACACTTGCTATCTTTATCTAAATAAGATGGTGGTTGGGTTAGATGATCAGATTAGATCTGTTTGATTTGGGGTGCATGGCCTTTGGTGGGCTGGTCTGTATGCAAGATACTGTATGTAGGGGCACTTTTCTAGGGCAAAGCTCTGTACCATTCAGCACACTCTCCGATGGGTCCATGAAGAGTCAAGAGCCTCCTGTCAAGAGCTTCTTCAGATTCCCTTTTGATTCCACAGTTCCACAACTGCAAGACATTGGAATTTTGGTGAAAGCACTCAGGGGAACAGATTTTCTGGGGAAATTGATAAGCCATTTCCTTGTGAAATAGGAGATTGTCTTTTGACAGTTCCTCTGGCAATAGTATGAACAAGGAAAAATTGAATACAAATTTTCAACTGACACATGACCCAGCTTGTCCCTCTATTTCAATGAGAAAAATGCTACCTATTCAGTTCTTTAGGAACATTTGAATTACTGTGAGGGCTCTTATTCAAGATTTAGACCTGCTTATTCTCTATATAATGATTATGTTAATACTTTTGGGTGCCATTTTTGATTTTGCTAACAAGACAGAAAAGTGTGTAAGTTTTTACTTGAGTCCCACCTCTGATCACTCTATATTAGTCTGGTAAAGTTCTCTTGATTGGCTGTGTTATTACTGAACACTTTCTCCGGAAGGATCTGGAAAGACAGACCTCGTAGAATATGGGCCAGGGAAAAAAGCAGGGAATTTATAAGTTTGAAGCTGGAAAAGAAGGCAAGACTATTTTTAAAGAAAGTGGAGTAAAAACAGGAAGTAAGGAGTAAGAAGCTCAGAAAGGTGATAACACCAAATCCAGAGGAGGTAGCGTTGATGTTAGGATGGAGAAGTCAAGAGATTGAAATCAGATGACTTTATCAATCAGGATCAAATGACCTACTCTGCAAAACAGGGATGAGAGCTCCCTTTCACGCTATGAAAACAATCAGGCCCCATTAGTGTGCAGGTTTTCTTCCTGGCAACCAAGCTCCCACCTCTACGTGGCAGCTCCAGTGGCTTGAAAGTGTGTCTGAATTCCCGAGCTTAGAGTAGCTGCTCATGTAACTGACCTGACCCGGCCACCTGTGCCCATAGGACACTGCTGTGAAGAGGCAGGGTGCCCATCCTCGTGGAGGATGATTCTGTTCAGGCTCCATTCTGTCAGAGTTGCTGCTTCTCTGTGCTACTTCCTCAGGGTAACAAGAAAATAACCAGCACTGTTGTATCTAATCCTTCTATGCCTTTCTTCTTAAAAGTTCCCGAAGAGCTCTTTAAATTGATGTTTTAAAAAGGCAACAGGCAATAAGTAGAGAACTTCCTTGACATAATGGTACATATTATCTATAATTAAATTATCTTATGCTTTAATTACTATAATTTAATTATTGTAAAGGAATATCTTGTGTGTACATATTTAAGGAATATTACAAATAATATATAATTTCCCCTAGAGTGTGGTGATGCTTTTAACTAGTTAACACTCTTTAGTGTGAAACTGGCTAGAAACACATTTGTTTATGACATGGTTCGACTGGGGTCTTCTATTTCTTTATCTTACTGTAAATCTTTGAACTCCTCTCAATTACTTCTGTGCCTTACACTTTTCCACGATGCATACCAAACCATTTTGGACTAGTAAGTGGTTTCATACTCTTCTTCTCCATCTTTCCATCTGTCTCAACCTCTGAGTCTGTCTCTGAAATATATATATTTTGTTGGCTGGCATGCTGCTTAATCTTTTGCTATTGACATTGCTGTTTTCTGTTACACAAAAGAGCAAACTAGAAATTGTAGACATCTTGGAGGACACATTGGTCTCTGCAAATATGCTGGCTGTAAAACTCATTCTCCTTGTCTGCTGAGGTTGGAAGGGTTCTGTAAGCAGAGGAGCATTTGCAGAGAGAGAAAACAACCCTTGTGTGGGATTTAAATCTTTTATTCATTCATTCATTCATTCATTCATTCATTCACAGACATACCCTGAGCACCTAATATGTCCCAGTCATTCAGACAGAATCTGGTGTATGAAATTGAATATTAAATTTCAGTTGAATATGAAATGTCCCCTACTCTCATGGAACACAAGGTCCAGTGGAAAAAAAGACAGAATAGCTGACAATTACAGTGTGGGGTGAGAAGTGTTATGATAGAGGGAGGCACAAGTGGCTAGGGAAGCTCTGGTATTATAATCTATAAGAAGACTTATATATTTATATAAATATATTTATAAATATATACATATATAACATATAAACATATATATATGTTTATATATATTTATATATATAAACAAAAATATATATATAATATAAATATTTTAATATATATTATATATATAGCATATATTATATATATAAAAACATAAAAAATATTTATATATTTGGTCTTCATGCCCATTTCTGACACAGAGCCCCTAAAATGCTTGGAATTTCCTAAGTAATGGGAGTAATAAAGGTATCTTTTGAGCTTATGTTAATAAGGTGACCTTTGGAAAGCCCTTAGGTAACTTAAGGATGGGGCTTTGTTGCCAGGGAAACCAACCAGGTGATTAGAATGTTGGAAATTTTAGTTTCACCCCCCTGACCTCTAGGGAGGGGAGAGGAGCTGGAGTTTGAATTTAATCACCAATGGCCAATGATTTAATCAATCATGCCTGTGTAATGAAGCTTCCATAAAATCCCATAAGGACAGAGTTCAGAGAGCTTTCAGGTTGGTGGACACGTGGAAATTCAGGGAGAGTGGTGTATCCAGAGAACATAGAAACTCTGTGATCCTTTTTATACACCGTGCCTTATTCATCTCTTCCACCTGGGTGTTCTTGAGTTATATCCTTTTCTACTAGACTGGTAAACATAAGTAAATGTTTTTATGAGTTCCAAGAGCCACTCTAGCAAATTAATCAAACCCTGGGGGCGGAGGGTGGGAACCTCTGGGTGTATGTGTAGGCAATTGGTCAGAAGCACGGGTAACAATCTGGCGTGGCAGCTGGCATCTGAGGTGGCAGAGAAGCAGGGGGAGGCAGTCTTATGGGGCTGAGACCTTAACCTGTGTGATCTGACACTATCACCAGTTAGTGTCAGAACTGAGTTAATTGCATGATGGTATGGGGGGCGGGGACACATAGGAACTCAGAGGAATGGCACAGGGCCAGCCTAGGCTGCTCAGGAAAAACTCTGTAGAGGGTTTGAACTTGACCCTAGTCTTGAAGAGTGAGTAGAAATTGTCCAGAGAAAAAGAGAGTAGGTTAGGAAAGATTCCAGGCAGAAGATGAATATGTGCAAAGATCTAAAGCTAGAGGAGCATTTCAAGTTCATGGAAATACAAGACTGTGTTTCAGTACCATGGAGACAGGGGATTCTTTTTTCTGTGGCTCCTTCCTGAGTGTCACCTCCAAGCATCCTCACCAGCTGGTCTTGCTGCTTCAGGGCTTATTTCTCTCTACTGGCTGCTTTGTAGACTTTTGGCAGTCAAACCATCTTATGCCTCTCCTGGAGGGCTTGCCTTGACATTGTAGAGACTGTCACAAATTAATCAAATGATTAAACAGAATTTGCTACCCACTGTATACAAAGACTTTGGTTTTAGTTCTGTATATATAATTTCTGTCGTGACAGACATTCTGGAAAGAGTGGAAAGAACACAGAACTGGAGCCAGACCACCTGAGAACAAATCCCCATTCTTCCATAAACTAAGTGTGTGATTCTGGGAAAACCACTTAAGCACTCAGTTTCCTGAAAGATTATGAATTTTATTAACTGAATTATAGGTTATTGAGAAAAGTAAGTGGGATGATGAATGCAGGTAGAACTTTTAAAGATTAGGAGGTACTAATGATGAGTGTTACTGTTACACACTTACGCACCTTCACATGTGTAGAGCATAGTCCAGGGTAAATCTGAATTTCTGGGAGGAAAATATCTTGAGGAACTTTTTGAAGAAGGTGAGCAGACAGCTCCTTGGACCTGAAGTAGGAGGTGATTACAAGAGTGGCAGGACTCATGGTGCTGGTGGATTGGGAGAGTGGGCTTCGCCATACGCCCCATCAAGCAGATGGAGCAGAGACCAATGGGACGTGTGTGTGGGAAGTGGTGACAGAGCGTTAAAGTCTGGGACGTGTGGGTTATATGGGTGGGAACTGGAGTGGGTGGGAGGAGCCGTAGGATGAGTTGCTTACAGATGTGTACAGCAGGAAATAATTTGGCGAATATGAAACATCACATGCTCATCCGATTGGTGAGGAAATTAAGTTCAGTGATGCGCTCCTAGCTGCAGCCATGGCCAGTTACAGAACTGAAATTCCAACGTGGGAATCCCAACTTTTAGTTTTATTGTTCTTAACATTATCCTGAAAGGGGCAAAATAAGAGTCTCTATTCAGTCCTAATCCTAACCACCTCAGAGAATAAATTTAATACAAGTATATTTATAAATATGTTACTTCTTATATTAATTCCTCTTTCTTTCAAGTCTTTTGAAAGACTTTGAACATTTACATTTATCAGGAATCTTTCTACCATCTTCATCAGATTATTTATTCACCAATTCATTTATTCATTAGTTCAAACACCCTTTAGTAGGGTTTCCTATATACTCTAGGCACCGTAAAAAGGAATGGGGATCCAAAGATGAACAGAGCCCTGTCTGTGGTCTCAGGGAGTTGGTCATATCATTTACAAGACAGACAAACAGACACTTGCAGTACTGCACATTGTGCACAGTGGAAGGAGAGATCAGTTTTGAAAGCTGAGGGAGGGTGTCTCAGAGTTAAGATCCTTGGTCTTAGAGGAAAACTAGGAGTTTGCCACTTAGAGGTGGGGGGCGGGTGGAGGTAGGTGAAGAGTAATGCATTTCCAGGTAAGTGATGTGCAAGAGTCTTTATGCCTGAAAGGCATAGAGAAACTCTTTCCCTGACAACATTTTATAACATATGATGACATTATGGTGTGAGTTTTGGGGAAACATTTTCAAGTCTCAATCAAGTAAAAGGTGACTTAATGAAAAGGACAAATGGCACTCTTTTAAATCCAGGAAAAAAAGAAAAACTCTCTTCGAGCCTAAGAAAGAGGCTAATTATTGTGTGGAATCACTTTATGAAGCCCTGCCAGATGGGATTCTGCTTGTGGCTTTTTTTTTTTTTTTTTTTTTTTTTTTTTTTCTCCAGGCAGTGGAGGAGGAGTTTTGTGGGATGCGTTCCTTTCCCACTTGTTAAGGTTTGGCAGCTGTGACTGGCTGCACACCTGCAAAGTGTGGTGTCATAACAATGACATTGTTTCCATAAAACTGAAGTGATATTTATTGAGCTGTGGGTACACAGAGATGAATAATATCACATGATCTCTGCCTCTGGGGAACATACAGCCAGGTGAGGAAGACAGACACTTGGTGAAACACACATACAACATGGTGGGATGTGTGCTGGAGGGCTTAGGAGAGAGCACGGGGTCCATTGTGACTTGTGTTCCTGTGCTGAATCTTGAAGAATAAGTAGAGTCAGGTAAAGGGAGGAAACTTTTCCTCATAGAAGAAATAATGATAGTAAATACAAACCCTCCTGAAATCTGAACCTGTATGAAGTTTTGGAGAATGTGGATGGGACAGCAAAGCATAAGGGACAGCTGAAGCAAGAAGAAGCCAATTCCCAGAAACTTCTAGGCTTAAAGGAATGTAGACTTTATTTTGTGAGATTGGGAGAGCCATTGCAAAATTTTAAGCAGAGAGTAATCAGAATGGGTTTTAGTTTTAGAAGAATCGTCTGGCTGTGGTATAGGGGAAGGAATGGAGAGGGGCAAGATTAAAGGCAAGGAGACCAGTTGTCTGGCTCTTGCAACATCCCTGGCAAGAGATGAAGAGGGACTGAATTAAGATTTAAAAATTGTAGGAATTACCAGTTGTGTCAGGGTAGGAGCAGAGGAGAGGAGCTTGGTATGGCTCACAGATTTCTAGTTTAGTTGTCTGGGTAGATAGTCATGCCATTGAATATGATTAGGAATATAGGAGGAAGGGCTGGCTTGGGGTGATGGTGTGTGTGTTGAGCTAAATTCTGGATTTGCTGGATTTGAGCTTCCTGTGGGTCCTTCAGATTAATATGTCCTGCAGAAAGTAGGGTTACAGAGGATAGGACGAGTCTGGAGCTGAGAAGAGATATCTGGGTTTGAGATGAAGACCTGAGTGTCACCAGCATGTAAAAAATAGTTGGAAGTGGAAAATGATCAGAAAGAAAGGAGGCTGAAGGTTGGATTTAGTGAATTCTCTGTTTGAAATTATAAATCAGAGGCTTCAGATCTTATTCATTATAGACACAGCCTTCAGGTGTTTTCCCCATGGGCAGACTCTGGCTGACAACAAAGTGTTAAGTGCCAGGAGCTTTATTCTATAAAGAAATTCTTCCCAAAGCAAGAAATTTTTGGCTTTCACCCTGGGACTGTGTGTGCTTAGCTTCTAACAACTCTTAGTGGTTGGTAGTTTGGATCATATTTGGTTGAATATTTTCACACTAGTTTTTTGAGTAAAATAGTTTTGGATCATAGAAGTGGATGAGTATTCTCTAAGCCTCACAGCTAGTCACCTGTTTTGATCCAAATGAGTTTGGCAGTTTTTTTCTCCATATTTTCTTAGGATACAAACTGGGATTTTACCTTTTGAAAAAGGAGGAACTAAAGACCAAATAATTTGTCATTTCTTTCTACCTCAGTGTACTTGAGTTCTCTAGAGAAATGGACCAATAGAATGTATATGGAAAGAGGAAGAGGTTTATTTATGAGGAATTTGCTCACACAGTTATGGAGGCTAAGAAGTCCTACTATATACTGTCTGTAAGCTGAAGACCCAGGAAAGCTGGTGGTGTAATTTAGTTCAAGTCAGAAGTCCTGAGAGCCAGGAGCCCTGAGGGCAGGAGAAGATGGAGGTTCCAGCTCAAGCAATCAGGCAGGCAGGGCTGAGTTCTTCCTCCTTCCACCTTTTTCTTCTATTTAGGACCTCAAAGGGTTGGATGGTGCCCATCTACACTGGAGAGAACTTCTTTGTGAGTCCACTCATTTAAATGCTAATTTCATCTGGAACCATCTTCACAGACACACCCAGAAATAATGTTTCGTCAGATAGCTGGGCACTTCATGATATTGTCGAGTTGACACATTAAATTATCAGACTCAGAAGTAAAAGGCATGGGAATACTTGAGTTACCTTGCCTGTCTTTCTCTTCCCATTTCTACTTTCTTTTCTCCATCTCTTTCTATGATTCACTGAGTATTAGTAGAATGCCTATTTTATTTCAGGTACTGTGATGAGGGATTTGATAAACACAACACAGTCCTGGTCATTGAGGAGTGTGGTCTACTGGGGAAGATGGTAATGTAAATGAATACATGTTGGGAAATGTGCAGGGTGGTATCACAGAGATGAGACAGGATGGCCTGAGGGCTTGTAGTAGCCTGTTAATTTGGTGTCCCCAGTGGACTATCTCTTCCAGCATTCCTTGTATGATTTCCCCCCCTCACATGGACTCTGGGCTTGTCCATGTGATTAGCTTGAGCAATAGGACATTGACCAGTATGATGTAAGCAGCAGCTTGATAAGCACTTGCACATTGGGTCGTGTCTTTTTGGAATGATCTTTTTTGTAAGCCGGTCACTGTTCTATGAGAAAGACCAAATAACCACATGGAGAGATCCTTTTGAGGCCCCAACCCTGTAGATATAGCTGAGCTCCCCACTAATGGCTAGTATTAACTGCCAGCATGTGAATGAGGCCATTTGTATCATCCAGTTAACCCACTGCCCCAGTCAGTGCTGTGTGAACAGAAGAATCGACCAAAAAACAGAATCATGAGAAATAATACATTGATGTTATTTCTAGCCACTGAGTTTTGAATTGATTTGTTACTATTAGATAACTGAATTTTATTTTATTTTTTTGAGAGAGAGAGCACAAGAGAGCTTGAGTGGGGCAGGGGAGCAGAGGGAGAGAGAGAGAATCTTAATCAGGCTCCAATGCCCAGCAGGGATCCAGACCTGGGGCTGGATCCCATGACCTTGAGATTATGCCTGAGCTGAAATCAAGAGTTGGACACTCAACCGACTGAACCAGCCATGTGCCCCAATAACTGAATTTCTTGGTAATGGTTCCTCCAGTCACCAAAGCCCTTTTTAACTGTTCTTCCTTCTTTACTTGCTGTTGTGGGCTGAATTGTGTCCCTCCCTACTTCCCTCCCCAGTTCATAGCGTGGAAGTTCTAAGCCCCAGTTCTCTGAATGTGACTGTGTATGAAGATAGGACTTTTAAAGTGATGATTAAGTTAAAACAAGGCTGTTAGGGCAGGCCCTAATCCAACCAGAATGGCGTCCTTATAAGAAGCAGAAATTTAGACACACAGGGAGATACCAGGGATGCACGCAAATAGTGAAAAGACCACGTGAAGGTGGCCGTCCGCAAGCCAAGGAGAGAGGCTGCTGAGGAAACTTAATCTGCCTACACCTTGACCTTGGGCTTCTTGGCTCCAGAACTGTGAAAGAATAAATTTCTGTTTTTAAAGCCACCCAGTCTTTGGCAGTCCTAGCAAACTAGTACACCTGTTCCAGCTAAGTATTCACCAAGTAATGCCAATTCTGTTTTGTTAATCTCCCTCCTGTCCACCTCCTTCCTGCATTTTGTCACCTGTATTTCTAGGTTCGTCATTTTCGCTCTGGGTTATTGCAATAGCTGCATTACTGGTTTCCTCTCCTCTTTTATTTCTCCCTCCATGAAGCCACTCTTCCTCCATCTTTTAGATCAGAGTTTCTCGGCCTTGTCACTTTGCTGTTTTGGACCACATGATTCTTTGTTGTGGTTGGTGGAGCTGTGCTTTGCATTGTAGGGGGTGTGGCAGTGTGCCTGGCCTCTACCCACTAGATGCCAGTAGCACCATATAGACTATCTCAGAAATTGCCAAGTATCCCTGTGGTCAAAATCACCTCCAGTTGAAGACCAAAGTCTAAGACTCTCTCTAGAACCCAACTCTTCTATCTCCTTGCTCAAAAATCCTGTGATGATTGCCCACTATCTTTGGTATGTTTCCCAGATAAGTCTCTCCTCATGATACGGAAAGGAGAGGTAAGGGAGGTAGAATGCTGTTTTTGGAAGACCTTACCTTAGTTCTGATCTGAAATCAGGAGCTACATTTGATTAATCTCCTACCTTCTGGGCAGAAGATATTAGAAATCTAAAGAAAAGTGCTTCATGTAAAAATGTGAGGGTTTTTTTTTTTTGTTTGCTTGTTTATTTTTTAAAAATCTGACTCACATTTGTTCTGACCTGCAGAAGACGTGACCTATTTTTGCACTTTGTAAAATTGCTAATAGATATTACTTATCCGGCCCTTGCTATGTGCCAGACATCATTATGCTCAGAGTTTTAGAGAAATTAACACATTTAATCCTCACAGAAGCCCTGGGAACGTGATACTATTTTAAATCCTGTTTTGCCAGTGAGAAAATGTAAATTATACTATTACCCCTAATAGCACAACTAACCTAGGCCAGAGCACAGATTTGAACCTAAGCCAGCTATCTCTGGAGGCATATCTTCACCAGGCTACATTGTGGACACACAGTGGACATATCCTATCTGTTCTGGGACTGGCTTTGCCACTTACCAGCTCTGTTCTTGGTGAGTTACTTTACTTCTCTGAATTTAGCTCCTTTTTCAATAGAAAGGGGGGACTTAATCCCTACCCTATCCTATCCCTATGTAATGTTTATAGGATGAGATAGTCTACAGTCTAGTACAAAGTAGATACACAATAAGAATTAATTTATTCTTTTTATATTGGTGTAAGAGCTCTAATACTTGATCTAATTATGTCATTCATGAGTTAAGGATAGACGATGTACAGAGTAACAGGTGTTAAAAATGTGAAACAGTATATACATATTTAATGTTTGAGAAGTGTAGTTTTTTGGGCACACGTGCTTGAAAGAGGCAGCGTGTGCACTTGCCTTTTGGAACATATAATTTGTTCCCAGTGCTTTTTTTTTTTTTTATTTTTAAATGTTTATTTATTTTTGAGAGAGAAAGAGACAGAGTGTGAGCAGGGGAAGGGCAGAGAGAGAGGGAGACACAGAATCCGAAGCAGGCTCCCGGCTCTGAGCTGTCAGCACAGAGCCCAGTGTGGGGCTCAAACTCATGAACTGTGAGATTATGATCCGAGCTGAAGTCAGATGCTTAACCAGCTGAGCCACTCAGGCGCCCTGTTCCCAGTGCTTTTATGTATTATCTTATTTAATTGCCCTCAGAGTCCTCCATTTGATTTCTAAGAAAACTGAGGCTCAGAGAGATGTAGCTTACTCAGTGTCATAGAGCTAGTGAATGACAGGCTGTCATGTAATCCTGGGTCCATTTGGTTCTGAAAACTAGGCTCAGATGCATTACTTTGCCTTCATGTGACATTTTTAAGTTTCTTAGCTTATCAGAATAGTTAAGTGTTAGGCCGTAATCATGTGAAAAAAATCTATAGGTGTTCATGTTCTTTCTGAAGTGAAGTCCCACAGGGATGCTAAATGTAATAGCTTAGTGCCCCTGGGCAGAGCTTCCCCTGAGGGCTAGTGTATCAAAGAGAGAAGAGAAGCAGATACCGGAGCCCATAGTTTCATCCTATCTCCGCCTCTCTGTCAGACAGACACACACACACACAGGCGCCCTTGCTTGTGTGTGATCTGAAAAGTCATCAAGATAATGCAAAGGGCTGTAGAAAATTACTTTGTGTTAGAAGTACCTGGAGAAAAGAATTTGGGCATTTATGGAAGTAACTCCACAAGAAAAACCCTGAGGAAATTAGACTCCATAATAAATAGAAACCTTGAGATAATTGCTGACTTTGTAATCATTTTAAAGTTCAGTGAAAAATGTAGAAACAAAAGAGAATACACCATGACTGAGATATTTTTTAAAAAAAATTGTATTTGAGCCCCTGGAAGTAGTAAGCATGTCAAAAAACCCACAACTACTTACATAGATACACCTGAGGGATACACATTGGATCCAAGTAAAGAAAAAGATCATGTAAATCATTTCTACATTAGTGTGCGTTTTTGTTATTGTTTTTTATACAGAAACTGTGAAGATATCAGGAGACTACAGAGAAAACAGGAGAAAATGTGATGCAAAATTTCACAGAATAAATGAACTGAGAACATGTACCTCCAGGGAGGTTTGACAACTAACTGAAAATGAAATGGAATAGATTTTATAAGGAAAAACTACTTTGGCAATGCCATAGGATGATCGACACTGGCTCATGTGAACTAAAAAAAAAAAAAAAAAAAATTGAGATAATTCTTGGTCATTTTGGAGGCCAAAGAATAAGTCTCTCGAAGGCTTAGAGAAGTCCATTCCTTCTTTTTTTTATCTCTTCTTATTCTACTTAGATTGTCAGCCTTTGAACATTTTAGTAATAAGGACAATAGTTTAGGCTTTAAAGATGGGTGATACATTTCAAGATTATTATGGGTGAAAAAATAGTTTTTTTTGTATGTGGTTCGTTTCATTTGCAATGGAGGAAAATAATTCTAGGGCCCATACTAATGGGTGGGAAACTTAGAGTGGCTGTATGGCTATAGCATGTGTAGGTGTGTCATTATGGAATAGTCCTTTTAAAGTAGAATAACCTGAACTGATCAAAGTGGCGACTTATGACAAAGAATCTTTGTTCTCAAGGACAGATATATTGAAGCATTTTTAGGCAGGAAGGGAAAGTATATGCATTTCTGCTCAACATTTCTGTGCACATACATACACATGCCCAGAAATGCGTGCATTTGGTAGAAGTTCATGCCACAGGGGACGGAGGTCATAATCCTCATGACCTAGGACGTCTATAGCCTACAACTCTGGAGGAGTGGTTCTCAAAATATGGTTCCTGGGCCAGCATCAGCATAACCTGGCTATTTGTTACAAATGAAATTCTTGGGCCCCAGCTCAGACCTATTGAATGAGAAGCTCTGGAGAATATCTGCCTGTGTTTTAACAAACTCCCCAAAAGACTCTGGTACATTTTAGTTTGAGAGCCACTGGTCTATAGCATGTAGCAACACCTTTGTCCAGGTGGGGGATGTATAGGACATAATTCTTGCCCTCAAGCAAATCTCAGTCTAGTTGAGATTTTAAGACCTCTATTTGATTAACAAGAATTTATCAGTTTTGAAGGGTGTTGATGCAGCGGAGGCAAGCTATGAAAATAGAGATTAAGAAGAAATAGGCTCTGCTTGATATTAATGGAAAAATGCTTGAAAGTAGAGATGTACTTAAGAATTTTAATGGGAGCTTTCCAACCAGACAAAGGCGGGGAATAAAATTGAAGGCAGGGGGAAAATCGTACATCAACGTGCAAATGCACGAAAGAAATTATTTGTGGGGGGAGTGGCAGGTGGTTAATGTGGCTGGAGCACTAGTGAATGGTTGGAAATTTTGGAAGCAGAACTGCCCTAGTCAGGGCCACTCTTCTCTCACCTTTTGATTATTGCTGAGACCTCCTTACTCCCCTTTTATCCTCCAGTATAGCTCCCCATCCAGTTCATCTTCTGCAACTAGAAAGACTGGACAAAAGTGCCAATCTCCAAGAATCGGCTTATATTTCATTTCCTTTGACATTCCCCAAAGACCCTACCTCCCAAGCTGACTAAGGGGATCTTCCATGTGCTTGTGTGACATCCCCAGATGCATCTACTCTGCCATGTCACACACATTACTGATAATGCTCACCTGTTTCCTCTCATCTTATTCTGATCCTGTGCAGGACAAAGGCTCAGGCTTCTTAGTTTCTAACCTCAAGTCTGAGCATAAGGCCTGGCACATCATAGTGGGAGTGAATATTTATTGAGTGGGTGAAACTGAGGAACCATGAAGAGATTCATGTTTCAGGCAAAAAAATCCCATGAAGAAAATTTAAGACAATTACTGTTCTTCTCTAATAGACAAGATCATTCTGTATAAGGAAACAATGACAGTGGCAGTAAATTCATAATTCTGAATACCCTTCAAACCTGGTTTTCTTTCTAGCTACTCTTAACTTTGGCACAACTCCTTACCACTAACACAATTACATTCACCTAACCTGAATGATTTTTTCTTTTTACCAGACTGAACACAGCATGAGAAACCTCTGTTAGAACCTGGGTATTGATCTGTTTCATGTCAGAGCTAATATATAGTTGGTTCTCATTATTCATGGAGTTGTATTCTATAAAGTCCCCATGAATGTTGAATTAGCAAATACTGAACCTTTGCTCTTAGGAGAAATACTGGGTTAAGTTCCTGTGAGTCTATTTTTGTCAACTGATTGACATTTAACTTTGTTTTATGTGTGTTTCTATGTAAAGCTATCTTATTATATGTGTGTATATTAATTTTGAAGCACGATTTATTAATGTTGAGTTATTAATGCTGAGTTACTAATGTTGAACTCATTGCCAATAGCACCATATAATTCATGCCTGAAAAAACCTTGCAGCGTGCATGTTTTCTACATAAGGCATCCCATAGCCTTCTTGACCTTAGGGACACTAGACTACACTTCAGCACTGTGCTTGTGGGCATTTCAAACAACAAAATCAGCAATAAAAACACAAAAATGTGAAAAATGTGGCACTAATTAAACCATGAAAAGGATATTTGTTTACAGTGTGAGAACTGAAACAAAAAGGCTGAGCATCATCTTGTTTGGTCTCAGCTGGAAAGTTGTGATTAAACATTGCAGAATAAAAGATCCATGACCTTAATGTGGTATATAATATAAACAATTAAAAATGAAGCAGACACATAGTTAAAAATGTGCAGAACTGTGTAGCAACATCAAGCACCTTAATATCTGTGCAATTGGAGCTCCTTCAGGGCAGGAGAGGGGGTGAGAGAAAAGTAATCAGTAAAATAATCTAAGCCTCTTCCCCTCCACCCTCCCTTCAAAAAACAGGAAGGGAAATTATAGTCAAAACCAGCTGAAGCCAACACTAACAAGAAAATTAAATTTAAAGACAGGTCAGGGCAGTGGCCTTATTACAAACAATGGAATAAATATAAGGATGGCAGTAGATTTATCACCAGAAACAATGCATGAAAGAGAAATAATTATCAGCATAGGTTTCTATACCCAGTAAAAATATCTTTAAAAATAAAACCAAAGGAAAATATTTTTTTATAACCATACAAAAGCTAAAATAATTTACCTCTGCAAAACTGCCCTACAAGAAACATTAAAAGAAGTACTTTAGTCACAATAAAAATGATATGCAAATGAAAATCTTGATCTGTACACAAGATTGAGGAACCCTAGAAATGTTAAGTGTGTAGATATAAATCTTACCATAAAGCAAAGCAAAATAGTATAGTATGGAGTTAATAAAATATGTAGAAATAAAATGTATGAAACAGAAGAGAAACGGAAGTATAAAGTTTTAAGGTTTATAAATGTAATCCAATCTCTTTATTTGGAGGTAGGCTGTGATAAACTGAAGGTGTATACGATACACTTTAAATCAAACACTAGATACCATAACAAAAAGTCTTATCCAATAAGCCAAAAAAAGAGAGTATGGAATCATTAAAAACAGACACACAAACAAACAAAAACCAAAAAGCCTCAATCCAAAAGGAGGCGGGAAGAAAAAAGAAAAGGAATGCAGATACCAAGGTAGAAGATGTATATCCAACCATGTCAATAAGCATGTGAATATAAATGGTCTAAGCATTCTAGTAAAAGGCAGATACTGTCATACTGGATTAAAAAAACTGGATGAACTCTATGTTGACTAAAAGGTACATTAAATATCAAGACAAAAATAGGTCATTTGTAAAGGAATGGCATAAGATATTCCATACTAACATTAAAATAAAAGATGAATGATTCTATTATTATCAAAGTACACAGACTGAGAAATATTATGAGAGCTAGAGTGTCATTTCTTAACAAAATGTTTATCAATTAAAAAATATAAAGCAAAAAGGAATAGAACTACGAGAGAAGCAAACAAAAGCACAACTGTAATGAGAAATTTCCATATCCTCAAATAATTGAAACCAGTAGACATAAGATTGGTAAGGATATAAACAGCATTATCAACCGCCTTGACCGAACTGACCTTTTAGAACAGGGTACTAACCACAGTAGAATACACATTCTCTTCAAGTAAAAATGGAACTTTTACTAAGACCATCTATTCTGCCATAAAATAAGCATAATAAATATTAAAAGAAAATTTGTTCTTTGACTATAATACTGTAAGTTAGAAATCAATAATAGATAACTGGAAAAATCCTAAATATTTGGAAATTAAGTAACAAAATTCTAAATAGCCCATGGGTCAAAAACTAAAAGCGAAAATAGAAAGTTGAGCTGATTAAAACTGAAAACACAACTTATTAAAATGTGTCCTCTGTAGTGTTCAGAGTTAGCTAGTCAGTGAACTTAGAGGTAAGCGTATGGCATTAAGTGCCTATTTTAGGAAAGAAGTGTTTCAACAGATGAATTTAGTTTTCTCCATAAGAAACTAGAAAAAAAAAAGAGAATAAGCAAAATGGGATAAACAGAAGAAAATAAGTAATAAATGTAAGAACAGAAATCAATAAAATAACAAACGATAGAAAACAAGAAAACCAAAAGCTAGTTCTCTTATCTCTGAGAACTTTACAGTATGTAATTTTGAAATTTGTAGCTTTTTTGCACGTGGATGTCCAATTCCAGCACCATTTCTGAAATTTGTCCACTGAATTGATATTGCAAATTGCTACCACAAATTCTAAATCTGTTGAAGAGCAACTGACAATATATTGTGGGTTTATTTTGGGACCCTCTTTTCTGTTCCACTGATCTATTTATCTTGATACCACTGTATACTGCCTTGATTATTGAAACATTATAATAATTCTTGAAGTCAGATAGCATTAGTGTTACATTTTTTCCCCTTTCAAAGTTACTTTGGCTGTTATAATCCTTAGCACTTACATATAAATTTTAAAATCAGTGTCTAGTGGGATTATGATTGAGTTTGCCTTTGATTTATAGATCAATTTGTGAAAAATTAGCATCTTAACAGTATTGAGTTTTCTCATTCATGAACATTGTATATCTCTCCATTTATTTAAGTCTTTTTAATTTTTCTTAAAATGTTTGCAATTTTCCGTGTACAGGTCTTGCATGTCTTTTGTCAGGTTTATCCCATAGTGTTTCATATTTTTATACTATTTATAAGTGATATTTTTATAATTTTCATTTCCAATTTTTGTTTGTAATGTGTAGACATACAACTGATTTTTGCATACTGACATTATGTTCTCAACCTTGTTAAACTCACTTATTATTTCTGGTAACTTTTTTTGTCATGCCCATATTTTTGTCATCTGTGAATAAATGTTTCCTCATTCCTTTCCTGTTTAAATGTCATTTTTTTTTTTCTTACCTTAGTTTACTGGCTAGAATTTCCAGTACAATGCTGAATAGAAGTGATGAATATGGACATCCTTGCTTTTCTTCTTGTAAAAATGAGAATGCTTCTCATATAAATGGTGGAAAGCATTCAGTCTTTCACCATTAAGTGTGATGTTAGCTACATGTTTATTGTAGATGTCATTTATGTTAGGTTGGGGAAATTCCCTTTGTTAGTTTTTTGATAGTTTTTATGGGAATAGATGTTGGATTTTTTCAAATACTTTTTCTGATTCTGTTGAGATGATAATAGAATTTTATGTTCAAGTCTGTTAATACAGTGAATTATACTGGTTGATGTTTATTAAATCAACCTTGCATTCATAGGATAAATTCCACTTATGACACATTAAAAATACATACAAATAAATATGTTGTCATATTTAATTTGTTAAATTTTGTTTAAAATATTTGCATCTATGTATAGGAGTGCTATAAGTCTATAATTTTTCTTTTTTTGTAGTAAGACTGTTTTTTTGTTTTTTTTTGTTTTTTTTTTTTCTTTGCTATCAGGATAATGCTAACCTCAGGGAAGGAGTTGTGGAGTATTTTTTCCTTTTCCATTTCCAAATGACATGCTAAACATTTGATGTCATTTTCAGTGAATCTATCTGGGGCCTGGAGTTTTCTTTGTGAGAAGGTGTTTAGTTACAAGTTAAAAGAAAAATACTAGACATAAGGCTACTTGACTTATCTACTTGTTCTTGAGTGAGATTTGGTCATTTGTGTGTTTCAACTACTGCCCACTTATCTAAGTGGGCAAATTTATTGGCATAAATTTATTTATAATATCTCTTTACTATCATTTTCAGATCTGTAGTGTTTGTACCATCTCCTGATATTGATAATTTACATCTCTTCCCCCCCCCCCCCCCCCCCCGCCCCGACTGATTTGGCCAGAAGTTTATCAGTTTTATTTAACAAGTGTTGAAGGACATGTGGGCTAATTCTAGTTTTTTGGCTATTAAAAATAAAAGTTGCTATGAATATTTGTGGCCAAGTTTATATATGAACATGTTTTCATTTCTTTGAGATAAATAGTTATGGATACAATTGCTGGCCTGTGTGTTATTGCATGTTTACTTTTTTTAAGAGACTGACAAATTGTTTTCCAGAGTGGTTGTGGCATTTCACACTCAATTAGTCATGTAGTTATCAACGTTATCCATATTTTAACCAACATTTGTGCTACCAATTTTTTTATTATCCATTCTGACAGGTGTGTAGTAATATTTCATTGTGGTTTTAATGTGCATTTCCCTGCTGGCTAATGATGTTGAATATATTTTCATGTGCTTATTTACCATCTGTGTATCCTCTGGTGAAATGTCTGTTCATATCTGTTGCCCATTTTCTAATTTAATTGCTCATTCTTTTAATTTTATTGACTTTCAAGAGTTTTTTATGTATTTAGAATTTTTTTTTGTTGGATATCTGATTTACAACTATTTGATATTTGTCTTTTCATTATCTTCAAATGACTGTTCACAGAGTAAAAGTTTCAAAATTTGATGAAGTTCAATTTATCAATTTTCCTTTTATGTATTGTGCTTAGTCTAGACTAAGAACTCTTTGGCTAATCCTAGATCCCAAAGATTGATTGATTGATTGATTGATTTGAGTTATATAGTTTTTCATTTTACATATAAGTTTACAATTTATTTTGAGTTACTTTTTATATAAGATGAGAGAATTCCTTCATTGAGTTGGTTTTGCAACTTTGTAAAAAATCAACATATTTATATGGGCCAATTCATATGATTTTTCTTTTGTGACTTATTGTGGTAGAATAAAGACCACTAATTATGGTGTATAACTCTTTTTATACATTGTTTGATTTGCTTTTTATCATTGTTAGATTTTGCTGAGTATTTTTCATGAGAGATAGTGGCCTGCAGTTTTGTTTGTTGGTTTGTACTACTGTCTTCATATGGTTTTGGTATCAGGATAATTCTGACCTCATAAAATGAGTTGGGAAATGTTTCTCTTTTATTTTCAGAAAGACATTGTATGAAATTGTTGATGATTATTCTTTAGATGTTCAGTAGAATTCTCCAGTGAAGCTATCTGGGTATGGAGGTTTGTTTGTTGATATTTTAAATTACAGATTCAATTTACTTATTGATATAGTACTATACTGATTCTGTATTTTATCTTAGTTGAGTTTTGGTAGTTCGTGGTTTTAGAGGAACTGGTTTATTTCTTCTAAGTTAGCAAATTTGTAAGCGTGAATTTTTTCATACTATTGCAAGAAGTGTAATTATAATCTGTTTCATTCCTGATACTGTTTTCTCTTTTTAATAATGTGAGCCACATATGTGATTTATTAAATAGTTTTATTGAAATACAAGTAATATACAAAAAAACCTGCATATATTCAATGTATACAATTTGATAAGTTTGAACATATACATATACTAGAGGCATACACATTTTATTAATTTTTTTCAAGGAGTAAGCTGGGTTTTTTTAAATCAAATTTGTGTGCTTTCCCCCCCCCCCAATTTTATGGATATCTGCTTTTACAAGTGTTTATTATTTTTCCTTCTTGATTTGAGTTTAGTTTGCTCTTCTTTCTCTAGTTTCTTGAGGAAATTTGGTTATCAACTTGAGATCTTTTCTTGTCTCTAATGGAAACATTCAGTGCTATAAATTTCCCTCTCAGCACTGCTTTAGCCACTTGCTACATATTTTGATAACTTGCATTTTTGTTTTTATTAATTATATTCATTTTGTAAATTCCTTTTGACATATGCATTATTCAGAAGTGTATTGTTTAATTCTCGTGTGTTTAGGAATGTTCCTGTTGTTTTTCTGGTATTGATTTCTATATGGTCAGAATATACATTTTGTATGTTTCAAATTCTTTTAAATCTGTTGAAGTCTGTTTTGTAGTACAGGATATGATCTGTCTTGGTGAATATTCCTTAGGTGCTTGGGAAAAAAAGTGTAATCTGCTGTTATTGGGTAGAACATTCCAAATATGTATGTTAATTAGATGTCCTGTTAGTTGATTATATTGTTCAGATCTTCTAAATCTTGCTGATTTTCCATTCATAGTTCTCAAATTTACTGAGAGGAAGGTGTTGAAGTCCTCAGTATAATTATGAGTTTGCTTATTTCTCCTTTAAGCTCTATCAGCTTTCCTTTCGCTTATTCTGAGTCTGTTGTTTGGTATGTACACATTTAGAACATTAAGTTTTCCTGGTATATTTATGCTGTTATCATCATGTAATGTCCCTCTTTGGGTTTAGTAATTTTCTTTATATAGCTAGGTTTTCTTTATATAGCTAGGTTATGTGCTTTTTATGTACTCTGCCAATCTATGCTTTTTGATTGGTGGACTCAGACATTTAAGATTGTTATCAATATGTGACCTCTTAAGTGTACCACTTCTCTGTTTTCTTTATCTTTCTTTCTTCTGATTATGATTCTTACCTTTCTCGTTTCTTGCCTTCTGGTGGGATCCCTGAAAACTCTTTAGGATCCTTTTCTGATTTATTTATCATATTTTTGAGTATATCTTTCTGTATAATTTTTGTAGTGGTTGTCCTGGGTATTACAATGTTTGTGACTCCTAATAGTCTTTTGGTATCTGCATTTTACCACTTTGAGTGAAGTGTGGGAAAGTCACTTGCATTTAGGTCTCTTTGTCTTCTACACTTTAAATATCATTGTCTTGGGTGTCAGATGGTATTACTGTTTTTGTTGTAATCATCAGATAAGATTTATAAAGCTCATGAGGAAAAGGATATTCTATTGCATTTAAACATACATGTGATCTTTCTGTTGTCACTTCTTCCTTCTCAATTTACTATAGTTCTTTCTTTTATTATTTCCTTTCTGTTTGAAGAAATTTCTTTTAGCCAATCTCTAAGAGTAGGTATGCTGGTGATAATTTTTTTTTTCGAGTTTTTCTGCATCTGAGGATGTGGATATTTCCCGTTCACTCTTGAGGGATAATTTCTCCAGGTAGAATTAATGGTTGACAGTTCTTTTCTCTGAACATTTGAAAAATATTGTGCCACTTCCTCCAAGCCCTCCATGGTTTTAGATGAGAAATCCGCTGTCATTTGAATTGGTGTCCCTTATCTGTAATGTGTCGTTTATCTGCTTTCAAGACCTTTATTTTGTCATTAGTTTTCAAAAGTGTAATTATGATATGTCTTGGCATGGATTTCCTTGATTTGATCCTCTTCGGTGTTTGTTGAGTTTCTTGAATGTGGAGGAGTGTGTCTTTATCAAATTTGGGAAATTTTCAACCATTGTGTCTTCTAATACTATTTCTACTCTACTGCCTTTCTCCAATCCTTGTGGGACTCTGATGATACAAAGCTTGGGTCTTTTTTTTTTTTTTTTTTTTTAATCACCCTACTTGACCTCCAGGCTGCTTTTTGTTTGTTTGTTTTGTTTTGTTTTTTGTTTTTTTCCCCCCCAAGTATAAGTCCTCTCTTGTTCAGATTGGGTGAATCAATTGTTCAATCCTCAAAGGTAAAACAAAATCCTTGGTTTACCAAGGCCATTTTACTCCATTATCTCCATTTTACTATTAACCTATTCAACTTTTAAGGTTTCCATTTTTGTATTTCTAGTTTATAATTTTCATCTGATTGTTTTGATAAATTCTTTGTCTTGACTGAGATTTCTCAATTTTTCATTTGTTTCAAGAGAATTTGTAATAGATTTTTGAGACATTTATATGATGACTGTTTGTGTTAGTTCAGGCTACCAGAACAAAATACCACGGACTGATGGCTTAAGTGACAGAAATTAATTTTCTCACAGTTTGAAGGCTGAGAAGTCCAAGATCAAGGCACTGGCTGATTTGGTTTCTGGTGAGAGCCCTCCTCCTAGCTTGCAGATGGCTGTCTTCTCGCTGTGTCTTCACATGGCCAAGACAGAGTGGACTTTGGTATCTTTTCTTATAAGGACACTCATATTATTGGATCAGGGTCCTACCCTTATGACTTCATTTAACTTTAATTGCTTCTGTAAAGGCTCTGACTTCAAATATAGTAACATAGTGGGTTAGGGCTTCAATATATGAATTTGGGCTAGATACAATTCAGTTCACAGTACTGCTTTAAAATCTTTGTGAGAGAATTCTAACATCTGATACATACATCTCAGGGTGTTGGTATTCCTTGATTGCTTTTTCTCAATCAAGTTGTGATTTTCTTGATTCCTGGTATCATTTTATTATAGTCTAGATATTATGTTTGGAGATTCTGGGTCCTATTTAAATTCTGTATTTTCATAGGTAGTCACCCTATGAAAATAGCTTATGAGTTGTGGTCTACTTTTATTCTATGGTCCCAATGGCAGTTCAGTTTTCAGAATCTGTGCAGTGTTATTTTGATCCTCTTAGGTCAATAGGTAATATCCAAGCTCCCTTTGTTCTTGCTGGTTCTGCTTAAGCGGGTGGAAGTGATATCCCCAAACCAGACCAACAGGTATCTTACCACTGGGGAGGGATGTGGTAGGATCTCTCTTCTGATGCCCTTCCCTCAGGCTTCCCCAGTGTCTCTGGGTAGGAGAGGAGGGTCACAGGCCCAAGAGGACAAAGAGGTTTCCTGGTGCAGGGTGTTCATTGGGACTGGGTCCTGTTTTCCAGTTCTTTCCATGTGTTCCACTCATGCCTATTTATTTTCACTTCTTGTCCACATCTTACCACTCAGTGCAATGTTTTGCATATAGTAGATGCTCAATTGCTACTTCACTTGAATTACTCATCAGTTATTTATTCACTTGTCAAGGGTGTTGGTGGAGGTGGTTTTATTTTTATCCACTCTCCTGAGTTTGTCTAGACAACTGTAAATCAAGGAAGAACCTCTCTAAGATTGTAAGATACAAGGCCTGGATTCTTTCTGTGGAAAGTGTGTACCTTTATGGGAGGAGGGGAGTGGCTTGGAAATGTGTGCTATTCTGTTGAGATGCTTTTCTTTCTATCACGCAGAGTTCTTTTTAGAGGGAAGCAAGAAAAATCATTGCCTCCTCCTGTAAAGGATTTCAGAAAGAAATTTCAAACTTTACATTGCAAAATAGGCTATTTAGTTGGTATGAGAAGAATCCATAAATGGGTAACTATTTTATTCCCTGTCAAGAGGCTGCCTCAAAAGCAAATGTTCCTTAATTTTGATTGATAGGATTATAGCATATCACAACTGAATGAGACATTAGAGAACAGCTGGTCCAAAACCTTTTATGTTACCAGTGTGGAAAATGAGGCTCATTTAAAGTAATGGTTTGTCTAAGACCACAAAGAATCTGGCAGTAAGTGGGCAGTAAGGTTTGTGTTCGTGATTCACAGAGCTTCTGGGTTTGAATTCTAGCTCAGCCACTTCCTGACTGTATGATCTTGGACAAGTCCTTTATCTTGTCTAATTTTATTTATTCAGTTGTGTCCTGAAGACCCAGTAAGTTAATCCATGCTCAGTGTCTGGAAAATAGTAAGAGCTCAATAAATAGGACTCCAGCCATCCAGGGATCACCCAGCTTTAGCTCAGAGAGTTTCCTGCTCCATGTGGCAAACCAATTATGCTTCTCCTGTTAGGCACAGTTTCCAGTTTCACTCGTTTATTCATAAGCATTTGCTGAGCACCTGCTATGCACTCCAGCACTGGAGACACCAAGGTGAGTAAAAAGTCCCCTTGCCCTTCTGGAGCTTGCTCTGTCAAGGGGAGTTAGACTCGTAAATAAAGTGATCAGAATAGAGGCATGCACAAGTCACAGAGGCTAGAAGAAAGGAGGGGGTCTCTCCTATCATGGGAAATTACTTTTAGGATGATTTTATTTTCATCTATTTATTGGAAGATGGCTTAGCATTCATTTATTGGCTGTACATGAAAAATGACTGTAAGGTATTTGGGCCAGTAATGTTCAGAAATTAAGGTTTCTAATGTTAAAAACATTGCTATCAATGTATACATTGAATACCCTTTAGGAGATCAGTGTTTTGGAAGTTGGAGGAACTAGTTCTGAGTCGTCAGTAACCTGACTATGCTGAAGTCAGGTAGAGTCACCTTTTACAGTAGGTTTAGCCACAACCAGGCAAGTAGGAGTTTATTCAGAGTCCATTTGTTGTTTGTCAGTTTTAAGAACAAGTTCTAATTAGGGAATGATTATCTCGGGAAACAGAAGCATGTTCTGAAAATTGTGGAGTGCTATGGGAGAACAGGAGATATAGAAGTTAATTTCATTTATTATCCCAGGACTATGGAAGACTTGACCTAGCTTTGAAAAGCAAAAATGGGGGATGTCCATTATGATGGAAAGGGATACCCTGAGTTAAGACTGGAGTTTTCTAAGTGGAAGATGAATGTTGGGGGCAGCACACAGCCTGATGTGGTTCTCTCATGAGCTGGAGGAGGTGCAGGAGGATGGGGCAGACTGGCTTAGGGGTGAAATTCTTAGGATTGTGAATATCATACCACCAAAGATTGACTCTGGACTTAATGCCACAGGGAATCGGGAGGCAATGTTCAGTGTGAGTACAAGAGCAAGCCTGCAATTATTATGTTGTCAATAAATTCTCTGCTCTTTGCATCTCTATGTTTTAAAGGACAGGGATGTTAAACATATTTAAACAATGGCAGATTTTTCTTGCCACAGTAGCTATTAGACATGCATACTTTAAAAGAGAGCATTTTATACAATGCCTTTGGAAAAATCTTATGGACGTACAATAGGGACCCCAATCTGATTATGGCTCTCAGGAATGTCACCTAAAGCATTTGGCTATACCCCTGTGTTGATTGATAATCATGTTGATCTGGCTGCTATGGCCTTGCCTTCTGATTGAATAATGGCATCCTCTGCCATTTCCAGGAAAAGAAATGACCAGGACCGGTCACATTATTGTAGATTTTTTGGGTGCAGATTCTCTTGAGGGCCCCATGTGGGAAATGAGGATTCTCTATCTTGTTTATGCTGAAGTCCAGGCATGAAACAGTCATCACAAGATGAAAATAGAGCAGTCGCTTTTTGCGATTAACTGGTTCTGGGATGTATTTGTGTAAGCAAATTAATGAGCTGGAAAGTCTCATTTTTACAAGTGCTAAATTGTGAAGACACTACAGGGACAGACGCTTCAGTGTTATTGATGTCTGTTCAAATGAGGGAAGGGAATCTCATGGAATACCAAGGAAGCCTTCTCATTTAAAATATGCCTTCTAACTGTTAGCGACATCATTTCAATCTCAGCAGAGGAGGAAATGGCAGAGAATATTTTTCATTTTGGCTGTTGCAGATTTTCCAAAATGCATGTATAAGTTACCAACTATGAAAAGGGTCTTATGAAAATTTTCTTTCCAAGATGGCTAAATTAAAACTTTGAAGTAGAATCTTTCTTGTCTCCCTCCCCCCATCCTGCCTTCCTTTCCTTCTTCCTTTCTTCTGATTCTCCCTTCCTCCTTTCCTTCCTACTCTCCTTTTCTTCTTCAAACATTTATTGAGCACCTGTAATTGTCAATCCCAATAGGTGACAAAACTCATAAGGATGGAAAATACAAGTCCTATTCTCAAGAAATTCATAGTCCATAGAGTAAGTGCATGCATAAAGTACATAAGAATGCAATCACAACACAACACAAGAAGTGATTCCATTCCAGTCATTATCAGCTCAAAGGAATTTTCCATTGTTATCTGGTGGGGGGAAGCACCTTAATTTGTCCTTTACCTTTTGAAAATGTCCAGGATTCTCCCAACAGAGCAGTTCATCCTCTGCATCCTCTGGTAAGTGTTTGATGAAATCAAGGTTGCTGAAGAAGGTCCCAATAGCCATTCTTCCAAAAAGCCTGGCCAATTTGATAATTCAGGAGAGTAAATGATTATCAGATCTTCATATCTGGCTTAATGGACCTTTTATGCTTATGTTTGCGTGTGGCAGTGCCATCCTGGAAATTTTTAGCTTTTCATATCAAATGAAGACCCAGTTTAGAAGAGCCTGGGCAAGACCCCCTCTCACAGAATTTCATTTCATGCAGGAGTGCAGAGTATCAACGTCCAGACTAGATCCAAATCCAGGCTGATTTCTGCTATGTGGATAGCGGTTATATCTTTAAGAGTTTTGGTTTAAAAGACATCTGGTGTGTTTGTTTAAAGTGCAGGCCCCATCGGTTACGCTGATTTTAAATGTCATTTCCCACATCACCTCCAAGCACCAAATTATTCAGTTCTCAAGCTTTTGAGGAAGCTAGTGTTACCCTCGTCTTACTGATACAGTCCCAGATTTGAGGAGGCTAAATACACAATTAACAGAGCCAGGAGGTGACTGAGTCTTAGTATGAAGAACCTGCAAGTCTCCCTCCTTCCAGTTCTGCTTCACCACAGGTGACATGGGGAGTAGGTTAAAGAGGAGGCAGACGTGGCATAAGTTTAGTGGCCACAGTGAATAGCCCCTGGCAGGCCATTAAGTGCCAGCTTGTGATACAGTGGGAAAGAAATAGGTCCTCTAGCCACCCAAGGGTTATATGGATCAGATATTAAAACAAGCAAACAAGCTTCACCATGCTGTTGAATCTGTCCATTCCATCATTTAACAAATATTTTTTTAAGTTTCTGCTATATGGAGGAAACTCTTCTAGGCCCTCTGGATATAGCCGTGAGCAAAAGAGACAAAAGTCTGCTTTCATTAAAGGAATATTCTAGAATTGCATGTCAGGCAACAAATAAGTATATTGTATATTAGGTAAGATGGAGATAAGTTCTGTGAAGGAAAACAAAGCCGATGAGGGTAGCAGAGGTGCTATTATTTGTAAAGAGCAAAGCCAAGGGAGGACTAATAAGGTGGTAGCTCGAGAGGGGAGGCAGTGAGTTGCATGGTCATCAGGGGAAAAGCTCTGGGCAGAGAGAATAGCTGGAGTGAAGCCCTGTGGCGGGGACCAGCTTGGTGGGTTTGAGTCACAGCAAGGGGGCCAGTTGGTGGGGCTGAGTGAGCACAGTAGGCAGCTAAGGAGATGAGGTCAGAGAGGTCACATAGCAGGTCACATGCTGACCTTGGGCTTTGGCCTGGTCTCAGAGGGCAAGTGGTTGTGGTTTGGAGCAAAGAGGACTGATGTGAGCTGATGTATTTCAGCAGGCTGTTTGCTGCATTGAGAGGGGGCTAAAGGGCCCTGGGCTGAAGCAGGGAGACAGGTCCAGGGGAGGCAGACATGATGCAAAGGACCAGAATGTTAATTCTCAAGACAAGATGTGTGATCCTGTGCAGGCATCAGCTCCTCCGGGCAGACGATGCCCACTGCCTCTTGTTCTATGTTCAGTCTTGGATGTTGGCATCTCACTGTTACCATATACTTTATGCTTCACTGCATTTATTACTTGAACTCTCTATGAGAATTCAAATCAAAAAATCAAATAGCCTAGGGCAAGTCACTTAAATTCTTTGGGCTCCTGAGTGCTCATTTTAGAAGGATGAGAGTAACATCTAATTTGCTAATCTTTTAGAAACATTCCAAGAGAGGTGTATAAAAGAAATGTGTTACTAGAAAACCACTATACAAAGTAGAGGGTCCCATCTGCTATATAACATTACTATTACTTTTCTGATGTCTTTACAGTAATCCTCATTCCATGAACACCAACGTGAAGTGTTTGCAACGTGCCTTTCCTTTGTCCTCCAGACTCTGATGTATCCTACTTTTGTCCCAGTTTTCTTTCACAGTGTCTTTCCCATTTGTCCTTCTTTTTTAGCCCCTGGAGCCCAGGTTCTTGTGGAATGATATTAGGCCACTGAAATGACCTCTTGGGGGAACCTCCCTGCCTCTTCTCTTATCTATTCATCCCATGGTCCCCACCCTTCCCCTGCATCACAACTTCTGTACAACACACCTGCATCCTCTTCTTCCATGGCATTTCTTTTGGTTGTGTTATATACATCTGATGGTTCCAGAACTACCTTACAATCCCCCACAATATCTCATTGTTCCTATTTCTGTGGTTTGGATTAACCACTTCTATCTAAAATATTCTCCCCTTCTTTGTTTCTGTCCTAAACTCTCCAGTCTTTCCTAAAACCTTTCCTGCTACTCCTACCTACTCTAATTCTTCACTCACTGAGCAACTAAATACTTATGTCCTATGATATTACTTACCTCTGTATATATTCGTATCTTATTTCCTAATATGACCATTTTTAGGTGACCCTTTGTCTGGAGCACAGTGCAAGATTCGTGGTTCCTAGAAGTATCTGCAGAGTCAACCTGGCTCTTCAAAGACAAAAGGAGACCTGGAGCTAAACAGAGTAGGTTTTAAGTCCCAGATCCCCTGACCATTGTCTGTGTGATCTTGGATAAATCTTTTAACATTTCTGAGCCTTCTTTTCTCCGCTTCGTCAGCTTTATATAGCAGTCCCCTTTATCCATGGTTTCAGTTGCCTGTGGCCAACTGTGGTCTAGAAGTGAATGATTCTCCTTCTGGCATATTGCCAGAACATGGAGAGTAGCCTAACTCTATGTCACGATGCCTGTGTCATTCACCTCAATTCCTCTCATGAGGCAGGCCTTTTATTATCTTACGTTATCACATGAAGAAGGATAAATACAGGACAATGCAATGTTTTGAGAGAGCATGTTCACATAACTGTTGCTATACTCGGTTGTTATAATTGTCCCGTTTTACTGTTTGTGGTTGGTAACATCTACTGTTTGTGGTTGTTAATAGTAAGATGCCTAATAATTACCATAGGCATGTATGTATAGGACAGAACATAGCATGTGTAGAGTTTGACACTGTCTGTGGCTTCAGGCATCCTCTGGGGGGTTCAGAAGTGATCCTCCATGGGCAGGAGGATAGAGCAACTGGAAAAGTAGCTGCCATGTGGATTTGCTCTGAGGATTAGAAATACTTATGTCAAGTGTCTACCCAGACTGGCCACAGAAGTAAATGCTCAATAAATTATAGCTATTGCTTTAATGTTTACTGGTATTATCACAAGTATATATAACCGTTACTGGTATTATCATAAAATAACTGTCACTTGCCATCAGTGTGAACTTAAAGAGACTTTTTTGCCAGGAAAAGCTTCTCCACTATTAGGTTGAGAGAGTTGAACTAGATCAATGGTTTTCAAATGCTTTAAAACTATGTCACTTCTACTTCTGTTATAAAATCTCACTTTATTCTCTAGTGTTATTTCAAATAAAAAGTAATTCAATGTTGCGTTTTACAAAGGATGCAACCATTGGCATAAAATGGTTCTTTCTTTTAAAACCGCATCCCAAAGGTAGAACTCAGAAGACTAGATATTCTCTCATGCCCCTTCCAGATCTAATACTTGCCCTAATTCTGTGGCTTTTGAGGGGGATATAAGTTCATTTATGTCTATTTTTTCTGTCAGGAAATGATACTAGACTTTGGTTGACTGGCATTTTTTGCCTCTTCAAAAATCTCGTTTTACATGAAAACCATAATTGCATCATTTAAACATTTATGGGGACCCCTGGGGTTTCTTCTTTTCTCTCGGTTATTTTCTTGGATTGGTACAGCCCTTTTCTAAAGAAAATCAGCCACGTTTTGACAGTGAGTAGCTCCCTCTCCTAGCGTGTGCTACGGATAGTACCAGTCTTCAAGTTCAAAGCAATGGGAAATGTTGGCTCTACAGGATAGGAAAATTTACACACGGTAAATACTATTGATTTCCCTTGTCTGGAGATTAATTTAGAAAAAAGAGTCTGTTATTAGTATGAAGGTGATGTGCGATGATGGAGAAAGGAAGGAGGGGGATCAATACTGGGAGCCACCATTAATGTACTGCTGTCACTATCATTTTGACAGGTTTACAATCAAATGCCATTGATTTCTCATCAGCTTTTCCAGCTGGCTTCAGAAGGTGAGCTTGCTGGGTTTTGAAAAATAAAGACTGTTGCAACAGACATTTTTGTTCTAGCTTTTGCACCCAGAAAGGAGTGCTTGAGATGTGCTGAGTCAGCCTTCACTTTCTGTGTATTGTTACGCATCGCACCTATGGCCTGACAGCCAGGAAGGGAATTTGTATGTATGAAGGGAGGTTTGTGTGCTGCCCAAGGTAGGCATCCTCAGAGGAAGGAATGGTGTCGCTTAGAGAATGGGACTTCCCCAGAGTAGCAGCATCAGAACAAGAGAGAGGGGATTAGGCACTCAGGTGGGACCCAGGACGTTCGAGTGGAGGCGAGGAGTAGAGACCAAGAATCGCTGAGCACCTGCCATGTACTGAAGCTTTACACGTGTGATCTCCTTTCATGCTCAGATCCTCCAGGTTGCAAAGAATTCAAGTTCACAGAGTTCAAGTAACTTGCCCAGGTTTGCACACCTGGAAAATGCAGCTGGGATCTGTTCAAGGATTGTTTGCAATTATTTCTATTTCCCTCTAGATGTTTTAGCTCATGCACATGTTTGCTCTCAGTAATACGTGGTGACTTGCCAGGTGCCCCAGTATAAGGGACTTACATGAATGGGAAAAGTCATGAATCTTGGCCTTTATACTGAAGTGGCTCAATGCTCTACTTCCTGACTCCTGATCCCAGCTGTGTATACCTGCTACCCGTAATGGGTGTCTCACTGGACTGAGCACTCTAGCCTACCAGGGGGTGATAATGGTTTTAGATCTCGATCTGCATATTCACAGAACAGCAGTGACAGCAAAGGCCATGGACTTATCCTGTATACACTGCTTCTAGGTACTAACGGGAATTTTCTGCCCCTTGAATACATTTTTTCCCTTGTGAACCTAAGTGTGTTACTTGAAAGAAATTGTTCTATTCAAGTACCTCTCCCTTTTGGTAGCTTTTTCAAAATTCACATTTGGATAGATTTTTAGTCTTAAAATAACTAAGAAAACCCAGTTCTAGGTCATTAGCATGGATGAACTATTTCTGTGCTACAGGAGTGAGGAGGACTGACCTTGGCTTCAAGAGGATTAACTCGTTGTGTTCTCCTCTTGTCTCTGATGCTAAATTACTGTGTGACTTAGGGTAAATCCCTTCCTCTCTGTAAGCATCACTCACTTCATCTATAAATGAAATGATGGGCGTGGAGCACAGCAGTGTTCTTGAACCTGGTTAGAGGGAAACAGGAAGTTTTGGTGCAATGAAATTGCACTGAAATGCACTGAAATGATTATAATTCCTCTGTACTAACAGGAAAGATTTTTCTAGTAGAAAGTATTCTATATTTATTCATATTTCTGAATCTCAAGTGGGATACCACATAAAATAATTTTAAGAAATTACATATAAGTGGGAGAAAAATAATCTAGGTCTACCTACCACATAGAAAGTAAAAGTGAGCCTGCCAGGCTGAGTAAAGACACTTGATATCAGGTGTGATATTAATCAGCTTTTTTTTTTTTTTTTTGTATTGCCTGCCAGCAGACAAGCAATAGAGCTAAAATTTGAAAATTTGTTCAAAGAAGTGTTGTAATTGAGAAATTCTATTCAGTAACTTTTTTTTTCTTCTGCGAAGACTAGGGAAAGACTTCATGGGTTTTTTAATATTATATGATGTGATAATGTTTGTGGGGTATCTCATTCATTGCTTGACTCTTAGTAGAAACTCCCTTCGGGTTATCTCATTTGACTTTAGAGGCAGATTATCTCTGTTATCTCTGAATTCCTCCAAAATGAAGTCTGAGAACCAAGAGATTAGAGGTATCTCTAGATCCCCGCCAGAATTGACATTCTCTCATTCAAGGGTTATTTTCCTCTAGGGTGATAAACCAAGACTCCTGGGAGCTCAGAGTAGGGCTACTATTGAAGTGTGGATTTGAAGATGGGGATGGCGACGGGGATATGTCAGTTAAGCAACTGTCAAAATTTTACCCATGAAGGCATTGACTCAGTCCATTGATCACGTGAAGGCAATTCTCTCTGGCATTCCAAGTTCTGTGATGTCTGGTGATAATAGGCAATGCCATCTGTCAGCTCTGTAATTGGGCCCCGAATCTATGTGAGATTACTTAAAGAGGGAAGAGCCGAAACAGAACTTTGCACTGAAGTAAACCTAGGCATATACTGTTTGAAGGGTATCTCACTAGGCTTTGGGATGATATAAAGTTGAATATTAGCAAACTTCTTACCCTCAAGGAAAGATACTCTAGTGGTGGATACTCGTGTGAATACACACATGTACACCTAAGGCCGGATACGGTAACTACCCCCAACACAGGCACAGAGTACACAGGGCAGGACATGTTTATCTTGATACAGAAGGAGCACAGAAATGTCTCCTTGTTGACACTTGTAATTACTTTTTGGACTCATCGTTTCTGGAGAATTCCTCAACTTTCTGTAACCTAGGTCTTGCTGTCTTCATTCCTTTGAAATGCCTCACAGAGGAGATACTAGTGATCTATTTTCCAGATCCTGGAGAGTTGTTTTTTTGTTTTTTTTTTTTTTTTTAGAAATTATTATATTTGCACTCTCTATCTTTTTGATTCTGAAAATTGTGAAATATCTTTTTCACTTGGCGTCTATGACACCATGCTTAATAATTTTTTGAATTATAATATTTTGTATTAAAAAGTAGGGGATACATTCTGGTGGTATTTTCCCTTTAATATGAGAAATATTGATAAATTGTTACGCGGCCTCTAACATTTTCTGAACTTCATGACTAGCTGTTGCTTAGCTATATTGACGAGTCCAATTGTTAGGACCCAACTATCTTATGTAATGGACTTAGTGTCTTTTAAAAGTTTCTAAAGAGGTTAAATAAAAATTCTTAAGCTAAGTCACATTGATAACTAATGCAAAAAGGCTCATTTTTATTCCTTAAAATATTAAATTCAGATAAGTTTTATTTGCTTATTACATATTAATGAATATGGACTTTTTAAAGGTAATGAAACACTTTGCTTTATCGCACTCATATTTATAAAGTCATTGATCATGTTCATAACCTCAGTGTAATCACCAGTATTTTCATTGTACCAAAGAAGGATGAGTCAGAGAAATAAAGAATGATTTTGTCATAATGAAAAGTCTCCAAATATAGGGAAGCTGAGCTAGAAACAATTAGCCTGCACCCATAAAAATGTCTTAGATAAAATGTTGCTGTTCCCTCAAATAGAACAAATACAAAAAAAAGGGGGGGGATGTGGAAATGTAATTTATTCATTTTTGCACATTGCAAGAGAAAGCCTGATGTTGTCATTTGTTCCGTCCTTTTAGAAACACTGTCCATTCTATTTCTGGCTGATTGTTCTGGTTCATCATTTACCAAGTTCTCCCGTGTACAAGTCCATGTAGGTACTGGGCTTGTGTAAACCTCAAACACAAAGGAAAACAGAAGATTTCAGACCAATACTCAGTGTGGCTTCCTAGATGTTCAATAAACGTTCATAGGAAACATGGAATCTATTGACTACACATACATAGTTTAATTTCTTTTAAATGCTCTTTAAAATTGTGTTTTTAAGTAAAGTTTTAAATACTTCTTACTCTATTTAGGTGGGTCTACTCATTGGGGTTTTCAAGGAGTACCCCCACCTTGACAAGACACATCAGATTTCCAGCACAAGAACACTCCTATTGCTTTCTCAACATTTACCTGTTAGACGCCAAATCTTTGGAATTTATTTGTTCAGTATTTTCACCCCCGTCTCTGTTCCATCATGTCTTGAGGGTTGGGCTTATTGTTCATCTACTATTTACATCTTCCTTTCACTCTTTACCTGCCTGTAGTTTTTTTTTTTTTTTTATTTCCTTTTCTCTTACTTGCCATTTTCTCTCCTTTTGGTTCTTGCTGTGCTTTAACTCTCTGAGATATGCACTCCTGCATGTGCCCCAACAGCCAGCCAAGGAATAAGCAATGTGGTTACAGCATAAGGCAGAGGAAGTGATGGAGATCTCACTGGGACGGGAACCAGCCTAGCAATCTTTTCCCTAGGACCCAGCTCTCTGAAAAATGGTTTCTGCCTATTCAGAGTCAAGGGTTCTGAATTACAACCTCCTCCTGGGGCCCAGGGCTATCAGTCCAGGGGAGCGAGTAGGGCTGTTGCTCTGCCAGGATTCCTGCAGCCAGAGCAGAGAACTGGGAGAAGCTGGCATTGAGGAAGCCAGGAGGTTCTGCTTCTTCCAGTGTTGCCTGAGCAGGTGTCTGGGGTCTTAGATCATCAACACTGTAGCTGATGTCCCAACTTCCAAGAACGTGGGATGGTGTGTCTTTCTTTATATTCCATACGTATATTTGTGTGCATTGGGTGACTGAGTATACATGTGTGTATGCACGAGTGTGTCCAGACATACTTCTGTGTGGGTGGGCATGGGAACACGTATGTATGAGTTGCACAGATTTGAGGATCTATGTACATGTTTTGGGGAAAGCATTATGTATGCTGAGAGCATTCCATAAATATTTGTAGAGTGAATACATTATTCCATGTATTCAATTCCATAAATATTTATGGAATAGTTTGATGCTAATTAGAATTATAATAAGTGGTAATAATGTAAACAGGGGAAAACTTCCACTAGAATATTTGTGGAAAGAGGGGTTTTCCCTAATATGCATTCAGGAATTATCCATGAGGCAGCTACTTTGTAGAAATCTAAGGCCTTCCTTGCTCTTGTCGCTTTGGACCTATGCTTACTTTCTACCGCTCACAACCTGGAACTCTGGGCCATTGTTTTCCAGTAGACGTTGCTACTGGCCTCATCAGAGGTGTTGGTGTAGAAGACCACCTTTCTTAATTCCTGGGCCCTTAATTTTGTATAATTCTACTAATACAATTGTGTTGTGTTGCCTAAGACTTTTTTTTCCTGAAGGTTTAGGGATAACTGAAAGGAATTATAGCATTGGGAGTAAGACTCTGAATGTTAGATATAAATAGATTGTTTTCAGTAACCAGTATGAAAATAAGCTATATCTCAGAGAGCTATCCACTTGTAATCCCACAAAGTGTCGGTTTCAGTCTCCCCCTAGGATACCCCCATATCTACTTCCAGAGACCAGTCTCACTCTAGAGCCATCCTCCTCCTGCCATTTCAGCAAATAGCAGCCACAATTATACAGAAGAGTTCACAGTTCCCAAAGCCCGAGTTGCTTACTCACTCACGACCGACTGCATATGGGACTTCTGTAAAAAAGTTCAAGGCTGGCCACTTCTCACATCTCTCCTCCACTATGAAATAAACATACACACCCCTGGGGTGCCTGGGTAGCTCAGTCGGTTAAGCATCTGACTCTTGGTTTCAGCTCAGGTCACGATCTCATGGTTCTTGAGTTCAAGCCCCACATTGGTCTCTGTGCAGACAGCACAGAGCCTGCTTGAGATTCTCTCTCTCTTTCTCTCTCTCTCTCTCCCTCTCTCTGCACCTCCCCTGCTCATTCTCTCTCTCCCTCCATCTCTCTCTTTCTCTCTCTCTCAAAATAAATAAACTTAAAAAATACATACATTCTTCTTGGGGTCTTCTGGGCCTTTGGGGATAAACCTTGGGTTGAACACCCATTCCTACCCACGCAGTGCACGCATTACTCCCAGGACAGACAATAATTCTCAGAGGCAGTACACCCTAAATAAATACAAGAGAAACTTTTCCCTAAGGGAATGGTGATTTTTTCCTGGTCCTAAGGGGGATGATGTTTTCCATTACTGAGCAATTTTCCTTCCCCTTCTTACCTTCTCCCTTTTCCTGTCATACATCTCGTCCATGCCAAGGGACCCACTCAAACTTATGAAATGGGGCTCATCAGAGTCTGATTCCAAAGAGCTGTCTTTTATCTCCAAGCATTCCCAGTTAGCTCCACAAAGACCAGGAACATGCTTTCAGTGTATAGTTTCTGCTTTTTCTTGGGCCAGACCAAATTCTCCCTGTGGGCTACTGTCCCTCCTCACCTGTGACTTATGAGGGGATGGGAGAGGCATAAAGGTAGATTCCCTCTCTGTGTAGCAAGCCCTTGGGAAACAATGGGGAGTAGAAGCACTTCCCATTATGATCATAATTTCATCTTAATTCACATAACAGTTTGTAATTTACAAAGAATATTTACCATGCTCGCACCTGAGGTTAAAATTTACAATGAATGAATGAATGAATAAATAAATAAATAACCCTCATAAAATAACTCAGTAGTTTCTCATACTTTGTCTCATGCAATGGATTATCTGGGACCTATATAGCACTAGCAACTCTCCCTCCAAAAGAGCAAAGGAAGACTCATTTAAGGCTCTTGGAGTATGTCTTGGTGGAGAGATATTTGAGGGGTTACCACCTTTCCCATCCACTTCTGAGGACAGTCACATAATATCTCATCAAGCTGTCTGTCCCTTTATTGGCAGTTTTGACTTGACCTTACAGCTGTGCATCTCAATTATCTCTAATCCATATGCTGTTAAGATGCTAATGGGAAGAAAAAATGTCATTACCTGAAGAGAAGTCCTACAATCCCCACTTTTCATTCTGTGCAATCATCTTGCTCACTTTCCTTCTGAGCCACATGGAAAGGCAAAGGGAACTGAGTGCCCTTGTTTTACTTCATAGAAGGTCACCGGTTAGATACATGAAAGGATGCATTTCCCCCTTTAAAAATAAGGCTTTAAAGATATTTAAATTATCCATGTTGCTTTCTACAAGGCTCCGTTATGTAAAACAGCATTAATGATTGTGTAGTATGAACAAAACTATAGCAAGCCAGACACACAGGGAGCAGAAATGGGAAGGATTTTTATGAGATTTATAAATTTTGCACCTTTATATATTTAATAAAAAGCTTGTGTCTAAATTATGGGAATGTTCTTGAGAATGAGGCATGGGTTTTGGAACCTTTACTATCTGAGGATATTTTAACTGCAAAATAATAACTTGACTGGAACTTCTCTTTGAGTGGATAAGTAGTAAAAATGACAAGGGGCATTCAGAGATGTTTTCATTGTATCCATTCGTCATCTGAAACTTTAATATAGTCAGGATTTACTGAAAGAATAACATACTCCTATATATTAAATGCTGGGAGTGTTATAACTTTGAATGTTCTTGGAAACTATCTATCCAATTACATATGTTCCTTCAGAAATTCAGTGGAGATTACTGGCCTCGTACTTGATAGAAGTGATTTCAGACTGTTCCTTTTTGCAGATAATGACTTCTGTGTTTCCTTTCCCTTTCATTCCAGTACAGCTAGCTTATGGGTTAGTTATAACTCTGAAACATGGTTATGGGGCATTTTCTGAGGTTGGCGAAAAGCTCCAGTTGAGAAGAAAAATATCAGAAACCATTTGTTGGGTGGCATATGTATCTGAATAACATGGCCAGGTCAAATTCAGCTAATTAATACATCATTGTGTACTGAAAAGACTATCAAGTTTGAACTCAAAGCAAGAACAATAACAACAACAAATACAATAGCATGTGCGTATGAATCTTGGCCATGCCCTTAATTCCGTAGCTTTGACCCCTAGTCCTTCCCTGAGTCTCAGGGTCCTCAGTGAAAGATGGCAAATTGTGTAACAGCATCATTTTTAAGATAATTAGGCGGTGAATATACCAAATATCAGTGTATTATAAATTACAATTACCCATTATAACCATAATTTGTTAACTCAAATAGTATTAATTGAGGTCTTTCTGGGTATTGTGTTTTAAGTACTGCATCAAAATAAAAAGATAAAAAAAAGATACCATTTTTGCTTTCAAGGATTTTCTGGGCTATAATATTAATGGTCAGCATTTATAGCACACTGTGTGCCAATAGTGGGTAAAGCATAATTTAACAAAGAAACAGGAATAAAAAGACACCACATACAACAGAGCCTTTGTGTGGGCTAATTATAGGAGCTGAGTTTGTATCTGGACTTAACCAGGGTTCTTGATGGATGCTTCAGAAACCCCTAAAGACTTAGCACATCTAAGGGTCATATTCCTCTATTCCCTAAGGAGGAGACCCTAGCAAGGATCTATAAACTTACACTACCTGCTGCTTGAATATATTTCAGGGCCCCACAGTGGCTACAGTTAGGTCTGCCTGGGCATAGCCAAACTCAATTGCAGGAGATGTTTCCTCACGAGCTCTAAGGGAGCGTCTGGATTGTCTCCAGTATTGTGCAGCCTGCAAAACCCAAAAGCAAAGGTGGCCATGATAGGGACTGGTAAGTCTTGTGCCTAGCAAGAGAGAGTATGATGGCTTCTTGAAAATAATTTCTCATCTAAGATTCTTTAGAAACTAAGTATCTTAATCTAGAAGCCAGATATGTTAGAATCTGGTTAAATGCCATTGAGTTGGTGATTGATTCAGTGTACTGTCCTGAGAAAAACATGGATTCAGGGGTGGAAATTATTTAAATTTTTACAACAAACTGTGTGTTGGGTATTATTTTTATCATTTTAAAGACTACAACCTAGAAGCTTAGAGAAACTAGGTGTATATGTTCATATGTTCTTATGGTTTATGCAGCTGGGGTTCTAGTGCAGACACTATTAACCACAACATAAATACTTAAATTTGAGGGTGAAGTCAAGAGCACCAGATTCTGCCTTGGAAAGTTCCACTGGGGAGGTGATTTGCTTAAAGGAACAGTGAAGAATGAGGAGGCATCCTCTAGGATTGAGAATGGCTTTATCAGGGTGAGGGATCCCTCCACCACGGGGGTGGGGGAGGCTGGGGAGGGAGGGGCTGTGAGCAGGTGAGGAACACTGTCAAGTCCACGTGCTACCCGGAGGTGTGCATCACAGGGTATCCAGACCAGCCTAGGCAGACCTTGGTTCGCCATGTTAAAGATTCCTCCTTTATCCTGTAGGAGGTGGGGATTCATCGGAGGATTTTCAGTAGAAGGACAAGCCTTGAAGACTGTAAAAGAGTGAGACTTGAAGCAGGGCATCCCACGGGGTAGTTGAAGCACTGGAGGATAAATGAAATGGCCGACGACTGCAGTTCCTCCTTACATTTACGCAATGGCATAGCCATTTGTAAATGGGTATAGGATGCTTAAATAGCAGGGAGGGGGCTAATGAGTACTGGAGGAAGTGAGAGGGACTCTGTTTTTGACCATCAGGAGGGGCTTGTTCAATTGGTATCAACTGTGATGTTACTCTTCTGTCGGAAGGAGTGTGAGTCACCGTTGGGTTTCCGCGCAGGTACATGCACGCATGCGCGCTCCCATCCTACCCACCCAGAGGGGGGCGTGGTGTCAGCGTATGCTGAGACAGAAGGCCTCCAAGGCCTCCAAGGCCTCTCAGAAATAAGTGTGCCTAGCATTTCAAAAGATCACGTTTATATAAAGGAGAGATGACAACTCTACATTAAAGTGCGTACTTGATACAATTACAGATAGAAACAAAATTGTATTGTTATTCTGTGCTTTCTTAAAGAGAAATCACAATTCCCTCGTAGGTTATGTGGGACACGAGTGGCGGATAGCACACAGATCACCGCAGGAGCTGAGCAATGAAAAGAGAGAACTTTTTTTTTTCTTTCCAGTTAAGGATTTTCAGTGTGACTTAGAATTATTAAGCTTGCTTAGACCACAATAAATATCAGTTAGCTGGAAGCCTAAACACCAGATACATCAAACAATGGAATTGTTCTCACTAATGTCCTTGTTGTAATTGAAAAATATCTATGATGCTTTAAAATGACTTGTTAATGGCAATCACAAGATAAGGGAGGCCCTGGGTGAAGTCACTGACAATCCAACCCAGACTACTTTATGGAGTAGTTGACTGGTTTACTATGGAACGACCAACAGGCCCAGCTCCAGTTCCATAGCAGTGGCTAGAAAAAGTGCCCAACAGAGCAATTTGCTAAAGGACCCATTCACCTGCTTAGTTAACCAAACAAGAAAAAAAAAAACACTTTTTTATTAACCACTTAGAAAATATATAGCAATTATTTGTGTTTCGTGGAGTCTAGCCTCACGTTTTATGCAATTTTTGCATTATATTTTGTGAAGTTTGAATTTCACTGTAATGCATCGCATGAATGTCAAGGATTTTAATGAATGCATGGGCTCATTCTCTAAGTGCATTTTAAATCCAATCTTCTGCCTTCCCTGCTTCTATTAGTTCATGAATTTAATTTCTTGAATAGGGGGAAACTGAGGGAGTTGTAGTGTGTACGTCAGAATTTAGAGCTTGGGAAAGGTTTTGCACTAGTGGCTTTACACGCTCACGGTGCTATGCATTCATCACTCAGACACATACACACCCATGCCCATGTAGACAAGCCCAGGAGGCTTTTCTTTGTTCTCAGATAGTCTTTGCAACTCATTGTTTATACAGAGTAAAACGACACTGTGTTTCTCATCTCAAATGACCCTCATCAAGATGCGATACAGAAGTGGTGTATCTCCATCACAGCCTCCATTGGTACTGTGTAATTTCTGTGTCATTAAAAGATGAGAAATTGAGTTACATTACCCGATGTAAGCTTGCAGACAGAATCTATATATTTCAGAGCACAGACCAAAATAAAGATGTATTTCTAATTTCAGATACCTAGTCTCTTCTTAAGTTCTTAGTGCTTTGTAGGCAAATGTATGGTCTATTCCTTACACACAGTCTACAGTGCCGTAATATATTTGTCAGCCTGACTAAGGAAGTCAGGTCTGCGTGGATGGGGGCTTGAGTGTACATGTTTGTGTAAGATGTGTGTATGTGTCCTGATTTGGTGCGTGTGTGATATCTAGAGATAAAGGAGTAGAATATTGCCAATCTTGGCACACTATTGAAATGGCACCACCCCTTTTCTTTCACTCACATGACTAATTCAGGAAATCAACTGGGTAGAAAAGGCAGTAACCTGGATTGAAAATCCACTAGGTGAAGGAAACCTTTCCTATTCTTTATGAAATATTTAACATTTGTGACCTGCCCGAGAGGTGAAATTCGCCATATAAAAAATTAGAAACCAAAGTATACTTAACATTAGCTGTCCTCTGAGAAACTAGAACCATTGTAATTTTATAATTGGGTTAAAGGAAACTTGTTTATCTTTTTTTAATTTTTTTAAGCGATTCAACAATTCAACAAATTGGTCATTGGATGAATCACCGAGCTAGTGATTCTTGGTGAATTGGTGATTTTGAGAGATGATCTTGCTAGCAACATTTTAGATGTATGTTTACTACTGTTTACATACCTGAGTAGATAACTCCTTGAAATCATTTGCGGATACCATGGATTGGAAATCTAGAAATACATCTTGTGCAGGAAGAAGAGCTAAGGAACAAAAAGGAGAAAGAGATAGCAGTTGAATTAGGAAAGCAAAATTTACGAGAAATTATCAGCCCACTTCTGCTTATGTCTCACTGGCCAGAATTTTGGCACATGGTCAATCTTAGCTGCAAGAGAGTCTGAGAAATGCAAGGGGTTTTTTTGTTTGTTTGTTTTTTATCTTGTCCCATTACCCTCCTCAAATATAACTGGAGTTATGATCAGAAGGAAGATAAGGAACTTGGATACTGGAAGAGCAACTAGTAATGTCTGTCTGTCAGAGTTGAATGTTCTCTTCCTTAAACTCCTCACTTTTTTAGTTCATTACTCTGCTGGATTTTTTTTTTTTTTTAAGTTGTTGTCCCCTTTTCTCTCCCACTGAGTTCTATTTTACTTAGAACTATAGCAGTTCAGAGGAGAAGGACTCAGGATCATCTGATTCCACCCCCTTTATTTCACGGATGAGAAAAGTGAGGCTCAAGAGTATAGTTACTTGCCCAAAGTTGCATAGTAAGCTACACAAGAAGGAACGGGCACAGAGACCCGGCTAGCGTTCACCTATCAGAGCAGTCTGCCTCTGGGGGGTGAGGAAAAACGTCAAATGCACGGGTTTTTGCTTTTATTTTTCCCAATCTTTAAATTTTAAATTATTTGCACTTCTAGAATTCAATTTCTAGCTAGCCAAGCACAGTTGCAACCCATTGCCAGTCTTTTTTTTTTTTTTTTTTTTTTTTTTCTCCTTAATGCTTCCTACACACTTTGTTATGGGATCATGCAGCTGCCATAATGGGAAGGGGAGTTCAGAGGGATTTCTCTTCACCTGCTACTCAAAAAGATTAAAGGCCAGGACACCAAGGCGGCTCAGTCAGTTAAGCATCAGACTCTAGCTTTTGGGTCAGGTCATGATCTCACAGTTCCTGAGTTGGAGCCCCACATTGGGCTCCACGCTGGCAATGTGGAGCCTTCTTGGGATTCTCTCTCTCCCTCTCTCTGCCCCTCCCTAGCTTGCTCTCTCTCTCTCTCTCTCTCTCTCTAAGTCAATAAATAAACTTAAAAAAATTAAAGGCCAATATTAAAAATAACCTCACAGAATACCACCCAAAACCTTTGCCAGAAAAATGTCCCAAATAAGATTTGCACCCTTCCATTCGAATATAAGATTTTTTTTAACTTTAAAGATTATTGCATAAAGGCTACGTGATAGAGGAGGAAGGCTCTTACAGTGCCTTCCATGAAATGAGTGATCTCATGCAGGTCATTTTCTTGCTCTCTCTTCCTTCTAAAGTTAGAAGAGGTTGCAATGGAATGAGGACCTCAGCTTTGGTTGCACATTGCAGTCACAGCAGGGCACTTAAAATTATTAATGTCTCTATCTCCTCCCCACCCCTGCCAACTATTTTGATTTTATTGGTTTTCAGTCTAGGGCACACTTATTAGCAGTCTTTGTAAAGTTGTCTAGGTGATGCTGACATATAGCCAGAGTTGAAACCGACTGGGCTGTAATAAGCACTTATCTTGCCACTCAAAGTGTGGTCTCCTGACCAGTAGCATCCTATAACGCGGGGGTTTTGTTAGAAATGCCGGGATTTTGGGTCCCTCTCCAGACCTGCTGAATCAGAGTTTGCAAGAATCTCAGGTGATTCAGTACACTGTGAAATTTGCTAAGTGCTGCTGATTTCGTGATTCTATAATATTGGGTTGCTTCCTTGCTCAAAATCCTTCAGTTGCTCCCATGCAGTCTAAATTCCTCAACCCGGCATGTAAGGCTCATCTTAATCTAACCCAGCTGGCATCTCTGCCACCATTTCTCCCTTTGTGTGGTCTGATCTCGAGGGACCTCTGTTTTCTCGTTGCCCACCCAAGCAGCCCTTGGTTTGTTTTTGCGTGGCTAACATGGCTCCCCGGTACTTGCCCAGCCATACACCTCAAAGTCCAGCCAACGTTGGCTTGCCTGGCCCACCATGCATCACTAGCATTTTTTCTTTCTGCTCTTATTTGTAAGTTGTGGGAGTTTCCTGGAATTGTTACTGATGGGGTTTTAGAGTGGTGGCAGGGGTTCAGAGCCAACGGCCAAGAAAGAATTCCTGATGATGTCTTTGGTGCAAAAAAGATGATTGTATTAAAGGGGGACCCATAGGCAGAAAGAGCTGCACCAGGGTTGTGAAGAGTGATTGGTTATATACTGTGGAGTTGGGGGAGATAAAGTCAAAAGGAAGTTCCTTAAAGGGATTTCCATATACTAAGGAAGACTCACAGATTACTGGAGGCCTAGGCATTGTCAAGCTAAGGTTGTTTTTCCCTCTAGAAAAGCATTAACATTAAGACAGTAGGGAGTTCTGGAGATTAGGCTATTGATAAGATTGCCCTTTTCTTGTAATATTACTAAGATACTTGTAAACTGATGGAGACTATCAGTTTAACCATTTGTTTTCGGTCCTTTCCTTTGTCCTGGGGTAGCCAGGAGTGACTGAGGAATGTCACACATGTCCCACCTGGGGAGGGGATGTGCTGGTTTGTGCTTGGCTCTCAACTTGCCTTATGATCCCTCATCATTTACTATTAGATTTCTTTTCCTTACCTCTCTGCTTAGACCGAAAGGTCCTTTAAGACAAGGATCATATCCCGTTCATCGTTGAATCCCAAGTGCATGCTTGAAAAATATGTTGGATATCATATAAATGTTTACTATCAAGGCTTTGCTGCAGGGAAAAGACCAGTGATGTGGGAGTCAAATGGGGTGGATTTTATAACCCGTGATGGTGTGACCTTCTCTGGGTCTCAGTTTTCTTATATAAAAGAATTTAGGTGACTTCCATCTCTGACAGTCTGAGTCCAGGACTTTGCTGGGAACCGGTGTTATCTAGATCATGGTCTCTAATGATTGAGTCCTTATGGATCTACCAGGAACAGCACACACATGTGAAGAGTTTTTAATTCATTCAGTCCTTCATGTGGGCTTTAAATACACTAGCTTATCTTGTCCTTGAAAATAAGCACTGCCACTAGGTCTGTAGCTGAAAGAAATCAGGATGAATTCAGTAAGAATGGGGCAGCTGAATGAGTGAGAAACTGAAAACCCTTGGCTTGGTCTTTCTGTTACCTTGTGTGGTTTTCAAGGGAATTGTGATCTTTTGTCTCTTAAGGATGTGGTTTGGGATCGACTGGAAATGGGTGGGTTTTTGCCCCTGCGGACCTTTCTGCCCTTACACAGCTATCTGGTTAATGGAATGAGCCTGCTTCACAGCCCTTTTGCACATTACCTTTTGCACAGCCCTTACACACTACCATTCTCATCCGGCCCCCATGGCAGTCCTGTGAGGGGGACATACAGGGATTAGGGTTGTTCCAAATTGGAGCCGAGGAAGCAGGCTCAGGGAAGTGAAGTGATTTCTCAGTCATTTGCAGTAGTTTTCAAATGGCTGCTTTCGATGCCATCTGCTTCAGAAGCACCTGGGGTATTTATCAGCCCTGCTCCTCGGCCCTACCTGAGCCAGAATCTCTGACTGGGGCCCAGGATCCTGCTGGTGACAATCCCCTGAGACCATTCTTAAGCATATTGAAATTTGAGAACCACCTTGCTAGGAAATGTTCTGGGTCCTTTTAGAGAATGAATGCAAGACTCGGGATGATGACATTGTCTCCCTTCCCCTGGGAAGACTCAGAAATTGGGTGTGTTATCACAGTCACCTGAGGAGCTTTTAAGAAAGGTCACCTCACTAAGTGCCACACTAGGCCAAGTGATGCAAAGTGTCCGTGAGCAGCCTGGGAATCTTTATTTTTAAATAGTTGCGTAGGTGACTTTGGTACTCAGCAAGGCTTGGGAACGGCCAAGTTGAAAGCGGACTGGAACGTTTTCAAAAGGCTTCAGTCAGCAGAGAGAATAGTTTGTGATCGGATAATCGGATGCATTTAAAATGGAGTCTCCCACAGGCTGTCTCTGCCTACCTTCCACTCTGTCTCCTCTGGAAAAGCCTTTTCCCTGGTCAACAGAAGTACACTGAGCATGTCCAAACTCCTTGAAGTCTTTTCAGAAGAGAGCAAAGCTGACGGAGTTTTCCAGATTCTGGTTTTCTGTCTGAGGCTCTGCCACTCAGGTCGTGCTCCCACTGTAGGGGCCCGAGCAACATGCAGGCTGGGGCCTTGGCCAGCGGCTTCTGGGATAGGACTGCCAGTGTCCACCAGGCATAGCATGAGATAAAGAATAGAAACAACAAGCCCCCACCTTTTATAGCACTTTCCATTCACAGAGCACATTCACATTTTTAAAATCTCATCATTCCCCACAGCGGACCTGTGATGTAGATGTCATACGCATACGTGACAGAGGATGAGAGGAAGCCAGGAGAGGGGACATGCCCTGCTCAGTCATGGTTGTTGAATCACAGAGCTGAGCAGACGACCCAGAGGTCTGGTTTCAGCCCCATCGCTCTCTCCACCGTGCACATCAGCCACTATGTTCCCTCAGTAACCCTGATGAAGCGGGTGTTTTGTTCTTATTGGCATACAGTAGAACTGTAGTTAGAAGTGATAAGCCCAGGGGCGCCTGGGTGGCTCAGTCGGTTGAGCGTCCGACTTCGGCTCAGGTCATGATCTCGCGGTTCACGAGCTCGAGCCCCACGTTGGTCTCTGTGCTGTGAGTTCAGAGCCTGGAGCCTGCTTCAGAGTCTGTGTCTCCCTCTCTCTCTGCCCCTCCCCCACTCACACTCTGTCTCCCTCTATCAAAAAGCGAATGAACGTTAAAAAAGAAAAGAAGTGATAAGCCCAAAGTCACACAACTACTAAGTGGGTCAGGATTCAGACCCAGCTCTAAAGCTAACTGTTCTTGTTCAGGACTCTGCCATTTTCTTTGAAGGCTTGAAGCATCTGTTGTGTTCATCAAACATTTTTTGTATCAACCATGGTGAGAGATCATCATGGTTCAAAGTGTGCGCCCACACATGCATCCTTATATCTGCATAGACACACGAAACCAAAAGGTTTTGTTGTTGTTGTTGTTGTTGTTGTCGTCTCAACGAATACTCTATTGCTGTACATTCTATTTTCTTGTGTTTCATGATGCGCTGAAGGGCCACGACCTACACTTGGAAAAAAAACATTCTTCAGGATGCCCAAACATTTGCTTTGGTGTTTATTCACGTCTTTTCTGTGTGTTTGAAAGCACACATGGAGAGACTGAATCAGATTCTTTGGTGGTCAGCCTTGGACTTGCTCAGTTTGGGCACGCCTGCCCGGTTCCTTCCCAGTTTGCCCCAGGCCCTTGTGCAAGCGTCAGGCCTCTGGCCACCTCCCAGGTCACAGAGGTGGGGTTCCAAGGCTGGTGGCGAGCGCCAGCAACCCAGGGGTGCCCTTGATGATGGGCGCATTCTTCAAAGCTTCCCCTTTCTTGATGACTAGGAGCAGTAGTAAACGTGCGGGCAAACAGGGAGAGTTTAGTGTGTTTATTGCTGCTATTGAGAAAATAATGTGATAATAAACAGGGCCGGTAATGGAAATTGCTTCTAAGAATAATATCATGTTATTATGAGTTACATGCGGCCCTGAGAAAGCGTGTCACGTCTCCGAGCGGGAAGCGCCTGGCTGGTTGGAGCTGTTCTGCGGGGCCTCCCGCCTGGGATCCCCGCTTCTCACTCTCTTCGCCAGTTTGAACTTGTAGCCTCATTGACTTGTTGGCATTGCTGATCTTTGGAAACTGGGCGGCTTGGGCAGCATTGCATTTTAATTAGTGCATTTAATCCCCTGGCCTGCGTGCTGATGCCCGTTACCTTTCTTTGCAGAGTCTCATTAGGTGTGGATGAGGAAACTCTTCTTTAGCGTATGTTGAAGGAATTAACCCCGAGCACAGTTTAAATGGCCTGTGTGGAAGAGAATCGCCTTTTTTTTATCAGCTAATAGCCTAGCCTGTCATTAACGCAGGCGTACGAGTAAAATGAAGGTTGGAGAGCTTAGCTCCTGTACTAATTAGAAAGAAAATGACAGAAAAAAATGTCAGCTTTGAAGAGCTGACTTGGCTTTGATGACACACAGACTTGCATAGGCTAAGAACAAAATGCCTTTTCAACCTTTTCCTTCAGACTTTGTGCATAATGTTGCCTTACACCCTGTCTTTTCATGCCCTGCCTTTCCGTCTGGGGATCTCTCAACTTCTAGCCTTCCCCTGTCAGATTCTTAGTCCTCTCCCAGGGTTTCTCCCAACGGTGTTATCCTGCAAGAAGTCATGCCAAACCCCAGGGAACGTTTTCTCCCCTACGCAGTTCCCATATTCTGTTGACCTTTTGGCTCAAGAACGTGTCATGGTCTCCGGTTATTAAGCTGATTGCATCACATCCCTTGTTAGATTGCAAATTCGTCTCCTTCATCTTTATTCTCTTTACAGAGTCTGGCCCAAGGTACAGCGTAAGGCAGCTGGGTCCACGATGCGGCAGCCGATGCAAATGGAGTGGAATTGACTATAGGATGTCCACCATGTGTGCCGGGGCTGGCACTGGGTGTGATAAGAGGGGCTCCTAGCGTGCCCATGCGGGCCCCCAAGAGTGAGACTCTCTCGCAGGTTTGCACTGTAGGCACCTCTCTCGCCTCTCAAGCCCTGGCCTTGGTGAGGGGACTGGGAAAAGATTGAAGGTTGCTCTTAAAGAGGCATTTGCTGGATTCCTTTTGTGAGAATAGTTTAGTCTTCTCTGATCAGGGATTTTATAATCGGCACAAAAGAACCTCCTAAGCTCTGCCGTTGTCCTCTTAAAGGGCCCTATTTCTGCAGCTTCCCTCCTTGCCCAACCCAGCAGGGATCCTGTCCTCTACTGATGTATCTGGGGTTTCACTGGTACACTTCTGTGCTTGCTCACCCTCCACGCTCTGGTCGGCCCCTTCGTCCGTCCCTTACCTGGGCTACTCTGGAGCTTTCCTGCCTTCAGAGTCCCTCTACCCTTGGCCGCATCCATTCTACATGTCACGGTATGTCAAGATGCCACTCTGGGTCCCTTCCTTGCTCTTTGTCCTTGTTCTCTTCTTCCTCACCTCATGGCAGGGGGAGACCAAGTCCCCAGAGACTGCAAAGGAGGCAATCACTAGGACATTTGTGGATTTTTTGACGACTTCCCATGTAAGCTGTGATGGCAAGTCAGAGTAACCAGAATTATCAATTAGATTCTTTAAAGATCAGGATGCTTACATCATGATAACATGTCAGAATATTTGGTGGCGGTCTGTCTTTAAGGTAAGGGAAAATTCATTCATTCACTTGTTTATTCATTCAGCAGTTCAAGGGTCCAGTCTGGATGCATCAGGAAGCAAGGCTGATAATGTCCCTGTCTTCATCCTCCTTACCTTCTACAGGGAGGAGGCAGAGTCAATCAGGACGCAATGCTTGAACAAGGTCCTGGTGAGTTGTAGAAGTGTCATGAGGAAAACAAACAGGGTAGGGTAGTGAAGGGCTGCGGACGAGCCCTCAGAGGTTGATGACATTTGTACCAAGACCTGAAGATTGCATGAAGCTGCCAAGGGAAATGCCAGGGCCAAGCAAGCGTGGCAGGTGGAGGTTGGGACTATTTTGATGGATTTGAGGAGTAGGAGGAGGTGGTGTGACAGCTGGAGGACAGTGAATAAGGGCAAGAGTGGCACCAGAGGGTGTCGGTGAAGCAGGCAGAGACCAGGTTCAGAATGGGCTTTAGACTTTATTCCTGGTGGAATTGGAAATACTTGAAGGACATTGCCCAGGAGAGTTGCATGATTTGATTTACTATTTCAGTGATTACTCTGGCTCATGTGCAGACTGGATTTTAAGGGCCCAGGATTCCACATGGCCACCCACGCAGGTAACTACCCTTTTAGACAAAACACAAAGTTCTGTAACAAAGAGGATGTATGGAAGACTCTGTGATTTGTAGATATTCTTTTTATGTTTCTTCTTGTCTGGAAACTTACCTTTAAATTTAAAAAAAAAAAAAAGCCCTGTTTTTTGTTTGGAATAAATATTTATGGTACTCTTAAAAACAGTGGTAGTTTTTTCTCTCCTTTGTCATCACATTCACGACACTCCTGTGCTGTTCTACATGAACACAATATATGCTTGAATTTTGTCCATGTTCTTTTCCAAGAGAATTGAATGTAAGTCAAGTGGCTGAAGGAGCAATACCATTTCTTTGAATTTGTCACAGAGAGGAACGTGTTATTTACTGATGCCCAATTTTATTTGGTGTTTGGAATAGCAAACATCTTTAGAGATAGGAACAAATTTTCACAGATCTTGAACATCATCTACTATGAGACACTCTCTTGGTAAAAATAATCTCTGCCTCCTACTGTAGTCATCAGTGGAGAGATAGTAAAGATAGCCCTTGATGCCCAATTGGATATGTTTTATAATAACCTTCCATAGACCCACCCCACTATACCCTTAAATCACTTCTTTCTCCTTTGGTCTGAGAAAAGTGGGTTCAGGGAAACAAAGATGAGGTATTTGGGGAGAAAGTGGGTAAAAGAAGGTGTGTGTGTGTGTGTGTGTGTTGTTTTAGCTTCGTCCCATGAAGGGTATGGGTTTGCCCAAGAATGATGCCTCTAGTATAAGTCAGTGGTTTTCTGCTCAGGCTGATGAAGCTCATCTGGGCAATTGGTTAGAAGGACATTCCCATCCTGTTATGGGTTGAATAGTGTCTCCCCCACCCCCCCACCCCACATTCCTATGTTGATGTCCTTATCCATAGTATCTCAGATGTGACCTCATTTGTAAATACTGTAGAAGTAGATGGTCAAGTTAGGATGGGATCATGCTGGATTAAGGTGGGCCTCTATTCCAATAAGACTGGTGTCCTTATTAAACAAAGGAAATTCGAACACAGAGTGCACACACAGGGTGACTGCCATATGAAGAGGAAGGCAGAGATTGGGTGACACATCTACAAGCCAGGGGATGCCAAAGATGGCCGGAGACCACTAGAATCCAGGAGAGAGTCCTGGAACAGACTCTTCCTCACAGCTCTTAGAAGGAACCAACCCTGCTAACACTTTGACCTTGGACTTGTAGTTTTCACAACTGTGAGATGGTAAATTTCTGATGTTTACGCCAACTGGCTTATAGTACTTTCTTAGAGCTGCCCTAGGAAACTACTGCACAGTCCCATCCGGCTCTCTGGGGGAAGGTCCATGGAGGTGGATTTTCACAGCCCTTGAGTGGCTTCTGAGAGGGGGTGAGGCTGGGAAGCACAGTTCTAACTCCTTGCCCGTCTCTGGGCATCCATAGATGCTCTCACGTCTGAGCTCCTGCCATCCCCGCTGACTTGCTCAGTGGTTTTCAGGACTCTTGTGGGATGTGTGGACATATTGCAACCATGAATGAACCAGTCAAGATGAGACTGTTCACCTATTAAAACAGACATTTGTTGACATTCCTCTTGTTAAAAAAAAATGCAGGTATACTGTCCCCGTATATTGTGTCACATACAGAAAAACCAGACTTATAAGTGCATTCTCAGCCCCTAGCCTTGCGCTGGCCACACACGAGTGCAAAGGTTGTTAAAGATGACAGCATTTCTAAATTCAAAGAATTTGAATAATGTGCTTTGAAAACTATGGTTCCTAGACTGTTAGCTAACTTGAAAAAGGTTGCTCTTCATTTTAAATGTCTATGACACTCCGTATTCTGACAAACAACAGAAGAAACTTCTTCCCGGACAAGCCTGGGTAGCAGTGTATATATAGAAACCAAAGTCTGGAGATAACTTTTCCCTTTCCTTTCAACCAATCTGACCTTCAAGACTAGCCTGCTTGAACACCAGCACCACCTTTTCCAGAATTATCATCACAGAGTTGTTTTTATTAGAATCTGGGTCTCAGGAACCTATAGCATTCTTCAGCTCACACTTTGGGTTGGAATTTATCAGGCTTGTTCTGAGCCCAGAGGTGGTTTCTTTTTTCCTCCTGCAAGTTTGGTAAATTTCTGCTCAGCCATTTTTATACTGTTGAAGCATGAAGCATAGTTATTGTGCTCTGAAAATTGTTTAGATGCTTTCCACCCACCTCCAGCCAAATAACGGGAGCTAGTTTTTTTTCAAGTAAAAATTTTCCATGGCCTCCTTTGAGTGCAAGAACTGATTCTTTGTCACAGTGGGAGATTTTCTCCTTAGCCTGTGGTGACACGAAAGAAGGCGCGTGGGCTGGAAAAGACAGACTCAAGTTTGAATCACACTTTTCCAACCACCGTTGTGTGATCTTGGGTGAGATTCTTAACTTTCTTCCCAAACCTTGTTTTCCTCACCTCTAATATGGGACAACACCTCTCAAGTTCATGGTGAAGATTGGCATTTACATGTAAAACAATGAGCTATGGTATAGGCTGGTGGTTCTCAAACCTGCATACTCATTAGAATCACCAGGGAGCTTTTAAGACAAAACTACCCCTCACCCCAGACAAAATGAACGGGATTCTCTGGGGGAGGGATGAAGCTACACATCTGAATAATTTTAAATGCTCCAGGATATTTGGAAGCCCAGGGAGGGACTAGGTAAGCCTAGCAAAGATGGACTTCAGAAGCATCTGTTAAGTGAAAGAAACCACACAAAAGACCACATACAGTGGGATTGCATTGATATGATATTCTAGAAATGACAAAACTCTAGGGACAGAGATCAGATCACTGATTGTCAGGGTCAAAGAGTCGGGGAAGGGGATGATGACCGCAGAGGACCATAGAGGGATGTTTTGGGGTGAAACTGTGTGATATGTTGATGTGTCGTACTCATTCAGTCATATGCTTAAAAAAGTAAATTTTATTGCATGTGAATTATACCTCAGTTAAAAAAAGAGAGAGAGAACTAGTAGGGTAGGTCCTCAATAGCTATTATTTTGATGATGAGATTATGATGATGATGATGTAGCAGGAGGAAGGTAGCTGGTGTCTGAAAACAGTTTCCTAAAGTTTTGTTTTTTTGTTTTTGTTTTTGTTTTTGTTTTTTTGATGAGGACTAGCTGGAAACTCTTGAGGCATTACAAGATAGGTAGTCACAAATCCATAATTTGAAATGTACACATTAAAATGAATGCATTTGACATGCGTTTAGTTCCAGATGTTCAGGTAAGCATGCCGAATGGGGCTTGCTGACACTTTCATTACTGATGAAGAATAAATACCAGATGATCGGAGAGGGTGTTAACATGGAGATGAACATCGGGAGTGTTTTCAAGCCGAGTTATCCAAACTCTCTGAGGCTTTCAAGAAAAAAAAAAAAATCACAGGGAAGCAGAGGCTCATGGGAGTTTCTTCCTGAGTCCCTCTTCTGTTAGGGCTGGCAGAATGGTGTTTTCTTCTGCTCAGACTTGCACAAGAAGCCTCAAGAACATGAAATATCTGAAGAGCAAATATGTAGAGAGTAGATATCAGCAGAAACCTCTGGTGGAGGTTTCAGTGTGAGATGGGCCAAGGCTCTTGCTCACGTGTTCTCACACAAACACACTGTCCTGTTCTGCAGGTAATCAGAACTAAGTGCACATGTTGGCTTAATTCTTTGGGATTGTGGTTCTCTAGCACAGAACAGGGCAAACGTTCTTCCCTTTTCTTCCAGTTGTTTAACCTTTGACAAGTGATTTAAGCTTTCAGAGTGTTAGCTTTCTCACCCAAAATATGAGGGTGGCTACTTACTCTATAGGGCTGTCGGGTAAAGTAGAGCCAATGTATGCAAAATGCTTGCTCTGTGCCTGCTGGGTGCTAATGAGTCAAATTATGTCCCAAGCACTGTTCTCATAGGTTGATCTGTTTTAATTCATTTACTTTTTATCACAGCCCTAGAAAGTAGATATTGTTGCTGTCATCCCATTTTGTGAACAAGGAAACTGAGCCAGAAGAGGTTGGTGATTTCACAAAGGATAGATGGAAACAGCCTGGCTCCACATCCTCTGCCTTAACCGCTTGGCTCTGCTTAGCGCTGGTACATGCAGTAGGCTTGCCTTAAATTATGGGAATCTGCAGAAAGTTTAGTATCCTTTATTAATCCTTGGGTAGAATTGACTCCCCAGGAATTGTCTGGTACTTTGCCAATCTGTGTGTGCACATGCACATGTGTTTCTTGGGGGATATTTGCACAAATGCAAAGCAGTGAGTGTTGCAGTATGGCCGAAAGACCTCGGTGAGAATTCCCGTCTTTCCTTTCCTAGGTGTAATGTTCACCAGCTCACTGGCTCTCTTTTGACCTTTAGTTCACATCTGCAAAATAGAATATTTCTGTCTACCTTACCAAAGAGTTTTGAAGGTTAAATAAAATGACGGATATAAATGTACCTAATAGATTGGTCAATATGTATTGGATCTTGGTAAATTTTTCTTTTTAAGATTAAAGAACAAAGAAACCCTTAAGAGAAGCTTGCAGCCTAACAGGGCTCAGGGAGCTTGTATTGCTGGCTTGGCCTCACAGGTTCCGTTTTATTGCTGATGGTTCCCAGGCATAGCCCTGGTCAATGTCCTGCCTTCTGTCCTGTCAAGTCAGGGAGGAGAATAGCACCCATTGCTGGGGAGGACCTTGGGCTTGCAAACACAGAGTCATCTGGTGTTTGGCAACCAAGGTTCTGAATCCATTGCTCTGAGTCCAGGATGGTGCCTGGCCCTGAGGACATGCCAGGGAGGGAGGAGGCTTATTATCCCTTTTCTCAAGGACCTCATCAACCAGCTGTTGGTGGCCAGGCTACCCCTGCATTTGAGGATGGTTAGGTGGGGCCTGTAGTTGTTCCTCTTTGGAACTCTAGAACCTGGTTGAGGGCTCAACATATAGAAAAGGTGTCAGGGGGCACCTGGGCGGCTTAATTGGTTAAGCGTCCGACTCTTGGTTTGGGCTCAGGTCATGATCTCACAGTTTGTAGGTTCGAGCCCCACATCGGGCTCCGTGCTGACAGCATGGAACCTGCTTGGGATTGATTCTCTCTTTCCCTCTGCTCTCTCTCTCTCTCTCTCTCTCAAAAATAAATAAATTTTAAAAAATTAAAAAAAAAAAAAAAAAAGAAAGGGTATCAGGAATGCTGAGCAACAACTGGTTGTGGTGGCTGCAAGGGAGGGCCAGAAGTGCTACAAACCACAGACACAGCAATGCCAGGGGTGCAGACAACTGGAACTTCTCCCCTTAGGGAAATCATTTAAGCCTCTCTTCTCCATGCCAGATGCTCTGGGATGCTGCTTTTTGCACTGGGAAGTGTTGGCAACCTTCTCTAATTGATGCTTCATTAACAGTGGGGAGACAGTCTCCTTTCCATGCTGGAAGAGGATCTGTCACGGAACAGGGAAACACCACCCAAGCTGGTGACCTCTGATTTCATGGTAGCCTTGGAAGGCTGTGCCTGTGGTGTCCCGGAAGGGTCAGTGGGCCAGGGACTGACCTACACTCAGAAAACCTGTGTCTGTCATTACTTGGCCTTGTGGCAGTAGGGATGTCACACTTTGCTAAGCTTCAAATTTCTTACCCCGTCTGGTATTATTGATGAGGGAGCATAAGGCAAGCTGACAGGCACTCCTGGCTGCCCAAGAACAAAGGAAAGGGGCAAAACAAAGGGTTAACCATAGAGATCAGGAACTGAGTCTTCATCTATTTACAAATACCTTAGTAAATGACAAGAAAAAGGTAATCTTATCAATAGCCTAATCCCCAGAAACCTTTAGACTCTGTTTCCTGTAGCCCCACATCACCCCTCCATAGTGATGTTGGGAACAAAGGCAGAAGGAAATGGCAGATAGAACTCAATTTCCTTATAACCTGCAGCCCAATGACAAACACTTGAGGCTGGCAGAGTAAAACGTTTCTCCAGGAACTGCCTACTGTCTTAATGCTAATGATTTGCTGGAGGGAAAACAACCTTAGCTGGACAATAGCTAGGCCTCCAATATCCTGGGAGTCTTCTTTAGCATATAAAAATCTCACTGGAAACTTCCCCTGGACTTTACCTCCCTCCAACCCCATAGTATAAAACCAGTCTCTCCTCATGGTCCCGGGGCAGCTCTTCCTGCCCACAGGTCCTGTCCCGTGCTTTAATAAAATCACCTTTTTGCACCAAAGATGTTTTCAAGAATTCTTTCTTGGTCATCAGCTCCAAGCCCCACGAACCCCACTGTCACCCTGAAAACCTCATCATTATGACCAGTTAACATATCCTGTGTGCCTGCTGTGTTCCAGGTCCTGTCCCAGGGAATAAAATGTGCCACGTAGGAAAGCTCCAGGATCAGCCAAAGAAACAACTTTGGGGTACTGGCTATAGGCCCAGGTCATCCTCTGGCTCTAGTGTGCTTGCTGTGTGACCTTGGGTAAAAAATCGCTTTCTCTGGGCCTCTGGCTCCTCATTTATAAAGTGGTGATGGTGATCCTCGCCTAAGTCCTTATGATTCTATAGTCAGCAAAATAGAGCTTCTTCCAAAAGGCTTTGTTCTTTTTGTTTTTTAATTTAATTTCTACAGTGAGGGGCAGAGCAGAGAGAGAGAGAGACAGAGAGAGAGAGAGAATATCCCAACCAGGCTCCATGTTCAGTGCGGAGCCCAATGCAGGACTCGATCCCACGACCCTGGCATCATGACTCGAGCTGAAATCAAGAGTCAGATGCTCAACTGACTGAATCATCTGGGCACCCCAAGGCTTTCGGTTTTAAACTGTGAACAGGGAGACTTCAGTGGCCTAAAAAAGGGTCCTTGCACCTCCTTCTCTGTGCAGTCAGAACTCATTCCCACAGAACCTGGTGTTCTCTTCGCCAGGGAGAAATCAGGCACTGAATGCCCGCCTGGAGCACCCATGGTGGACTTGGACGTGGGGATCCCTGGAGGAGGTGTTCCAGAACTGGATTCCAGTCCCCTGTTGGCCTGGAGCAGGGGAGAGATGTCGTTTCCCACACAATGGATTTGAAATTCTTTCAGAAACCATTCTTTTGTAAACTAGTGATATTCTGTCTCTGGCCATTAGGATTTGAACTCCCAGGGGATTTGAATGACTGTCATCTATTCCTGTCTCCTCATCCCCTAGCTTAGTTCCCTGCACATTAGTTCCCTGCACAGAGTAGGGGCTTTATAAAAATCCACTGAAAGGCATTAAGTGCAATTGAACTACTGAAATACCAAGACAGCTGCTGGACTGAACTTTAACAAAAGCCCCGCCAGGCCTGGTAGAGGTCATTCTTGAAAGCTGGTGTGTGTGTCGGCGGGGGGTAGGGGGGGATGGGGGGGTGGGGGGTGGAAGGTGGAGGCAGGCTTACTCTCTGACAAATAGACAGAGACTGTTTTCCTGTACCCTTGGGGTTTAATCTTTTCTTCTGAATCTTGAAAGCCCATGGCGTTGAGTGCTGAAACCCATTACAGAGCAATTGTCCTTGGAGCTCAAGTTCCCTTACAGTTCTTTTCCTGGGAGGCTCATATGACGGGCTCTGACATGACTCCATGAATCATAGACACTTCTGCCTCAGGCTCTGAGAAGCGTTTTTCGCTGGACCGGGTCTACCAAGAAATAGAACTTTATTCCCCTTTCTGCACTGTGAATGTGTTCGTCTTCAAGGAAGGGCTTCTCCGAGACCTTCCCTCTGCCTCCATCTCAGAGGCGTGTGTCATCAAATACAGAAAAGGCCATAGATAGGAAAGAGCAACACTATGGCGATGGATCTCATTGAAGCAGGGCAAGCTTACGATTCGAAGAATCCCACATTGAAAGAATGTGGGGTCAGAAGGCACCTGGGGATGGGAGGCTTAGGGAGTTGAGAGCCACACTCTTGGGAGTAGGTCTGCACCCGTTGTGGCCTGGGGTGTAACCACAGCAATCTTGGGATCATGTGGTCATAAAATCAAGAGGCTTGCTGCCCCCCACATCAATGATGTTGCTCACCATCCTCAGTAGCCCCTTCTGTAGTGTTTTTTGGTGCCCAGGGGTGCTCGCTGACCCCAAGTCCCTTCTCCTGCTGTTCCCTGTTTAGAACACCCTTCCTGGTTGTCCTTTCCCCCATACTTCTCCATTATTGAGACCAGCCATCGATTTGACTGGAAGTTCTCTGGGATTTCCAGCCTGTTCTGTTGTTCCACTTCCATGCCTACCCCTCTATCAGAGCACACCGAACTTGTTATTAGTTATTTGTGTCCAGTAGAGAGTCCTGAAAGGGCTTTGGGTTGGAAAATGATGTGGTGAAGACTGATTTTCAGAGGGGTCACTTGTCTACTTCTGTAGGAAGTGTGGCTGCCAGAGTGGAGAGCCTGGGCAGGAGTGGAGATGGGGAGCTGTGCAAGGGGCTGCAGGGGGAGATAAAAGTTTGCAGGGAGGCTCCAAGACAAACTCTGGTAATTGTTCAGAGGTGGTTCAGGGTGAAGGAAGGACCCAGAGCTCTGCTTACACCGGGGATGGCCAGATGCTTGCAGGAAGCCTGTAATGAGTGGAATCAAACGGAACAGGGGACCTTCAGGGGTTTTCTATTGACAGGTGGTCTGGCTGCACAAGTTCTCAACAAACAAGGTAAAAACAGTTGCTCTGATTTTTTGCTGAGGTGTTTCTCGAGCCAGATGTAAAATGCTGGCATGGTGAATGCCTGATGTCTCCGAGGGCAGCATGTCTTGGGACTTTCCAGCATTCTGGATGTGCAAGCCAGACAGACAGCAGTTCCCTGGGAGTGGGCAGGCTCGCTGCTCAGCACATTCTACCAGGAGCCTTGACTCCCACTCTTCCCATGGTCCCTCGGGGTCCAGGCCAGTTCCCGCCTAGCCTTAAACGTGCAGCCCAATGCCTCCTTCTCAGGAAAGTCACATGGGCTCTCGCTCCCTCTTTGATATCCTCAAAGCTAATTTTAAGGCAAGTATCATATTTTTTTAAGTTTATTTATTTTGAGAGAGACAGAGACAGTACCAGTTGGGGAGGGGCAGAGAGAGAGGAAGAGAGAGAATCATAAGCAGGCTCTGTACTGTCAGCATAGCGCCCGATGTGGGGCTCGGACCCACGAAGCTGCAAGATCATGACCCCAGCTGAAACCAAGAGTCAGACACCCAACCGACTGAGCCACTCAGGTACCCCAAGTATCATGTTTTTTTTTTTAATGTATTGGAGCTGAGAAGGCATATAGTTTAATTTATTCGTTGCCCTTTGATAAACACTTTTAAACAATGTTTATTTTATTTTTGAGAGACAGAGAATGAGAGAGAGAGAGAGTGGGGAGGGGCAAAGAGAGAGGGAGACAGAGAATCCCAAGCAGGTTCTGCACTGTCAGCGCAGAGTCTGATGTGGGGCTTGATCTCACGAATCGTGAGATCATGACCTAACCTGAAATTAAGAGTTGGACACTTAACTGAGCCACCCAGTGCCTCACTGGTAAACACTGTTGTACCCCACTCCTTGTAACCTTAATCTGACAGCATACTTGTGCACAGGAAATGCTCAGAATTTTTCTTGGAATGAATAAGAGAAATATCAATCCTGTCCTTTCTGAGCAACGAAGACCATGGTCACCCTTCTTCAGTGAGACAAGCAGGGTAGTTGGGTTGGAGATACACCCAGACAGACTCAGAGACCATGGGACTGATGTAATGAATGAAAGTGTGTGCACGTGTGAGCGTGTGTAGGAGGAGGGAGAGGAGGGGGGGGCGCAGGTACCCCCAATTAACAGTGCAGTGCCAGGCACAAAATAAGCACTCCATTACCTGCACATTCTCTCCTTTCCCCATATTCTGGGTGGACTCTTTCAGGGCTGTAAATACAAAAATACCCTGAAGGAACCTGCATGACAAGAGCTGAAGCAGGAGGGAGGCAGACAGTAACACCTGGCAAAGGCAGCAGACAACCCCTTGGCAGAATGCCTCAGATTCCCGCCACCCACATTGGTTCTGGAATCGGCCTTGTATCTGAGCCTAAGATTTCCGACTCCTGAAATGACCTTCAATGACCTGTTGTTCGAGTTTCACTCTCCATTCTTGGTGCCAACCCCAAGTTTCAAAGTCCTGGCCCACCATTCCATTCTGGCTCTGCTGCATCACATTTTTGGTTGTTTTCATCTCTGACTCCTCCAAATGTTATTCTTCTACAGAAATCATCTTGGAGGAGCTGCCTAATTTGCTTCGCTTTAGTTTTTTCAAAAGCCCCTCTTGCTCCAATAATCTGGGACTGTATTTTAATCACCACAGCTTGAAGGCTTTTCTACATGAAGACCTCCAAAATTTTAGGAGGAGAGATGATGTCCCTTTGGGAAATGAGCTGAGGCACACGTCATTCCCCAGGCAGCCTCTTTGCCTCACACTGTAGAGTTCTCTACTTTCCTTCCATTGGTGAATGGACTTCCAGTCTGTTGTGATGCTGGACTGCACACCCAGAGCCTCGGAGCTGTGTCTTATTGTCCACGAATTCTTTTCAAGAAATCCTATAATCCTGGCTTTAGCCATCCATGATGAGAAAATGTGGCTTTTCAGGAAGGAGCCTTTCCTTTAATATCTACATAAAATAAGTCAAGGGATGTGGGACAATTCTGAGATTGTCTCCTTGCCCTATGAAAAATAATACTAAAAATGAGCTTTCCAACTAAGGCAATGTGGAAAATGTTTCTTTCCATCATCAGAGGCCAATCTACCAGCAGATAAATAGAACAGCTTGTGAATAATTCAGTTATGTTCTGGGTGTGCCTATTAGCAGTGCTTGAAACAAATATCCCAGATATCTTTGAGAATGGGAGAGCGCAAGGGAAAGGAATATGCTGAGAGCAGGTCTAGCATCCCAAGGCCCTCCGACCAGGGTTGGACGCCTGGATCCTGTGGAGGTTTTGCATCCAGAAGTTACAGGCATTTTTCACTCAGGTCAAGGCCCATCCTCATGCTGTGCTCATGTCATCAGCCAGTGACCTACTGATATCGCTTCTACACTCCTCCCTTCCAAGGCAGCCACGAAATTTTGAGGATTGCCTCCATCCTCAGTTCCAGGAATGGGCTCTGATTTGTCTAATTAATCAGGAAAGTTGTATTCCCTTGCCACAATAATTGGTGTGAGCTACTCAGGCCTAAATTGATGAATCCTTGGCTGTCTTCTGGCCATGAGGATTGGTGGTGTAATGGCTTTATGGTTCATTTCAGGTCATTGATATGTAAGGAAGGATGTGGTGGGAAATATGGGAAGTATCTTCCCACTTTCTCTGATCCTTTGAAAAAATACTATAGCCGCTTTGCTTCTTTAAGCTTGAAAGTGAACTCAGTACATAGAGAAGAACAGAGCTGAGTCACTAACAGAAAAACAGCCTACAGCATTGGATTCAGGCAACCTGGAGGTCTCCTTTACCTCTGGGCTTCTGGTTATATGAATCAAATCATGTATTCACTATTTAAATTAGCTCTATGGGTTTTTCTATTATTTGCAACATAAAATAAGCTAACTGATGGAAAGGGTTATAAAGTTGGTGGGAGAGTTGGTAAAGTCAAAGACTTCTTCGTGATGAGGTCTCCAGAGAACTTGAAGACGTTTCCCAGCAGAGAGAAAAGCATATGAAAGACAAGGAGGCAATGGTGCTCTTTGGGAAGTTGTCAGTGGTTCTAAGTCTGGTTAGCTCGTGCCTCCAGGAGGAGCGATCTGGGACAGTGAGCTCCTTGAGGACTCCATGTCTTCTTCATCTGTGAGTCCCTAGTGCCCAGCACCGTGCCTGGCACATACCTTGTGGGCGGATAAATCAGTGAAGGAATGGATCTCTTATCCATCCAGGCCATTCACATCAACAGGTATAAGAAGGGTTTTGAAAAGACAGCAGTGAAGAACACTGGAACAATCAGTTGCCAAGTTCAAGACAGTAGTGGCCAGAGTGACATGACTTAGTTCTCTCTGGTGACACAGTGAGCTGGAGAGACATTGAAGAAATTGGGACATTATGGGACCTGCAGTCAGAAGAGCGATCTTGGAATTCATATTTGTAGAGGTAGTGCCTGTTTGTTAATCAAATCTTTTTCAGAGGTGCTCCACTAAGAGACTTCCAGGCTTGCAGGGATTGAAGATCTGCCTGGTGGGCATGTTTCCTGGAGGTGACGGGATGGCTTGAGCTCTGTGGGGAGTGACAGTCCTGTAAGATTACTCAGAAATCAGCTCCAGGGACTCCGGCCCAAGGACTCCCAGAGTAATTATAGTATCAACTGCATGATCAGTGCCAGCCAGGCCTTCTCAGAAGCCTGAAATCAATCTCTCTCATTTTGCTTTTATTTCTTCACCAATTGCAATACAGAAATCAAATGAGGATAGCTTAGACTTTAACATGTGCTTATCTCTTTTGTGGGCATCACTGAAATCAGAGAGCTCAATTAAGTCATCCAGTTGCCAGTATGGAATCCACGGATTCCTGGCGAGAGGCTCTGAGATCCTACATTTCCCTCTCCAACCTCTGACGTCTTGCTCCGTCAGTCATCCATTCCTCTCCTGTTTCTGAGCCTCATGCTTCATCTTGGTGCTTTGCATCGCGAACATTTCTGTCTTAGGAAACACACAAACCTCACTTCTCCACCAGCCACATTCTTCTCTAGTTTGTGCCTCATTTTCTTCCTTCACATCTCTACCCAAATCCTCAGAGACTGTCCGTACCTGGCTTCCGTCCTGGCCATTCTCCAAAACAGCCCTCACCAAAGGCAACCTTGACCTCCTGGTTGCCAGATTCATTAGACATTAACATGCCAAAGATATTTAGATGCTAGTACAATTGTCACCAAACTGACAGACTTTGCAGAATCTTTTAGAGCAAATAGGGGGTAGAAACTAGGAGAGCACACATAATATGATGCTCCCAGAAGAACTGGGATGGGGTGTTCTAACAATGAAACAGCTTTACAAATCTTTGTCTACTTACCATGAGCCTGTGGCCTGGAGAGGCAAAAACGGTCAGCTGAATGTTAGGGCCAGCAAATTAGGACTCGAACCCAGCCTCTTGATTCTAAACATTCACTGAGGACTCGACACCAGGGACTGTTCTAAGTAGTTTACAATTATAAGTCTTACAATAACTCTATCAGGTAGATGCTGTTACTCTCATCCTTATTTTGCAAACAAGAAAACTGAGGTACAGGGTGGTAAGTAACTTGTCTGAGGCCACAGAGCTAGAAGTGGAACAGATGAGATGAGACTCCAGAACCCACTGCTTAACTGCTAGGTAGCCATTGCTACCTTTCCATTATCTTACCTTTCATTGTTTATCCCAGATTCTTCCCAACCAAGGTGTGTGATATGCCTCAGGTAGTTAGAAGTGGTCCTAGATGTTAATCTCCTCAGCCCAAGGACAGTTGGATGGGACTGGTTCGCTTTCACTGGTAGCTTCCTTGACTCTTCATTCCAATGGGTCACACAAATGTCAATTTTCATGTTCGGCATGACGTGTAACAAATAAATATGGTCCACGTAACGGCTTTATTAAGATAAGCACTCTGCGAGTATCTGTTGATTTATTCAAATAGTTATGTTATTATGCTGTTGTGTATAAACCTCTCAGAAACCTTGTAAATGCCACTTAAAGTTTGCAGCGGGATGGGGTGGAGTTGGGATGAGGGGTGAGCGATGGGAGGAAAGGGAGAGGATCTGAAAGTGTTCATTACAAAGGAATTAGTGTGCGGTTAGTTTCTACGTAAATAACGTATCCTGAATTTCCCATGAGACTAACCCTGCTCTTAATATTCTAAAATGCTCCCTTGAAGTCAAAGTCACTATTAATTATAGAATCCCAGTATAAAATGAAATAGACTTCTAAAGCAGAACTACTACATATAGAAAAAGGGTCACGCCCTGTAGGCTTTTCATAGCCTTGCATTAGCTGTTTGCCCCAAGACAGATTTTAATAATTAAGGGTATTACTAAAAGCATACATTTTTGCTAATTAGTAAAATACATAATCCCCTTAATTACCCCCCATTCTATGCTACTATTATAATAAAAATACCTCTTAATAGTACTTCAGCCTTCAATAATACAATACCTACATTTTCACAATAATTTGTAAAATAGTCCCTTCTCTAATATCTGAAATGAGGGCTTGACATTAATGGGAATATCCTCACATGTCTGCCAAAATCTTTAGGAAGATGAACCTCCCTGTGAGCCTTTCCATGAACTGGAACCCTCAGAGGTGGAGCTCAAACTCCCCCCCAGGACCTTCCTATTGCTCACATTCCCAGAGTGTTTTGCCCATCTGCTCTGAGGGAACCACTGAAACCAGTTTTGCCACAACACAGGGGCAGAGGACAGCATGTGGGGAGTCTGGCTGGAGCAAGGGGCTCTGGAGTCCAGGGAAAGAGGAACCGGGTCAAGTACTTGTTCTCTTGGGTTCACATTTCTGCCCCTTAAGGGTTCACCCTGTCAAGAACTTCACTCCTCTTAGAGGGTCTGCTATGTCCTTATGTTAAGAGGATTATTCTCTGTTGAACTATTTTTCGTTGTACTGAGGAAACACAGCCCTGGGTTGGGGTTGGCTGGTATATAGTTCAGTCTGATGACTGATGGATGTGGTGTTCAGTTGTATGTATGGCTGCAACAAATTACCACAAACTTAGTGGTTTAAAGCAGCACAGATATATTATCTTAAAGTCCTGGAAGTCAGAAGTCCAAAGTGGGTCTCACTGGGCTCAAATCAAGGTGTCAGTAGGACTGAATTTCTTGATAGAGGCTCTGGGGGATAAACCATTCCTTGCCTTTTCCAGCTTCCAGAGGCTGCCCACATTCTTAGACTCATGACCTCTTCCGTCTTCAAAGCCAGCAATCGCTGATCACATCTTTCTCAGATTCCATCACTGTGACATTGACTTTTATGTCTCTCTCTCTTCCGTATTTAAGGAACTTTTCTTGTGTCTACCTAGAGCCCATCTGGATAATCTGGGATACACTCCCTATTTTGAGATTAGATGATCATCAACCTTAATTCCATGGGCCATCTTAATTTCTCTTTGTCATGTCATGTGACATAGGCACAAGTTCCTGGAATGAGGACATAGACATACTGAGGAGGCCACTCTTCTGCTTACCACAACGGGTGGTAGGTCTGGTGGCTGCAGCCTGACTTTTGGATCATGTGGCCCTGAGGCCATTCAGTCTTCTGCTTGGGGCAGCTGGCACAGTTGCAAGAGTTTTTGGCTGGCTTATTGATCAGCTGGCTGATATTCTTGATGTGTCCAGAGGATTCAACAGAAATACTTAAATGCTGAATCCAATTTGTTACCTCTACCGCATTCTTTGCTGCTAGTTGTGTCTCACTGGTGTCCTGAGGTTAACTTAGAGCCTAAAATGCCACTACCACCGTCACCACCACATTCTACTACCACTGTCACCACCACGACTACTACTTTCTTCTTCTCCTCCTATGTTACCTCCTTCTTCTTATAACACCTGACTTTTACCGAAGACATCAAACATGTGTCAGGAACCAGGTTAACTTCTTTAACAGAATTAGCTATTTTAAGCCTCACAGCAATCCTGTGATCTAGGTGTTATTTTCCCATTTCATGTATGAGGAAGTTGAGGCAACAATGCACATGCCAAACACAAGACTGATATTATCATGTAGATCTGAATCTCCTTCCCAAGAGGTTGGGGATTGGGAAAAACTAACACGTGAGCTTAACAAAAAGGGACACAGTCTGACTTTAAATGATTCCACTCACCCCTCTGAAGTGCTGTCAGAAGGGTTACTTGCAATATCCATGGGGCTGTCCAGCTATTTAGCATGTATTCAGTGTATATTCTCAGCCAGTCAAGAAGGTCTGATCTGGAGTCAATATATCTCCCAACTGGGACTTTGCTTTTCATAGGTGCATTAAAGAAGAAATCTCAAATATTCAGATAGATGGTAGTATAATTCTCAGCAAGTCTCTAAAATCTACTTGATGGAAGCTAATTGTTATAGAAAATGTAGGCAAATGTAGACAAATGACCCCACAAAGTAGTTTGAAGGGGCCTCTCTAAATAGAGATGATTCAGAGTTTAGACTGACTAGTCAAGCAAGGCCACATGCCAAACTTTATTTTTTGCAATAACAATATTACAGGTGCCCTGGGCTCCTAACTCTAATGCATTTGGCTGTGGGGTTTTATAAATTTAGGTTTCTAAATTTATATCAAACAGACAGTTCAGGTGGTAATGAAATGCTTTGGGTGAGTACAATTTTCTTTTCAAAAGGAAAGTGACAAAGAATTGCCAAGGTTTGGGGGGATAATGACATACTTTATATTTAGCCAGTGACAATCCTCCACCAAGCTCCAATTTCTTGGACAAACATTACAGAGATGCAGATCTTCATGATGCCCTTGAAAGGTAAGTGGTAGGTGACGCAATCCTGGTTTTTTCTGAGTGAAGCATGGGGAGGCTGCCCTTTCGAAGGAACACTCAGAGCAGTGTAGATCTTCCAACCTCAGGGCACCAGGACCTCATGCACTTGGTAAGGTTATATCATGGCTTCTGGAAATACAATTATATTTACCAGATCATGCAGGTCTCCAGACATTCATGAGCTTGGGAAAAAATTAATCCCCCCAAAAAATCTCAGACATTTCTAGTTTATCCATTGATGCATCTCTCTGGTTATTCTTTGAGGGCTCTTAAGGGACTGTGGCTTGCTGGGGCTGCTCTAACAAAGTACCACAAACTTGCTTAACACAACTGAAGCTCTCTGAGGAGAGCATTCTCTCAGTTTGGGAGAGGATAGTGTCTGCAAAGCCTGCTTCCTCCAAAGGCTCTAGAACAGGACCCTTCCTTGCCTCTTTCTAGCTCCTGGTGGTTGCAAGCAATCCTGACTTATAGATACATCACTCCAGTCTTTGCCTTCATCTTCACATGGCGTTGTCCCTGTGTTGTCTCTGTGTGGAAATTTCTCTCTTCTTATAAGCACACTGGTCATTGCATTAGAATCTATATATATAATCCAGTACAAACTCCTCTTGACTTGATTACATCTGGAGGGACCCTGTGTCCAAATAAGGTCACCTGCACAGGTACCCAAGGTTGGGACTTCAACATATCATTTTGGGCACAGGGACTATCAGACCAACTGAGACTCAGCCATTGCAGACTTCTCTATGTGACAATTTGAGAGGGGCAGTGATTGTAATGAATGTGATCAACTTAACATGTTGTCCAGTGACCCAAGTTAACACTCCATCTCCACACACACAGCCAGGTCAGACCTTAGAAGATGCTGGCTTTGCAGCAAGACTCCAGCATCGTGGCAATGGCTTCCTTTCTCTGATGATGCATTCAGGAGCAATTTTCTGTTTAGACAAAGGAGAAGGTTTGGAAAAAAATGATGGTGGAAGAGTTAAAAGGCTCAAAGGGGGAAAGAGAAAAGAAAGAAGTCTAAAGTGACTACTGCCCATGAGAAGCCAAATTCTTATAGTCCAGAACCCACCCCCCACCCCCCCTGAGCCCTGTGTCTGGAGCTGCTATGAGCCAGCACCTGTCACCAGCCCTACTGAGGAAGCATGCGATGCTTGAGATTAGCAGTGTGGTCTCGTCCTTTTCCACTTCAATATCAGCAAACTAATCCTGTATCAAGTCAGATCTCCTAAAGCTAGAGGTCTCACTACCATTACTCTCACACCCATAAAAATGTCTCTGGAGAGTGGCTATTTAAGAGGATGTCCTTTCCTTTTATCGAGGGGCCATATAAGAAATGACTAGATAAAGCATGTTTCTATATCTTCTATAAAAATGCTACTGAAGAGTACCCCCTCCATTGTCCCATGTCCCTTACATAAAACTCTCTGTAATGATTGCCTCTTAAAAGTTGCTGCTAGAAAAAGGTTTGTCTTTCCTGTCACCCTGTTTTTCTTGTTAGTAGGGAAAAATAGCACTGACAATTTGGAGGAGTTTTATGGTGGTTTGATTTTTGGCTTTGTTGTCAGAAAACAATGAGGGTCTGAGCTAATACTTTCTACCAGATGTTATGTTAGTTGTTTTTGTATTGCAACCCACCTGTTAGAATAAAAGCATCATCTTATAAGATGGCTGGTGTAGGCCGACCTATGGTATTGTCTGCCCCAAACTGGCTCCCGGGACACAAGAACTTCACTGTGACGGCCATCTGGGGGCTACTAAGTCCAGATACCTCAATGTAACAACACCCAGAGTGGCTCTTTGGTATTCTGAATGTCGCTGTAGAATTGCTTGAAAATGGCCAGCCCCACATTGTGGAATGGTAAGTATATACTGTTTGGCACTTACATAATTACATGAATTATAGACGATTTTTTAAAAGATGCATAATTAATAAATATATGACTGAATAGGCCAGAAGCATTTTGGCCAGGTGCCCCTTATGCTACAGCTGCCAGATGACCAGTCTTTTGCTACTTCTTTCCATATGTAACGATTCCATGTGCTCCAGCCCATCCCCTGCCATTTAATGCTTTTGGTTGTTCTCGCAGGCAACATTATCGCCACAAAATCTGGGGGTATCTGCATCAGAACAGCCTTTCACGGTTATATACTCTGTGTAGGGGAGTCTGCAGAGAGATGCTTAGAGGCTGCAGAAACAGCCCAGTGCCTGAGGCAGGGCATAAATCTGGCATCTACACTCACCTTCCCCTTTATAAATTATAGAGGAACTTTGTATTTGTGTGTGTGCGTGAGTGTGTGTGTGTGTGTGTGTGTGTGTGTGTGTGTGTGTGCATGCATGCTTAGATGCTATTCTATTCCCTGTAAGGAAGCATCTTCAGAGTTTTCCGCATATGAATTCATTACCTCCACCTCAGCTCACACGCTCCATGGTATGTAAACAAAATTTTACTCTGTCTAGAAAATGAATGAATATGTGCCTAGGTCCTCTGGGTTTGAAAGCATGCATTTTGAAGAGCAGTCTTTGGAAAATATCAGTGGAGCGCTCGGTGACAGAATGCTGAAGAAAACAAAAAAACAAAAAAAAAAACATCAAATGCCTTTGGAATTGAAGCAGTGAAGATGACCTACAGCATATTCATTCATTCATTCATTCATTCATTCATTCATTCTCTCAGCAATATTGCTATTGAGCATGTACTAGGCACCAAGCACTGTGGTAATAGTGAAGCATAAATAGACATTTAGTGGGGGTGTCAGGACCTCATAAAATATGATTAATCACACAAATATAAAACTCCAACTGTGACTAAGTGGCATAAAGAAGGAAATGGTGCTGCCAGGAGCCACTAAGGGAAGAAGTGACCTGCAAAGTGAGTTAAGGTCTAGTGGGAATGCCCTTCATTCACAAGAGAGTGTTATTCATTCTCAAGAGAGTGTCTCCCGCAAGCATTTCACAGTGAGCCAGTCCGTCAGTCCCTAAGCAGATGGAGCCTGAACAGTCTCAGAGCACATCAGCGATGAAAGAACCTGGCACAGACCCTTCATCCTACAGATCGGGGTGTTGAGGCCAAGGCCACCATCGTGGGGAGTGTCACCAGAACTTCATCGTCCCCTCCTGACGGTGTTTTTCTCACACTGCTGCCACCCCTAAAACCCTCTGATATGCATGAATATACAACTATTTGGTTATCTGTTTACTTTCCCTCCCGACTAGAAGGTGAACTCCATGAGGACAGAGATTTGTGTTGGTTTCATGTGTTGCCTGGGACACCCTTGGCACATTCTAGGCACTGTTGCAAATACTGAACCCAGCTTGTAGTTGGTGTTTACTAATTGTTATTTCCTTGCCCTTTGTCACCCTTTGCTGAGGTGTGAAGGTGATACCTATGTTCTGTTCTCGGCTGTCTGGTTATCCCAGTACAGGGAGGGTTGAGACTTCCCATGATGAGTCACCTGGGTGATGTTGTTCCCTCCATCTTTTGGTTTGCAAACCAGTTTAACCAGTCATGTTTTGAGGCTGGGAGGAGGAGGCTAACCATTACTGAGTCAGTAAATGCAAAACACAGCATCAGAGTAAGGAGTGTCCTTACAGGAACAAGAAAGGTTAAGGAAAAACAAAGTGGTCAGAACCCAGAGTGAGATCTCCAAGGTAGCCCTGGTTCTGGAAGTAGAGATGTGGCTGACCATAGTTGGGCACTCAAAATAATTAGTTAGCATTTGGGCTTCCGTTTGGACTTACATTTGGCTGCAAGGTACAAAAACAAAGCCCTACAGTGGCATAGAAAAGTCCATTTTCCTTACAAGTACGAAGTCTAGGCCTGGGCCCCTGTGCAATGAAGTTCCCAAAGATGCAGGCTACTTCCATCTTTCTTCTCTGCCATCCGAAGAATGTTGGCTTTTCTCCTCACACATCCTGCCTCATGATTATAAACTGGCCCCTGTACCTCATGGCATCGTGGTTACATTCTCAGCAGGAAGAAGGAGGAAGGGCAAATAAGTGAAGGGGCCATATCAGACAAACCTGTTCCACTTTTAGAAGGAAAGCAAAGCCTTCCCAGAAGGTCTACCCAGTGAATTGTTACATCTCCATGACCAGAATTTGTCATGGCCACTCCCAGCCAATTACTAACCAAGGGGAATGAGAAATCCACCATTAATTAGTCAGGATTCATTGCTCGATGGTAATGGAGTATGTCCACCCTTCTGAGGATCAATGGATCTCTCTAGTTACCTGAACAAATCATGCCTCCATTAGAAGGGAAGAAGAGGACAGGGAATAAATAGATTTTGTACAGACACTGATAGGGCCTTCCATAAGGCTCCAGCCTCAGCCACTCCATACCCCTGCTCACTTCAGGCTCTGCCCCTCAACTGGGTCCATGCAAAACTCCTGGGAACCTCTGGACCAGCTTCTATTACTTGATGGATAGAGAATACACAACTGGGAACCCAGTTTGGGTTTTCTCATCCTTCCCCATAATTTCTCCTGATACTGGGCCCAGGAATCTGTCGGAAGGTCTCATTCTGAATGTCTTCACTGTGTATGATGTCAGCTATTGTCACAGTCAAGTTCCAGCTTATGGAACTGAGTCTATGGAGGCAATGTGGGGCTATGGGGTACTCATTAGACTGGGGTAAGAAGCAAACAAACAAACCTGAGAAAGAATTCTGCATTGGCCCCTTGTTAGCTTTGTGGTACAACCAACATTCTCTCTGATTCTGTTTCTCCTCATTAAATGGTGATGGTTTGAAGGATCCAGTGGGATAACAAGTTTGAAAGTGTCTTGCCAACTGAAAATACCATCATACAGATAAGCTCATATCTTACCTAAGCGAAGCCTTCTGTTTTTGTGCTGTGTTTCTGTTTTGAAAGTGGAGTGGAGTGTGAAACTGAGGAGACTTGCTGTTACAGCTTGAAGAGTTTGGAAACAGAATGGAGTGATGAAGCAGAAGGAGCCCTGGACTTCTCAAGAAACCAGGGTTCAAGGCCCAGCCTTGCCATTTGCTTATGATGTGACCCTCAACATGTTACCCTCTCCGGGTCTGTTTTTCTCATTTGTAAGATACCTATGTCATAGATTTACAACAATAATGAAGTCAAGTTGACCATATGAAAGAACTTGCATAGGTGCTTGCACATAGTAGGTGCCCAACAATTATTTGCGAAACTGCTGCTTGATCGATACGGTAGGCCAGTGCATGGTTGGCGATGGCTCCAGAAGTTGTACAAAATCATTTCAGGATCGGTTAGGAAAGCCCAGGGAAGAACATCTCACAGGGAGACCAGTCTAAGGCAGTGGGAGGAGAGGCCGCCCTGAAAGCCCACTTGGAAGTCTATCCTGCCAGGGTGGTCTCTACTGTACTGTTTAGGGGGTTCTTTCAGTTCCCTAGGAAAATTCTCTGTGTTCTATGTGGTCTGCTGAGGCATCACTCTCTCTGTTCAGCTCCAGTTAACTCAACGGGCATGAATAGTCTCTATTTTTTTTTTTTTTTTTTTTTTTTTTTTGCGTAGTGAATATGAGAACAATACTATTTGGTCACTGCCCTTGGAATTGGTTGCAGTTTATTGGGGACAGGGAAAAAGTAGTTCTTGAGGTTTTATCTTAGGCCCTAAGGAGAGAATTTCATCACTGCTGTAGTCCCAGTGCCCAGAACAGTGCTTGGGACATAGTGGTCACTTAATAAATGTTTGCTGAATGGGTATTATAGGTTTGGATGGGGTAGTCACCTTCAGCCATCTCCAGATTCTCCCTTCCCTCATTGGAGATGATCAAAAGGATGTTTTCGTTTTCTTTTTTTCTTTTTCTTTCTTTTTTTTTTCCATTGGCAGTTATGACCATGCTTATTCAAGCAAGCATTGGATTATAGTATTGACATTTGGAATCTGAATTAGATAATAATTATTCTAGAAGACCTGCTATATTCCAGGCATTAACTAGATGTTTTATAGTTATTACCTCTTTCTTACTTCATGGTAACAGATGTAGTAGCTTCTCCTCCTTTCACATGAAATTGAGGCTCAGAAGTTAAACTTCAAAGCCATGCATGTGTAAAATCCTATTCTCAACATCATACTGTGCTTAGTTTTCGGCAGTTTTGGTCTCACTCAGATGTTCAGGAAGAATCGCAGTCCCTATAAGAGCTCCAGTCGACACTTATTCCAATGGAATGAGGATAAGTATAGTTTTTTCAGTAAAGAAGAAACTATTTCTCCTAAATTGGATTAAACCAACCCTGAGTCTACTTTATCCCCCACTTTTTGAAAAGCCCATGGAGTCATACAACAGATAAGATTATTGTAATAGCCATACACCTACAAAATTTAGAGAATATTAGCGAAAGACAACTTCCTAGCTCTTACAGAAGTAATCTCAAGCAAGATTATATTTCCAAAATTAGATATACAATAAAAGCCAGACCTACATAACTTTTGCCAAAGACCATAGCCAAGATGTAGCAGTATCTAGAGGAAGAAAATAATTTAGAGACACCAAGATGAGAGCAACTCAACAATTGCATGTTTCCTTCTTGCCAGTTCTAACTGTGCTAACAGTCCAGAAATTATCTTACACATAGATTGAATTCAGTAGGAAGAAGTGTTTCATCAAGAGCTTGCGGCAATGTTTATATCTGAGGAGAAATCTACCCATTGCATATAGCCTGCTCTTTCAGAGACTAACACCAGAAATGGAAACATTCCTAACTTCCTAAAAAATTGCAGGGGTTGTTTGGTGGCACCCCCAGTTATTAGGACTTACCTGGTGTCCTTCCTCCCCCTGCCATCCTTTAAATATCTAAATGCCTAAACCCCCACCTTCTCTTTGAGCCCTGGGCTTCTCAGTCCCCAGCTTTGAACTGAACATGGGTTTGGCCAGAGATAAATCTCTGTCCTGTTTTGAGCAGACACGCACAGGGGTAAGGGTGAGGTTCTCATATCCTCCACTCTCTGTCTTCCTCCTTTGCTCTGCACGACCTCAGTCCATTTGTAACTCTGTGTCCTAGTGGTTGCTGCTACTGCTTTCCTCTCTAAAGACTTCAGCTTGCCCCGATAGGTTCTATTTTGTTCTCACGTTTGTGTCAGCTAAAGAGTCATGCTCACCAGATATGAGACTCATATTTTGTTGCCCTCAGGGTCCAGTGAAGCCCTCTGGCACCTGCTCCTTATCTTTCTTCAGCTTTTGAATTGTCCACTGTGAGTGACTTCTGTTCCTTCAATAGCAGCGGACGGTCTCCCTGGCCATCACTTGCCCTGCTGTGTTTCATTTCTGTTTTGCTCCTGTTCCTTTCAATCAGGCCTTGCTGAGTTTTGTAAATATGACCCTGTTCATCTTCTTTCATAAATTGTTCATCTTCTTTCTCTGCTACGTATAGAATTTGACTTCCTTTCCTTTTTGGACCCATTGTCTGGTTTCCTGACATATTCCTCTAGATTCTATTTGTGGGTGGATTTTCCTGCACTGAGATATGTTAAGTGACTGAATTCTGAGTTTATTAAACATCTACTCCTCAGATAAATCTTATTTTCTCTCATCTTCCTGAGTTAAATGTCTCCACTCAAGACCCATCTTTCCTGCTGTCAAAAATATAACTTAGGACAAAACTAAATGTATATAGTATTAAGCATACCTAGTCTTTTCTAACTAATAACTTAAGTAGTATGAATGTTCTGGAAGTTCTCTTCAGTGGCATGAATAGTGATTTCAGTACCACCCACAGAGGAGGGTGTAGTGTGGGAGAGGAACTAGATCTCGTAATTTCAAAATGTACCTAACAATGCTTGACATTTTCTGCACTGGTACTCCCCATCTTCTTGGATAAACTGTTTCAATTTTTCCACCTCTACTTGGTATAGCTGTCCTAGTATTAAAGGGTTGGTGGGGCGCCTGGGTGGCTCACTAGGTTAAGCATCCAACTCTTGGTTTTGACTCAGGTCATGATCTCATGGTTTGTGAGTTCAAGCCCCACATTAGGCTCCATGCTGACAGCATGGGGGCTGCTTGGGATTCGCTTTCTCTCCCTCTCTCTGTGCCCCTCCCCTGCTTTTGCATGCTTGTGCTCTCTCTTTCAAATAAATAAACTTAAAAAAGAAGTTGGTTTTATAATTGTATTTTCCAGGAACACTCTTTGACAGCTTTAAGGGGCATGCCTCCCAGAGTTTGGGCTGCTTCTGGAATTGGCTCCTAGAGTTCTTGCCTCCCTTTAGGGGGAGAGTATTCCCTTGTCCTTATGTGTCCATGAAGGAATGGCTCCCAGACACATTGTTAGAACAACACTTACAGCCCCTTGTCATCCCCTTATATTTCTCTGAGTGGAAAAAAGAGATTTAGCTTATGAGCTGAATGTTAGGAGTTGAACATCATTGGCCCATCTTTCTCATTTAGGCAAGATTAAAATGACAGATAACACTGTTCCCAATGCCCAAGGCTGATTCTTTCTTGAGGAGCTGCCTTGACTATAATGAATTTCTCTTCCTTCATGTAACAAACTTTTCAAGAGGCAGATTCTGTCCCTTCAAGGGAAGGAAGGGGAAGGAATAAGGATTTATCTAGATGTTCTATCTGTGCCTGAGTAGGTAAGTTCAATTACTTATGGGGTGGAGAGGTAAAGTATGGGGTAGGGATGTAACAAAAACTATATGTGGCCAAGGTTAAAACTATGTTCTCCAAACCAGAGCCTCTAGAAATAATGCTAACATATTTTTATCCTTAATGGATACATATTTCAGTTTCTCAGTAGGATCTGAAACTCAGAAAAGGAGAGGGGTGTGATTTATTTACCCCTTCAAATCCAACAGCCTTTGCCCAGCCAGGTCTCTCTAGATTCAAGTCTCCCGTGCTGGTGGAATAATGGCTGACGTGCCTCCTTTTCTATCTTTAAAAGAAGTGCCATCCAGACATCTCTCTTTTCCCTTTTCATGTATGTTCAGCCTAATCTCAAAGTTCACAACGTTTCTTGGAGGGAAATCCTTCTCTTCCCCTAGCTCAATCAAGATGTCATTCTTCATTTTTCACGTACTCACAGCAATTCTTGTGAAGGAAGGATTCAGACCTTTACCTTTTTCCTTTATGAGCTGATACTGTTCTTCCTGGAGTCCCTCATTAGATCTGATTTCTAGAGATTGAAACTTCCAAATATTTACTTCCATTGAGTTTTTCTAGATCTTCATGCAATGAGGGTTTTTATTCAATTATATGATAAAGTTTCTTACAATGTTTAGAATGTTCTTGGGTAAAAGCAGTGAAAAAGCCAACTGATTTGGATTAGATAAATGTATTGGTTCACATATCTGGAAATTCAGAGGAAACATAGACTTTAGAGTGAACCAGAGATCCAGCTTCATTCTGCCTCTCTTGGTAATGCCCTTCACTTTGGGTTGGTTTCCTTCTTAGTCTGCTTTTAGCAGTTTGTCCTTCATATCCATGGATAGCAACATCTAGAAAAAGAATAGATGGTCACTTCTGGATATTTTCCAGAACAAGGAAGAAATTTTCTAGAGAGTCCCCTGTAAACTTTTTCTTAGATAATTGCCCTGTACTGTGTCTCAAGTCCATTCCTGAAGCAGTCATGGCAAGGACCACTCCTGGGGCTTGGGGGCACATGAGGTCAGTGGGGAGGGATGGATAGAGTAACTAGAGAGGGATTTTGCTTGGAAGGCAGGATGTAGGACCTGGATGTAGGAAGACAATCAGAAATTCTTGCCTTAGCTCATTCCTCTAAAACAATTCACTGATAAAATCATACCTCTGGGGTCGAATCCATGGTCTAGATCACCAAAATCCATGACCATGGCCAGGGGTAACTTGGTACCAGGTAGTGGCCAGCTGATTCTGAAAGGTTATGGACAAATAAAATGCATACTAGAAATCCCAAAATACCTTCCATAGCTTTGGAATTAATTTAGCATAAGAAGAAGAAAAGTCTATTTGAAGTTGCTGGTCTAGAGCCACTTACTTACTTGTAGCACTGGTATTTTAAAGGTAAAATATTCATGTTAATGATAAGCTGGTAATTAATATGGATATTCATGGTTTATAGTCCTGGCTGAGAAACGCATTTCATTCATCAGTGAATAAAACATAAAAGCTCTGCTTGAAGAAAGCTTTAATTACCCAGAAGGTACAACCATTTGAAACCTGCATGTACAATACATGCATGTGTATGCATAAGTGTGCATGTATATACACACACACACACACACACACACAACTCAGGGCTTGGGCCCTGACACAGGAATGCCTGCTTCTGTATGGAGGAGAAAGAGAATATTGACCTCTTGGGGGCAGGCAGGTTGCCAAGACTCTGCTGGGTAGTAAATTTTATTTCAATCCTGCCATTCAGAGAAAAGGAAATCCTCTTTTATGTAACCTGGGTTCTCTAAGAAATAGACACTAAGACAGGATTAAATACACAAAGATTATATCAGAGCAAATGCATGTGTAGAAATGGATAGAATCAGGGCAGGCCAAGAGAGCAGTCAGCGCTCTGTGCAAGTCTGGCCCGGGATGATGAACAGGACAGAAATTTGGGGAGCAGTGTCCAAGACTGCTGAGCTATCTAAGGAAGGTTCAGCAAAGCTAGTCGTGAGTCCTTGAGCTGAAGTCAGCTGATAGACGTGTCCCCAGAACTATCTGTGGTAGCATCCCTGCTGTGCCCTGTCATTGGAGCCAGAGCCTTCCTGAATCCTGTGTGAGCCTGAGGCAAAGGGAAAATCAGTAATGCTGATTCTGACTTTATTTACAATTTTGATATTTTATTCAGGGCTTTTTTTGCATTAATTCTTATTAAAAATGTTACATCAATTATCATTTATATTTATTACCAAGTTCTTTGGTACCTCTTCAACTTTGTACCCAAGGCATCGTGCCTCCCGCTGGTCCAGGCCTTGATTGGCACAGTGGCTGACGTGGCCTGAATGCAGGCACTGGCAGGTTTTGAGGCACAGCCGCTGGGTGCCGGCCAGTAATGCTCCCAGGAGCAGGAAGGCTGGGAGATGCATTCTGGTGGCCACCATGCCCTCTCCTGGGGGGAAGAGGGAGGGGCCAGGAGAAAACACCCATCTGTGAGAATGGTGGTGCAGTAAAGAACATAAATAACAAAATCATCGTGTTCATTCTATTTGAGAAACTATTGAAAGGAAGCCCAGAGCCAGTAAATCTCTTTGGTCTGTGTCTTGTGAGGATGGTCAGCCACTTGCCTCCCCATACTGGAGGTTGCAGGCACTGAAGTGACATCCCCAAAGCTTCTTGTCTCTGCTCTCCGTGTTTAGCAATCGGTCCAGATACTTCTGTCCTGTCTCTCTGCTTTCAGTGTGGCTGGTAGCTGGCACCCCCAGACTGGCCAGCTATGCGGATGGTGTGCTTACATCTTTGTATTTGGCTTGTCTACACAGCACTTCTTTCCAGAGCGCACCCTTGGCTGCATGGTCTGTGGACAGGCGATTTGTGACCTCCCATCCCTCCCTCCCTCGCAGGGATCTGCGACCTGACATCTGGGATGTGACAAGCTGGTTTGATCCTTGGGGTCCTTAGACTTTTCTCATCTGGTAAGAGGATTTTAAAAAGTAAAATGAAGGGAGCTTGGTCACACAAACCTTAATTTCCAGGTTAATTAAAAATTTAAGCCTTTTCTTTGTACACGATACCAAAGTGCATGATGTGTTATAAACCTTCTTCCTGACGACTCCGCTGGTTCTTAGAGCAATCATTTACCACCTCTGATTCTGGCTCACCTGTGTCAGGGGTTACTCTATGTCAGACAGTGGGCAGTAGGGAGTATCTTGATTCTAATCCCATTGACAGAGGAGTATAGGTGTTACTGCCTCCAGTTCACAACTATAAAAGTTGAGGTTCAGGAAAACTGAGACTTGGCCCAGGTCACTCAGCTGGGACATTGTGGTTCTAGAATTCCAAGTCTGCATGCTTGACTTCTGTGGCTGGCTTTTTGCTGTGTTTCTTCCCATGGACTGACAATGAGGGGCTTATTTCTAGGGAAATCTTTGCTGCGTATTGATCTAGGGACAACTATCTTGTAATCTGATTAATCACTAGACATCCATCTCAGTGACAGTCCCTGGCAGAAGAGCTTATGTGAACAGTGTCGTGGCTGGTTTCCACCAGGAGAGACCAGCATTTGCTCCAACTTACTGAACAGACCACTCAATCAAATTTTATAGTTAGTTGGAATTAGCACTCCTGTAGCTGTGAATTCTTCTGTTTTTTTTTTCTTTCAAAAACTGCAGCTGAATTTGTATCTAAAAAGATTCAAAGTTTTCCTTGACTTTGAAAGAATCAAAGATAGAAATGTCCAATGTGATTATTGCTATAAAAACCCCACTAAAAAGGCAAGGAGGGAAACTAACCCTCAAGATAACATGGGAAAATTATATTTGTGTAACATAAACTGAGTCTCTCTAGCTTCTTGTGGCAAGGGATGATAGGTTCACCTTGAATTAAAATTATGTAGCTCTGGGGTCTTTCAAAATGGACTTTATTTTTCTATTTCAGAATGTCACTCTTATGATCATTCCAGGTACAGGAAATGATGTCTTTCCTTGGGCTTCATGTAACCAGTGGGTAGCGTCATTTATACAAACTCATCACTGTGTAATATCTGGTGCTATTAAAACCTATGTGCTCTTAAATATTTATAATGAGAAAAGTCATATTCAGCATCTTACATGCATTATTAACGGTCTCTAAATACATCTTCTAAATCAGTTACAGTGTGTATTGTACCCCTGCCATGAAATTTACCTTCCCAATTCAGTTTGTACATTTGTGGCCAAGGACTGATGGGTCTCCAAGGAGTATTGTGACCCAGATTCGGTTTCCATATGTTCAGTGCTTCCCAGGGTTTTCATATCCGTTCACTTGCTGACTACTCATATGTATATTCATTTTCATATAAAATTAAAATGTCTCATTATTGAGATTTCAAGAACATGTTAAAAGAGAGAGAATACTTGACTATGTTTGGGACAACCTGAGTCCTAGTCCTGGCCTTGCTGTGGACCTGCGTGGGTGCCTGGAGGCAAGTCCGTTTGGGCCTCATTTTCCTCATCTGTGAAAGGGGGACTTTGGATAAGTGGCTTGTTTCCTGCAGAGCATGGGAGGCTCAGGCCACACACCTCTCAGTCTGGAGGACAACTGTGGGACCTGGAGAGAGCTCGGCCAGTGAGACATGCTGCTGGGACCGAACAATCCAAACTTCAGAAAATATACCACAGACAAGTGTAATTTCCCTGTTTGGGGTGTGGTGTGGTCAGATTGCACTTTTGTGGCAAGGACTTACTCTGAAGGATATGGATCATCCCCCACTGTTGGCTGTTCTTAAGCAGGAAATGCTATGGCTCTCAGAAGTAGGGAGAGGAAGGTTTTCTTATTGGTATAGACTAAATGTTCATGTTCCCCCCAAATTCATACGTTGAAATCCTAACCCCCGATGTGATGGCACTAGGAGGTGGGGCCTTTGGGAGGTAATTAGGCCATGAGGGTGGAGCTCTCATGAATGGGATCATGCCCTTGTTAAAGGAATACCTGAGGATTCCCTCTCGTTTGTGCCATTTGAAGACACAGTGAGAAGACAGCCTAGGAAGTGGACCTCACCAGACACTGAATCTGACACACCTTGATCTTGGACTTCCTAGCCTTCAGAACTGTGAGAAATAGATTTCTATTGTTTATAAGTCACCAGTCTATGGTATTCTGTTACAGCAATCTAAAATGGACTAAGATATTTATTTAGTAGAGGTCTAAACTCATAGCCTAGAAAGTATGGTGGGGAAAGGGTAGATTTGATAAGAAGTTAGGTGGGATATGGGTGGGGACCCTGAGATTGGGTTTAGGCTTTAGAGTTACAGCTGCTAAATCCTTCTTTCTGTTTACTTAGATCCTTGGGTCTTCACTTTGTTTTCTTGACATAATTGTGTCTGAGTTCTACCACAGGAAGTTAAGGAGAACCTGTCCCTCCTTGTGGTACAGCCGGGCTGTCAGGGAGCCCAGTGCACCTGGGCCAAGAGTCAACAGCTACAGAGGAAGAAGCATGGAGACTAGACCAGGAGGCCAGCTGGGAGGTCTGGAGGAACTTGTTCTAGGGCCCATGGGAATCCTCTGGAAAGCTCTTAGACATAATGGGTGACAGCAGGATGAGTATCTCCAGGAGGCTGGGGAGGTAAGATCATCTTGTATGCGGTGCTGAAGATCTTAGCTTTCATCTAGGAAATGGGAGGCAGTTCAGGTCTTTTGAGTCAGGCATCAGTGTATCATTTTTATATTTCATCAAGGAAATCCTGGAGGCAGTGTGGGAATGTAATGGGAAAGAGAGATGGAAAATAATCCAGTGTTACTCTTTGCATGTTATGTCAGGCTTCATAAATGCCCGCAACTCCATTTAGGGCTTCAGATGTCTGGTATAATTGGTCTGTGTATGTCAAGCTCTCATTTTGGACTCCAGATTGTCCAAAGCCCTTATTCATCTCTTCGGTAGAGTAGAGGGCAGTTCACTCATGGTTTTAGGTTTTCACTTAACATATCAATAGCCTTTAGTATTTGAGGTCTCCTAAAGGAATAGGAGGGAAAATCTAAGAGAGAGAGAGTGTGTGTGTGTACGTGCATGGGTGCACGTATGCCTGGGTGCCCATGTGCCTGTCCATGTGTGTGCATACCCAAGCATGTGTGTACTGATTGGATTTTATAACATGAAACCCCAAGTGCATGAAGAAGAAAGCACCAGCCCAGAAGTCAGTACACCCGTACTCTTATACTGGTCCTAGGCCAATCTGCTGTTTAACTCTGGGTAGATCACAACTGACCTGAGATTCTGTTTCCTTCTCTGTCAAATGGAGGTAGGCAGTGAACTAGACCTCGAAAAAGCTTATCAGCTGTACCATTTTTATGTTATAAATAACCCCTTCCCTCATATCTTAGAGCTGGTACACACTTTACAGATACTGTGCGTTGTTTAAATTCCATGGCGTGCTATGTATTTTAGGTAGGAAATAATAAGTAACAGAAAAAGAGGGAAGAATATATTAGATTTGACCTTGGCAGTTTCATTTTTAAAAATGTTTTCTGAATGGTGTGAACAAGCAAAAAATAATCTAAGCCAACAACAGATAAACCTTTTACCATGGAAACCATGAGACAATAGATGTTGTGCTGTGGAAATGAGTGAAACCGACAGGATGAACGTGGAACACGCACTGTAGAGAGATTTGTACCTTGTAGGAAACTTGGAAAAATAAGATCTTTTGGTATCTGCACATCAATAAGGAATGAAGGTCTGAATTCAGAAATATGATATTACAGTCACTTATTTTAAAATAAGACACACTTTGATAAATTCCAGAGCAGGATTTTTCAGCAGCAGCACTATGAGACTTTGGGCCAGATAATTCTTTGTCATACGGGGCTGTCCCATACATTGGAGTATATTTGGAAGTATTCTGGGGTACAAACTCGATGACCATAGCATCACCTCCCCTTATCCTGAAGCAGCAGAAATTAAAATTATCTCTAGACATTGTTGAATGTCCCCAGGAGGACAAAATTACTCCCATTAAAAAAAGTTTTTTTTAATGTCAATTCATTATTGAGAGGCAATGAAAGGCAGAGCTCAAGCATGGAAGGGGGCAGAGAGAGGGACAGACAAAGAATCAGAAGCAGGCTCCAGGCTCTGAGCTGTCAGCACAGAGCCTGATGCAGGGCTCGAACTCTCAAACCACGAGATCATGACCTGAGCCGAAGTCAGATACTTGACTAAGCCACCCAGGCGCCCCATAAAATTACTCCCATTTGGGAACCACTGTCCTACGGTCAAGATTTTTAAAAAGAGGAAGTAAGCATAGGCTTTAGAGCCAGAAAGACCTGGTTTCTTTCTCAGCTCTTTTGTTTGCTAGTTGTTTGACCTCAGACAAGCTACCCATCTGTTGGAAGCCTTGGCTTCTTCACCTGTTAGAAAGAGATAATATTGGGGCACCTGGATGGCTCCATCGGTTAAGTGTCCAATTTTGGATTTCAGATCAGGTCATGATCTCACAGTTCATGAATTAAAGCCCCACATTGGGCTCTGCACTGGCAGTACAGAGCCTGCTTGGGATTCTCTCTCTCTTGCCCTCTCTCTGCCCTTCCCTTGCTTGCCTTCTCTCTCAAAATAAATAACCTTAAAAAAATTTAAAGGAGATAATATTGACAATCTCACTGGGTTAGCGTAAGGGTCAGATTATATAAAATAACAAATATAAAGGGTCTGGACTATAGGTGCCCAGCATGGGAAGGCGGTCCTGGTGATGAACAGGAAAAAGGGAGAAAGCAAACCCTACTCTAGGTTAGAAAAAGGCACACACTGTTAATAGTCATTCCCATTCACATGTGGATGAGAGAACAAATATCATAATCCCAAAATGTTCCTTGTACCTTTAATCAGAAAGAAGTGATATTTACTGAGTACCTACTGAGTATCTGTCAGACACTGTGCTAGCCCCTTTATATTTATCACCTCCTTTAATCTCTCAAGAGCCAATTGTGGTACTCATTTATGACCATTTTCAAATGAGATAACAGAGGTTCCAAGAGATCTGGTATCCCATCGAGTGCCATACAATAATGTCAGGTTTGGTCAATTTCAAAGCCATGATTTCAGATGAGATTGATGGTCAGGGATACTGAAGTTGAAATCATTATGTTTTTATAAGGGGAGAATTATCATGAATGTGAAAGCGTATGACTTTTGCCAGCAACATATCTTGCTTGAACATAAATATTTATGGCTAAGAGAGTTGGTTTCAAGGTGCTGAGTTACAGGGACCATTACACGTGTTCAAAGAAGAATGTGACTCAGTTTGAAGAATATGGAGTGTGTTTTCTAGCATGTACTCACTGCACGAGAAAAGCTAATGGCATGCATTTGATTTATTCTAATATTCAATTAAAAGTCCAGTCAACTAGATTCTCCTTTGTCAGCTTTCTCCTGTAAAAGCTGTACCTAAGAGAAATCTTGCTTCCAGTGCTCCCTGGCCCCAATCTTTCATGCTGGTAGAAGGGAAAACCCTGATTCATGGGTCAGAGAATTGGGTTGTATTGCTTTTGAAATATTGGTGCATGGTAGAAATGGTTTCCAATTACAGAGGACTGAGTGCACAATCCCCATACTGTTCTATTTAAATAACTGCTGAATCGCCAGGGCTGCTTTCCTGTTTCTAGCTCCCTGAACAAGTAAATAATGGAAAGAGGAAAAAAAAATCAGCATTTGTAATAAATAACCGTACGATCTGGTATTGGAACCTCAGTCCTTGGTCATATTTCCTCCCTCCACCATGTTTTTCCTAATGGCAGCTCTGAAATAAAAGTTACCTTATATATATAAAACTTAGAACCCAAGCTTACCTTTTGTTTGCACCTTTAGGAATGTTTGTGACAGCATGTTGCAAGGGAAAATAACACCGACTTTGGAGTCAGGCAGATATAGGGTTGAATCTCAGCTCTGTCACCAGCCAGTGTTGTCAATGGAAATATCTCATACTTTTTGGAGTTTGAATTGCATGAGCTTTGAAGTCAGACCAACCGGGTCAGGAAACTTAATCTCTGTGAGCATCTATAAAATGGATAGGTCCTCATGTGACTTGCAGGGTGAAAATTGGGGTAATATATGTGAAGTCTCAAGCATAGTTCCTGATATAGGTCAGGCTTTTAGGAAAGGGACAACTATTATTGCATCATTAATATCAGTTTCCTTGTTAGAGCCATAGAAGAGATTACATTCAATTTATGTTATAAAATATACTGAGCTGATAAAATGCAAGTTACGCTGACAATAGGTATACAGATGAGTTTTTAAAAATTCTCACAGGGGAATTCTATGTGGATCAGAGGTTGCATTCTTTTAGAAATGGCCTATGGTTTTGTGAGCTGTTCTATGACACTTGGGTGATGGGGTTTGTTAGTACCTGTCATCCAACATTCAATTAGTTGGGGGAGAGATAGGAGGGGTGTGTGTATGTGCCTGTGTGTGTGTGTGTGTGTGTGTGTGTGTGTGTGCATGGCGGGGGGGTTGGGGGAGAAAGAAAGAGAGAAAGCACAAGGGAGCATGGGCTTGCTGCCTACCTGTGTCATCAAGATAAGGGGAATGCTTTTTGATGACATCTCCTCTGACTGGCAGGCCGGGGGAGGCAGAGGCAGGCATGCTCAGCAGCCAATAGGATTTAACAGAAGGATCCCAGAAGTTTACTGCATGAATGGATTTAAAGGAGTCATTTGGTCCAGGCCCAGCTGATGCTTGAATCCCTGATACAGCTTGCCAGGAAGACATCTCCCATTCTTTGCCTGGGTGCCTCCACGGTGGGGAGCTCACCACCTCTGAAAATGATCAGTTGTACATTTCAGAGAAGAAGAGAGTTCTTCTCTGGGTGGAGCCTGGCCTTGTCTACCTGTTACTCATTCCTGGGTTCTCGTTCTGACCTCTGGGGTGACACAGAGTAAGTCTATTTCCCCCTTCCAGTAAGGCGTTCCGGATCTCGAGAGCACCTGTCATTTCCCTTGGATCTCAGCACCCTCATTCTCCTTGATGGCTTGTCAGGGACTGTGCTGGAGGGGACATTGATACTTGTACACTGAAGAGTTAGTGACATGGTGGCATGGGGGGAATCGGATATCACTAGAATCTGGGGTTTCTTAGATGTGCCTGTGTACAAAGAGGGGTGTCCTGGTTGGCAGAAAGAGCCTGGGATGTGGACCTGCGTGACCTTGTACCATCGCCTGACTTGTCTATGTGTCACTTTCTATGAAATGGAGAGAATAACATTCCCATCACTTGTGATGAAAAAGTGTGTGTGAAAATACTCTGTAAGTTGTGAACCGTTATACCTGTGATAGTGTGCCTGATGATAATGGCTGAAGACATTTTTATTTTTTTAACTTTTTTAATGTTTGTTTATTTTTGAGAGACAGAGAGACAGAGTGTGAGTGGGAGAGGGGCAGAGAGAGAGGGAGACGCAGAATCGGAAGCAGGCTCCAGGCTCTGAGCTGTCAGCACAGAGCCCGACGCGGGGCTCGAACTCACAAACCGTGAGATCATGACCTGAACCGAAGTCAGACGCTTAATTGACTGAGCCACCCAGGTGCCCCATGGCTGAAAACATTTGTGGTTATCTCTTTAATCAGTCCCAGAGAAATTTCATAGAAGTGTTACCAGCTTGAAGTCTCCTTGAACTTTTGCTATGACGTGTTTGTAAAAGGCGTCATTCTGGGTAGCTGCTATTGACATCAGGCACATGCCTGCACGGGCATATGGCTTTGTTGTTGCCCATGCCAAATGTGGCGTGAAATCATCCCAACTGGAAGCTGGAATTTAGGTCAATCTCCTTCCTTAATAATGAAAAAAAAAACATATAACAGAACTCAATGATTTGCCATTTGAAACAAAAAAGGGTATGTTTTCTTCTTGTCATTGATGTTGGATCATTTTGCTAAATATTCTTGCTAACTCAAGCATGACAGCTTTGATGTGGACCTGGAAGCTGGCTGCAGCCAAGCACCAGTGACATCTTGATTACTTAGGATAGAATGCCCTTCACCATCTCACACTCACATTCAGGCTTTATGCTGGGGCACCCAGGAACAGAGGGCAAATGCCAGGAGTTGCCATATCTGTGAGTGAGTGAGTCAAACACACAATCAATCACAGCAAGCAGGTAAGTGCTAAAGGCAGCTTACAAGATGCTATGGGAAAGGAGTGACACTGTCCATGGTCAGCCCGGGCAGTTTTCTCTGCTCTGGACTCCACCAGGATGATCTGTATATGCTTTTGTCTTCTGCCATGGTCTTTGCTTTGTGGCATTTATAGGGGACCACATATTCCTATTTCCCATCAGACTGAGCACTCTTAAAGCCAGAACTCCCCCTGAGCCTTCCAGTTAATGAGCATGGTTTCTGACACAGTAGATAGGGAATGGGCGGTATAACTGAAGGGTGAGTGAAGTGACAACTGAGATTGAAGAAATATTTCTTGAAGCTATTTCTTTTTTTTTAATTTAATGTTAATTTTTGAGAGAGAGAGAGAGAAAGAGAGAGAGAGAGAGGGAAAGCATTAGCAGGGGAGGGGCAGAGAGAGAGAGAGACACAGAATCTGAAGCAGGCTCCTGGCTCTCAGCTGTCAGCACAGACCCTGACACAGGGCTTGAACTCACAAACTGTGAGATCATGACCTGAGCCGAAGTCAGATGCTCAACTGACTGAGCCACCCAGGTGCCCCATCTTGAAGCTATTTCTTGGCAAAGTAGGATTTCTATGAGCTACGAAGGACAGTGATGGCATTCCATATGTGAGCACTTGAGCAAAGGCTGGGAAGTGGGGGAACCTCCTTCTTTGGGGAAGGAATGATTCAGAGGGGCTGGAATTCAGGTCCATTGCCATTTGTTGAATGCCTGTCATGGAGTATTGGGGAATCATTCAGAACCCAGTGATTCTCACAAAAATCTTGGGAAGCAAGCTTTATACTATGCCCATTTTGAGATGAGTTTACCGAGACTCAGAGAATAAATACATTGCTGAAGTTCACATAGCGAATAAATGGCCAGACTGGGATTTGAACCCAGATCCGTGTGGCTCTGAAGACCACATATCACATGATCACTGACAGGGCATCCGAGCTGTATTCATTGGAGGTTCACTGTCAACCCAAACTTCACACGCTTCTGAAGCCTACCTCCCCTGAATCCACACATCCCCCACCCCCTACTCCACTGCTGAGGTACCATTCTAAGGGAGGCTTTCTCTGAAAAGTGTTCTGTTCTTCAGCCTCATCTTTATGCATATTTTAGTCTGTGATCAAGTAGGCAGACAGTGTTAGAAATCACTGACTCACTCTCTTTGCTCCCAACCAAGGACACGAGGCCCAGAGTAGAGAGTGCCCTGCTGACCCCCCTGAGAGCCAGGCCTGGGTGCGAGAACGCAAGTCTCCTCACTGCCTTAATTCCAATTGCCTGTACATAGCAAAGGATTCTGGAGAGTTTCTAGTTTTCACTTGAGAGCTGCTGCAAAAGATTTTAACATATGGCAGGTATTTTTGATTGTAGAAATTAAGGGCACTATCCTTAGATGGGGAAACTCACTTTGGAAAAGTGATTTCTATGTTGACAAAATATCTAACTCCACCCATCTGTTACTAAAGTTATTTACAAAACACCCATGCCTGGTTTCCCCTAGATTCTCTTCTTCAGAGGCTTGCAGGGTATTGGATCAATCCTGTTCCAACAGGTTCCAGGCCACACAGACAGAAGAAGCAACCACTTGAGTGAATAATTTTTTGAGCCACTCTCTGTGGGTTGGGACAGATGATCAAGGGCCGTGGAGTCTGCGTAACTAACCCAGGACCTTTTCTGCCCTCCGGGACCACATTGCGTGCACGGAGCACCCACTGCAGGCCAGACACTGTGATGGACATTCTCATATTTATTATCTAATTTAAGTAGCTGAGCGACCCTGTGTAAGGAGTTTAGTTCCTCTATTTGCAGATGAGCACAATGGCATTAAGGGAAACTAAGAGATGTGCCCAAAGTGGAAAATCTAGCATCTGGTACCTTTTTAGCAGTTTGAAACAGAGCGAACAGAAGGTAAAAAGTATTAAGATGCAATAGAAACTATAAGAACGAGTAGGCAGGGGGTAAATTCAACTTCAGTTGGAAATAGGGTATCAGGCCACTTTCCCATGCTGCACTTCCTACAGAGTCACCGAGGGTGCTGTTTCTATTACACAATTACTGACAAAGTTTGCAAGAGGGGAGGTGGTCATGTTTGTGGCCAAGGGGTTAGTGGGAAGAGAAGGCAGGCAGCCTTGCTGGGGGTCATTGTTTCAGTGGATTTGATACCACGAGGCTTCTGATGCCCCGGCTTTGAGGGCTAGAACCTAGACCTTCTTGGTACACTCACAGATAGCTCATGCTCGGGGTCAAACACTGACAGACATACCTAGAGAGTAGTGTACAAAACGGATGCCATGGGGGGCCTCGCTGGCTTAATCAGTTAAGGGTCCAACTCTTGATTTCAGCTCAGGGCATGATCTCACTATTCGTGAGTTCCATGAATGGCTAGGAGCTCTGCTGCTGGTGCACAGCCTGCTTGGGATTCTCTCTCCCCACCTCTCTCTGTCTCCCCCTCCCAACTCCACCCCACAGCTCGTGCACACTCTCTCTCTCTCTCAAAATAGATAAATATTTTTTTTAAAAATACCAGTTTTTAAAGAGACAATCAGAGATGTCCTTTTCCAATAAGATGATGCCCGTTTCCTCAACCCAGCTTACCCCTTCATCTAATATCAGTGTAATCTGGGAGATGGAACTGGCAACAAAAGTGGGTTTGATGAGCTTCGAATTAAAGCAAAAAAAGGTGATCTGTATAGGCCAGGGATGGAAAGTTATGGCTCTCAGGCTAAATCTGACCTGCCACCCGTTTTTGTAAATAAAGTTTTATTGGAACACAGCCATGCCAATGTATTTACATATGTCTCCAGCTGCTTTCATGTTGCAGCAGCAAAACTGAGAAATTGTAAGAAAGACCATATGGTGTGCAAAGCCTAAAATATTTACTATCTTGTCTTATAGAAAAAGTTTGCCAACTCCTAAATCTAGTCCCCATTAAGACTCGATGCACCTATGTTTTGTTTCCTGGTCCCATAATTCCATTTCTTTTGAGCTCGCAATCCTGTCCCTCTTCCTCTCATTCCCACTGTTCTACTTAAGAACCTTGGAAAGTTCCAAATAACTAACACCAAAGCAAAGAAACCTGAGCAGAAAAGGAGGGGATAACTGGCCCACAAAGCACTTTCAAGGCTGAGATGGCCTTACAAATATCTGGAATTATAGACCCCGAAGCCACAAAGTTTGTTCCATTCTCTACTCTCTAGCTTTTCCTGTGTCACTTTTATTCTCACTTAGTGGAGACAGGCTACTTCTCGTTGGGAGAAATGACTGCCAGATGTTTGGGGTCTTGCTTGGTGAAAGGGTTTTATGCCTCTTGCTCATAGCTGAAAGGCCTTACAGAAGCCTGCTGATTGGTCCAGGTTTTACTCACGTGCTCATTCCTGGGACCAGTCATTATGTCCAAGGGTGGGAGGTAGTGAGGCCCCATGTGGGCTCAGTTTGGCCCCTGTGGGTGTGGTCTGATTGTGGAAGTAGGAGCGCAGAAGTGGGGGGCCTCTGGAGTGGGCAGCAGACTACACGAGTAGTTACGTGTCGCTTGTTTCCTCCATCTCCAGCCCAGCCTGATGACTTCAAGCCCTTTAGCGCTTGCCTGCAGGCCAACTGCAAATCATCGAATCTCACCCGCCTCTAGGCACCCTGGGTACTATGGTGGGAGGGTCTTCCTGAGTGCCTTCTGATCATATTCCTAAACGTAAGCCTAAAATGCTGAGACCACTTCTCTTCCTGCCCTTCCCCACTATGGGCTGGTGAACTTCATCTAGTGAACCTCTGACTCCTAGTTTCCCCCTTACATCCTTGGAATGCCCCAGTGGAATTGCTGTCCCTTTCTGGCTTCCCACAGTCTTTTGTGCATTCCTCTGTGGCAGACTTACTTACCAACTGCACCATATGGTCTGTTTGTTGTTGCCCTATCTTACTGTGAGCTCCAGGAGAGTAATCTCGAGCCTTGCTCACCTGTGCACTCAGACACCATAAAAGGTCCCCCACAGTTACTTGCTTGATGAAGCATTTCTGCTCACACTTCCCTCCAAGGAAGACTCCTTTAGTGATCAATCCCTCCCCACCCAGGGTTATGGCAGTTTTCTTTACTCAATTCCTCTTTCTGTGCTCACCATTCATTTACAATGGCATATTCTTTCTTTACAAGTGCCGACATCACTGAATAAGGTCTGCTTGAGTAGCAGTTCACTGGACCTGGTCTCTTCCATGTCTCCTAGTTCTTAGAGCCAAACATACCCCACCTTCATTCCCAAGTACCCTCCATATTCCCAACTTGTCTGAGAAGAGAGTCTATCACAGTTTTGTTTGAGCAAATAAAAAAGTCCAATAGTTTAGTGCACATACACATGCACACCCACAAGTATGAGTATATGCATGTGTTTCTATAATATGTACATGCATTATATAATATACAGACCTCAGTAAGCCTTAAAAACTTCCAAGGTCCAAATTAGGTATTTTCAGGTGAATCTTTGGGACAGAATGCAAGGCCTACCACAGAGTCTGGGAGCGCCCATTCCAGAGCTGTGTGTTCTATTTGCTTAAAATTTGTACGTTTCAAGATTTGAAGAGAATAACATTTGGAATCATAGGTCCAGGATTTAAGTCTCACTTCTCCCCTTTCTGAGTAATCACAGAGAAATTGTACTTAATGGCAGTGAGCCTTTATTTCCGCGTTTATGTCACAGTCCCCTCTTCTGGATTAGTGACCAAACTTAAAAGAGAATGCATAGGGAAGTGATTTAGAAGCTGTGAAATGCCATAAAAGTACCAGTTATGACCCAAATAGAAATTTAAGAATTCAGACATGAAATATTCAATGTGAACTCCATGGGAAAAAAAATTTGAAACACTCCTGCCACAATCTAATATTTCCCCCAACAAAGTATGGTGTGGAACATCCTGGGTAACTTAATTACCTAGTGGAATGACAGCTTCAGCAGTGCTTAACGACTGCCGTCTGAGGACTCTGGCAGGTTTAATATAGAAAGCAAACCGGAGCTAACAGATGTGTCTGCCTCTTCCTGGGTCCCATCACTAGGGAGGTGCAGCTGCGGCTTTGCCTTCATCCCAGGTAGTTTGGCTTTGAAATGTGGCTGTGCTTTTGCGAAACTCCCTCTACTGAAGCTTTATTATCCCTACTTTTCCTGAGGATGGCCATTTTCCTTGACGACTCCATGCTGATGGGTAACAACAAAGATTCTCTGCAGATGATTCTCTGCGGAGTGAATGGTAGGGTGGAAGTTTCTGCTTTCAGAGGTGTGTGCACACCTCGGACAGAGTGTGCTGACAGCCCCTAACAGTGAAGCCAGTGGGTGATGGCACAACTAGTTGTGTGCTCTCAGCAGTGACGCTGGAATATTTGCTGAACTGCTCACAAGCCTTCCTTTTCCCCAGTTTGGAAGAAAACCAGCTTCGGCACTGGAAGAAGATGACCGGAGGGAGGTGGCAAGAGAGAAAGTCAACATGTACAAGACGTTTCGGGGTTTTGACTTTTGCTCTTTACCTTGATTATATCGCTATTTATAAATCTTGGGGTTTTTTTTCTTCAGCTTTATGTAGCACATCCACATCTGCTATATACAGGGTGATATTGGGAGCTAACTACTTGCAAGGTATTCTGGGAAAAGTGTATACCCTGCTCTGTGCTAATGAGAGGCTTTTCGAGTGGCTGTTTATTATTTCATATTCTGAGCTCCAACGAGCACTAGGCAGTAGACCAAACACACACATATGGTCTGTGCCCCGTAAATATTAAAAATGCATTAGTCAGCCTAAGTTTTCTTTTGTATTTTCTAAGACTTGTCAATCACAAACCAATAGGTCCTATTTGTAGAGAAAGAACAGATTTAAAATGACAAAACCAGAACATTTCTCAGAATCCTGGGAAGGACTGGCACTTAAAAAAAACAGTGACAACAAAATTTGAAGTGAGTTGTCTTGGAATCTGTCAGATTTGGAGATGCACTGCTCTCTCTGAGTCTGTGCATCCCAGATGGAGTGGTTTCTGTAGAAAAACAATCATAGTTATATTCAGGAGAGCTTACTTGGCAAGAAAATCATGATTGAATTGATGCTATTGTGACACAATGTAGGAGTTTATAATTGCAATTTGTTATGAAACAGTTGGACTGAATCCCAAGGATGGATATTTTAATGCTCTGTGGGGAAATCGGAAAGAAAGGCATTAGCAAGGACAGATGTGATGGCAGAGTAAGACTGGCTGTTGGGAGGGCTTGCTGCTTGCTATTTGCTTTGGTGAAATTTGGTTTGGTGAAACCGCAGAAGTCCCAGCTCCAGCCCCTAGTCTCATAGGACGAGACTCAACTTAGCCAATGTACTAGAGTTGATCATGTTTGGGAAGGCCAATTTATTCTGAGTAAGTCCAGGTATATACACTAGGAAAAATCTTGTTTATTTACCAGGAGATGTAGAACTGTAGGACAGGCCAACCCTTCTTTTGGGCTTACCCAGTATACTCCCTATATGCCAACAACACAGGAAGTCAAGATCCCTGGTAAGCTTGGAATCAGGGAAAGGTAGATAGTTGCATAAACTGTGTGGGGCTTCATGTATCCACCTCCACCATAGGCGATGCTCACCGTTGGGTTGATGGAATGCTTTGAGTGGCCCAGCAGGTAACCTGTGGCCCTAAGGGGACTTCGATGGCCACTCCAAAATCTCCCTCAGCAGCTCGTCCTTCCCTAGCCTTCCGTTGTTGACATTCTTTCCGATACAATCCTTGCATCTCTCTTTAATTGTGATAATATTTCCAATTACATTAAAATTGGGGCCAGGCCAATCATTTGGCTTCTCTTCAAAATGATGTTCTTTAAATATTCAGCACTTCTTTAGAGGAGAAGTTGAACTCTGCCTAGAGAAGCATCAAAGCAGGAGCCCGACGGCAGCACTCAGCCTCTCTGTCATTCCAAAGTTGTTCCTCCCTGGCCCAACTTTGCATTTCCCACTCAGCAAAATAGTGCTCTGCAGAAAACTGCATCTACCTGCCTTCACAGACAGCTTAAAGACCATCTATCATTAGTTAACCCGGCTTAACATAATATTGCCTCTCACCACATACTTCTCCACAAGGTAGATTCTCATAGATTAACTTCATCTTCTTGTAATACTTGCACACACATGTTTTTATCCAAAGATGTTTCAGAACACTTTTGAATCAGTGCTATAGGCAGCTACCTGCTGGCTTGCTCTTTAGTCTGGCTAAATTCAGAGATAAATCTTTGCCCAGCCTGGGAACCCTTCACTCTATTTATGATTTACAGTAAATTGTATGTGTAAAGCCTGCATATCTTTGCATCTCTAAAGCCTGTCCATTCAGTTTATTTTCATTTTTGTTTTAAAAAATTATTCCATCACTCATTTATTTATCTGTGCAGCAAATGTTAACTGATCATCTTCTAGATTGTACCCTACACAAATAGATAAAGAAGGATAATACACAGTCTTCATGCCTGTGGGGAGAGACAGGCAAGGAAACAGATCATTGTAACACAGCATGCTGAGTGCAGCAATGGAGACATGCCAGGGATCATGGGAACACAGCGAAAGGCAATCAGCCTGAGAGCCAGAGTGGGGCTTCAGGGAGACTTCCTAAAGGGGAATGCTTGAGAATTAGCCAAACTCAGATGAATGTGGGAGGGTTCATTAGGCAGAGTGAAACCATGATATCAACCATCCTGAGGTGAATCCATGGTTTAATTCCAAAGGTAGCATGAACCCTTTTTCCAATTTGTCCCCTGGGGGTTTCTCTCACTCTTGACCAAGCATTTCCTTTGTGTGTGTGTGAGAGAGATTGAGAACAACACCGGGTGGCAGAACTTCTGGATCTAATAATGTCTAGTACTTTGTTGTTTATCAAGCAAATCCACGTTCATTATGCCACTTAACTTTCCAAAAAAACAAAAAACAAAAAAACCCTTACAGTGATGATTCTTAACTGGAGTGATTTTACTCAGAGGCCACATTTGGCAATGTCTGCACATATTTTGCATGGCCATACTGGGTGCTGGGAGACTGTTGCTGGCTTCTGTTTGGTGGAGAGATGCTGCTATCATGCACAGAACATCCCTCCACAGCAAATAATTGTCTGGCCTGAAACATCAAACAACAGTGCTGAGATTGAGAAGCCCCATCTTGAGGTTCTTTGCAGAGGGAAACTGAATCTTTGGTCTAGCTTTATCTAAACTAGCTGTGTGATCTTTGGCAAACCATTTAATCCCAAGCCCTAATTCTTCTACTCATAAAATCCATATTTATTTTGACATTAAATGTTCCAGAAAATCTTTTCCAAATCTAAGAGTCTTTGATTCCCTGGATTCAAATGTTAGTTTAAGCCAACAAATAAGCAAACAAACTTTTGCTGTAAAAGTTACAGTTGTAATACACTGATTCTCAGTACAGTGTTTTATTTGGATAATAAATAATAGATTTGTTCAGCAAGTACTTGGAGTGCCCCACATGGGTGCCACACCACGGTGTGCCCGGGGTGATCCTCCAGAAGGCCCTGTGTCTGTCTCCAGCCTCCTCCCTCTTGCTCTGCAGCAGAAGCTGTGAATTCCAGGTGCCCTTTTGAGCATCTGAAAATGTGGCCAGAATCCACAGAGTGACAATGTGGTTCCCAGAACTTGTTGAGATTATTCACAGTTATCAGTGTCCCTGTCCCTCCTCTTCCCACAAAAACTCTTCAAACTCCCCATCACCTGACATCGTGCACATTCTGTCCTTAGGTGACTATGTCATAGTGTTTTGGGAAAATCTACAGAAAGTCACCCCACTGAAGGGTAAGCCAGTTACTAAAATCCAGTGAAAACTATTATAAACAACTTAATGAACTCTTAATGTATGTATTCTATATCACATCCCTGAAAGATGAATATTACTTTTTCCATTTGACCGATGAAGAAACCAAATCTTGGAGAGGTTAAGTAACTTCCTTTGATTTTTTTCAGAGGAATGATGAAAACTTGACAAAATATGAGACTGTTACATTGGAAACTATTAAACTGGTGTTTCAGATGAGATGGGAGGAGGTTTATTGAGTCATCCTTATAAGACATTGATCCATCTGTGTACCAGGACTGATGAGGCAGTGTTGTATGATAGAAAAAGTGGTCTTCATAAGCTGAATATCCGCGTTTGTAAAATGAGGTAATAATTCTTGCCTTAGAGATTGAATGTTATAATGTATGTTAAATGCAAATTATAGTGCCTAGAATATAGTGGGTGCTCACTACCAATGGTAGCTATCATTATTGCTGTGTAATCACTGGTACATATTTAATCTCTAATATCTTCAAAGCCAGAAAGGGGCAGGTAAATGGAAGGATGTGGAATTATGAAACATGAGGTTACCCAGCATCAGGATTTTTTATATGTGTGCCAGACTGATTCCATTGAATCCCCTTTATAGTTCTGCAAAGCTATAGGGCTCAGTCCATGAAAGTTGTTTGGAAAATTCTTATTCACTTGAACTTGTAAATTGAGTCCCTTTTTGGCCATATTATCTACCAATCAATTCAACTACCTTTTTTTCCCCATTCTAACTTCATTCTTGAAGGAAATGTTTCATATTTAGTTTTGATAAAAATAAATCTGGTTTGTTCTCTACATTAGGTATTATGCTAAGGCACTGTCATTTAATATTTGGGTTCCCATGGAGATACTTCCCAAGTGGGACTACAAAATTGAGGGTTCTTATTGATCCCCTGCAATTAAATGGTTCCTCTGAGAGAGAATCTGACATCAACTTCTCTCTCTTGGTGTTGCCACAAGAAAAGTAAGAGCCAGTTAAGAGGGAAGGTATACAGATGGAAACATTCCCCAGTCTGCTAAAAAGTATTGCCTTCTGGTCAACTCATAAAACTGTAAACACTGTAGTGATTGCTTTCCAGTTATAAAGGCAAGGCCTTTGGTTGGTTTGTTTGTTTTCTAGATGAATAGATACTTGCTGAGTCAAAATGGATAGAATTACATTGTTCATATCTGCACATATGTCCCAGTCAGGTGTTTTAATTTCCCCAAAAAAGGTTCTATGGGGTTATATCATGCCCACCCCCTCATTCGTGTTCACCCAGAACCTCAAAATATTACCTTATTTGGAAATAAGAGTCTTTGAAGATGTAATTGGAGTTAAGATGAGGTCATACTAGAGTAGGATGGATCCTAAATCCAATATGACTAATGTCTTCAAAAGACAAGGAGAAGACACAGAGACACGAAGCAGAACTCTTCATGAAGGGAGAGGCAGAGATTGGAGTGATTTGTCTATGAGGCAAAGAATGCCAAGGATGTCTGGGAACTACAGGCATGGAATAGACTCTCTTTGTGAATGCCCGTGGGCACCAACCCTCTAAACACCTTAATCTTATACTCCTAGCCTCCACAACTGTGAAACAATAAATTTATGTTGGTTAGGTCACCCAGTTTGTGATAATTTGTTACAGCAGCCTTGGAAAACTAATATAGAAGCCTTTTTTTTTTTTTTTTTTTTTTTTTTTTTTTTTTATAAAGCCTCAGTGAATAACTTTATCGAAGTGCTTTGGAAGCAGAAATAGTTAAACTGGACAGACCCAAAGATCAACCAAAATTCACCATCATCTTTTCCCAGTAGGTACCACTTTTCTTTAACCTGCCAGGATACGTGTCATATAAAACGGGGTTACAGAAGCTTTTGAATACAGATTAATTCCTGGATGTAAATTTCCAGTTACCAGAAGGTTATCACAACATGCCTTCCTGGCTTAAAATTTTCTTCTGGTCTTCATTTGATTGTTTGCTTTTGTTTTTCAATTGGCCTTGGTTCCAAATTGAACCTGGGAAAAAATAATGGGATTTGATATGACAATAAAATATTGGTTCAGTTTTCTATTACTAGGAGATTTCAATTCATTGTATGAAGAGTATCAGTGGGTTTTGCTGAACGTGTTCCAATTTATGATTAATGTTTTAAAGGAGTGGAGGTGTTTTAAAGGAAGTGTTTAAGGTTTAAATCCTATCCAACTTAAAAACAAACAAGAAAATGGCAAGATCAGCCAGATCTTCTCAGAAGCACCATTATAGTCCAGGTCTTCAAATTTTTGTCCCTTTTTACTCTGTAGAAGACATAAAAGGAAAAAATAAACCATTAAAAATTTAGGACAGGCAGTATATACATACAACTTCAGAGTACTCAAAGATGGGGGAAGGGAGTCCATTGGGAAATTGACAACCAGGAAAAATGTGGAACAGTTTTGGGGTTGGCCTTTGGCAAAAGGGCGAACTGTCTAGGAGTCAGGTCCTTCAAACACATGGCTTTATCTTTAGACTTTTCTGTAAGGTGAGGGGGACCCTTAGCAAAGATAGGGAATAAAGGGAGAGATGAGGAGGTGAGTGATGGGTTATTGAAATCACTCCGATTCCTGTCTGGGGAGAGCTATGGGACAGAAATGAGAAAGGTTGGACCCTAAACATCACAACATTTTCCCATAATGTAGCTGAACTTGGCAGTCTTACCTGCTACTGTTATATCACCTGGGATTATAAGTGCATGGTGAGTACCTTTAAAGCATCTATATACTCATTGTTTCACTTGGTCCTCATATACACTCATTAACACACAGAACCGTAGGTATTTATGCTCCTATTTTACCTGAGACTGAGAATTTAAAGAAATTTCCCTGAATCACATAGCTAGTAAGTAAATGAGCTGGGATTCAGCTATTAATCTGATTGCAGACCCTAGCTTTTGTTGAACAAACTCTGCTGTCCTCTTGGAAAATCCCTGGAAAGCTACTTCTTTGACTATTCTGAGAGGCTGATCAGTCCAAGTCTTATCTCTGAGCTGGTCATTAATGATAATATAGCACTAGAAAATAAGCTAGGTATAGAAATTACATGTCTACTAAAATATTTCAAGTTTATATCTTTTCTGAGTATCAACAAACACATTTTAGTTCCCAAGGAAGTCTCCCTTTTCTTCCAAACAGGCACATTTCTTTAAATAGATCTTTTAGGGAATACAGAATAATTTCTAGTGACTATTTCACGGAAAATGTTCACATGGAAATGAGGGATATAAGCAGAGTACTCTAAATTTCCTTGGAGCTAGAGATTGCACCTTTCTTCATGTAATTGAACTCCAGATGAAAGCAATGGTGTCAAAATCATAAAACATCAAACCAGCTTCCAATGTATATTGTTGAACTTCTCTGTAACTCAAGTGTTTTGAAGATGAATCCTGGGTCACTACTCTGAGTTGACCACGCGCTTTGTTAATATCAGGGGAACTTCATTAGCATCTAGTGAAGATTAAAAAAAAGAAGAAGAAGAAGCCATGCTAATAACCAAAAATAATGTTGCTGTGTGCCAGGTATTCTGTATGAATTATGGCTTGTAATTCTCACAAAATTTTATGAAGTAAGGTTGGTTTTACTCAGATTTTTTTTCAAGAAACACTTGAGATAAGGAACTATTAACTTAGAAAAATTAAGAAATGTGCTCAAGATCCCATGACTAGTCCCAGGATTCAAACTCTCATCTATCTGACTCAAACTCCATGCTCTTAACCCAGTTGTAAATCCAAATATGGAAGACTCAGTATTTTGATGCCTCCTTAATGGCTGAAGTGGTAGGTTGCAGAGGCATGTGAAGTATTCACAGCTATGTGTGAGCCACTGCTGATTCAGCTTTCCCCCAAAAAATATTTATTGAGTAAATTTATTAAATGCCAAGTACTATGCCATTTGCTGGTTATACAAAAGTGAACATGACACATATAATCTCTTACTTTTAGAAGAAAGAAACATCCTAAAAGTTAACCCACTAAAAATGAACTATGAGTGGTGGTAAGTACATCGAGAAAAACAAACCAAAGACTGAAATGGAGAATGCATTTGGGGTAAGCGTGGGGTGTTATCTCAGTGAGGTGACACTTAAAATGAAGGATTAGTGGAGCTGGCGGTATGAAGAGTTAAGGTGGGACATTGTCCTCAAGGCAGAGAGAACAGCATGTGCAAATGCCCTGGGCCAGAAAGAGTTGGACATATTGCAGGAACAAAAGAGATCTAGTGTGATTGGAGCACAATAAGGGCAGGAGTGAGGCCTAACATGGAATTGAGAAAAAAGCAGAACCCAGTTCAAAGAAATGTTATTCTTTAGTGAATGGGAAGTCAGGCAGCAGTGAAAGACATTGAAGAGTATGAGCAGGGAAAGGAGTAGAGACAGGGTGTTCCTGAGGCTGAATCCTACGAATTTTCATGATGTTAGAAGACCCATTGACTTGTACTGCCACACTTAAAGAGCCACTTTAATTCTGCTCCTCGCTGAAGCTCTGTCTTTCAACACTTCCCAGGACTCTTGAGTCCTTGCTAAATTCTCTGCAACCAATTGTGTTATAGACTTCTCAGGATTTTCCATATAAACAATTATGTAATCTGCAAATAGAGATAGTTTTACTTCTTTCTTTTCTATGTATATGTCATTTAATTATTTTTCTTGTGTTATTGCAATCTTTAGTACTCTCAACATAGTTTTGAACACAAGTGGTGAGAGTAGTCATCTTTGTGTTTCACATCTTAGGGGGAAAGCATTTCAAATTTCATCAAGTATAATGTTATAACTAGGTTTTCCAAAGATGCCTTATATCGTATTAATGAAGTTTCTGTTTATTCTTATTTTGATGAGGGTTTAGAATACAAATTTATATCACGAATGGGTGACATATTTGTCAATTGCATTTTCTGCGTCTATTAATCATATTGCTTCTCCTACTTTCTAGTGTTATATTAACTCAGTGATCTTAGGGTAAATCCTACTTGGCACAGATATATAATACATCACTAGATTTTACTTTTTAAAATTTTTGCTGAGGATTTTTTACATCAGTATTCATGAAGAATTTATAATTTTTATGAAGTTTTTGGCAGGATTTAGTATTAGGGTTATGCTATTCTCATATAAATGATTGAGACGTGTTTTCTTTTCCTCTGAATTCTGAGTTTGTATAAGACTGGTGTTATTTCTTCATTGTTTAATAGAATTTACTAGTCAAACCATCTTGGTCTAGAGTTATCTTTATGAGAAGGCTTTTGATAAGTAATTAAATGTTTTTAATTAATACTAGGGTTTTCAATTTTTCTGTTTCATTTTGTGTCAGTTTTGGCCAGTTGCATTTTTCAAGGAATTTCTCCATTTCATAATTTGATAAATTTTATGCAAAAAGTTGCTCATAGTATTCCCTAAAAACTCTAGTGAAGAACTCTTTTTTTTTTCTTGATATTGGTCATTTGTGTTTGCTCTCTCTCTTACCTAGTTTTGAGAAATTAACAGTTTTCTTTTTTCATATTCACAAAGAAAAATCTTTTGGCTTTGTTTATTTTCTCTATTTTATGTCTTTTTTTAAAAAAATTAATTTTGGCTCATACTTTTTTAAAACTTATTTTGTGTTTACTTTGTCATATTTTTTCTAGCTCCTAGGCTATTAGGTCACTGGTTTTGAACCTTTCTTCTTTTCTAAAGCATTAAAGCTGTAAAATTCCTTTGAATCATTGTGTCACCTACATCCCCTAAATTATATGTTTTGTTTTGCATTATCATTCAGTACAAAACATTTTAAAATTTTCCTTATGATATCTATGGTAACCCATGGATTATTTGAAAGTGTGTTATTTAATTTCCAAGTATTTGGGAATATTCCAGAAAATGTTCTATTGATTTTAATTTAATTCTATTGGGGTCAGGGAACACAGCTTTTAAATTTATTAAGAATTGTTTTGTGGTTTAGCATATGATCTGAGTTGGCGACTGTATCGAGAACATTTGAAAAGAATGTTTATTTCACAGTTGGGAAGTATAGTGTTTTATAAATATCATTTGGGTCACGGTACTTGATACTGGTTCAATATCTATACGGGTTCGGATCTTTGATGGATTTTTGTCTAGTATCCATTTGTGAGAAAGGGTACTTAAGTCGCCAGCTATGATTGTGTAATTATCTATTTTTCCTTTCAATTCTGTTACTTGTTGCTTCATGAATTTTAAAGCTCCATTTTTAGGAGCACATTTATGACTGCTATATCTTTCTAGTGGTTGGATCCTTTAACCATTATGCAGAGTTCCTCCTACTATCTAGTACTGCTCTTTGCATTGACTAATGTTGATATTAATATAAGACTTATTATTCTTACGTTTACTGTTAGCATAGTATGTCCTTTTGACTCCCATTTACTTTCAATCCATCTGTCTTCATATCTGAAGTGTGTATTTTGTAAATAGCATATATTGAAATCTTGTATTTTATTAGTTTTTACAATCTTTGTCTTACCTGGAATGTTTGGCCTATTAATGTACAATGTGATATTGTCACGGTTGGGTTAAATTCTGTTATTTTACTATTTGCCGCCTTTTGTTCTGTTACCCTTTCTTCATTTGGGTGATTTGATTATATTTTATAATTCCATTTCATTTCAGTTATTGGCTTTTTAGCTGTATATAATATTTTTTTTTGGTGGTATTCATGGTTACTTTACATACCTTTAACTTTGTACCATCTACTTAGAATTAGTATTATACTACTTCACCTAAGATGTAGAAAGCTTGAAACTACATGGGTCAATTTATCCTTGTTCTTTATGGTACCTATCTTTTTCTTCATGTGTATTACATATGTACTAAACATAAAGCTTCTAAGACAGTGTAACTGTTAAACAGTTCCGAGTATTTTAAAGAAAGTAAGAAGTGAAGTTGTTTTTATAGTTATTCAAATATTTACCCTTTTTTTCTTTTTTTAATATTCTTCATTCCTTCCTGAGGGTTTGTATTTCCATCTAACATTATGTCCCTTTGGCTGAAGAACTTCCTCCAATTTTACTTGTAGTTTAGTTCTCTCAGCAATAAATTCCCTGGAGTCTTTCTTTTAACTGAGCATGTGCTTATTTTGGCTTGGTTCTTGAAGGATATTTTGTCTAGACATAGATTTGTGGGCATGGTTTCTTTCTTTCTCTCCTTTAATTATTGTGTTCCACTCTCCTCTGTTGTTTCTAGTAAGCAGCCAGTAGTTATTTAATCATTATTTTCCTATACTTAATAGGGAATACTATATAGTTATATAGTCTTATAATATGTGTATTATATATATAAGAATATAGTCTTTTCCTCTTCTCGCTACTTCCAAGTTTGTTACTTTAGTTTTCAACTTTTACCAGTTTGTACTGTACATAGGCATGTTTTTCTTCATGTTTATTATTCTTGTGATTCATTGAGCTTCTTGAATTTATGTCTTTCTTCAAAACTGGGATATGGCAGTCATTATTTCTTCTCTTCTCCTTTTTGTCCCAATCTCTTTCCTCTCCTTGCGAACTCCCGTTTCTTGTTTGAACTTTTGATATTGGCTTATTTGGTCCCTGAGCCTCTTATTTATTTCTCTGTTATTTATACTGGATAATTTCTACTGATCTACCTTTAAATTTAATGACTCTGTCCCCTTTCATTTCTGTTCTGCTGGTAAGCACATCCAATGCTTTTATTTATTTATATTTATTTATGTATTTATGTATTATTTCAGATACTGCCTTTGTTAGTCCTAGAATTTCCAATTTCTTAGTGGTTTTTTCTTCTTGGCTAAGATTTCTTGTTTCATTTCTTAAGTCCATACTTCCTTTATGGGAATGTGACCAATTATAATAACTGCTTTAAAATCCTTGTCTGCTGATTTTAACATCCAAAAAGTCACCCAAGAGCTAGGCTTTATTCCTTTAAAGCAGGGGTCAGCAAACTTTTCCTGTAAAAGGACAGACAGTAAGGAGTTTACTTTCTAGGAGCCTCTCACGGTCTCTGTCATACATTCATCTTCTTATTTATTTATTTTTTAACAAACTCTTCAAAAAAGTTAAAACCATTCTTAGCTAACAAGTTATACAAAAACAGGCCAAAGGCTAGATTTGGCTCTTGGGCAGTAGTTTGCTGACCCCTCCTTTGAGAATGTATCAGATTTTTCTGTCTCTTTGTGCATCAACTACTTTTGGATTATATTAGGGAATTGTGAGTTTTATGTTGTAAAAACCACAATTATGTTAAATTATGTTATAGTCTTGTAAGGAATGTTATTCATTTTGGGGAAGCTGGCTTTAGCTGGCAATTAACTCGGTTGGGCTCAAGCTATCCTTTTGCTGGCAGCTCAAACCTCAATTCAGTTAATTTGTTCATAGTTTAAGTGCTTAGAGTCTTCTCTGAGCATTTAAAATTTAGGGTGCAGCCAGAGATTTGGGGTAGAATCTTCCCATAGAATTCAGGTCTCTGCCTCTCCATTCTGAACGTTTTCCTTCACTTTTCCAGCTGCTGGGGATGTGCTATGTAACTTCTGTCCTCCTATTCTGTAGTTTAGAAAGGCTGCAGATTTTTTTCTCAGTGAAAAGGCTGAGGTCTTCTGTCAGGCTAAAAGGCAACAAATTCATCCAGTGCTATTGTGCGTTTCCTAGGGACAGCGCCTCTCTAGAATATTCCTGTGTGTGTTTTTTTTATTGTTTTCCAGTCTCTGTTATTAATTCTCCAGTGTTGTTATTGTTGTTGTCTACATTATTTTCCAAAGTTTATATTTGTTATCTCCTGGAGGATTGTTCTGATAGGACCTCATTCAGCTATACCAGAAAGAAAGTTGACATATATTTAATATTATATGTCATTTATAAGCATGCCATTTGGAAATATAAGCAAATAATTTGGTTAAATAGTTCTAAAAATAGTTCTTCACATTCACAGTTCAGAATCATTTTCTGAATCACTTTTTGACTTATTTGTGGATGTCTGTGTTTTTTCATATAGTCTCATCTTTTATGCCATCAAAAATACTGGTGATGCAGCATTTTTTTTTTAACAGTCTTCAATTATTGTCCCCAAGGTTTTCATTCTAGCTGATTATAAGCATTCTGTAAATTTTGATGCTGGCATTTTTGATTTTTGTTTTTAATCTTATAAGAGGTTGACTACCTGTCAATAGAAGGCATTCAGACAACAACCATTATTCGTATTCCTTCCTCAAATGGTTATTAAGGGTTTATTAATTGAAACATTTAAGGGATGCTATTATTCAGTAATACAAAGGAGTAAGCGCTAGTTTACATATGTACAGGAAATGAGAAGTCTGTCACAATTGTACCCTGGCTGATAGCAACTGTGAAATGACAGGGATTATAAAGCACATGGCAATTTCAGAGACATTAAAATATGAAAAAGGTGCATCTTATAACTGATTAAATGTAAGATTTTAGAACTAGTACAGTTGGATTTTCTAACCCTATATGCTCCCAGATCTCTGAACTTCCTCCCTTCACTAGATTTCCACTTATAAACCAGCCAATCCTTCCATGAGTTCTTGTATCATAATACCTTCTTAAGGGTGGTCAACATTAGCTAACGCCCACTACCAGTACGACTCAGCTAGTTACAACATACATCACTTCTGCCCATCGTCCATTGGTTAGAACTCAATCTGACAGCCAATCGCAATTACAGTGGAAGTTGAGAAATATAGTCTACAGATGGGGTCAGATGGTAGAGGAAGTGGGTGAAGAAACTAGCCCCCGGAGGCTAACGTTTGCCAAGGTAACACTGCAAGTAAATGTCAGAGCTGGTACGTGACATCTCTAGAGTTCAGCTTTCTCCTGTGTAAAATGGAAATATTAATAATAGTTTCTATACCATAGATCTATTCTAGGGATTATATGATATGCTATGATACATCGAGGAGACTTTGTACCAACACTAGCATTTAGTAAGTCCTACACCATATTAACTCAATTTGACTCAGCCCTCTACAATTTTTTTTAGTATATCTTAAGTCTACTCTTCTCTTACCATTTGGATAAATACCACTGATTAAGAAACTATTATGGGCTAGGCACGGTTGGTGATCTTTTTATGCACATTTAGTCAATTACTCCTAATAATCACATAAGGTAGGCTTAATGACCAACTGCATTTCACAGACAAGAAATGAGATTTAGCAAGGTTAGGTATCTAGATTTCTCTTGTCTCTCATTAGCTTGATGTTTTTTGTTTCTTCACAGCCCAGCTCAATTCTTTCTTTCCTTATGGAGATTTTACCTGACTAGTCCAGCCCTCACTTAGCTCCAAGGGACAATACGCGTGTGTGCGTACACACACACACACACACACACACACACACACACACACACACACTACTTAGCTCATTTACCTTGCATGATATCTAGCACTATACTGGGTGCTTAAAGGACTAAAAACTATTTTCAGTATCTGCTGTTTTATTAATTAATCAAAATAGGATTTAGAATATACTGCTTCCATTTTATTGTAATCTTTCTAAAACACAAATCTCATGTTATTCTCCTAAGTGCTTCAGTAGCACCTAATAACCTACTGGTGAAAACCCAGCCTACATTTCTTGCTGTAAAAGGCTCACTATGACCTCGTCTCTGCCAGTCACATCAGCCTTCTCTCTCATTGCTTCTTTCTAATCCAGCTCAATTAAACTGTTGTAATTAACATGGCACCCAGCCCTTTGTTCCTGCTTCTCATTAGCCTCTTATGTCCTCTTCCCTGCTCTTCACCACAAAACTGAGTCTTCAGGACTCAGCGTAGGGCTCATTATCTCTATGAAACCTCTGCTATTATTCCCAGGTATGACTGAGTACTCATTCCTCCAGGCCCCCACTCCAGCCCGTGTAGGATTTTATCATAGCATCCAGAACATTTTATTGTACTTGTTTGTTTAAACATTTGTTTGTTCCCCTAGACTGTGAAGATAGGAAATCTGAACTCATTTCTGTACACTAGAGTCCACCATCATGGTTAATAAATAGTTTAATCAGTTTTAGTGAATTAATGAGTTTGTTTTCGATGCACTCATCGTCTCTGCCCCATGGTTTGGATACCCTCTTCTGTACCTTACCTGCCATTGAGACAGAAGTCCTTTGGGCTCTCAGCCACAGCCCGGAATGTCCTCACCTGTCAACTGTATAGATTCTTTCTTGTATTCGTCATAGATCCCCCACCCTTTGCCCCACAGCAGAGAATTTACAGGACTTTGCCTAGTGCAACACTAGGCCTCTTACTTGTCAGCACACCATCTCCGTGTCAGTCAAGCTCACTGCCCTTCAGAGACCTCCACTCAGGTGCTCAACCTCACCTCCCCTATTCACCTTCTTCCCATCTTACACGACCCCACCTCTGAACATCACCTTGTATAATTTTTTTCCCTAAAGAGTTGTTAACATTTGTATAGCACTTTATAATTTATAAGGATTGTTCTATCTAATCCTCAGAGCAGTTTTATGAATTATTATGGTCATCATCCCAATTATAGAGATAAATACTTTCCTTATAGTGCTGAGCAACATGTCATGGACATCAGGGGTCTCAGAAGAGGAGCTCAACATGATTTTAATGAATATTTGTTGAGCACTAAAATATGAAAATCACCGGGCTTGTTGCTGTAGGGCATAGAAAGGTGATCAACTTATAGTCTTTGTGCTCAGAGAGCTAATGGTCAGTGGAAAATAAAAATTAAAAAAGATAAAAATGCTGTCACAACAACAACAACGGCAGCAGCAGCAGCAACAATGTGTTTTTAGAGTGTCTGCTATGTGCCAGACATTTTAATGCATTTAATATATTTATATTCATCCTCACAATAATCCTGGGAGGTGGGCATAGCCGTACCATTCTCATGGATAAGGAAACTGAGTTTGAGAGATTAAGTGACCTGCCCAAACTTGCACGGCTAGTAGTGGCAGAGATGAGATTTTAAGCTATGACTACCTGGCTCCAGAATGCTTGCTCTTTCTACTACAGCACACTGCCTCTTTGGTACAAATTACTAGTACAGTGTAAGCTGATGAGGGAGAGCAGAGAGTGGACAGTCCAATACTATTTAGGACTAGAGAAGAACCTCGCTTTTGAATTGGAGCTTGACATATGGAGAACATTATATAAGAGATTTTGGTGTGGGGGGAAAGTACTCAGGTAAAGAAAAATGCCTTTCTTATAGCCTGGGTGTGTGGGAAAAGTGATTAATAAAATGTGAAGAGAGTCTGAAAAGGCTCGTGTAGGGCAGTCCAGTTAGAGGATGGACAGACTTCAGAATCATTGGAAAAGTAGAATCAACCAGAGCTAGGGGCTGATTGACTCTTAAGGAATGTTATCAGCTGAATTATATCCCCCCACCCCATTCATATACTGAAGTTATAACCTCCAGTACCTCAGAATGTGACTGTATTTGGAGATAAAGTCTTTAAGGATGAAATTAAATTAACATGAGGGCATTATGGCAGACCCTAATCTGACTGGTGTCCCTATAAGAACAGGAAATTAGGGCACAGACACAGTAGAATGACCATGTGAGGACATAGGGAGAAGACAGCTGTCTACAAGCCAAGATGAGAGGCCTCAGATGAAGCCAACACCTTAGACTTCCGGCCTCCACGATTGTGAGAAAATAAATTTCTGTTGTTTAAACATTTAAGCCCCAAGTCTGTGGTATTTGGTTGTGGCAGCCCTGGCAAACTAATACAAGGAGTGATGGAGAGAAGGGGGTCCACTGTATGTGTGTGTGTGTGTGTGTGTGTGTGTGTATCTATATCTATATCTATATCTATATCTATATCTATATCTATATCTATATCTATATCTATATCTATATCTATATCTGTAAGTGGTTGGGAAAGAAAAGACATTGAGTTTTGTAAAGGAGATAAATATTTGTTAATTGATCTTTTCATTGATTATGAATGGAGATTGGCCAATTCCAGGAACTCAAGGGAGGCCATTTCTTAAGCTACCGACAATATATAATTTCATGTGTGACATGGCATCTTGTGGATGTTCCTGGACTGATCTGTGTTCCTTCTTCACTCTGACCAGATTGAGAAGGAAATTTTACTGCTGTGATGTCAGCTCAAGGTTGAAATATGAGTTGGCCCCTCACCTCTCCCAGTGTTTCAATAAAGGTACTACGCCTGATCAGAGATTGGAATCATGCTTAGCAGACCTGCGGCTGCTTTTAACTCTGCAGAAGTAATTGAGATTTATGAACTCCTTATTAGCTCCTTAAAACAAAATGAGGAACTTGAAATTCCCATCTGTCAAGATTAAGGAGGGAAGAATTTATTTTTGCTCTTAAAATCTTTCTTTAATGAAAGTGATTCCTTTTCACCTCTCCCCTTTTATATCACTTGGGAGCAATATCCCTATGAAGAGATAAGAGGGGTTAGGAGTAGAAAAATGGAAAGCCTAAATCGTTATTTTCAATTCCACAAATATGTTGTGCATTCAGTATGTGCCAGAAATCCTGTCAGGGTTTAGGGATACAAAGATGAATAAAACAAGGTGCCTGATCTAAGTTCTGTGAAAACTTCTTTTGACTTAAATACATTATATTTTGCACCTACTATGTGTCAAGAGATTTACAGCATTTTCTCACCTAGTCTTCACAATTATTCTTCAAGGTCATTTTAAAGAAAGATTAACCAGATTGCTCAAGGTTAAACAGTGATCCTCATGATTTGATCCAAATTCTGAATCCAAATTTCTAGAAGACTGGACTGTTCTTTGGTTCAGCCATCACAGATGGCTTCCAGGAACCTTTGAATTCTGGCTTCAAGTCAAGTCAGGCAGTGCTGGCTGCCCACCAAGAAGAAGCCAGCAGGGTTGGGAGTTCACCTGGGGGATTTGGTGCCTGGTCAGGTCTCCAGAGGGATATGCGCATGTGTGTGTGCATAGGTGTGTGTGCATGTGCATGTGGAGATTTTTCTCTCCTCTCATCTTGCAGTGGGTTGTGGTCTTGCTTGCACAATTTTTTCCCTAGAGTCTATTTTGTGAAATATAATTGAAATCGAAACGCCAGTGATTTTTAATCATACTTCCAATTTATATCTCATGTAACCATATGCCAGTGTTCTCGGAGTGTTACAGGGATATGAATTATGCTGAAATTGGATTAGGCAAATACACATTTTCCTTAAAAAATAGATACCCAGAGCTGTAATTTAATTCCACCAACTCTAAAGATTCTCTCGGAAATACCCTGTGTATCTTATCAGCAGCTCATTGTGAATTTTCTTCTGGGCTACTTTCTCTGCCTTTTCATTTTCTTTCAGAATCCACTGTATTTAACAAACATTAGCAACTATAGGAAGTCAATTTATATCAAAAGCATCCCTAAATGTAAGGAAATCAAGTTTTCAAGACCCTTCTTCCATTCTTCAATTTTGGGGGAAGCAATTAAGAACCTTTTCCCTTCAAGTAGATCCTTTAAGCTGTATCAAAACTTGAGTATTTAAACAGTTGTTAGACCAGCGCTTCAGAGCCTACTGGCTGCAAGTCAGGCATTATCTTATTGTTTTGTAATAACTTTATGGTTTGCTGAGGACACTAATGTGAGCCAACAACACTGAAAGGGTGCTTATTCTGGGGTATTGTCACTCTTTACATTCTGTTGGCGTAATCTCACTACTAATAAATGTAAAGGTTTAAATATATAACAGGAAAAGAAACATGATGGAATAGGAGGAAAGATTCTTTCTCAAACTTTCAAATTACTTTGGAGATGACATTGTGGGGTGGTTCCAAGTGTGGCTTCAGGGAACCAGATGGCCTGGGTTTGTATCCCTGTCACACTCCTTCCCAACTGTGACCTTGACCAACCTGTTTAAATTCTCTGTGTCTCAGATCCCTCAAAAAAAGTGCTCTGAGGACTCAATGAACTAACATCTATCAAGTGCTTAAAATAACGCCTTGTATATCATCCATATGAAACAGGTTTCCTATTAATGTTATTTGGGCTCCATTTAATTGGCTGTGATTGGGGGTTGCAGGCAAAAACAATGGACTCAAGATCCTAATTCTTGGATCATGTGCATGTTAGCTTATGTAGCAAAAGAGACTTTGCAGATGGGATTAAGTTAAGGATTTTGAGGTAGGGAGGTTATCCTGGATTATGTGGGTGGGCTCAGTATAATCATCAATAAAGGAAAGAGGGAGGCAGGAGGCTTGCTCACAGAGAGGTGCACAGAGGGAAGCAGAGGCGGGGGTTCTGTGATTGCTGACTTTGAAGATGGAAGAGAGGATGAGTCAAGGAAAGCACCCTGCCTCTAGAAGCTGGAGAAAGCAAGGAAACAGCTTCTCCTCTAGAGCCTCCCAAAGGAATGCAGCCTTGCCATGCCCTGATTTAGTGAGACTTCTGGTCTCCAGAACTGTGAGATAATAAATCAGAAAGTGTTGGTCAAGCCACTAACTTTGCAGTAATCTGTTACAGCATCTATAGGAAACTAATACGTCAGGCCAGTTGCCAACATCCGGGGGGGCCTGACTGCCACCACAGTGAAACACAGGCTTGCAAGCTGGAAGTCCAAGCTTCCTCACAGTGTCCCTCCTGGGCCGCATTTTCTGTTGCTCCCATATGTGAGTGTTGTTCTACAGCAAAATGGATTTATTTTCTTTTTCTAGTTTGCCTCCTGCTGTATGCAGGATACACATTTTCTCTATGTCACCACATAGGTGTTTTTGCTTTGCCTAGAAAGTCCTTTTTCTCCTCTCCCTATACAAAATTATTTCCCAGTTTTCAATGCTAAGACCAAATATCTCCTAATCCTGGTGGGCCTTTCATCCTGGCTGTGCGCGAGGAGGCAGCCATGTGCAGATCAAACTGATTGATAGAAAATATTCAAATAACCAAACCATAAGTAGATTCAATATCAAACTTGCATGGTTTTTTTTCCCCAAGATTTTGTTTAAATCCAAGTTAACATATAGTGTGGTATTGGTTTCAGGAGTAGAATTTAGTGATTCATCGCTTACACCCAATGCCCGTTACAACAAGTGCCCTCCTTAATACACATCACCCACCTAGCCCACCCCCACCACCTCCCTCCATCAACCCTCAGTTTGTTCTCTATTGTTAAGAGTCTCATATGGTTTCCCTCCCTCTCTGTTTTTATCTTATTTTATTTTTCCATCCCTTCCTCTATGTCCATCTGTTTTGTTTAAATACCACAAATGAGTGAAATTATGTGGTATTTTTCTTTCTCTGACTTATTTCACTTGGCGTAGTACACTTTAGTTCCTTCCACATCGTTGCAAATGGCAAGATTTCATTCTTTTTATGGCTGAGGAATACTCCATTGTAAATACATACCACATCTTCTTTATTCATCACCAGTCGATAGACATTTGGGTTCTTTCTATAGTTTGGCTCTTGTTGATAGTGCTGCTATACACATTGGGGTGCATGTGCCCCCTTTGAATCAGTATTCTTGTGTCCTTTGGTTAAATATCTAGTAGTGTAACTGCTGGGTCATAGGGTAGCTCTATCTGTAACTTTCTGAGGAACCTCCACACTGTTTTCCAGAGTGGCTGCCCCAGTTTGCATTCCCACCGACAGCGTAAGAGAGTTTCTCTTTCTCCACATCCTTGTTAACATCTGTTGTTTCCCGAGTTAATTTTAGCCATTCTGACAGGTGTGAAGTGGGATCACATTGTGGTTTGATTTGTATTTCCCTGATGATGAGTGATGTTGAGCAGACATCAATCCTCTGTTATTGCCAGCCTATGTAGATACCTGGGAGCACATTGGCCCCAAGTAATCTCTATTCTCAGGGCACATGAAGACACTTGTGCATATGGAATTATAAAGCAGCAAATCTCTTAAGATGAAAAGTTCCAACATGATCTTTTACCAGAGAATTTATGTTTTGCATTCCATCTACTGGCTGAAGTGCATTGAAGGACATTTTTTTCCCCCTAGATGTTTCTAGTCTGACTAGACTGGACTACTGGAGATCACAAAACCTACTAGAGACATTTAAACCAGAGACATATTCACTTGTCAAGAATTTCTAGTCTCTTCTTCAACTGGCAGTAAACAGACAGGCAAAGCACTAACGTAAGAGTAATAACGGCAATAGTATTGATACTGAAGATGAAAGTTGGGGTGCCTGGGTGGCTCAGTCGGTTAAGCGTCCAACTTCGGCTCAGGTCATGATCTTGCAGTTTGTGGGTTCAAGCCCCATATCAGGCTCTGTGCTGACAGCTCAGAGCCTGGAGCCTGCTTCAGGTTCTGTGTCTCCCTCTTTCTCTCTCTGCCCCTCCCCAACCCCTGCTCTGTCTCCCTCTCTCTCAAAATTAAATAAACATTAAAACAATTTAAAGATATCAGTTGAACTAGAATATTTACTTCACATAAATGAATTTTTTTCTTAGTAAAATCCATTTGGGCATCTTTCAAATTAAAAACATATGTGGAACCAAGCCAGTTTTATTTCCTCTGAAAGCATTTTTAACCTGGGTGGTTGAGGTTGTGGTATCTTGATAAAATTAATAGAAAATGTGGGATTTTAATTCAGATCCCTAGTAATCCAGTGGGTTATCAATGACTGAGTCAATCTTGGAAGATTTCTCTTGGATAATCTGTTTCCTGAAAGTGGAATCATCTTAGGTAGGTGTCTTCAAGTTGGCTAGCATTTACCAGAACTTGTCTCTTTTCCTTAACATTTAACATTCCATCCTGGAAGTAAGGGCCATTAGAAAAATCTGTCCTTTTTTTTGTGTTCTCTTGGTTATCTTATTCCTGCCAGTTTGGAGGATTGATAGTTCAACACGCTTAAGTCCGTCTTCTTGCACATCGTTTCAGGAAATGAGATATGAACAAAGTTGAGCATGTGTTATCCCTATTTTGATAATAATATAGAACTGCCACATGTTAAAGTCAATTACATTTTTAAAGTTACTTTTCTATGACTGAAGCATCAACTTAACTATTATTGGGTGATTTTACCTTAATCTCATAAAAATATTGTTCACAGTCATTAGATTTAAGTTGACTACCTGAGGTAAGTTTATTTTATTTTCTAAACTTATTTTTCTTTACTTCTATTCAGTTTCATCTATTTTTTTTCTAGTTGTAGCCAGGAAATATCCAGATCTTAATCTGCATAGAATTTACTTAAAAAATTTGTGTATATAACTTGTTAAAAGAATAACTGGATGAAATAATATTTTTATTATGCTTATTATTCAATATTTCCCCTTTTTAAAGTATATTTATTTTGAGAGAGAGAGAGAGAGAAGCAGAGAGAGAGAGAGAGAGGGAGAGAAAGAGAATTTGGAGCAGGGTCCACACTGTCAGCACAGAGTCCAATGCAGGGGGCTCAAACCCATGAATCCTGAGATCATGACCTGAGCTGAAATCAAAAGCCAGAAGCTCAACCAACTGAGCCACCCAGGTGCCCCTCCATATTTCCCTTTTTATATTGATGATTTATTCCTATAAGATTCCTCAGTATTTTGGACAAAGAAATAAGGTACTTAAAACAGCTTGTGGTAGAGCATTCTTTTTATGACTGAGATTCAAAATGTTTTAAAAAGTCTTAGGAGCTTGTGGAAGTGAGCCATCCTCCTGAGTGAATAGAAGTGAAAGGTTTTTTTTTTTTTATGTAAATGGAAGGTTTTTTTTAATGAGGAATTGAAATATACAGGGCATATTTTTAAATCCTATGCTGCAGAAGCCTAGAGCCCTGGAAATCCATGTCCGTTTTTGTCTTGCAAATTCTGTAAATGGACTTAAAGGTCCTGATTCTGTAAGTAGGACCAGTGAGTGGGTGCACTGGAAGGCACATCTAAAAATTCCAGAGGAAAGTTGTTTCTGGGCCAAGAAAAGAGACTGGGAGAGGTGAGAAGAGATGGGCTGGAGTAAGATGACATGTGTGATGGGCCAGGGGATATATGTGAACACCCAGCTTGTTGAGTGCTCTGGCGTGCTCTGACACGGGAAACGATTTGGGGTTTTCACTTGGAATCTGCCCTTTCGTTCTCAGATGTTTTAAAATAGGATGCTTGTGTTTCTTAAATACTTGGTTTGTTGCATCTCGAAGTCCCTGCTTTTGCAAAAGGGAAATGCTAATTTGGACTCTTGTGTAGTTGGTTCATGCAATTCTAGGGTATTATTCCTCCTACTGACTTCTTCAAAATCAAATTCTTGAGTGACGGCACGTTTTGGACAATGGCCAGAAGCAGACTTGAATTTGGTTCTTCTGCTTAGGAGAAAACATCTTGACTATTTGCAAATGGATCCAGGAAGTGGCTAAGACATAGTTTAAATGTTTCCTTTTATTATTGTATTAGCTGTAGGTGGGAACTATAGCTTACAGTTCTTAAAGATCTATTTATGTAGTCCTTCTTGCACTTAATTTGGAAGCAGAATATTACAGGTAAAGAAGGACATCAGATCAAACAATCTAATATCCTTTCCAAAATAGGAATCTCCTCTGAGAATCAAAGCATAATGTGATATCCTTGGGTTTCCCAGATTTATTGTCTGGAGATCTTTGACTATCTAAAGAGAGTTATAAACCCTCTCCCCTGAAAACCTTTTGCATTCATAAACACAAATTTTAAGGGATTCATAGGCCTCTTGGGGCTTCTGTAGTTCCCAAGTGGAGGACTTCTTGTATCCAAATCCCCGGTAACATGGTCTTTCACCACACCCTCACCCTCTCATCCTTTCTCCGGGGAGAAAGAACCTATGTCTTCCTCAGCTCATTCTGTTATTGTCCTGCTTCTTAAAATGTTCTTCCTCTTATATTGTTGAAATGTACCTCCCTTCAAGTCTATCAGAGGTCCTTTGGACACTACTTTTTGGATTTCTACAGAATAACTGATTTGTTTTCCCCATGACATCTCTTCACATATTAGACAACAGAGTTAGTAGTCAAACCAGGGTTTTGATTTACATTTATTTTGAATTTGTCCAGTCCTCGTTAACCTGGCATTCAACTTCTCACACTAACCCTGCTAGAAAGGCACAGAAAGGATGTGCATACGCTGTGTCTGAACTTGACTAGCTGGTGGAAGGTAGGCCACAGGGTTTGACAGTTTTTGTGAAAAGAAAAAGTTGGCAGGGGTCTTGAAACTTAAGATAAGCAATGGTCTGATTTCTCCTGAAAATGTTTCAGGGTTGCCCACTACAGAACCTCATAAGATCGTGGCCTGGAACAGCTCTAATTTGTAAACTAGTATTTCTGGGGAATGAAGACAAAATTCTGACAACAGCCTTGTTAAAGGTGAAATGCAGGGTTGCCTGAGTGGCTTTGGTTAAGCATCCGACTTTGGCCTGGGTCCTGATCTCACAGTTCATGTATTCGAGCCCCACATTAGGCTCTCTTCTGTCAGCACAGAGCCTGCTTTGGATCCTCTGTCCCCCCCTCTCTCTGCCCCTCCCATGCTTTCACTCTGTCTCTAAAAAAATAAACATTAAAAAAATGGTGAAATGCAAAGGAAACTGCAATGTATTTATAAGCAGTCTTACAGATACACAGTACACATCAAATGGCAGGCATGCCAGTTGGCCCATAAAAGACTGAAAAAGACATCTTTTGAAGGCAAAGGAAAAGAGCATTTTATGTCCAAGAAAGATAAGTTTTTAAAACCAAGCAGCATGATACAGTGTTCAGATTCTAGCTCTATTCTGTAGTAGCTCCATAAAAAGAGCAAGTTTGCTTTCACTCCCTCAACTACTGCATCAAGAATAATAAAATAAAAAGGGGGGATAATGTTATTGGTTTCTAAGGAGGTAGATACATGGTCTCCATTAAATAATGAATGTTAATCACCGTACAGTTACTGATATGTGATGGGGGGCATGGAGATGACTGCATTTTCTTTCTGCCTTCCTCAGTTTAAAACACTACTCTTTCCAAAGTACTATGCCACTCATCCCTTCATTTGATCAATATGTAATTCCCAAGAGATGGGTGGGGCAGGAATTATTACCCACACTTTTTATGGGGAATCAGAGACACAGAGTAATGACGTGCTTAAGATCATAAAACAAGTATGTCGTGAAAACAAATTTAATTCCAGCTTTATTAGGTGAATAAGTGTAATTTTTCCATACTACTGACTTCTGAGCTTTTTATAAGAGGAGTTTGAAATTAAAATTTCCCTAGACACAGGAAGATAAAATAAAATCTAAAATGTCAAAGCCAAATAACCATATGCCAAGTTTACAAATGAAGGATGAGAACTGGATCTTGTAGTCTTAAATGGATCAGTTAAATGAGAAAAGGAGTCAGAATGGCTCCCACTCTGGCTTGTGAAGGAGTGAACACTGGGAATTGCTCTCGTACTGCAAACAACTAGAAAATTGGTCAAAATATATTTAAAAAAATGCTTCAAGACACCGGATAACAGGCTGCATAGGACAATGTGATCTCTGAGAAGAGGGAAACAAGTTGAATGAGCCCCATGATCTCCCCATTTTCTTCCTGGAGGCCATTCCCAGATCCCAGCCTAGGGAAAGAGAGCCCAAGCAGAGCTCTCAGTTTCCATGATTTGCAAAGACAGAGATGGAAAAGCCTAGGCAGCTAGAATTTTGGAGGCACACATGTGTGTGTGGTCTGATGAATGCATGTGGCTATAGACTGGGCTGAGATGTCAGCATTGTGCACTGTTGTGACCGTTCAGGGTGTTCAAAGATGCTGTCTATTCAGATGGATCAACACTCATGCTGTGCTGTTCATGAGTAAACTGTCATGAGTAAAATGTTCATGAGTAAAAACTCATGTTTTTAAAGTTCTGTGAAATAATAATTAGGTACAGATACTGGGTAGGCTTATGGATTTGGTGGTAAGAGAATATAGACACTTTACGTGCTGTTTTTGGTTTGTTAGTGAAATGAGTCAATGTCAGTAGCTGAGAACGAGGAAGGAAAAAATGTTTTGAGTTTTGAAGAAGAAAGATTAATTATGAAATAGTGACCTTGGAGAATAAGAGAACAAATGGAAATGCATGTGTATTTGGGGGCAGCATGGAAGGCCCATTTGAAGTTTATGATAATGAACTTACATTGAGATTTATCAGCATGAATGTGGACTTTTTTCCCATCCAGTTTTATTTAGCTGTTCGAATGTGAGTATACAGTAGAGTAGGGTTTAATCATAGTTTTTAGGCTGCCAGGCTGGAGAGGGAGGTCCAAGAGAGGTGAGGGTTTATGCAAAGGAACTACAGTGGTAGACCATAAATTGAAGCCAGAACTAAGGACATGACCATGTGAGAATGTGAAAAGGTATGAGGTCAGTTGCTAGTGTCATGGAGATTTTGGAGTCAGGCTACTAGAGGAAGGGGTGTGTGTGTGTGTGTGTGTGTGTGTGTGTGTGTGTGTTGGAAGGAAATATGTGGACAAAGGTTGGGATATTTAAAATAGAAATGTTGGAAAAAGTATGTTATTAACAGTGACAAGGTCTAAGGATGTACCAATGGAGGTGAATGATAAATGAAGTAGAAGTAGAGTTTTGGAGGTAAGAAATTTAGAGACCATTGTACTGATTTGATCATCCACCCAGATTTTGAAATTATCACGAACAAAGATAGGAATAGAGATGTAGAGGTAGAGAGTGACCTGGAAGTCTTTGGTGCATAGAAGGGAGTGATGTGGAGCCCATGGGTGGTGACCTCACAGGGAAGTATAGTAGATGAGAGAATTTGCATCAGAGGAGCAGAGGGCTTTTAGGCAAGATGAGGGAAACATCCTGCATAGTTTACAACCAGCCTCCCTGCTCCTACCTGTCAAATACTGTTTCTCCCCATCACCATTTCAGGCTCTGCTCACCTGTTGATACACAAGTTATCGATACACAAGTTATTGATATACAAGTGCATTTGATCATTTGTTCAAAACAATTTACTGGACCTATTTTATGCTGTGTCTTGTGGAGGTAAATAAAGCCCAAGACTTCCAAGCCCTCCCTGTAGTGGCCACTCTTGTCGATGTTTATAACCCCTTACATGCACAGAGCGATTTACAAAACATTTTCACCCCCATCCCTTCATCTGATTGCTGTGTTACAGCTTTAGAAAGAGAGTTCAGAGAATCTGACTTGTTCAAGACAAATTATGAATCTGGGATTCAGTCACAGGGTCCTGATGCCCCAGCCATTGCCCTTTTAACCACATAATTTTTTTTTCTGTGTGTCTGATTATCTGGCTATTTATGTGTTTTATGAAAATAGACGTTCACCTTATGTGTCTGCCTTTTCCCTATGCTTTCTTATGGCAAAAGTCCAAGAAACAAGTTCAGCCTAAGGAGGTCTTTGGGGAGAAGTAGAAGAAAAAAAATTCTGCCCAATTAGATGGATTTAGTGAGGTAATGTGTGAAAAAGCTTTGTGAACTGATGTGTATTATAAAACTATAAGGTGAATTTTTTTCTAACAGACGGGATGCTATAGCAGAGGTTAGAAAACCCTAAACCAATCTGTGTGTCTTGTAGCCGTCTTTCTCTGGCTCCTTTCTTGGCCCCTGCTTCCTCATCTGTAAAATAGAATCTGTTATACATTCTCTATAGGATTGTTGTGTGGCTCAGATGAGATAATGGAAAAGAATATTCTTTTGAAATGGAACACTCTGTCTCAAAAATACCTTATATTTCTGTACTTTGGGGGAAGTAGCCCAACTATGGCACCTGGGGCTGTCATGGTGGAAGTGATAGGAAAGTTGTGGAGGATCTTTCAAAGCAGGTGGCACATTTGCGATGGCTTCAGATATACTGTGTTGGTTGCCATCCACAGAAGAATTATTTTACTTATTGTTTCCTCCTGGAAAGTGCTGGTTAGTGCTGAGAGATGCATATCTGCCAGGCCAGGTTTTATCTGCAGAGAGCTTAACTACAGCTTCCGGAATAGCCCTTGAGGGGTGATGGGCACTATGCCCCAGGTTCTGTGTTCTCTCCACTCAATAAACCCATTTACACAAAGAGGTAAGTGACTCATAGAGACTGAAGCCTGGCTTTTGTTCATAGAGCCTCTGTGTCGCACTTCAACAGGACACAGAGCCTTGATTTAAATCATTGCATTTCTGAAGGTAGCTTTGAATTCAGAAGGGATTAAAGTTGCTGAGGGCATTCTGAAGGGGGTGGGGGAGAGAGCGTAGAGGCAACTAGGAGCCCTTGAAACCGTATTACATGCAGATCCTAGCTTTGCATTCACCTTGTCTCCATCACCCAGCATGGGACTGGGTACATAGTAGGCTCTCGATAAACACTCTGCTGTTCACTGATCCAAAGAAGAGAATGTTTCCAGGCTCATCGAAAAGCAGCTTGATAGAATTCAGGACATGGTTCAAATGATAGGTCCACAGAATAGGTCACTGTTGCATTTGCATCCTGTATCCCGTTACAAAGGAGCCTTATTTTCTTTCGTGAATGACTTAAACATCTTCATTTCTACAACATATTTTACCTTCAGAAGTCTTTTGCGTTTATTGTCTTTTTTTCTCTCTTCGTCTTCTTTATTTTTTTATTTCATTTATTTATTTATTTTTTAATTTGCTCCCTTCATGACCAAGCACAGGCCACTTTTGAGGTAGGGTGCTGGAGGGCAGTTTTTGTTTTTTTCTGCATTTCCTCCTTTATAGGATAAATTTCACTTCCCCTTCCCAATACTGTGCTGTACACGGTCAAGTTTGGTATTTCTGCTGAAAACTATGAGTCATTTTTCACAAACAGGGCTTGTCAAGTGCCTGATTCATATTATAGAAACAGCAAATACAGAAAAAGCCCCAAATTGAATGAGCTCAAAATTTTCAGATGAGAGAGGGGGTAGGGAATCACTGTCTTTAGAGAAGTCACTGGCTTTTTAGGTCTTGGTTGTTTCATGTTTAAAATTAAGAGGATAACAGCAGTATAATAGCTATATAGTCAACCTCACGAACCATCTCATGGTTATTGGGTGATATCATTTGCAGGTGTTGCATTATCCTTGTCTTGCTTCTGAAGTTTTATATATATATATATATATATATATATATAAAAATATATAATATTTTAATTATATTTAATTATTATTTATATTTATTTATTAATTATAAATATAATTATAATTATATTTATATTATATATATATAATATATATATATAATATTTATATATATATATTTATTTATATATATTTATATATATATAAATATAATATATTTATATTATATAATTATATAATTATATTATAATATAATTATAATTTATATTATATATATATAATATATATATATAATATTTATATATATATATTTATTTATATATATTTATATATATATAAATATAATATATTTATATTATATAATTATATAATTATTATATTATATAATATATTATATATTATTATATTATATAATTATATTATAATATAATTATAATTATAAATTATAAATATAATTATTTATTAATTATATTTAATTAATTATATATTTAATATAACATATATATATATTATATAGAAAATGGACTATTAGTACAGTTTATTTTATTTTATAGGGTATTTAAATTATTGAACTTCAAAAATAAATCATTTTTTAAGAAAAGAATATCATATATACAGTGTTAAAATGGGGATGTTTTAAAATATCCATAGAATGACATTGAATAGTGTAGACAATTTAAGAATTCAGTTCTGATTATGCTGGGTGATTATGCTTCTATGGGGAATGTGTTGTTTTAGGTAGGCGGAGACTGAGCTGAGCTTTCATCCACAGAATGCAACTAAGTGAACATTGTATGAGAATTACTTAGAACAAATAGAAACAGTTATGTGCCATATGAACTATAAACTCACACAGCTCTTTATCTCTGTAAAGGTAAATAACCTAGGGAATGTGCTCCACCAACTGAATATAATTTGACATAGTCAGATCACAAGGAAAATTCAGCTGATCCAAATTCCACTGATCCTACCGACATCTCACACCAAAGAGTAGGGATTCAGTGACCAACTTTGGTCATAGCAGGCAACTATTATGGTATATTAAAAGCAACAGAGGGAAGGTTTGGGAGTAGGTATACCTATGGAAAGTAACTGAATATGAAATATAATTATATGGATTATTTGAATATAAAATATAATTCCATAATTATTATGGCAGAATTATTTTCTATATGAAACCGCAAGTTGCTTATCTAATATCTATTGTCCCTTCTTTCTCTGCAATAGACCCCTAATGTTATACAGAGTAGCAAGGTACCAACTAAAAGATCTTTCATCTGAGTCAAGGTCCCTGGAAGAGTATTCCCGAAGTCCTACTCTTCTTTGTCAGTCGCCTAAAGATATGTTTCTCTGGCTACAAAGAGAGCCAGGAAATAGAGCCCTTTTTAGCTCAGATACTAAGAACTGGAAGAGAACACAGTGATTACACAGCCTAATGTTTCATTTTAGAATTTGAGGAATAGAGACTCAGAAAAATCTTCCTTCCAGGATTTCTTTGCAGCTACAGAAAGGTGATATGATATGCCTGATGCTAGTGGGACGGGGCTTTTGACCTTACCTTTCTTTTATTCTTCCTGCATGAAATCTGGACACTGTAGCTGGAGCTCCAGCAGCTAACTTCTTTTTTAAATTTTTTTTTTTAATGTTTATTTATTTTTGAGACAGAGAGAGACAGAGCATGAATGGGGGAGGGTCAGAGAGAGGGAGACACAGAATCCGAAACAGGCTCCAGGCTCTGAGCCGTCAGCACAGAGCCCGACGCGGGGCTCGAACTCACGGACCGTGAGATCATGACCTGAGCCGAAGTCGGCCGCTTAACCGACTGAGCCACCCAGGCGCCCCTCCAGCAGCTAACTTCTTACCATGGGAAATCCTTGAAGACGAAAAGCCATGTGACAAGGATGGAAGCCTAGAAAGATAGATTCAGCGTCTCTGAGAAGGGCGGGCAGCCTTAGCAATCATGGATTGCTTGTGTCTCAACTTATTTTATAGGTTTCCATCTTGTTTAATCAATGTTCCATAAGGTTTTCTTATTGAATGCAACATGAACTGATATACGGCCATACATAGAAAACTAATTAAATTAAATAATTCAAAGAGATAAAAAACTAAATAATTCAAATAAATTTATGCACAAAAAGAAAAAGTACATGGAAGATTTCAGAAGAATGCCCTGCTTCAGTTCTCGTTGGAAGAAAAAAACCTATTCTTTATGAACAAGACCAAAGAAGCTTTCCATGGCACTGCCTTGGGAGTTTGGGATGGTGGGAACCTCAAGGTTATGTGTTTATTTGGCATTTACTGTTTTCAGTGTTCGTTCCTTCTTTGGGAACTTCTTGGAGAAGAAGGGGTGTAAAAGGCAGAAGAAGAGGGTTTATGTTCTAACCCAATGCCATCTTGATAACTTACCTTGAGTGATAGCTACAGTATTGAGTACCCATTTGGTAGAAACTCAGATACAGTGACCTCGCAGAATGAGGACTATGGATCCATAATCTTCATTTCAAAGATACTCAGAGCCCCAGGAATTTTAAGTATATTACTCCCGATCATAATGTTAATAAATGATAGACCTTGAATTCAAAACCAGATATGACTCTGAAATCTGAGAACCAGTTATTACAATACGTCATTGAAAGACAAACAACCCTGCCATTTATTACATGACCACTATAGGCCCTACTGCTCCTACTATATATTACTATACTATATACTGCCATAACTAGTATATTACATAATTGGTGTATCAGGCACTTTCCAGTGATTATTTTTCAATCCTCACAACAATGTGATAGATAATAAAAACTGAAGCCACTATAGATTAAGCGATATTATTAAAGTCAAGTGACCATTATATAGGAGAGCTGTGATTCAAACCCAGCTCTTGGAAGGTCTACAATATATACTATTTCCACTAAAACTAAGGGTCTAGAAGAATCTAGGCAGCACAAAGCTTGGGCATTAGGGACTGGAGTCTCGGAATGGAGGCAGACATCCAGATGTGGTAACTGTGACATAGTGCTTGGATCAGATAAGGAGAACAAATCCGTTGGCATTGAGTCCAGCGTGCAGAACTGGAGTTGTCTATCTTCTTCTTGTCTGGGATTATTGTGTAAGTGGCTTCAGTTAGGGAAGAAGTAAAGGGCTTAACTTCTTCTCTGTGACTGATGTTATGAGAACCCTGTAGAGGTGGCCTCCTGAGCTTAGAAATCCTAGAAAACAAATACCCTGAGGTCCAGAGCAAGGTCAAACTCCTCTGGCCTCAACAAGCTGGTTTTAGGAAAAGGACCATCTCTGAGCCACTCTCCCATTCAATGGTGCATTTTTTTTTTAGGCTTCTTAAGTGGTGCAGCTAAATTTGAAAGCCTGCCTGATAATGTGAATACGTAGACACTGAATGATAGATAAAAATCTGTAGTATATACTACAGAAGGAGCCCTGAGGCTTGAGAAGCCACCTTCTGGCAATTTCCTTCCTGTGTGGATGCATCCAAGCCAGGTAATACCAAAGATTGCCAGCAAACCACCAAAAGCTAGGGAAGAGTCAGGGAATAGATTTTTCCTTCCAAACCTAAGAAGAAACCAACCCTAATGATACCTTGACCTCAGATGTCTAGCCTCCCGAATTCTGAGACACCTCTGTTGTTTAAGCCACATGTTTGTGGTGCTTTATTAATGCAGCCTAGCATGACACCAATACTAGGGGTTAAAGTAGTATAACACCAATTACAGATGCTTCCTGCATCTACTTCCAGTGTGGCCTTAGACAGCTCACTTGTCTCTGGGTCTCACCGTCTCTGTTTGTAAAATAGGACATAAAGTGATGTGACCAACCCCTCTCAGTTTTCATAGGACTGTTCTAATTTTAAAACTGTAAGTCTCATTTCCTGGGAGCCCTTCAGTCTTGGGCAAACTAGGATGGTTGGTCTTCCTAACATCAGGATATGTGATGTCTATGTCCCTTTCCAACTTATATCTCTGACTCTAAGCCCTTGCCTCTTTGGTCTTGGGTTTCCCATATATAAAATTCTAGATTTGGATTCACTGGGGGACTGAGTCCTGAGGTCACTAACCATCCTGATTTCTAGTCTTGGCATTGAAAATATCTGTCCTGGAAAATCCCCTGGTCTTGGGCAAAGCAGATAGCTGGTCACCCTTATTGGCAAGGTCCATTCCAGCTCTGCCCTCCTAGAGCTCTGTCCTGCAGGCACAGCCCCATGTGCTGTGGTGGGCCTGGCTGGCCTCATTGGCCTATTTAACTCCTGGTTCTTGAAACATTGTGAGTAGGAAGGGCTCATGGTAAGATTTAGAGAATCATGGTAAGAGGCTCATGGTAAGACCTTCAAAGGTTTCTCTTCCCAGACAAATCTACACAGAACTATCTAATAAGAAACAACAATCAAACCAATTCTCAGGATTCATACATGCATTTTCACAAGAAATAAGCTCACATGAGATTTTTTTAAGGAGGGGCTTTAAGCAAGCTCCAAAGAATGAGAGCTGGGTCTGGACTATGGTGTGAGTCAAATTACTTTATGTATTTTTGGAAGATAATTCTATTATCCTTAACCAAGTAGCTGATATTATGAAGGGGAGTTGTACTAGTCCTTCCAGGATAGAAGTAAATGTAGGCAGTCTGGCTTGGTTATACTTAGAATACCTGGGGTATACAGAAGAACCAACCCAGGATTTGGGGCAGAAAATTCATACTAGTTCCACCAATTACATGGCCTGTATGGACCTCAGTTCAAGGTGTCTCACTGCTCATCTATCTATTGCAATACTAGTGCTGTTGCAGATTGCTTCTTCCTGAGGAGCCACTCCTTATATGAGGATTGGCCTTCCCACCCATTGACATTAGCTGTGTAATGTTTTTTGGCCAACGGAATGGAATGTGAGCAGAAGGTTTGGGGGGCGGGTAGTATGTGCTTTGCCATTATTTCTTTTCTCTGCAACAAGACCAGTGTGTTTTCTAGGCTGCACTAGCAAAGCACCACAAACATGTGGCTTAAACAACAGAGATGTCTCAGAATTTGGGAGGCTGGATATCTGAGGTCAAGGTATCATTAGGGTTGGTTTCTTCTTAGGTTTGGAAGGAAGAATCTGTTCCCTGACTCTTCCCTAGCTTTTGGTGGTTTGCTGGCAATCTTTGGCTTGGAGATGTATCATCTGATCTCTCTCTTCGTCTTCACATGGTATTGTCCCTGTATGTATGTCTGCCTCTGTGTCCAAATTTCCTCCTTTTGTAAGGACACCAGTCATACTGGATTAGGGCCCACACTAGGGACCTCATCTTCCCTTGATCAATTACAAAGACACTATTTCCAAGTAAGGTCACATTCACAGGAACTGAGGAGTTAGGACTTTAACATCTTTTGAGGGGACACAGTTCAGTCTGTAACAACTAGCACAAATAGAGCTACTCTGGGAGTCTGAGTCCTGGAGTGAAAATATTGTGGAGGAGAGTCATAGCCAAGACATACTGGACAGGTATGTGGGCCAAAAAATCTTTGTTGTTGCAAGCCACATCGTTTATTGCTGCAGCAAAACAAACAAAAAACCCAACTCTGTGGCATGTTGTGAAAATGAAATTAGACAAGGCACACAAGAGAGCTCTGAGATGTGCATATCCCTACGTGGAAGTGAGGATGGTACCCACCATCTTTCCCACTCCCAGCCCATGTCATAATGGGATTTCATCTCTTGCTGTTGAGATCCCCAACCTTAGATGGAAAACCACTAAATTCTGATTGGGGAGGTCTCTTTGACCTTGGCTCCAGTGGTGTCTGACATGGGCTGTCCCTTCCTGGTATTGAGGTTCAGTTTCCCCATCTATACAATGAGGGATCAGAAACTTTTTATGATTTCAAAGTCCCCTTCCAGCTCCGATATTGTGTGCTTTTGCTCGTGTTTGCCTATTTGCTGGATGGGTTGGATCTCTCTGGTTTGGCCCAGAATCATTTAGCTGCCAAATGTGTGGCTTTGGAGGCATGTTGTTTCTGGAAGGGCAGCTGTGTCTGAATAGCTAATGGATTTAATCAAAGAGGCAGCAAATACTGCCTCATGAAGATATGACTGTGTCAAAGAAAAGAGTTATTTCAGAAACCTCCATCCGAGGAAATGAATAGAATTGTCTGCCTGAGTCAGAAGTAGCCACAGCATGCCTACCGCAGCGATTGGGGTTTCTTTGAGGAACACAGGGCTCTGGAAGAAATGGCCAAATGTTGTCTGCCTCAGGGAAAAAGCCCTAGATTGCTCAGCCTATGTGGGAGAAATTTCAGCTCTGATGCTAACGACCTTAATGTCCTTGGGCAGCTCACTTTCTAGGAGCTGGAGTTTGCTCATCTGAAAAATGGAACTGAAAACAGATGGTCTTGTGATTTTTTAGGAGTTCAAGGTCATGAAATGGTTTTGAATGTTTGACAGAGTTTGCAAATGCTATTTTTAAAGGAGTACATGATAAAAATGAAGAGGGAGATTTGGAGCAACATATGGGTTTTAATCTCAGCTCTCCCACTTACTCTGGGCAAATCACTTAACCCCTCAGAGCTCAAGTTTACTCATCTATAAAATGGGGATAATTATACCTACTCCACAGGGCTGTTGGGAGGATTAAACGAGATTACACAAATCTAGCGGAGCTCGTTACACATAGCCTAGTGATACCAATTTTTATGTTGTATTGACCTTTGATAGACTTGAAAGTAATGTATAAATTTAAAATTAGGAAGAAATTTGTGACATCTTCTGGTCCATCATTTTACAGATGAGATAACTTAGATACAGAGGGAAATCAAGTGTCTTGCCTGAGGTCACAGAGCTAGGAAGTTATACGAGTGGAACCAGAACCCACGTTTCCTGATACCCCTTCTGGCACCTCTTTTCTACTTCACTACACTTCCAAGGAATATATTTCATTCCAAAAATATAGGCTCAAAAGGGCATATCACAAGCTCAGAGTCCCCAGGCCCTACCTTCTCCTCACATCCCTTTGCCATGTCAATCCAACATAGGTGGGTTGACTGGAATTGGACAATATGATAAGTTAGAACTAGGTTGTGCTGATCACTTATTCTGGCTCTGGTTTTAATATTGCTGAAATAATGTATGTCTGTCATGGAACAAAAGTTTTACAACTTGTTTATTTTCCTTCATGTTTGGTTTTTAGCTTTGGGGTGTTGCCCATTGCTAAGATACCTGGTAGCAAGCAGATGTAGGTCAGGGCTGGAGCGAGGGAAGACGTCAGAGCCTCCTGGAGGCTTTCTGCAAGGGGCCTTCACACATCATGTTGCGCTCTCCTTTCCCATCACCACTCACTCCCCAGTGCACCACTCACCCCCCACGCTGAAAGTCTTTGTCATGAAACCTCATACCTTTTTATGGGACACACCAGAAACCATTAACATAGTCACTAATAATTTGAGAGGCAGTGATTAGGAAATCATGCTCACTTGCTCTCTTTCTCTCCTGGTACACCCGGCTGGCTCATGATAACAGATCTCCCACTTGGAAGCCTGTCATTTTCTCCACTTTACTCTTTCCTTTCCAGAGGAGAAGAGACCTACCTGATTGATACTATCTGGGAAAAGGTCCTGACAGATCCATAGCCCCTCCTTAGCTTGCAGGACAGATGTGTCCCCGGCTTCTCTTCCATGTGTTAAATCATTAGGGCAGGCTCTGCCCCTGCTGGGAGAATCCCTCAGTCCTCCTGAGACTGTATGTGACACAGAGTAAATGCCATTGCAGCAGCAGGGGTCGGCAGAGGGAGAAGATGAAGCACGTCTGGGCTCTCATCCAAGCCAGCTCCAACTTTGCTTGTCCACTTTTACCAGCAATCAAGCTCACATTTTCATCCTGACTCCTATATGTTTCTAGATTGGTTCTGAAGCCCTTTCACCTTATTCATGTATCAAGGATTGTTTTTTTATTCAGAACTGACTGAAATGTCCTCAATATTTCTTTGGCCTTCATTGCCGAAGGCACTGGTCTGAAATCTTGCAAATGTTCCACATCTCGCTAACCGGGTTTTCATCAATCCGCCCATTTTCTTGGCATGCTCCCCTCTGTGAATCATTCTATACATTCATGGAGCCCATTCACCAAGGAGGCCCCAGTCCAGATGGATAAGGAGAACAGGTGTTGTCAATAAAGCTTTGGCTCCAGAAATAGGAAATAATAGTCAATACAGGGACATGGCATGGGAGTGCTGTAAAAAGTAACATGTAAGGGCTAGAGCTAGACTGGTCCCAGGATGCATGACCCCCCAACCCAGCCCAGACAGCATCAGGGGGTATGGGTGGGCCCTGGGTTATTTTAAAGGAATGATTGTAGAAATTCCTTTCTAGATCTATAGATATCTATATTCCTTTCACTATTTATGTTATCTTTGTGAAATTAAGCACAGAATTTACGCTCTTAGTCCTTAATATTTCACCTGTTAGGTGATACTTGATGTCATCTGTCAAATGATGCAAATCCTTACATATCACAATGGGTCTGAAATGGTTGCCTGAAAAAATAGAACAGATACTTTGGAAAATCCCAGAAAAGTATACACTTGTTAGAAATAATAATTGTTCTCATTTAATGTATTAAAGGACATTTGGACAAATATATTCCAAATTTTTACAAGTTATATATTATTATTTTCTTATACTGTACCACATTCAATTTTAGATAATAGCTTTCTGTATTTGCATAGCATGGAACTGGTAACAAGACATTGTTCTCATCCACTATTTAATTTGATATAATGAACGTCTATGAGAGGGCCTAATGACCTAGGCAGAATGACAGGAGCACCTCTCTCCTACTAATTCCCTTAGGGATGGGCAGGGTCCACTAAGCACAAGGGACAAGATATGGAAACTAAGTCACCTGCCATCCTCTGTGTTAAGCAGAACACCAGGCACCAGTTCCCAGCGCCAGAGGAGGACTCCCACTACATGGAGAATGGCAAAGATCCCCATTGTGTTGCCAGCCATCAGGAACAGAAGGCCACACTTTTGTCCTCTGCATCTTTGTATCAGAGTGACCAAGGAAAACAAAACACAGTCATGCACTGAGTAGGACAAGCTTTACCCATATGGGAAAGAGCCAGAGACAGATCAGCTTTGGTAATGGGTGTCAGCAGGTCCCGGCAGGCAGTACACGGCAACTGGCCTGAATTTATCACTCTTATGCCACAGTGGAAGGAGCTCTCCCTCTACCAGCTGAAGTAGGAACTCTTGAAGACTGAGACCTTGGTCAGCACCATCGATGTGCCTGCTTACCGGGAACAAAGAACACTCACTGACCCAGTACCAGGGGAAGACATTCCCATGGAAGTGATAAGCCTGGTATGGGTTGTGCGAGCTCTTTATCCCTTGGTAAGGAAGAGTTTCAGGCCCAAGGCCCATTCTTCTGTGTCTGAATGAAAGGCAAAATACATGCGCATGAGGCTGCCTTTGGACAATGCAGACTTCCCCGCCCACTCCTATCTGCCTCAGCACATGGGGGCTTATAGAGTGGGTTCGAGGGATGGACGTAGAGATCATGGGCCCAATGGTCAATCTTGGATTGAGCCTTTGTCTCCCTTCCAGAGTATGGAGGACGATACGGAGTCTGGAGTATGCTTGCCAGTGTCTGGGTCTTAGTGTTTATTTCCCTCTTTGAAATTTTTTTTTATTGTTATTTTTTTTTAAGTTTATTTTGAGAGAGAGAGAGAGCACACAAGCGTGCACAGGCAGGAGAGGAGCAGAGAGAGAGAGAGGGAGAGAGAGAGAATCCCAAGCAGGCTCCATACTGTCAGTGCACAGCCCTACGTAGCGCTCCATCTCACAAACTGGGAGATCATAACCTGAGCCAAAATCAAGAGTCTGGACACTTAACCAGCTGAGCCATTCAGGTGCCCCCTTTCTTCTTTGTTTAAGGGTCTGACCTCAAGGTTTAGGGTGATAATATTATAGCAATGCAGTGTATTTTAGCAAGTCATAACTGTATTGCTCTTAAACTTTGACAAGAAACAACTTGCAGGTTATTGTCTCTTATCCCAGTAGTGTAAGTAACCCTGGGAGTTAATAACAACAGCTGAAAAGTGCAGCAATAACAAAGCAAAGAGCTACTAATAGAAAGTTACTCAAAAGCACTGTGTAAATAATTGCTATGTTTAAACAGACATAAGTACAATATGCATATTAGAAACTGTGTAAAAGAAACACACAGGAAACGGTAGAAGATGAGTCCTGTACTTGTAGTGAAATGAATAATATTCATAATGTAATTATTTAAAAGATCCAAATGTATTAAGTTAATTAAGCATGAAATTTCGGGAATTTTACTAAGTGCAGGAACAGTAGCATTAAAGAAACCATAGGGGAGAAAAAGCAATGATAATCAGAAGGTAATTAATTTACAAATCAAAGGGTAAAACTGATCAATTCAAAGCACAATTTTAAAAATTTGGAGTAAGAATAAATCATGAAAAGCTCTGTGCTAAACATTTGAATATCTCAAGGAAAAAAAAAAAACAAGTGAATCTCCTATGAAAACAGAAATGACTAAAAGTGATTCAAGAAGAATGAAAAACCTGAGTAAACCATAGAGTTGAAAAAAAAATTAGTGGAAAATTTATGCTTCTACATGATGTCATGCTTGGGCAGTTTTACATATTTTATGTTTTCATGGAATAATTCCTGTGCTATTTAAATTGTTCCAAAGCAAAGACAGAAATATTTACAAATTTATTACACTAAAACCCGACAGTGATAGCACAGAAAAGGGAACCAGGATCTCGCCTGTAATTCTGAAAATAGATAGAAAGAAAAAAACTTTGTAAAATGTCCAGAAATTGAAATTGAAATCTAGAATTGTATTTAACAATTAGTATACTGTGACTGCATAGGCTTTATTCTTGGAACAAAAAGATATTATATAAAATTAGTTGTATTATTTTAGTTCATCTTATTGATGTATTAGTGAAGGAACATTTTTAATCATCTGTAAAAGTGCTGGGAAGTCATTTAATGAAATTTATCACCCACCCATTCCAGATGAATGAGAGAAAGAAATAAACATACAACCATTTGCAGTGAACTGGGAATATACAGACACTTCCCAAAGATTATAAAGAATATCTAAAATCCAAAATTAATGGAATGCTAACGTTGAATCATTACAGGTATTTCTATTATACTGAGGAGCAAGTCAAGATTTTATCTTAAAGGCCATTATCATGCCTTCTCAAGAAGCTTTAGACAGTTCAGTAATATATACCACAGACATAAGAAAGGAGAAGTAAAATTATCATTGGTAGGAGATATATGAATGCACATATAGTAAACCGAAGAGAATTATCTAGGAGATTCAGGAGAATTAGCAACCTGTTTAAATGAACGCAGGTTTAGTAATGTGTCTGGCTTTTAAAAATAAAAAAATGAACTGCTTATGTAGATATCAGATATGACTAGCTAGAAATTACAGGGGAGAAAAATAAGATTGCAATAGAAAAAAAATGTTGTTCATCCTCTAACATAACCCAGGAACAACAAGAAATATGCAAGGCATATGAGGAATATGAGGAAACTGAAAATATTTACGGCAAGACATTAAGGAGATGTGAATAAATGGAAAGGCATTTTATGTCCTCATTCGGAAAGAAAAAAAGTAATTTTAGGTCTAATAATATTTCAATTTTTAAAATTCAATAGATTATAATTTAGATTTCAGAGTGGTTCTAATCTGGAAGAACAAAGACATAGGAGAGGAGATTTTGAGGTTGGGGAAAATCTTGACTGTTTTTCCTACCAGATGTTAAAACATGTTTGAAAATGACAATGATTAAAACAGCTTCTGTTCCTGACTCACTGAAGCAGATGCTGCACACAGACTAGGTAATTTGAGGAGAGTTTAATAAAGGGACTATTTACAAAAGTGTGGGCAGATTTTAGAGAGACCAAAAAGGGATTATGCAGGACTGCAGGCTAGCAACAGTGGAGAGTCCGCAGGCCTGAAGTGGAGTGGAGAGGGCAGTTACAAAACCAGTGATAGGAGAGCAGTGGCCAGGAGGGACATATGACAGGAGCTGGGTTCTTCAGCAGAGGGAGAGGCTAACCCAAGGCCACATGACCAAGAAGAAACAGTAGCATCACATACTCCAGCCTGATCCCTCTTCCTTCTGCCCAGGGGCAAAAGAGCCTGCTGATGCCATCCACGGAGATCAGAAAGTAGGGGACAGATAAGGGTAGACATAGAGGGCAGATCCAGAGAGGACATCTTGAATGGCAAGTGAAAATATCACACTAAATGGCAAAATTGACAATGGGCCAAAATAGATAGTCCTGAAATAAGGATCCAAAATATTCATTCATTCAGTCAACAAATATTTGTCGAGTGCCCACTCAGTGCACAAGGCCATTAGTTACAAGTCAGTAAGAAAAGCAAGGTTATTTAATGAAGGACATGGAGATTTGAAAGGTCCTTTGGAAAGGTTAGATCAGTGGCTGTATACAACTGTGCCAATGGACTCATTCACCACCCACTCCCACTTCTTTCTAGCTTTGGCTTCTTGTACCTTAGAGGCTGCGAAGCCTAAAACCATTAGCTATAGAGCACAGATTCTGGAGCCTGTCAACCTGGGTACAAATCCTAGCTCCACCATCCATTAGCTGTCGGGTGGGGTGATAACTTTTGGTGTCTCAGTTTTGTCATATGCAAAATGGGGATATAATAATTCCTGCCCTGTAGGAGATTGTGAAATTTAGTTAAATATCTGTAAACGTATATAGGGCAATGTCTGGCATCGCGTAGTGTCAGCTCCTAGCATTCACATTCTCAGAATTCTTTGCAGCTAGCATACCACCCAGGGGACACAGCCATGTGTCCTTGGGAGCACGGAAATGGACATCAAGAATTGGCAGTAGTGATAAGAAGCTGGGTCTCGTGGCAAAGACACTTGATTGTTCTGGGGCTCCTGCTGTGGGGTTTCTGCTCACCAGTCCCCAGCGGGGGGCAGTAGTGGATGTCCCCTAGAATGCTCCCATGATGCACCTGGGGATTTTTTTTTTTTTGTCTGTATTGCTGTCAACTGTTTGGCACCCTAACCCTGCCGATAATTCAGAAAATTAGCTTAAACTTCTTAGTAAATCCCTCTCTGCATCAAGTTGCTCAACTGGCTCTCTTGCCTGCCCTGTACATATCACTGCCTCTAGTCAAAATAAAACCCAGATAATTAAGTTTTTTATTGTAAAAAGTAAAGTTATTTAAAAAAATTCATAAAGTAAATGTTAGCTCTTAAATGCCCTCAGCTTGGAAAACAAACAAACAAATTTTGTAAATATAAAAAACACTGGGAGAAAATCTTGAGAAATTCGGCGACATAGCTTACAACTAGGTCATGGGTCATAACTGGAATCAAAATACATGTAGAAGATTTCAACAAATGACAATGGCCATATTTTTAACATTTATGAACATTTTAAAGCAGTGATAAAAATGAATCTAAAAGACGCTATCAATTTATATCAAAATAAATACGATATAAAAACATGTTTATTGGTAACTTAAAAGTGCAAATGAAAGCAAGGTGTTATTTTTCTTCTTTGCCAATTTGACAAAGAAGTAAGAGAAAAAAAGGATTTATCCTTATTCTGGCAAGGAGGTGGTGAGGAAGTCCACTCATTCTCCATTGGTGGGAGTAGAAATTGGTAAAATTATTCTGGAGACAATTTGGTAATATTTACCAAGGCTTTATGCATCCTGCTCCTGGATTTAAAAACAGGTCACTCAACCGTGCTTCAAGCTGTGGCTGGTACACAGAAAACAGCTTGACAACAAAATGTATTTCAGGCAGTCACCCACAGGCCCTCATGGACTATTCTGACTGTGGATCTCTGCAGCTAGCCTATCTCCCAACACCCCTTTGGATTCAAGAGCTTCTGGACCTTCAGAGATGCCAAGCCATTCAGCCTTCTCCAGTTTTCAGATTAGATATGACATCCCACCCAATCCTAAGCCCCAAATGCTGCACCTGTCCAGTGTCTCTCTCAGTCACAGAATGACATCCCCTCCATTTTCCCAGCCATGGCCACAACCTCATCCTCCCCAGCCTGGCTGCCCAGTGGGCTGACTTCTTCTCCATCCCCCTTCATCCTCCTTGTCATGTTATGCAAGGGATGTTTGACGAGCTCCCACTCTTGACCCAAAGTTGAGTGATTTTTGCCAAATGCAAAAGTTAATATGTAACTTTCAAAGGAAGCAGAATTGAAGAAGCCTCTTACCTGCTGAGTGGTGTTTTTTTCTCTATTTAATATTATTGTGTGACTGGAATCACTTACATGCTGTCTCTTGTTGACCACTTTCAAAAATATAATTTCCCGTAACTATATTTTCTGTACATTCTTCCTAAGCCTTTTAGGTAATTAACCATTCCCTTCAATCTTTTCTTGATTCTCTCCCTTTCTGGGGGAGTAACATTTTTCCCTCCCATATTTGAATCAGTGGATTTTGTAAGTCATTGTTTTCACAATTTTGAAACTTCCTATCTTAATTTCCTCCAAATTTTGATCAAAATAGGAGTTGTCTTTAAATGGAGAAAAAAAATAGGATCGGCACTTTTTATATACCTTCTTTGTTCCTCACTGTAGCTAAGCTTAACACGGGTCATTTTGTAATCGTTAATTCTCTGTAGAAATAAGAATGAATTTTGAAGAGATAGCGAATGGGTTAGATTAAATGGTGAGTGCAGGCAGCAGTCAGGTAGCTTTATATTCTCATTTCAGCACCTTTAATAGCTTTTCTGAAGGACTGTATTGACCGTCCTGGGATAGAGGTGGGAGCTGGATATTTATCTGGCGATTGCCCAGTGTAGAGGTTCTAACAGGATAACAGTCCCTTACAGGTAATGTAACCTTACTTTCCTAAATGCTTAAAAGAAATCCAGAAAAAAAAAATAACTCTGGTTAAAACCAACTTCTTCTTACTTTAGTAAAATTCTTCTATGTCACAAATCACAATAGCTAGCCCAGATTGGTGTTTATCTAGGTTTTTACTGAGTAAACATAAATATAAGCCATTAAACAAGAAAGAGGAAAATAAAATGATAAAACTAATTTACAGTTAGCCAGACTGTGCAGAACAAAGCCTGTTTGTTATTGCTTGAGGAATATAAAAGTTCAGTCAATAAAAGTTTGTCAAATATCTTCTGTTGTGTCACTTACTGTGGGCATTAAGGTGTTTTTTAAAATGTTTTTACTTGGGACGCCTGGGTGGCTCAATCGGTTAAGCCTCAGACTTCAGCTCAGGTCATGATCTCACGGTTCATGGGTTTGAGCCCCGTAATGGGGTCTGTGCTGATATCTCAGAGCCGGGAGCTTGCTTCAGATTATGTGTCTCCTTCTCTCTCTCTCTCTCTCTCTCTCTCTCTCTCTCTCTGTGCCTCTCCACTGCTCATGCTGTCTCTCTCTCAAAAAATAAATAAAAATGAAATTTTTTAAAATTTATTTTGACCGAGAGAGTGTATGAGCAGGGAAGAGGCAGAGAGAGAGGGAGACAGAGAATCCTGAGCAGGCTCCACACTGTCAGCATAGAGCCCAACGCGGGTCTCAAACTCATGAACTGTGAGATCATGACCTAAGCCAAGATCAAGAGTTGGATGCTTAACTGACTGAGCCACCCAGGTGCCCCTATTAAGGGGTTTTAATAAGACAATTGACAACATATTGGGGTGGGGGAGAGAACGGGGAACTTGAATGCCGTAATTGTCACGCTTCAGATGGGCATGGAATGTTATTAGAATGGAGGAGGGTGGTGACCAGGCCTCCTGGGAATTTTGCAGAGTTTTATAGGTGACATTTGAGTTTGGAAGTAGAATAGAAGGAGTCCATCCAGAGTCTTAAGAAAGGAGTGTACTAAAGAGGACAGGAATGCTCGAGAGTAGCAATGTCAAGGGCAATGGTAGCAAGGCGAAGAAGGAGGAGACTTAGGGAGGTAATTGATAGCGGTGGTGCAGCCTCTTGAAGGGCGCCTGAGACAAATAGGCACATCCAAGGTGTACCCATACCCTTTTAGCCAATAGCATAATTCTTAGAAGAGTTATTTCAAGGAAATAATGCAAAAGAAGAAGAAAAAAAACCCAAGGTGTGCAAAGCTATTGATAGTAGGTATTTATAATATGAAACTATGAGGGAAAAAAATCTCAAAATACAACTATTCAGGACACTTTACACACAAACAAGTAGTGTAACACGTTTGCAGTTCCATTAGAAATAAGAAAAATTGCCTTACAGATACGGCACACCCATTATCAGTATAGTTGTAGAAAACCTAAAGCAGGAGGATTAAAAATAGGAAAAGAATTACAAACATTGCAAAGTAGGGAGTCAAGATAAGTTCCTTTCTTTTCATGTGCAAAGGTTTAGGATGGTTTAATAGTAAATACTTTAAATAGTTGTTACAGTCCACACACAAGAAAAGAAACGTCAATATGCAAGTCCAAACTTCTGGGCCTGGACTTATACTTTGGGTCTAAATTTCTGATTTAGGGTGATAGTCAATAAATAGTCAACTGTAAGCATGATGTGCATATGACATATTCACTGCGATGCACTATATTGCTCACAAATTGTTTCAGTCGGTTTCACAGGATTCAAATCACACAGAATATACTCTCCACACTGGGATTAAAGTAGAAATCAGAAACAATACGATATCTTGAAAGTATTTGGAAACTAAAGGAACATCCTTCTACACAACCCTTGAGCCCAAGAAAAAGAATAATAAACCCAATAAATTTCTTACTAGATTTATGAAGCCAAAAAAAGATAGAAAACACAGTGAATGGGGGCACATCACTGCAGAGTCCACAGAGATTCAGAGACAATGGGCATACATTATAAAAACTTTATGCCAATGAAAAAACAACTTGCCAAAATGGACATATTCCTTGAAAATCTTCATAGGTGACTGAAATGCACAGTCAAGTCTTACAACAACCACAATCTCTGGTTGTAAGGATACCACATATTCATAAGTGACTGCTGTCAGGCCATTTTTCCAATTCTTCCCACCATACCTCCAAACAGCTCCTATCTCTTCTGACTTAAAATCTTTAAAGACTCTAGTTTGGCCACAGGATAATGCCCTGATTTTTAAATTTGTGATTTAAATTTAAATTTTTAAATTTAAATTTGTGTGCGCGCGCACACACACACACACACACACACACACACACACACCATGACCCGTTCTAGCTTACTTATCTAGCCTCTTTTCATTCTCTTCTGTATTTTATGTTACAGCTCTAAAACCAAAAAAAAACCTTAGATACCAATTTTGTTGACTCTAAAGTGTATGTTTTTCATATTTCAACATCTCTGCTATTGGAATGTGTTTTAGGATTAATGGAATTGTGTAACTAATTCGCACATTGCTTTTGTCTTAGTGGTACCTGCCGTAATAATGTAATCCCCATAGATGTTATGGTCCTTTCATGCCTCTTTGACTAAACACATAGAAAGAAGTCTATCTCGCTTCTTTTTCCCTATTTCACACAACTGATGATCCGAACTCGCAGCAGTTATCACAAAAACATTTCCTGCTTCAAACTGACCTTAACAAAATACTATTTATTTATTCATTGCATTTTTTTAATGTTTATTCATGAGAGAGAAAGACAGAGCATGAGTGGGGGAGGGGCAGAGAGAGAGGAAGACACAGAATCTGAAACAGGCTCCCAGGCCTGTCAGCACAGAGCCCCACGTGGGGCTTGAACCCATGACCCATGACCTGAGATGAGGTCGGATGCTTAGCTGACTGATCCACCCAGCCGTCCCAAAAAACTATTTATTGAGTGTCTACTATGTGCTAGGGGCTCTATGCCATGTGCTTTCTTTGGTGTTTTTTATATCAAAGCTCACGGAGGTTAACTGAATGCCACAAAGGTCACACGCTAGCTTAAAAACGGCCAACTAGAAAACACAAGTCTGTTTACGCCTAAAGTCTTTGCTCTTGGTAGCTCCGTGATCCCTTTCCTAATAATAGCCCATTACTTGTCAAGTTAGGCACACCATTTTCAGAGTTCTTACAGTATCTATTTCACCATATTGTAAATGACTTTTCTTTTGTATCTTTCTGATTTATGAGGTAATGAAATGTTTTATTCCTAGATCCTTAAGACTTAGCAGAGTGCCCATAGTGATACCAAAGAGTAAATATTTTGATAAGTATGTTAATATTTAATGAAGAGTAAATATTTTAATTTTAATACACGATAAATAGTGCATATAATAAATATTTTAACTTTAATAGTAAATATTTAGTAAAAGTATCCACGGCAATGAGATTTTCCTGGCCCTGATGTTTTTTCCAACCATATACAGTGGGAGGTGGTATCCCTGACACTGGAAAAATCAAACAAGCCGAAGATAGGATTATGGGTAGAATTTAGAAGTCTACACTCTAAAGCAGTGGTAACAAATGGCTTTGATCCCTGTCTTGACTCTTACCTATCACTAGTTTACCGGACTATTGGGTTCAGAAGGATTCCGAGGCTATACTAGCCTGGCTGTACTAGCCGGGGTTGACCCCTGTGTGGCTGTCTTTCCTGGGCAGAAGTGGGGAGAGTATGTGATGTATTTGCCATCCACGCTTGAAGGAATCTAGCTCTGTCCGTCCTCAGGGCCTCTGCCCGTTTGGAAAGGTCTTCCTCTAGATATGGCTGTCTGTCGCTTTATTCAAAACTCTGTTTAAATATCTGTTCATTGGAGAAGCAGACCCACCATTCATTCTGCAATAGCACATTCCTTACCCCCATCACTCACTGTGCCTTTTTCATGCTTTATTATTGTTTCTTGCTCTTGTGGGCATTTGGCATTATATTGTGCACGTTTGTTGATTTGCTTTTTGTATGTGTCCCTATGTGAGCTCCGTGAGGGCGTAGATTCTGTTCTGCTCACTCAGGCGCCCGAAGAGTTCCCAGCACATAGTTGTTGTTGAGTCAGTAACCAAGTCTGAGGGCAGTATCCTCTCTGTCTTCTTCTCTCACGGCAGTAATGGCAGATAGTAAGTATGAGAAAAGATGCCCCTGTCCTAAAAGAAATTACTATGTTTAAGGTGGATCAATTTTGTAAATACCATAGTGCTTATATAGTCTGTATCTCTAGTCCTTTATAATTATTTGTTTCTTTTCTAACTCTTCGCCTCTTGTCCACCTCTCTCTTTCCTGGTCTTTACCATTAGAGACATTTTCTGTTTCTCCAACAGGAGAAATTTCCAAAACACATTTTACTATCCACTCTAAAGAACCACCCTCTTTATTTCCTTAATGGATGATTTTAATGATTTCAGATGGCCCTACATTTTAAACTGCTCTTCTCCTCAAGCCATTTCCTCTGGCTTCTTTGAAAACACTCCACCACGCTGCCCAGACTACGGTAATTGGCTGATTTGCCTATATCTCAAGGTCAGTTTGAGTAGCAGCCCGGATGTTGAATTTTCTTTCCTTTGATTTTGGGCCTCGTGCAAGATGCAGAGCCAAGTTAAGAAGAAGAGAAAAGCTGTCCTGTCGTGAACGTTAACCTTAAATGTAAAAACCTTAGGAAAAAGTATAGAACAGTTGCCCCATTTACTCTCCATGTATAGACAGGCTCCAGTCATGGTGTGTGGTTCCAGGAACACATTTAAGGAGGATATGAGTTAGGATATGGTTTCTGTGCCTTGTGACAAAAATCCAAAATAACAGGGTTTACACAAGATAGAAGTTATTTTGCTTTTTCCTAAAGGTGTTAGCTTCTGTGGCATAAATGTGAGTCATAAATCTCTCGGGAGCCCAGGCCCATTATCTGACCTTCTCTAACATATCTTTAACATTTCCAGGGATTTGTCTCTGTCTCTGAAGGCAAGTTGCTCACTGCTCCATCTACCTGCCAGCCAGCACAACAGAGAAAACAGAAAAGGAAGGATGCAGCCATGTCCTTTAAGGGCACATTCAGGGCATTGGACATACTATTTCTGCTCACATCTCATTTGACAGAACTCAGTCACATGACCACACGTAGGCACAGGGAAGGCTTTGGCACATGGTCTTTATTCTTGGAAGCCACATAAACATCTAAGTGTGATAGTTGCTCCTGCTACAGAAAGGGAGAATAGTGATGGGCATACAGCGAACAGTTTCTGTCACAGGAAGAGAGGATGGATTTTTTCCAGAGTGTGTAGGGCCATCCCTAAACCCAGGAGCCATCAGCGGATTATTTGAAGTTCTTACTGATTTCCTTTATAGTCTGGTGGGTGTGATGGAGCAGTGGTTTCTAAGACAACTAACTGGTCATTTAGGTGGAATCACCAGAAACAGTTCCTCAGTTTTATAGGTCCAGAAATATATGGGCATAGATTATGCCAAACAGACTCTCAAAAGTTTGATATAGAAATCAAATAAAGAATGTAATTTAGAGTGAGAAAAATCACTATCGATTGGCACGGGCAGTTTGCGTTAACAATCATCTGGGAAGCTACTAAGGAAAGCCAAAGTATAATTGGGATGTTGCTGGTTGAGTAGAAAGAACAAAAGGAAACAGCTCTTCCTCACATTCAGTGAAAGTTCATCAAAAATAAGAAATTCAGGTGACTTCCCGCATCTTAGAACCGGCAGGGAATGTAAAGATTATTTAGTTCAGCTTCCTCATTTTAGAAATTAGGAACAGGAGTTCAAAGTGGGGAAATAACTTGCTGGAAAAACAAATCCCATAGCTCATTAGAGGCAGAACCAGGGCAAAAACAAACAAACAAATAAAAAAACCAAAACAAACAAAAACCCCAAAACAAAACCCAAACCAAATAAAACATATGTCATTTCCAGTACAAGCAAGGGTCTTTTCCAGTTTAATTTACACCAAATTTCATTCATTGTTTCATTTATTTGGTCACTTGGCAAGCTTAGATATTTAAAAAAATGTATTTAGATAGAGAAAAACATAACCGTATAATGACCACCCAGATTAAGAGACAGAAGGCCACCAGCACCTCGGAGGTCTTCCTAATGCTCCTGCCATTCACTGCTCCTCACCCAAAGATAGCCACTGTGGTTATATATAACACCACAGATTCGTTTGCCTGTTTTTAAAAGGAATAATACATATGCTCTTTTGTTCAGTATCATGTAAATGAGATTTATCCATGTTATTACATGTAAGCATAATTCACTGGCTTTTATTGCTATAGAAGCCACTATGTGAACACAGCACAAATTCTTTATCCACTCTGCTGTTGGTGGTGATTTGGGTTATTCCCAGCTCTTTGCTACTACTGCTGAAACCACAATTAATGTTCTCGTACACCTCTTTTGTTATACCTGTATACGCATTGCTAGGGCCTCATATCTGTATGGAATTGCTGGGTCACAGTGTATGAGTATTTCCAAACTTAGTAGAGACTGGAATTGTCCAAAGAACCCGGATCAGTTTAAATGCCAGTCGGTAGCGTATGAGAATTTCAGGAGCTTCACATCCTCACCAGCACTTGTCAGTCTTTCTCATTTGATCTGATGGTTGGTATATAGTGTAAAAAGGAAATAAAAGAGAACTTCCTTGACTTCATAAAGAGTTTCTACTAAACACCTACAGCAAACATTATGCTTAAGGTTGAAATTTTAGAAGTTCTTCTGCTACTCTCAGAAACGATGTGAAAGGACTTGATAACATTGTTTCTGTTTAATCTTATACCGGATATTCTAGTCAGTGGGGTAAAACACATAAAATGAAATAAAATAAGGGCACCTGTGTGGCACAGTTGGTTAAGCATCGGATACTTGGTTTCGGCTCAGGTCATAACCTCATGGTTTGTGAGCTCAAGACCCACGTTGGGCTTTGTGCTGACAGCGTTGAGCCTGCTTGGGATTCTCTCTCTCCCCCTCTTGCTGCCTCCCCCCCCTCATGCTCTCTCTCTCAAAGCAAATAACTAAACTAAACTAAACTAAAATAAATAGGGGTATTTAAGAAAGATAGAAAAAGGAATGAAAGAGGATGAGTGCTACTGGCTATTAACCTCACAATATACAGCTCTAATAATTTATATGGTATAGACCTGAAGCATTAAAAGGCACAGAACAATGGAAAATAATATAAAATTAAGAAATAGATTCACATATATATTGCAAAAATGTAGCCTATGATAGAGGTCATGTTTCAAATCAATAGTGAAAGATGGTTTGGCTTACTCAACTACATAGCCATTATGATAATAAACTTGGATCCATACTTCATGCTTTGTATCAAAATAAATTATGAATAAAATATTTAAATGTAAAATAATGAAAGTATAAAGCTCCTAGAAGAGAGCACAAGAAAATTCTTAAAAAGGGGGACCTTTTTTTTTCTTTTTTTTTTAATGTTTATGTCTGAGAGAGAGACAGAGCATGAGCACGAGCAGGGAAGGGACAGAGACAGACGGAGACACAGAATCTGAAGCAGGCTCCAGGCTCTGAGCTGTCATCACAAAGCCTGATGTGGGGCTTGAACTCATGAGCCATGAGATCATGACCTGAGCAGAAGTCAGATGCTTAACCGACTGAGCCACCCAGGCGCCCCAAAAGGGGGACCTTTCTAAGTAAATTATAAAATGAAAGATTAACAAATTCTATTCCATAATAGCATGGCAAATCATCCCAATGCAGGCAAAAATGTTTACAACTCATTAATCAACAAAGGGTACAATAATCTTTTATTTACAGGCAAAGAAAGGGCTGATTATCCCCAACATGTGAAGAGCTTCTATAAATTTCTAGGGGTAAAAAACAGACAGCTTTATTTTTTTTTAAAGTTATTGTAACTGACAATGTTCAGAAATAAAAAGAAAGGTTCAAGATTTTTGGATAGAAGATTAATACATAAAAATTAATAGCATTTATCAAAATAATAGACTTCATCACCAATTTGATATATGTACATTCAATTTAGATATAGCTAACTAAAAGATGTATGAATCAAACTAACAGGCAAAACTACCAGATTTTCAGAGAAAAAAATCTAAAATTCTATTAAACATATGAAGACATCATTAATGTTTATAATATATAGACCAATGGGGGGGGGGAACCTTGAATCCTATCAGACAAATGGACAAAGATATAGACAGGCAATCAGATTAAGAAACATAAATAATGTACATGCTAAGAGATGCATAAGCTCATGGGTGTTAAGGGAAATGCAAAAGAAAACAACCACAGTATATCACTTTGCTGGTATCAGAGTGAGAAAATTAGGAAGTCGGATAATGCCAAGTGTTGGCGGAAAGTGTGAATGCAGGAACTTGCATGCTCTGTTGCACAGAGTACAAACCAGAGCAATCACTCTGGGAAACAACCAGACTTTAGTCCAGTTAGAGGTCTGCCCTGAGACCCAGAAGTCTCTCTCTGGGTGTGTATCTCCCACAGATGCATGAGGGACACTAACAGGGAAGTTCCTCTCTGCACCCTTGTTGTGGTACAGAACTAGAAGCAGTCTGGGGGAGTCTACTCACTAGGAAACAGAGAAGTATAATAGTATGATGCACAGAACAGAATGTCATACAGCCCTCCGGAATCGTAGATGAGATCTACGCAGAACAATATGGATAGATCTTAAAAAGTGTTGGATGAAAAAAGTAAGAAACAATATGAGGTACATAGCACAATGTCATTTGTGTACATTTAACATATGTGCACGCGAAATAAAAATGCATGCTTCTGTGACCAGACACAAATAGAGGAATGTATATCAAGCATATTAGATTGATCTTCTATGGTGAGGGCAGTGGTAGAAAGAATGATGATGGAAATAAAGGAAATTAACCAATAAAGAATGAGAGGTTACATGGATTAATGATGATAATGTGTCATGAACACAGGCATATGATAAACTCATGCTCCACAGCTGAGCATCCTGAATTATGAACTCCTTTTGTGAAATTGTGTGTATTTATATAGACACGTGTGTGGGTGCGTGTATCCTGAAAATTTTCATATCCATTTCCCTAATAAGTCCATCTTCAGAAATGTAGTTTAAGAAGTAAATCAAAATATAGAAAAAAAGTCTACCCAAAGATGTTCATTGCAGCATGGTATTCTATACTAAACAGTATAAACAATGTAAACGTTAACAATAAAGATAATGATTAAATAAACCATGGCATATCCATTTAATACAATACTTTGCAAGCATTCAATTGATGTTTATATGGAGTTTGTATTGACATTGGTGATGCCTATAGCATACCAATATGCGATAAAATATGTGATATAAAATTTGATTTATATGAATACAGCTAAAATGGAGACATGTATTGAAATATTATCAGAAGAAAATACATATAAGTGAATAGTGGTTTTATATGAGCAGTAGGACTATAGACAATGTTTTCCTTTTTTCCTGCATTTTTCAAATGTAACTTAATGAATAGTTATTACTTTCAAAAATGTAAGACAAATTATACCAAAAAAAAGCAAGCATTGTTCACAGATTAAATGCAAATTTCCTAAGAAATATGACCAATTATGAGCTGTCAGTACTTTTCCTGAGCACAAGGAAACAACAAATTATGAGGCCACCTGAGCTCCTGGAGCTAGGGAACAGCCAATGGGTACTGGTTTCTTTAAAGTGGATAACAAGATATTAAACTGGATGCTTTGACTAAGTCACAGATAGAAAAGAGGTAGGATGCTATAATAAGAACTAGAAAAAATCCACTGTAGATAGTGAAGAACTCATTTAGATAACTCAGTCTTGCACCAAGGAAGTACAAAAGGAGAGGATCTTTGAGGGGGTGCTGGTTTACTGTAAGTGCCACACACCCCCCACCAAGAGGTGCAGTGGATCAATCCTGCCTTAGCTCAAGTCTAGCAAGAAGGACTTCAGGGAACGATTGGAGAGCTCCATGAATGTAGCAGTTAGGATTCCTTCCCAGGACATTCCGAAGACAAGAGACTGGCCCACTTCCAGGTTTATCCAGTAAAAGGACACTTGAATGTGTTCCTTGCACCAGATGTCTTACATTTCCTGATCTCTTTATCAGCCTTTCTCCACCATCTTCTCCACATACATCATCCTGTCCATGTATACTGCCACCCCGCCAGGTGCGCGCGCGCGCGCACACACACACACACACACACACACACACACACACACGCTCCAAAGGAATGGGAATCTATAGTTATCAAGGAAGAAAAAAGAGAAGACAGGCAGGGCGGGTGCTCTACAGCTGTTCTACAGTCCCAGAGGCAGGGACTGTAACCTTTAATAAAGTTGGAAATTGGCTTCTTCAAGGGTCTGAGTTTTCCAAGTACCAAGTGAGACTGTGTTTTGTGTTTAGAGTGACAAATGGGATTTTCTTCGATCTAAGAGAGAAGAGAAAATCTCAGGGATCTGCCTCACTTCATCTAGTGACAGGGGAGAAGCTACCCTTCATGAGTGTATTTAGGATTAAAAAAAAAGATGCTTTCGATTTTATGACTTAATGCCAATTATTTCACTGACAGTGTGGCAATTTGGCAGATAGATTTCCTGGGTGTGAATACTGGAAGCAGCTGGGTGGAAGCTACTCGGAAGACTGTGGCAAGATCCAATTGTACTGGTTCTCAAAGTGGGGCCCTGGACTCTGTGGGGTCCCTAAGACCCTTTCATGGGGTGTACTAGGTCAAAACTATTTTCATAATCCTAAGATTTTGGCTTTTCTACTTTAATTCTTTCACGAATGTTTTTGCAGAGTTCTGCAGAGGTTACATGATGTATGAAGGAACAGATTGAATGCAAAGGAGACGTGAGAATCCAGTTGTCTGCTCTTTAGCCAGACATTAAAGAAATCTGCAAAAACGTAAGCCAATAGCACTCTTCTCACTTTTCTTTTTGGAAAATATAGTTATTTTTATTAAAATTATTGTTTATGTAACATTTAATGTGTTTATTTATGCTATTTTAAAAAAATTTTTTTTTTTTTCAACGTTTATTTATTTTTGGGACAGAGAGAGACAGAGCATGAACGGGGGAGGGACAGAGAGAGAGGGAGACAGAATCGGAAACAGGCTCCAGGCTCTGAGCCATCAGCCCAGAGCCTGACGCGGGGCTCGAACTCACTGACCGTGAGATCGTGACCTGGCTGAAGTCGGACGCTTAACCGACTGCGCCACCCAGGCGCCCCTTCTTTTTTTTTTTTTTTTTTAAAATTTTTTTTTTTTTCAACGTTTATTTATTTTTGGGACAGAGAGAGACAGAGCATTTATGCTATTTTAAACACATAAATACTTTTTCTAAATGTGACTGTTAATTCTATCATGGCAAATATTGATGGGTGTAACTTACATAAACAAAAGCTCTGGTGGGCTTCCCAATAACTTACAGGAACCCAAAGATCCAGAAAGTTGAAAACCACCATGCTAATGAACTAGGCAGGTACTCCAAAGGGGAGATTGGGTCTAAGAAACAGATGTCTCTACAGATTGAGGAATAGCATATGTATAAAAGTTTCCTCTTACTTTAAAAATCTGACTAAACACCCAATGAAAACATACTTTTATAATAAAGAGCCATTTGTGTAAGATCCCTATCCAATTTGCACCAGAGGCAAACCATGTAACACAGTTTTCAGTTTCAAGGGTAGAGAAGTTAATGGTAAGTGTTGGGCCCATCGAAAGGAGGGAATGCAATGAAGAGTGGACTGGTTCTCCATGAAGGAGGATATAATGCCTGGAGAACTAACTCTCTGGCCACAGAAACACAACCACAGGTAGTTTTTTGGGGGGTTCCAATGCAGCTGAGATGCAATTTTTGAATAACATATTGGGAGGGGGTTATTTCTCCTTCCCCTAATAGAGTAGTTCCTGCTTTCGTTAACAAAACAAAACTAACAAACAAACAAAACCACACCCATTTGTATCTTCCTCACAGCATCTTTATTTAGGTGAAATTTCAGTAAATCTTTGATTTTTATCAAAATATTTGAACAACTATTACATACTTGAAATTCTGTTAAGGAGAATAGAAAATGAGTAAGATAAGATTCATTCTCTCCAAAGATTTACCACCTGAGTGGAGACAATGCAAACCCATTCAAGAATTAGGAAACCTGGGACACCTGGGTGGCTCAGTAATTTAAGTGACAGATTCTTGGTTTTGGCTCAGGTCATGATCTCAAGGTTGGTGAGTTCCAGCTTCGCACTGGGCTCCTTCCTGATAGCACAGAGCCTGCTTGGAATTCTCTCTCTCCCCACCTCTCTCTGCTGCTCCCCTGCTCATGTGCTCACTCTCTCAAAATAAATAAAATAAACTTAAAAAAAATAATTATGAAACCTGTAGTCTCAACGGCAAAAGAAAATTCACTTAATAGCTTAGATTCATTGGATTCAACTGCATGCCTTTTATTTACAAAGCACTGTAGGTGGAAATTTTACCGCCATTAAAAATTTTAACTTCTGGGGCGCCTGGATGGTTCAGTTGGTTAAGTGTCTGACTTCGGTGTGTGTCATGATCTCACAGTTCGTGAGTTTGAGCCCCACATCAGGCTCTCTGCTGTCAGTAGAGAGCCTGCTTTGGATCTCTCTCTGCCCCTCCCCTGCTTGCACTCTCTGTCCCTAAAAAATAAATAAACATAAAAAAATTTTAACTTCCTCCTAACCCTGTGAGTTAGAATTTATGATCTTTTCAAAGGCAAAGGGATAGGAGCCCAGGGCAGTGATTTGCCCAAGATCACACAGCCAGGAAGTGAGGAGTCAGATTTGTAACCATGTGGTTTTCAAAATCCAACATTCTTTCCATTATGCCATCCTCTGCTAGATGATTTACTTACTTAGTTTTATTTATTCCAGGCTATTTCAGTCTCTAGTGAGTTCATGGTTCATGAGGAATCACTAATCTCCTTCAGAAATGGAAATGCCGTAGGTTGAGACATAAGATATCCTTTCACGAGACTGGCCATGGGTAAACATTCATTCACTGCAGCATCTCATGGTAATGCTCTCGTAGCTGAGTTAAACAGGTCTCTTCATATGTATAAATATGTCCTACAGCCAGAGCTGTGCAGGGCCTGACTCATGCCATTACCCTGCTGTTAGGGCTGGCCAGCTATTAAAACAGGCATCATTTTGTACAACTCTTACAGGCTGCTGCCAGAAAAATTTAATTGAAGTCTTGTATACATTTTTTTTAATCCAAAATTTTAGACTTCTTGTAAGGAATTAGAAGCAGAGTATGTATATATTGGTTATTTTTTCCTTCTGTTTACTTTTGAGAGATCTTTCCTCCAAATACTATAATTAGCTTAATATTTATTGACCAATAAATGACTCTGAGGTGAGGACTGCCTTGGACTCCTGGTGACGGACAGCAACTCCTTAAATATTATCTAACAGGTGAATCTCTATTTCTGAAGTTCAGGATGAAAAACAGAAGAACCTCAACATTGAAGCTTGATTCCATTTTGACATTTAGACATGCGTTTGAGAATTTTATTCCAGGAGACAGATAATCAAATTGAGGCGATTAGCCTATGTGTTAAACAGTCGGTCCAGAGTTTGATTGTGGTTGTGATTTTGAACACCCTAATACCTACTTCTCTTAGGTACATTGTTTTGAAAAATTAAGAGTTCTTCTTTGTCCAACTGCTAGCAGAGGCATAATAAAAATACCCCCCCATGTTAGTAGGAAACTTGAAGTGGAGTTTCCCTACGAGAAAAGGGTGGAAGGAGACATTTGATTGTTCCAGGGAAATCTTGTGAGAGACAGAGAAACATAATGGCTTCAGATCAGAGCACCTGAATTAACATGCTGTTTCTACTCAATGCAAGCTGTGTCATATTGAGCTGGGTGCTTACCCCTGTCGAGCCTCAGTATCCCCGTTTGTACAAAGGGGACAGTGAGATCTGACACAGGTTAGTTGTAAGGATGACAATGACTGTGTAGGCTGCACATCTCTGAGTAATGTCAGTAGTTATTACTCTGATGATGTGGACTTATTTGCCTCCTTAGATTATTTCATCACTGTAGACAAATCTAATATTCAGGACACTATCATGGGTAATAAAATAGTTTGCAAAGGAAATAGAATCACCCTGGCCCTAGAAGGTTGGAGACTTAGGATATTCTGTTAGTGTTTGTTACTTAAAATTACTCTGATGGATGGATTCTTCCACTAAGCAGCCTATATTAAATTCCAAATGTAATCCTATTGGAAGAATAAACCTACAACATCAGCAATACTCCTTGAGGGTTCTTGTCAATTTGACAGATTTGACAGGCAGACAAATTTAATTTATTAAAATATTCTGTCTAGCATTTTTAAAAGACAAGGGGTTTTTATACTGTAAATGAACTGTTTTCACGGCCTTATTAAAATAAATGCATAAAGTCAGCTGTTTGTCTTTGGAATTCATTAACATGAGGTTCAACACATAAAGAATTGCTCTCCAGTCACACCTATATACACCTGGACGTTTTGACTATTTCTCCGTCTTTGTGAAGAATCTGGGATTTCTCCATTTTCAAGCAAATGAGAATTCCACACAAGAAGGAAAAACTTGCTTATATCATATGCTAGATTTCATGGACACATGTATTAAAATTACTAGAAGAATTTAGAAAGCCAACACTTGGCATCAAAGCCCATGGGAAAGACCTGAGCAAATTCAGGGTGTCCTTCTGCAACAGGCTTAGATTTATTTTTCTTCAAAGAAATTCTGTTATTTGAATTGAAGGAATATTGTCAAAGTTGATAGATTTCCTGTTTTCTTCACAGGGCCATTTTTAAATTAAACACAATGCACTTTGAAATTGGAATGTTTATATAGACTGAGAGCCGGTATCAGTTCTCAGAGTTGTCAGTTTCCTGCCGGCCATATTTCCGTGTCAGCTATTAATTCTGCCTGGCAAAATGGTCTTAATCTTGACACATTTTGCACAGTGCATCTGAGTAATGTCCTCATGGTTTCTGACATTTTGGTGGCTTTTTTCTCTACAGTTACCTTGCCCCTTAAAACTGTTCTGCCCTCCTGTCTGTGGCCTTGGCCTCTCTCCCTGTATGAGAGCATCTTCTCAGATGGCCTAAAACCATCACTGCTCAGGGCCCCCAGCCCTTCCCCAAGAAGTCCCAAATTTGCACAGTTTCTCGCTAGAGAATTTGTCCTAACCCTGTGAACTAAATCTTAGGCAACCAGTTCACCTATCAATCAAAATCTTGCCTGCAGAGATGTACTGGGAGGCGAATTAACTGGTAAATTAAATGCTAATAACCTGCCAATCTCAGTAGTTCCACAGCAAAATGGCTTTGATTCAATATATGTAAATCTCACATCTACAGAATTTGTAGGACCAAACTTACTCTAAAAATAGCATTTTACATAAAAATGACAAAAGAGTGTCTATTGGATTTAAATAACATGCCAAAATTATCTATTTTCCCATCTGTTAATAAAGATTCAACAAAAATGTGTAGTTGTCTTAAAAACACCATTCAGATCTTCTACGCAAGTCAAGGACTCATTTCTTGAAGTTGATGTCTCCTTCCAAGTGCTTCTTCCTTTGACCTTCTATAGTATATTTTTTCATTGTACCTTGGTAATGACCTACATTCCAGGCTGTAGTGGATTGTGGCTAATAGTGTACCTCTCTCCTTTACCAGATGGAGTTCTTGAAGTCTAGACTATGTTTTGTATCCACATGATGTAAAACAAAGGCTTGCCTATAATAGGGACCCACCAAATGTTTAGGGAGTTGATCTCCCATGAGAACATTAATTTTTAAAAAGCGCTTACCATTGTTCTTAGAGCAAAAGAGTTGCTTTCTAATTAAGTTAACTGAGTCAAATGAAGTCAGCATTGGTTGAGCATCCAATGTGACCAGATACTAGCTACTAAGGAACCAAAGATCAGAATGCCAAGATCCCTACCTCAAGATTAAAACCCAATTCAGCAGGCAATCTGGTTCCCATTAACTTAAGTAAATTGTGTTTGACATAGTTTAGGGGCTGAAAATTGGAATATTAAGTGAGTAGAGTGAATGTTAAATGCTCAGATAAAGAACTATGGGAGCTCGTGAAGAAGGATTAATTTGGCTTGTTGTTGAAGTAGAATGTACTGCAGGAGAAAGAGGGCTTCACGGAACAGCTAATAAATGTCCTGTGAATGAAAGGATGAGGAGGATTTTGACATGTGGATAAGAAGGCGGGGAGGATGTTCTATGTAGATGAAAGCTTGAGCAAAGGCATATAATGACATGGTTTTTGGAGAAAGGTAAGTGGTTCAGTACAGAGGACTCATAGGGACAATTTACTGTGATGAGTCAAGGGATGAAGCTTCAGAGTTTGGGGGATAGGGGACAGACGGGGCACAGCTCGAATGATGCCATGCAGTCTGGATTTCATCTGGCAAGTTATGGAAAACCCTTAAAGATTTTAAGGAAGTAACATGGGCAGAACAGATCTGGGCTGCCAAGCACTTACTTTGTTGGTCTGTAGAGGATGAAGTAACTACCTCTGCTCCCATTTCCTTGTGTAGATCCTGTCTCATAAAATTACACACAAATAAAACAGATGTACGCAAGGGGCACTGATTCTGAAATGAGGATGGTGAGGCTGCATAATGAAACATCTCATCTGCTGTCTCCTCTAGAAATTGCTCTCTGGGCAAAAGCAGTTTTACCATAACCCGTATTTACCTAGGTATCTAATCCCAAGTTAGTAGTATTTCATTCCAAAGAAGCACTCCATTCTTGAGTTTTGACACTTCTTTTCCTCAGCAGGATATTATGGTTTAAAAATCTCAAATTAAAATACCTTTTCTTAAGTACAAATAGCCATAACCATGACCAAAACCAGATTAAACTACATTAATGTCCAGAGGTGCTCAGAGAATACTATTTCACTGGAAAAATACAGGGTGCTTCTCCTAAGAGTTTCAGGGAAGATCTCAAATATAAAAGTATATATATTTTATAAGACATTAATGTAGGTACATTTTTAGTGCTCAATTGCACTTCAAATTATTTCAAGTTATTCTAGCCGTTCAGCTAGCTAGAGGTCCAAATGTCATCAATCCAAGAAGACTGGTTTTCTCCTGCTCCCCCTGCTGGAATGTTAGGCAAGGGGATTGTTTTCCTTCCACAGATGCCATAGGTGATTTGCTTATTAGTAAGTTTGGGAAAGATGTTACTTTCCAAAAGGTGAACAGGACTTGGATGTTTCAGACGTGTTCTGCGCCAACGGAACATCTCTGGTCTTTGAGGGCCCACTGACTAAAGTAGCCCATATGGGAAATGTCTTGTCTCATTTTTACTTCGTGCAAGTCAACCCCCAGCTGCCTTCTAAATTTACAACTCACAGAGCTGTCTCACCTAGGTGGAGATTGAATTGCCAAGAGGAGACAAATCTGCATTTCCATCATAATGAAACTCATAACGTTCATTCATGAAGAAATGCTGGCATCAGTATAATGAGGGCAGAGAAGCCTTTTCAACTATGTATGGCTAATCTCCCATCATCTGTAGTCTAATATAGATTTCTCACAATTCTAGCTTATTTTCTAAACAGAAACTAATTTTCTACGGTAGGGTTTTTAGGGAGAATCATGTAGATGTTGACACTTTTAACCCATTCTTACTGTGGTTTGGCTCAGAGAGAAACCACGGGCAGTATGTCCCACATTCTTATGGAGGGGCCGGTTTTTTCTCCCTCTCCCCACTTCTTCCATTCATTCAGGAGACTCTGACTGAGCATCTATTGCAAGTGCTAGACTTTGCAGGTGCAGAAATGAGTAAGTCACAGAGCCTTTCCCAATAGAGCTCAGTCTAGAGAGAGACAGATGTAAACAACATTTATAGTAGGGGAGAGTCTGGGGGAGGTATAAACAAATTCAGTGGGAACACACAGAAGAAAACTACCAAAGCCATATCAGGGAGTAACATGGCGCTACTGTGAAGGGCAGGTAAATAAGAGTTCTCCCCTCAGGAATCAAGAAGGGCAATCAGATAAAGGGGACAACATAGAAAGTCATGAAAGCATGAATGAAAACTACATGTTCTGCCTACTATTTTATGTGGCCTTAGTATAAGCTGGTGGCAGACAAGGGCTGGACCATGGAGGACACTGACTGCTTCATAAGGAGTTTGGTCTTTATCTTGTGAGCATGAGTGTGTATTTTAAAAGATCAGGGCACCTGGGTGGCTCAGTAGGTTAAGCGTCCAACTTCGGCTCATGTCATGACCTCGCAGTTCATGAGTTAGAGCCCCATGGTGGGCTCTATACGGACAGATCTGAGCCTGGAGCCTGCTTCAGATTCTGTGTCTCCCCCTCTCTCTGCCCCTCCCCCACTTGCACTCTCTCTTCCTCTCTCTCTCTCTCTCTCTCTCTCTCTCAAAAAAAAAAATAAACATTATTATTTTTTTTAAAGATCACTGTAGCCACACACATTTGGATAGAGGCACCAGAAGGATAGAGACAGGAGGGGAGGTATGGGATAGCCAGGTGGGACGTGAGGACCCGGATTGGGATAAGTAGCAGGTGGGATTAGAAACAGTGACATAGAGTATTTCTGATTGTATCTGGAAAAGCGCTCCTCATATCCTCAGATAAAGGATGGCAAGTCCAACAAAACAACCAAAAGAGTACAAGAATAGAGATGCATGAAACACCCATCAACACAAACATGCAACCAACTCTCTCAGTGATTAGGGAGTATGTGAACCCTTCCTTCTGCGGCTTCTCCTGGACTATGTGCTTGTCCCTGGACCTGAATCTGGCCTTGGTCTTAAAAGACTCATGAGCAATCTGATAATACACTTCCATGCTGTGGATAGAGGATGTGTCCTTAATTTGTCCACTCTAAAAGATCAGAGGTCTCTGGCTTCTTAGAGATGTAAGGTCCTCCCTGAGTAGAGTGGCCAGGTGATGTCCTGGACATGCAGTTTCATTTGAATTTCAAATAAAAAGATCATTTTTAGTATAAGTGTGTCCCAAATATCACATGGGATACACCTATATGAAAATGATTAGTCTTTATCTGAAATTGAAATGTAATTGATTGGCCTATATTTTTATTTGCCAAATTGGGCAACCCTACCCTTGAGACTTGCTTTTCTCTGGCTCAGACCTGGGGCAGACAATTCCACTGAGAAGCAGAAGGCAGGACAAAACAAAGCATGTGCCGAGAGCCGGGGAGATGTTTTACAGAATCATTGTCAGTACGATCCCCCTGGATTTGCTCATTCCCCAGGAGAATCTGAAAACAAGGGGCTTGGCAGTGAGCAAAGAGCTGGCATGTTGCAGGACTGTTGGAGGGGAAAATGATTGAATTTAGAATAATAATGTATTTGTTAAAGCAAATATCAGTATAGTCATAACAGAGAAGCCCTCAAGTTTCCCATTGTGGCATGAATAGAACATTAACGTCTATATTGTAGATTGATGGCAAGAATTTTCTTGGAAAGCACATAAGCAGTAGCCTTATATGATCTCTTTCTATTTTTTGGAAGACTGAATACAGTTCAGATTAACATTTGAGGCATTTATTTTGTGCTTGGAATTTAAGACATTGGCTCTGTTCATACCTAATATTTTACAAGCCTCTCCCCTTTGGACAAAATTAAGTTCAGAACTCATGTTCACATAAAAAAGTAATTGGATTATAAAAGCCAATGGGCATAGCCATTATTTGGATATTTTCATATATAAATGAATAATGTTTATTCAGAAAAACACCCATGACCAAACTCCGTCAAATCTAATTTTCTCAGAGAGTTAAGCTCATATTCTGGTAGGTTTTTCCTTACATAACTGAAGAAAATTCTTAGCAAGAGCTTTAATAATAAGCTTCTTTCTGAAGGAGTAATATTGTGATTTCATGCAAGAAAAATCTCCCCTTGACGTAAATGAGAGATGAAGTTGTGGGAAGGTATAGTCAGAGTTATTAGTTTGCTTTCCCCTTTCTAACCAAATGACAAGAACATTTTGTCTTTGGATTCTTTGATAGTTTTTTTTTCCTGTTAGCAAATAGAATATTCAGAATACCTTTCCCCTGATACTAGTCTTAAGCCTTATAAATTATATTTTTGTGGGGTCTTCTGAGGTGGGAAAAGCCTGCCAATTTCAATTAGAGTGATTTAGGTTTCCTTGTAGAGAAGCCACGTGGTGGGATTCCTGGTTTTCCTAGTGATCAGGTGTCACCGAGAACACCTGAGGTGTAGACATGCCTCACTTAGCCTTATATGTACTGAGCACCTACTCTGTGCCTCAGCACAAGTCGCAGTGAACCAGACAGACTGATTACGCTCCACAGCACAGGGGACTGTTCATCTGGGTGCTTGTTGCCAGTAAATGCAAGCATCACGACTCACCCACAGCCACAAAGCCAAAGACGATTTTTCCTTTTCCCCAACATCTTCAAATACCCAAATTTCTTCTATTGTAGGTTCAAATGAGGTAAACATACAACATGTGAGTGATGGCATCAAGGGGATTTTATAAATTATTAAATGGTCAGAAAATAAGATCTCGGCTTTCCTGCCTTTGGTTAGAGAATAGGCGTCCCCTGTTGCAAAACTTATTCATTTCTTTTATCATGTTCCAGCTTTCCCACTTGCTCTTGCGTCTTATTTTGTAATTACTTTCTTATCTTTGCAGCTTTCCTTTGAATCTTAAGTCTTTCTAGTTAGAGAAACAAGGAACATATACTTCTGTAATTGAGACAAAACTAACTGCGACTCCCACATTTTCTTCTTTTTCTTTATGCTCCGTTTCAGGGATGGCCAGCTGGCTGTCCAGTTGTTCACTAGCTGTGAGGACCCCAGAGAACGTCACCTGTTTTTGTAGGTCTCAAGTCACTCTCCATTTTGTCTTAAATAATCTTTGTGTGTGCACACGTCTGTATATATCTCTGAATGAAAACACGATTACTAGCTGTTGGTAGGAATGTATCTACGGACACAGATGGAATGCATGCATTATGTAAACGTGTAGTAAGTATATGTGTATATGCAAATGTGTATGTGTACACAGATGTCCGTGTGTAAATGTGTGTGTGTATATCTGTATATATACACATATATATATACGTATACATATATATATATATATATATATATATATATATATACACACACATACACACACACAGATTCTGCCAATAGCTAGTAATTGTCAACCAAAAAGGTCAAGTTCGGTGTTAACCATTTTCTAAACACAGTTCTTTGTGTTTCTAGAAACCTGAAAGTCTGTACTTTTCACCTACAAACCCATTATCCGTGTGGCAAGTCATGTCTGAAAGCCAAACTTAACAAGACTCTCTTCACCTGTTTAAAAGCAAGAAAGCAGAAAGCTTTGAAGGTACGCATATGGACAAAAGGAAATTAGGTTGCTCTATGATGTTTGTGCCTCTGGTATTAATTTCACTGAAATTCCACTCTGCTCCATTTATTCGATGACTAAGAGATTGAACTCTTAGGGAAGGAAAGAACATATAAACATGTAATTAACCAATAAAGTAATGTTTGAAGACTGTTAGGATATACTGATTATTCAGATTAATTCACTATTTTGTGAACACCAATGGCATGCATTTCTGAAAAAAAAAATCATTATTCAAACAAAAGTGTTCACCATGAAACACGACACAAAGAGGAAGATAAATATCAAACATGTTTTTTTAAAGGTGGTAAAATCATGTCACATAATTGGCCTTACAGCTGCTTCTGCGTTTGATGTTCTAACCTGGTGCAAATGTGTGTTATCTGCTAGTGAATCCATATTTAGTCTTTCTTTTAATAATACACAGTCATGACTGGGATTTAAATTTTTAAATATTGAGGAACTTTATATATATATATATATATATATATATATATATATATATATATATATGTATCTATTTAGCTCAGACCTGGTTTTGTTTAAAGTATGCCCATCCTCTCTCCTCCTCCCCAGCTTTTTGTTTTTGTTTTTGTTTTTGCTTGTTTTTTAATAACAAAATCTGTAGCAAAGCACTCCTCGGAGTACAAACGTTCATTCTTTTTTAGTATTTGCTTTTTCAGGGTCAGCCTCTGAAGGTGGACAAGCAACAGAGGCACAAGGGTAGGTTTCCTCTCTACCAGAGAGCAGGTGGAACCCAGTTCCAGCTCGGCCACACTCAGCATCATGAAAAGTACAGTGAAGCTCCGTTCTCTTGAGGAGAACTCCCACCCAAAGTAAATTCCTGACCTCTATCAAAATGTTAGGGGGCTTCTGGCTTTCATTTTTAGAACTCTGATAAAATCCGGGGATCCTGCATTCACTCAAAATAAAAAATCAAGTATGCCCATGGCATCTTTCAAAGGAACACCCACCCATTTGGTTTCACTCACACTGTTAACAGTGCCCTCAAAATACACGTTTTCAGGAGAAAGTTACTAGATAATATCTTGAGAATATCCTCTCCGTGGTGCACGATGCTTAGGATTGTTTTGCCATTGGCTGTTATTAACATGGACCAGGGGTCCCCTCTGTAAGGAGTGTTCTCCTACTGTGAATCTGTACGAGTCTTACCATCAACCCAGTCCTTGACAGACCAGTACAGGAACGAATGCTACTTTGGCGGCCAAACTCTTACTTTTACTGACAGTCGAGTCTCAGAAAGTATAAAGGTGCTGGGCCAGTCCTCTGTTCTTATAGTGACCGTCTCGGTAAGAGAAAAATCAGATTATGTGCCATCAGAGGAAATAAAATGTTAGTATTAGGTGTGATCGACCGATGCATTTCTTTTGCTTAAGCCCCACCCTCTGAGTGACAGGTGGAGGACAAAATGTCAAGAAGTTCTGCTGGAACAAGTGTTCAGGATGGTGTTTAATACAGCAGAGAGCCAAGATACAGTGGGAGGACACAGTAAAGAATGTGGAGAAGGTAGACACAATAAAGAACTTCGGTTTATGATCTGCCATCTGCTATTTGAAAGAGGAATAAGTTAGGGAATTAAGTGACTTTTAGTTCCCCATACATGCAAAGGTTAAGTTAGTTATTACAAAAGTTTTGCCGTTGTATGCGCTGAAAGAAAAGCATATGCATTTAAACATTTTTTAAAAAATAAATCACTCAATAGGCTTAAGAAAAATACTCTAGTTCATATTTCATTGATCTGACCTTTTGATTCAAGATCAGGGAATGAATCCAAGGTGGAAACAAAAAAAAAAAACAAAACAGAAATGAACCATTTCATCATGAAAAAAGGCATTTCCAGTCTCAGCTAACCTCGACTAGTTTTTATTGCATTATTTTTGAAATGCCAAGAAACTGGCTTTGGCCATATTTGTCCAACTAAATCACAGCTGTCAAAATGCAGTTGCTTGCCACAATTAGCTAAACACCATTATTTGACAAATTCCCTGGGAAGGGACGTAGATGCTGTAGGTGTCTAACACTGAATCAATTAACAGTCAGTCAGGCTGGGGCTGCAGCACAGGGAGAGAAGTTGGTACATCCTTGGCCAAGGAAGGGGTTTCCAACGGCCTTAAGTTTTTGGAACACACACACATTTGCCCTGGTCCTACAAGTTCCTTCTGGTTTTCAGGAATGAATTGTGGGATTGGCTAAAGAGGAAGGGAAAAAGCCACCGATTCTAAAGTCCTTTCTTAAGGACATCAAGGGGAGAGGAAGAAAAAGAAATGCAAATGTGAAATGGTAATGGTATACAACATGGGGAAAAGAAACCTCATTGAACCCGCTAGCAATTTCCACCCAAGCAGTGAACCCCTTAACTGACAGAAATTCAGTACAACATACACATTGATTAACACCTTCACCATTACGAGGACTGCCGTTTCAAGCCAAAAATTAACTACAATATGCAAAAACAGAATTCTCATAAGATTTGAGAAAAATAGAGTGAAAAGGCAATGTTAGCTAAGCTCTTAGCTAAATCCACTCTTAATGGCCCCCACTATTTAAACTATCATGGATTAAAGCCATGAAAATAAAAATTTCAATTTGAAATTTTATTAGCATGTTGCTAAAATGGTCAATAAAAACATCAACACGATAGGCTTTGTTGACATAGTTGGAAAACTGCTCTCTCACTTTTAAAACTTTATTTCCACTTCCCCACCGTCTAAGATTGCTATGTTAGGAAAAGCCAAACTAAATATTCTGGCTATGGTGTTGTAATAATGCTGGTTTCTTGAATGTTGCCATATCTTCCTCCTCTCTCTCTCTCCTCCAACCCTTTAAAAAATAGGACTCTTTCTGAAATGCAGCCCCATCAGGGAGCAAACTAGGGTTAAGAACAACAAGCGACCGTCTCCACACATTCAAGTTCCCAGACACCAGGTGAACCGTCTCCTTGCCGGGGGCGGGGCCCGCGCTCCTCACCAAATCAGCTGAGCCATTTTCCTCCCGGGACCAGGAAGGCTTCCCTTCTGCCAGCGAGGGAGACTCACAGGCAAATGGGGTGGGGGTGGCGGTCGCTTCCCTCGGTGGAAAGGACTGGAAGCAAACATTACAGCTTTGCCCGGAGCCTGGAATACAAATGTCAGGAGACTTGGGGCTGGAGAGCTGGAAAAGTCCCGGGCAGCCTCGGGATAACCCGGAGTCCCAAAGTGCTCTCTTGTGGAATTTATTCACAAGTGCCTAAGGGACAGGCTCGATTTCTTGGAAATCCTGCAATCTGGGGACACGTTCATACGGGAGGTGAACTGTGCCCTGGAAAGATCATTTCTCACCTCCGACTGGTCTGTGTGTGCGCACTGGGGGCGGTGATGGTCCCTTTATAGGAGGTCGGGTGACAGTCACTGACTAGCGACCTGTGGGGAAAGCCACGTCCTTGCTTGCTCCCTTCAGCCCTTTCTCCTTTCCCCCGTTACAACTCGAGGGGAAAGCGCACGCTGGGTTTCCCAACACCATCACCACCACTGGGGGGGGGGGGGGGGGGGCTCAGCCAGGCGCGCACAGCTGCCCTTTCGTCCCGGGGCCAGTTCCTGAGACTTTCGGCCACTTGCGGAGGGGTGCGAGGGTGCAGCCTGGGCACCGGCCGCCGCAGGAGGGCGCTCGAGGGGGGACGGGGGTCGCGGATCGCCGGCCAGGAAGCCCGGGTGCTGGGAAGGGAGCGGGGCGCGGGGAGACAGGAGGCGCAGGTGGCCCCCCCACGAGGCTACTCCTTGTCGTCCACGAGGTCGGCGAGCTCCTGGAGCACTCGCAGGCGGCCGCTGGCGTCGATGCGGCGCTTCTCGCGGATGAGGTCTTCCAGGCTGTGAAACCTGGCCGTGTGCACCTTGTTCTCGCCCAGGTGCACCTTGAGATAGTACTGCTGCTGCGGGGGCTGCGTGCCGGCCGGCACCTCCCCTCCCGCCTTGAACTCCCGCTTACCAAAGCGGCACCAGGCGGCGAAGCTCTCCGAGTTCGTCCAGCAGATCTCCTCGCTCTTGAGGCCCAGGTGGCCGCAGGCGTTCTGCACCACCAGCTCGGCCACCAGCGGGCGGTAGCGGTACCAGCTATTCACCACCCGGCCCACGTTGGCCGCGCCCGCCTCGTACAGGCTGTCCTGGCGGATCTCGCCTTGGTGCAGGTGGATGATCTGCCCGCCACCCACATAGACGGCCCAGTGAGGGGCGGGGGCGGGCGGCTCGGGCGCCGGCTGCAGCCACAGCAGCTCCAGCAGGTCGCCCGGCTCGCAGAGCGCGGGCAGCGCGGTGACAGCGTAGACGCTCAGGTCGGCGCCCTGAGGGCCGCCGCTCACTTTGGAAAAGATGCATTCCTGCCCCCGGAAGGCGGAGAACTGAGTTTCGTTGAGGACCAGCTGGTGCAGCAGGTGGTGGCGGTGGCGGCTGGGGCTCTCTGGGCACGGGGTGCAGCCCGGGGGGGCCTTCACGCCGAACTTGTCGGGCTGGCCGCGTTCGTCCAGGTCCTCCTCCTCATCCGAGAAGAAGTAGGCGACCCCAACTCGTAGCTCGTCCTTCTCGATCCCCGACGGGTCCCCTGTGGGCAACTCGCTGTAGTTGAGGTGGGTGATGCGGTCCAGTTGGTTGCCCATCAATGACGCGGCGAGGCGAGGGCCAGGAGCCGGGATCTGCGGGAGCACAGACGAGAGGCAGAGACAAGATCAGAGTCCAGCTGCCCCTCCCCGGGACGTGCAGTGCCCCTGGGACCTGCCCGTCCGCCCGCCCACGCGCCGGCACTGGAGTCACCCGCTCCTCCCCAGCGTCAGGACAGGTGCAGAAGCCACCCGTCCTTCGGGGAGGAGCAGACGCCACCACACAGCCTCGGACCCCATCCGGGAACCCGGTACAACTCCCACAAGAGAAGAGGCAGGCAGCGGGAAGGCGCGAGGGGTCCCAGTGGGGACGACAGAGCCGGTTGTTAGCAGCGAGAAGACCGACACCCGGGAGAGGACCGAGGGGTAGGTTGGAAGGAAGAAGGGGCGCCTCGGGCCTCAGAGCTTGGAGCAAGCTGCGCTCACATTTCTGTCCCCACCCTCGCAGCCCCCCTCTCAGTTTTGCGCTAGGTCGTACTCCTCCCCTGACAGCGCCTCGGACAATGACACTCGGGCACATTCGCAGGCACTCACGACACCGGCAAAAGCTTGTTCACCTGGGAGTCCAGGCACAGACAGGCGAGTATATCGGTGTGATAGTGTCACATATACACCATGACGAACCTTCGCGACGGCACACTCAGACTCCCACATTCGCACACAATCCTAACCCCACGCTTGCACGCTCGCCAGGGCACGCACACCCACGCACCGGGGGCACACCTGCCCACACAAGCAGGTGCGCTCCGCCCCTTACTTCTCTTGCCTTCTCCCCAGCAGGGCCAGTCGGGCTGCGCCAGGGCGAGGCCGTTCTAAAATAACCTAACAAAGAGGAAAGGGAAGGATGGGGGAAGCCAGTGCGGTGTCTGGGTGCGGGTGCGGGTGCGGGTGTGGGCGTGGGTTGAGTAGGGAGGTCCACTTTCAGCCAAAAGACCCCTTTTCCCTCCTACCCGGCACAGGGTCCAAACAGTCGGACGAAGAAAAACCGTTTCCAAGGCAAAGAAAGCCGCCTCTCCGTACCCGTGATTTCCCTGCTCCCGAAACCCCAAACTCCTTTAAAGTCTCCTGGTCCCCATGGGTGCTGCGGAGGCGGCGGTGGCTGGTGGGTCCTGGGAGGCGCGTGGGGTTGCGGCTCCGCTCTGCCCCGCGCGGAACGGTGCGGTGCGGTACCCGGCGCGGTGCCCGTGCGCCTGCCGGTCCGCGCTGGCTGGCTGGGGTGCCCGGTCCACCTGGGTACTCCCGACTCCGTTCTGCTTTCCCACGGCGGAGCCCAAGACTCTAAGTAGCCGGAGCAGCTGGTTCCAGGGCCCGCCCCGGGCCGCGCTCATTGGTTGGGGCGGCTGCCCGGGCCGCGTCAATCTCCGCGAGAGGGGGAGGGGAGCAGGGGCGGGTCTCCAGCGCGCGCTCCGCCCCGGCCCGCCCGGCCTCGGTGCACCGGAACGCGCACGGCCCCCGGGAGTGGAGGCGCGACAACCCGCGGGGAGCGCGCGAGGGGCGCGGCGCCGCTGCGTGGCGCCGCTGCGCGCCACCACCGTCGCCCCCCGGCTTTTCCTAGCTGGTCGTGACTGACGGCCCGAGCTCTGTGTCTGGGAGTACAGACTCCAGCGACGAAGCTGGGTCTGCGGGTGAAGAACCCCCGTGTACCCAGGCACTGAGGGCGGCCCGGGGCGGGGAGCGACGCTGTCGGAGCCGGGCACCTGGGCCCTGGTAGGGCCCCCAGGAGTCTCGGTGCCCGACGGCCGTAGGCTGATCTGCCCACAGACCCCTTCCCTGCCGGCACGGATGCTTTGCAGATTGTGCCCACGGCGTCAGCTTCTTCTCGGATCCGCGTGAAACTGCTGACCCAGCACTGGCGCCCGGTTTAAAAGGAGCACCTTTGACAAATGCTACTGAAAAATCTGAACCTTGGCCAGCCCTTTCCCTAATTGGGCCTATGATTTGGGCTGCAATTTTCTATGAAAGGAGAGCTTCACAAATGCCAACGGCCAAGCCCCAGAACTGCCTTCGTTTAGGGATTTTTGTTTGGTTTCGTGGCAGAAGGGTGTCCAGCAGTAATTAATGATTGCATTTCTGGATGGAATGTTAATGAATGAACGAGTTCTGGATATTGGATGTGAAAAGACGACTTTCATACATAGGACATTCTAGAGCGACAGTTTAAAACGCTTATAACACTTAGACATCTGGTTCTACTCTCGAGACTGGGCTCTGAAAGCTTTTCTGTGAAGCCTGCTCTTTCCCCAGGGAGACTAGGGTGCTTCCTCTTTGTGCGCCCTTTGCAGTTGGCATAGACTCTTAGAGCTCTAACCTCCCCCCCTTTTTTTAATGGTAAACCTGTGTTCAATTTCTTGCTCTTTACAAAGTGAACGATTGGACAGGAGGATTGGCCTGCGCTCTACACAATTTTGTATTCCGGACGTCTTTCACAATGCCGGCTGTACAACGGGCTCCATCGTCAATAATAAAAATGGAAATAGCCAACATGTACTGGCTACTTATAAGTGGATAGACACTATGCTAAGAGGTTTAAGTAGGTGAGATTTAATGTTAATGCCTCTGGAGAGAATTCTCTGGTACAAGCACCACAACAGATGAGAAAACAGAGGCCCAAATAGCATTGACAGCAATCTCTCCAGGGTCTGTGGAACTCCAAAGTCGATCTTTAACCTGTCTGTACTGTTCCTTGGGTTAAAAAATATATATATCTTGTTTTATAAGACAAACCTGGTGTCCCAGGGAAGTTACCTGAGCACTGACACACATTATAAAACCTTTATTTTTTTATTTTTTGGTAGACAATTTTGTTTAAGCACTGTCCAACTGCTTTCTGAAGGTCTCTGTTTATCCCATAATCTTCAAATACAGTGATTTATCAAAATTAGATGTTTGATACGGATAGCTGGAAAAATGGTTTTAAAATGACCATCTGCATACATTTGATGTAGGTAAATCTCTTTCAGAAATTTGGCCATGTGCAAGTTATAAGAATACAAGTTGCCATCCTTGGAACCGACCACAGATTGTGATGACCTTTTTTATACTCTCTATAAATGATAGACAACTGGTTTTGGCCCTGAAGTCAAGGGAATTGAACAAGTGGCCTCCGAAATTGAGAAGTGAGTCATTGGTCCGGTTATGAACTGGACTTAGTGATCTCTGGGAGGGAATATCTGAAGAGTTCGTTACTGGTGTCTGAGAGGGAGGTGAGGGAGTCATTGAAAGTAGCTCAGCACTTGGTGTTGAATAACCTCTCTCTCTCTCTCTCTCTCTTTTAACCTCCTGTCCATCCCAGGATCAAATCTTGTGCACATTCACAAGGTATTTGCTGGGATGCCGTGTTCTGTCTTAGCCGTCCTATCACATAACTGTTCCAGACTACAGCATAAGCAGGTGGTTCCTCTTTGCTTACTATCCCAACATTCTAAAGGATAATGAACAAAAAAATATTGTCAGGGCTTCAAAATATAGTGCCAAAAGTTTAAAACATCAGCATGCAACTTTTTGAATCTCCTTTCCGTCCCCTTCTGTAGGGGTAAAAAAACAAAACCAAACACACACACACACACACACACACACACACAAAACAAAAAACAAAACAAAACAAAACAAAAAAACAAAAAAACCTTAAAGTTTTAGTAATCAAAGGGAGAAGAAATACCCTGAGAGCCCACCTTGAAATATAAGGCAGAGAACACACTGACTCTGAGATATGGAAAAGGAGGAGTCAACGTATAATAAGGAACATGCATCTATTCTTTGTAGCTTTTGGCAACAACAAAGATAATAAACCAAGAAATAGGCCAGTCAACTCAATGGAGTTCACTATCAAAAAACCTTAGCTTTTATTTGCATCACAAAATCTTGTTTGCTAATTGTTTTGTCTATTATTCTTCACCCCATCCTGCCTTTTTGCAGGGAGGAAATGTAGTTTTCCAAAAGAAAAATAGAGTCATCAAAAGCACAAACTCTGGAAGCCAATTAGTTTGAATTTTCCTTCAACATTTTCCATCTGGGTAACTTGGAGCTGCTGGGTGTTGGTCCCTTCAACTGTAAAATGTGGTCAAATAGTATGTAGCTCATTAAGTTGTGTGCGATCATGCATACACACAGTTCATGGCACATGGTGACCTTTCAATAAATGCTACCTATAGCTATTCTCATTGGCAGATGAGGGGAGAGGGTTCCATGTCCTACTTGTTAGGACAACTGTCCAGTTCTGTCTGTCCTTTGACCCAGGGAGGAGCTAACCTAAGATGGGGTGTCCAAGGCTGTCCCTGGTTGGGGTGTGGGACTGCTTCGTTCTTGAGGTTGTAAGAGCCTTGTCTATCCCGTAACTAGTTCAACATCTAAAGCTCTGTATTGATTTCTGTGTGCAAGCCCTGGAGCGGATCACATCCTGTGTCCTGCAGTATTTTGAATTGTTTGTAAATGAACATTTTCTTGTGTGAAGAATATGTACAGCAGAGTGTATATATATATATATATATATATATGTATATATATACATATATATACATATATATAAAACCTTTAATTGTATGTCCTTCCTTAACATTTAGCCTTTCATGAACTCTCTCCCTGTCCTTGACCACCTTAGGCACCCAACATACCCACCCTGACCTTGGCTAAAGAACACTTTGCACCTCTGGGACAGAGACAGTAGCACAGCTTCACCAATCCCATTTCCTTTCCTCTGGGCACACAGCTAAATTGCATGCCTATGCTGTTTGATGGGCACCATCTGACTGAGTCTGACCAGTGGAATATGGGTGGAATTTTAGTAAGCCACATCCAGGCTTGGCCCCTGAAAGTAAAACCATTAACATGATCTCCCATACACCTGTGTTATCCCATTGGGATGTATGTAGAGGATCCATGGGAGAATCTGAGGCTTTAAACGATGGCAGAGCCCCTGGATGGAAGGAGGCAGGGGTTCCTGAATGACTACGGACAGCAGGAGACTTCCCCTCTAAAACGTTCTGTATCGAAGTGTGATGTGAGGGAGAAACCAATCTTACGGAGTTAAAGCCACCAAAATGTTTTCTATTTGTTACAGCAGGAAACTATCCTGATAGGTATACCCTTCTTTATTTTAGAAATATCTCTGAACAGCAAATCGTCTATTCCCCTTCCCCTTTCCCCCTAGTGTCTGTTCTCACTCTGAAGATCCACTTTCCATTGATGGAAATCCTAGGGTCTCAGCATGTTCACATCACCCAGGATTTAAGGAAATCAACAATGGATGCGTCAGTCCCCTCTGGGTACTGTCCTATGTCTCCCACTTATTTTTTTTTTCTAGATTCACCTCCATGTGCCTATCTTACCTGCCTTCTACTTTTTTTCTAGACCACACAAATGGCAGGGTCAACCCCTTGCAGCTAAGACTAAAGAGAATCCTGCTTCCCCTTAACCCCTCTGTATGTGCTCATGCTCTCACTTCCCGTTTCTTCCGAGGTGCCCTCTTCTAAGTTGTGATTCCACACTGTCACATTTTCCCAGTTCCTTCCTATGTTTTTAGTGGCTTCTTATCATTTTGCCTTTGAAGACTCATAGATGTCCTCTGGGAAAAACTTGTAGCACTTGTGGGTTGAACATGCTCCTGGATGTGGATGATACAAAGATATCTCAGCCCAGTATTAGTCGTTTCTTGGTGTTCTTCTCAGATTTTTAGGAGAGTCCATACCTTTTGCATGGGGTCACTTCCATATGACAGTGATGGCAGAGCTCTGGGTAGGTCTGGGTCACTATTACACATATGCTCTCTGGCTTTTCCTTTCGTTTCGAAGGTCCTTCCCTGCCATCCGCATCTACCATCTATGAAAATTTATAACCCATTCGAGCATCAGTCCCCACCCCCGACATGCGTCTGTCCTCTCGCCTACATCTTGAGATGTGGCGGATGTGTCAAAACACTTTTCAAACTGAACTAGTATCATTGGTTGATTTTCTTTTCTTTCTTCCTTAATGGACTAAGAATTCTTTGAGGAAAAGCCACAAATCCAGTTCAAATTTATAATCCCTTTGCTGAGCCTGGGGTCTAGTGCATTGCACACAATCATTATAGACACCTTGCCTGACTCAATGCATGCCTGAGCAATGATCACCATTTTATTTACTGAGCTGGCAGTGTTTGGTTTTGTTTCTGCTTTCACCCATCGGAGTGCCCCAGAAACTAGCCCAGGCTCAGAATTAGACGGCGTGTGAGAAGGTTTGCTATGTGAGAAGCAGTATTGGGTTTCCAAATGGTCCTCTGGCATCATCAGGAGCCTGGTAGAACTACAGATTTGCAGGCAGGCTCTACCCCAGATTTCGGGAAACCTAATGTTGGAATACGCTCTGGGAATCTGCATTTTAAACAGTCTCCCCAAGCATTCTAGAGGCAGCAGAGCAACCACCGGTTAAGCACTTCTCAAATTTAAGAAATCATTCTTATTCTTTGGGGTACAGTGAAGCCCTAGAAGAGTAGGCTCTGGATAAATACTTGGAATTATGTTCTGTAGATGTTCTGTGGTCCATTGCTAACAGAAGCAAGGCTCATTTTAGACTTGGGTATACTAAACTGGTAAATGTATCCATTTGCATTCAAAGGTGTGTGAAGTCAAGTGGTTTTTAAAAAGTCTTATAGCTGTGTGGCAGAGCTGAGGATTACTCTCTCTCTTCAGTTGTTTAAACTCCCACACCCCAGTCCACTTGTCTAACAGGCTGTGGTTAGAGCAGGAACTTGAGTCAACAAGGAAACCCTGCTCCCCGATGGTTAATTCCTCCTTTGACGATTGATTGATGATGGACATTCTTGGGTTGTCCTGCAAAGCACAGTTTCTCTGCCTTTTGTATTGCTTGATTTCCTTGTGGTATAGTTCTTTTTCCGGCCCCATTTCTGGCAAAGATCAGTCCACACCCCTGTGCACTGAATGCCGTCTCCTTGGGTCTCTTCAAGAACCTCCCACCTCTTTGCTTCACCTTCATTTATAATCCTACGTCTTCTCCCAGCTCCTTTCCCAGTTGCATGTAAACACTTTTATTCTCTCCTATCTTAAGGCCGTCCCCTGACTATGCATCTCCTTTGAGATACACTCCTGTCCTAGAGGAGTTGTCAATACACATTGTATCCCAACCTACCACAGGGATCTCCTGCGCCATCACTCTGCCAAACAGCTCCTACCAGGGGGACCAGTGATCCACTGGTATTGAATCTGATGAGTGCTTTTGGGCTCTTATCTTACTTGCCTTCTCGAAGCATGTGGCACAGCAGACTATTTCCTCCTTATTGAGATAAAATTTTTCTACACCTTCCGTTGTATCTCACTCTCCAGGTTTCCTTTCAACTTCTCTGGCTGTTGTTCTTATGATGTTTTGTGGGCTCATTTCCTTCAACTTGTCCTTTCGGTATGGGTTTTCTTCAGGATTCTGTTCTTAAGAGTTCTTAGGTTTTCTTCTCAATGCGTTCTCTCTCATTGCATCATCTTGTCTGTTTCTTTGACTTGCGTCACATTTCTGTGTGATGATTCCCTAATGGAAATCTCCAGGCCCCATCTCTTTCCTGAACTACAGATCCAAATATCCAACAGCCTAGAAGCCATGTCCTGGGGCTGTTCCACAGACACCCAAAGGGCAGTATGTCCCAGGCTGAGCACCTTCTGGAACGCGGTGCTTCCCTTTTGGTATGTCCTCTTGTGGACAGGCACCATTGCCCTCTTTGCGAGCCAGTTCCTGGGCACCATCATGTTCCCCATCACCTTCAAGCCCCTACGTGGCCATACTCTATTCCTGGTGTTTCTCCCTCCTGCATATCTTTCTCCTCTTCCTGCATCAATCCATTCCTGTGCTGCCATCTTGGGCCCAAGTCAGCAGGAACTCCCGTCGAAATTGGTGCTGCAACCTCATTGCTTCCCCAGTATGGTTCCCTCAGCCATCTCCCATGCTGCAACCAGAGTGATTTGTACAACATGCATATCTTTACACCCTTTCCCTGCCCTGCTCTCCATACGGTCCTCAGTAATTCTCCCACGGATGCTGGGAAAACATCCGAAGCCCAGGCACGGCTCCATGATCCAGCCCTTCACTGGATCTTCTCATCCTCTGCTACTCGCCCTCTGGCTTTTTGCTTCAGCCGTACTGGTTAAGGAGATTTGTTTTTACCTGTTTCTCTGCTTTGCTGCTCTTTTTCGTGTTACTGCTTCTGTTCCGCCTGCTAAGATTCTATCCTCCACTCTTCCCCTGGCAAGAAAGTCTGTTCTTCAGGTCTCAGTTTAAATTCACTTCCTCCTGGCAGCCTTCCCAGACTTACCAAATCTGCCGTGGGTGCCCTTCACAGCATTGCTACTGCACCCTGTTCTTTCCCTACGATCTGACATAGGCTCGTTCTTTGTCTATGTGCACTACAAGGCTGTAAGCTCGTTAGGAGTTGGGACCGTATCTGTGATGTCTCCCTGGCACCCACCCCAGCCAGGATCTTCAACACTGAACTCTTTCCATGCTACCAGGTGGAAGTTTAATGCATATTTCTTGAACAGAACTGCACTGATAGTGATAGCAATTGTGAATCAGAGGAATTCTCTGTGTTTCTTTCCCTCTCTCCTTGCATCTTCCCTGCCTTCCCCTCCCGCTTAAATTCCTCGTACAACCTGTTCTATAGGGTAGGGCATCTATGGTAAGCTTGTAATCGATACATTGATAATTGATAGAGACACTTTAGAATTTAGTAAAAGGGGAAAAGTGCTTATTTTCAAACCATAATGAGTAGAGTAGCCACTTAGATTTACATTTCACTTGTTCTAGGTGTTGCCTTCTGGTGTCATGGTGCTTTGTTATAACTACCAAGGCTGAATCATTTTCTTTTCCTTGTCCGGTAATTGTGTGTGTGTGTGTGTGTGTGTGTATCTATATCTATCTATATCTATATCTATAATGATGTATTTATTTATTTTCCAGTTGTCCTAAGTTTGACTCTAACCACAGATATTGCACATAGTTAATAAAGTGTGCTTTCTATTTAAAAACACATACTTAACATAGCACTCCTCCTAACGCACATTCGGCCTATTTCTAAATCACTGAGGGCAAGGAACGTAGCGTGTGTGTATTCCCAGGCTCCCATTCCATCGTCTCTCTGGCTTTAACACTGTCCTGATTTCTCTCCATGTCATTGCCTCTGATCTTAGTACCTGAGCTTGTTCCTTTTACACAGCAGAGTAGCCTTTGTGTGTGGGTTCTGTCTTAGAGTGCCTGGATTCAGATCCTGGCTCCACTCTTATTAGCTGTGTGGCTTTGGGTCAGATGTTTAATGCCCATATGCCTCAGTTTAGTCATGTTTAAAATACGAATAATAGTATTTTTCCTGAAGGGGTTTTGGTGAATATTAAGTGAAATAATGTATTAACAATACGTAGCATAGTGTCTGGCCCAGAATGAGGTCTTAGTAAGTATTAGGTATGATTAAAGAACTCGGCCCTGCTGAGTCCAAAGCACTTTATTTCTCTGTATTCTGCCTTTATAATGTTCTGTATAATGGTATTATGATGATTATTGTCATATCGGAGTCATAATTTTAAATCTGAGTATGAGACCCAGAACATAGCTCAGATACTATCCACAGTATTAACTTGACATTTGATTTCAAAGCATGTATTGAACTTGTGCTCAGAACAGATATAGGGCTTGCTCCCGGAGAGCCAAGGTAAAGAGAGCACATGTCCTGTTCCCAGTGGTCCTCATGTTGGACACGGAGAGCTGACCAGGATATGAGTGAAAGCAAATGAATAGGAGCTATAAAATGTTTTAGAAACGTGTAAAAGTTAGCACAGAAGAGGCAATTAGTAACTAAGGGAGGGGTCAGGAGGAGGCTGTCATACAGAGGGACTGTGCAGAATGGAGAAGACTTTTCTGAGAAGATAACAGTGATGTCTTTCCGTTAAGAGGGGCGGCATATGTAATTGCTCAAGGGTCATGACAAATCTGATGTTTCCACAAAACCTCAAAGTGGTTTCGTGTTAGTAGAATGTGCAATAGGCTTGGGGGGGACCTTATGTGAAACCACTTTAGATATGGGTGTTAGGAAGACCATTCTGGCCCATAGTGTCCCATTTATACTGAAGGGGGAAAGGGGCAGAGGTGAGATCACTGACCAGGCTGTGGCTGGAGATCAGGTGTCTTATAAAGCTTCAGGCCACTATAACAAATACCACGCATTGGCTGGCTTCAACGAAAGAAATTTATATCTCACGGTTCTGGAGGCTCAAAGTCCAAGATCAAGGTGCCAGCACGGTCAGGGTGAGAACCTCTCCCGGCCTTGCACACAGCTGCCTCTTTTCCGTGTGGCCACATGGGGGGAGGAGCAAGAACAGAGAGACAGACAGACAGGAAACGCTCTTCTGTCTCTTCTTATTAAGGGCGCTAATGCTATCTTGAGGGCTCACCACCCCCAGATTAGGACTTCAACATGAATTTTTGGGTGACAAAGACATTCAGTCCATGGCAGTGGATAAACGAACGCTGAGGGCCTGGAATAAGGCAGAGGTAGTGGCGATATAGAACACGGGGCTTTGAGCTATCCATAGGAAGTAGATCAATGGGGGTTGGCGACTACCTGGATAATTGGGATAATTGGATGAGGTGGGTGATTTATAGCTCTCTGGATTAGACATGTGAGTCATGCCTGGGGTGACCTGGGCAGACTGGCTCCATGCACCGCAAGTTGCTTTATGAAAAAGTATTTCTACTCTTTGTCCTACAGATCATAGCTCTGCAAAATATGAGCCACCCCCAGCTGTTTCTGAATTGCTGTCTTCCATTATTAATAATCATCCAGCAGGGCTTATTTTCGTACTGTTCTCCAAATACACAACACGACTTCTTGCCTTTAGAGCTTTGATCATGATGTTCCTTCCACATCGCGGGTGCTCTGAAGTCCCCGCCTAGTCTATCCTGGAAGGTGACTCTATTCTTACCTCTGAAAACTCCTAGCCCCTCAGAATTGTGCTACTCTGTTGCATCTGATGCTCCACTACATTTCACGGTTTTTCTGTGGCAGAGACAAAGCTGTGTTCTCATCACTAGTTCTCTTCCTGGGGACACAGGAAGATTACTTCCAGCTTCCCCATGGTTAGGGCCTCACCAGGGTGAAGGGGAGCTGATGCGATATGTTGCCTCCGGCCTGAGGCAGAGAGCAGCCTTGAGAACTCTCCAGGTTTCGCCTCTTCCGTCCGTGCATTCCCAAGGGGGAGCTCTCAAGGGTGGGGTTGGAAACAGAAGCAACCAGGGATGAGAGCTGCCAAAGAGACATAATTGACTTGCATTTAGATTTTCTACGAGTGACTCAAACCAGCAACGACAGCTTTCTTGTGGCCAATGACCTAGATTTGGGGATTGACTTGTTAACCCAGCAGAGTGTGATCTGTCCTGACTAATATGACCACTAGTAGTATTTGGGGTCCCTGGTGGTGTAGGAACAAAACCAGGGATACTTTCTTTCTTTTTCTTCTTTCTTTTTTAATCTCACACTGTGTTTCTCTTGGTTCTTAATAAATATTTTTTAATAGAATTGAAAATTTTTTATAACCTAATGATAGAAGAGTTTTCTCAGATGGAAGAGAAGATGAAAACCCAATGTCAACAGCTCCATCTATGTTTGTTTTCCCCACTTTCCTTCCTTTCTCTCTCTCTCTCTCTCTCTTTCTTTCTTTCTCTTTCCTTCTTTCTCTCTTTCCTTCCTTCCTTCCTTCCTTCCTTCCTTCTTCCTTCCTTCCTTCCTTCCTTCCTTCCTTCCTTCTTTTACTTCCTTTCAATTAATGCTTTGCCTTGTGTATCTAAGTCTGTTTCCTCAGGTCAGAAAATGAGCAGTGTTCATTGTCCAGGATTTGAGGATCTTTCTTCATCGTATTCTGCTGAATTATCCTTTGAATTCATGGTTAATAAAGAGAGAAAATCTTGTCCTTCTGGTTATTAACATTCTTTGGTAGAAGTAAGCATGCACTTGTAATTATTATTATTATTATTGAGGAGCACAGGAATGCTGACCTCAGCCAGAGTGTTGAATGTTGCTCTGGCACCAAAGGGACTGGGTCCTCCTGTTCCCACTTGTGGATAACACAATCTTCTACTGCATTTTCCCTTAATATCTCTGTTTAGATGTAATGCCGTCAATTTGAAACGTGTATATATTGCCTTCTGCCCTTGAGGACCTTCATCAAAATGAGTTGTTTTAACTAAAATGAGACACTAACAATTTCCTCCTGCCCTGCTATTTATTTTGTCACAAGAACCCTGTGCAACCATGAGACTTTGATTTTGCAAGTTTATTATCTTGAAAGTGACTTTCAAAATATCACAAATAATAATATATTATAGAAAAGCAAAAAAGAAATTCCATATGGAGGAGAGTAGCTACTTATGAAATCCTCAGGTCATCTTCTCCCAGGTTGAAGAACTGGTGGAAATTCTCTCTCATCTAATTCGCATGGCTGGTTTTAAGAGAAAATTTGAGACACAGCACTTTCTGTTTTCTGTTTTCTTGTTTTTAAATGCAAGCTGCGTGTTGAAACCATATTCTCTTTTTTCTATCTCAAAGAAAGTTTCATATGAGACAAAAGGTGTTAATGAAGCAAGGAGAACACAAAATGAGATTTTAACTCAAATAATCTTTATGCAACAAATAAAGTGTAATAATACCTACATAATGAAATGTGGGAAATACACAAAAGAATTAATAGAAATCAATTCAGATATTAATTTATATCAATAAGGCTATGAAAAATCTAGTAAACAAAAAATGTAGCATTTCCATATATATATACACTTATTAATATTTATGTATTTTTATATTTATGTTCTTATATGCCACTTAATTATAGACTTATTTTACTTGTAAAAGTATAGATTGGCATCCAGATCAAACTTTACACCTCCCAAATAGAAGATATGTTTTCTTTTCTAGAACACATAAATATTTTCAAACTGACTATATTTTTGGGCATAATGGAAATATTTATGTATTTCTCACAGTGTACATAGTACACACATTATACTTATACTTCGTTGAAAAAATTCTTTTTTTTTTATTCTATAAGTTTCAGGTATATGCCCTTATAATTCAACATTTTATGCACTACAAAGTGATCATCCCCAAAAGTCTAGTTACCACCCATCAGAAGAATTCTTTCTCTCTCTCTCTCTTTTGTTTTAGAGAGAGAGAGTGAGAGAGATCACAAGCAGGGGAGAGGGACAGAGGGAGAAAGACAGAGAGAGAGAGAGAGAGAGAATCCCAAGCAGGCTCCATCCTTAGGGTAAAGCCTGATGCAGGACTCAGTCTCACAACCCTGAGATCATGACCTGATCTAAAATCAAGAGTTGGAAGCTCAAGTGACTGAGCTCTCTGAAAGTGTCAACTGACACTCACTGAAAGTGTATGTTTATAATGCTTTGAAATATATACATATATATTTGAAATATATATAAATATAAATATATAAGTATATAAATATATAAATATATAAATATATATAAATATATAAATATATTTATATTTTTATATATTTAAATATAAATATATATAAATATAAATATATATATTTCCCCCTCCCCCACTGAGTCCTCTTTCTGGAATGAAGGGAGAAGGACTAGAAGAGTTAGTTTTCTACCTTTTGTCAACTCTGTTGTGCTAACAAGGGCAACCTGGACCTGGAGTGGGAATGTGGAGACTCGGGTCGTTTGTTGGTCACCACGTCTCTGGGAGGCTTTGAATTAGCACGCACCTTCTTATGGGACTGCTCTCTAGTTTGTGAATTACATAGACTCTGAGTCCATTATAGGTGTCAACCAAGAGTATAAATGAGAACCAATCAGAGAGCATCCTTAAAACTCACATTCCCGGTCTCAGGAACGACTGAATCAGGGTGTGTGTGTGTGTGTGTGTGTGTGTGTGGTGGGGGACAAGATACCAGTAGTTTCAAGGAGCTTTTCAGGAGACCACGTGGGCATGGATCCATAGGTTGGCATCCTGTGGATGCAGGCATTCGGTAGAGTTTTGGTGGTAAATGGAAAAGAGAGGAATCTGGAGCCAGAATGCACAGCCCTGCATTAGGGACTGGGAGACAGCCCTGAGGGGCTGGGTGGCTGCAGAAAGGGGGCGGGGCAGGGCAGCACCAAAGCTGAGGCACACCCCTGCATCTTCACCACGCTCTGTATCTGGTTTATAGTGTGTGTCTGCCTCTGTTTGCAGTGGTGATGACTGTTTTTAAAATAGCAGTTTAAATTTTTTTAATGTTTATTTATTTTTGAGAGAGGGACAGACAGACTGTGAGCAGGGAAGGGGCAGAGAGAGAGGGAGACCCAGAATCGGAAGCAGGCTCCAGGCTCCACGCTGCCAGCACAGAGCCCGACGCGGGGCTCGAACCCACGAACCGTGAGATCATGACCTGAGCCGAAGTCGGACCGTCCACCGACTGAACCCCCCAGGTGCCCCTAAAATGGCAGTTTTACAAAAGCAGTTTCCCAGCTACTCTGGGGGTGGGGTAAAGCCTATGTCCTGTGCCCCTCACTCCCCCTTTCTGGACCTGGTGTTCCTTCTCATGGACTAATCTAGGAACAAGACATTACTTTCCTGACCTCCCTGGAATGCTCGTTTGCACCCCTTTTCAGTCATTCTATTTTATTCGTGTCTCCTTCATTGTGTCTGGGGACTGTCTGCTTCTAGAAGCAGGGACTAGGTCTGCTGCTTTTGTGCGCACTTCCTCTCCTTATTGTGCTGGGCACACAGTAGGTATAGTGTGAATGTGACTTCAATAAATAAAAGCGTGATTCATGTAGATCAGTGGAATAGGAATAATTATTCGATGGAGACACTGATAACTTGAATGCATTTTATTTGGAAGAGATTCGGTTGTGTTAATACCCGCACGTGCCTTTCCGGCATCGCTTCAGACTAGATCCTGAAGAGTGGTATCTCCCCATTACAGGTAGAAAAACCGAGGCACCGAGAGGTCTAGTGTCTTGCTCAGATTGCATAGAATGCAAATCCAAGAATAAATATTGATAATTAGCCTCTCCGGTGTGCATATCAGCTTATTCTTCCCAACAGTGTGAGCCAGGAGGCACAGGGGTTACTTGCGTTTTGGAATTGAGGACCTCAGGCTCAGAGAGGGGAAGTGTCAGGCAGGAGGTGACTGGAGGAGATAGTCCAGTGAGATAATGTTACGACAAACAGGACACCCTCAGAAGTCCCGACAAAACGCTAAGTACAAACCCCTTAAGAACAGGGAAGGTGGGGCCATGCTCTAAGGGAGGACAAGGCACTTGAGAAAGGAGGACGGGGGGTTGGGGAAAGTCGGTGGGTTAACGTGGAACTGGAGCTCAGGAGATTGGGGGTTTCTCCTGACTCTCCCAGAAATTTGTTATGTCAGCTGGGGAAGGTTAATTCCTTTGCTTTGGCCTGTCTCCTCACCCACAGAATGAGAGAAACGAATCAGGTTATTTGTAAAGTTCCCTATAGCTCAACCGTGCTGACTGAATTAGGTAGGGATGCCATAGAAAATAATGACCGGTTGAACGGTTTTAGAATAATGGTATACTTAACTGATTTTCATGATTCCAACAAAATTTTATGGGCAACATTGTGTTTAACTCAGATTATCCCCCGAGACCCTTCAACACTGGGGACATATAAAGATGACTGAGATACAGTTAGTCACTGGAGCCGTTTGCACAGTAGCCCTCCCCCTTATCCGCGGGGGTATGTGCCAGACTCCCATGGATGCCCGAAACCACAGAGATGTATACTATGGTTTTCCCTATGCAAACATACTTATGATAAAGTTTACACTGTCACATGGGTGCAGTAAGAGATTAACAGCTAATAATAAAACCATTATAACAATACACTGTCATAAGAGTTATCTGAATGTGCTCTCTCTCACAAAATCTCTTACTGTCCTGCGCTCACCCTTCTTCTTGTGGTGACGTGCGGTGAGAAAAGGCCAACCTGATGACGTGACGTGAGGTTAGGCTACCGTCCACCTCGTGAGGCTGTATCGTGTGCCTGGGAACCCCCTTGGCTTCACTGAAACCTTGGAAAGCAGAACCGTGGGGGATGGAGGAAGGGGCTACTGTGATATTTCAGCGTCACGTGGTCATGGAGGCCAGCATGAAGCACGTGTCACCCTCTTTTAGGCTCTCTTCCCTCCTGTCACCTAAGGCCATGATGGAATAGGCATCGGTCACCCCGGCCCCGCTAGTTTTATGATCCTGGGTAAAAAACTCAGTTTCTTCCTTGAAAATTAGGAATAAAATGATCAGACTTGCCCCTTCCAAGGGACCCAATAACCTGTGTGAGAGCATTGTATAAACCGTATAGCACCCCCTAAAGACTCCTGCAAGTGTGAGGGGTTCCTTTTTTTTTTTTTAATTTAATTTATTTATTTACTTAAAAAATTTTTTTTTAACATTTATTTATTTTTTGAGAGACAGAGACAGGAAAGGCAGTATGAGCGAGGGAAGGGCAGAGAGAGAGGGAGACACAGAATCCGAAGCAGGCTCCAGGCTCTGAGCCATCAGCACTGAGCCCAACTGGGGCCTGGAACCCATGAACCATGAGATCATGACCTTAGCCGAAGTCGGATGCTCAACCAACTGAGCCACGCAGGTGCCCCTAAATTTTTTTTTTAATGTTTATTTATTAGCGAGAGAGAGAGAGAGAGAGAGAGAGCGTGAATGGGGGGAGGGGCAGAGAGAGAGAGAGAAGGAGACAGAGGATCTGAAGTGGGCTCCCTGCTGATAGCGCAGAGCCCAATGTGGGGCTCAAACTCACGAACCGCAAGATCATGACCTGAGCTGAAATCAGACGCTTAACCAACTGAGCCACCCAGTTTCCCCAGGGATTTTTTTTTTTAATTTTTTTTTTTTAACGTTTATTTATTTTTGAGACAGAGAGAGACAGATCATGAATGGGGGAGGGGCAGAGAGAGAGGGAGACACAGAATCGGAAGCAGGCTCCAGGCTCCACGCTGACAGCCCAGAGCCCTACGTGGGGCTCGAACTCACGGACCACGAGATCGTGACCTGAGCTGAAGTCGTACGCTTAACCGACTGAGCCACCCAGGCGCCCCTCCCCAGGGATTTTTGATGACTATGCCAGTGACCTCTGGTCTTTTGTGTGGCTGCAGGACAGTGAGGAACTCCCCTTGCCTGGATCACTCAACTCCGGCCTCAAAGTCGGGCTCAGGGACAAAAGTGAAACTCTACCGGTTAGCTTTATCTAAATCCCTCTAGTTAGCTGGCTTGTTTCCCAGAACCTCATCGAAATGGAGTATGAACCAACCAGGTTGGCCAGCCCAGAACGGAAAGTAAATACCATTAGGACCTCACCTCTGCTGGGTGCTGCATTTACCCACCCTCATTACCGGCCCCAGTGCCTTATCACAGTGTGCAACCTTGAACAAGTCATCACTTCCCTTCCTGGGCCTGAGTTTCTTGCTTTTTTCAAATCTTAGAGGGTTTGACAGGGTGATTTCTGGACTCCGTCCAACCTCTTGAATTAGCAGGATTTTTACATGAAGAGTTTGTTCACATATAAAACAGCATCAGGGACCCTCCAGTGTAAGTGTGGTAGCTTCAAGCCAGCACATCCTTGTGCTGGCAGGGACAAGGTGCACCGGATAGCCCCCTACTGACTTTTTCCTTTTTCTGTTTATCCCCCTAGCTGAGTCATGCGGGCTTGATTGGAACACAGGCCTGTTGCCAGATGTAAGCATGAGTCCCACTGCGCTGCCTGGGAGGTGACACCAGCTCAGAAATCTTGAACGTGAACTCTTTAGCAGCTGGGGATCAGAGGCTCTGGGCAAATATTGGGATCAGGTCCAAACAAACCGAGGGGTGAGAAGGCACTCCCTGGGGCTCCTGGGAAGGCAGCCCTGCCTCTTGTCCTCACGCGGCTGGACAGGGCCATGGTGCCGAGACCTATACTCCAGACATCTGGCTCCTAGGACACGGATGGTGATTGCACACCCTACCAGTTAAGAAACTTGTATAATTTGATAGGATAATGCAAGGGTATAGAAGGTCAAACTGAAAACAGAACAAGAATATTATTATTATCCTGATGGCAGCACAGTGATTTCTGAAGGGTAGGAGAGTGGGGAGGGACATGCTTCTCGCTGGTTCTGGTTCTGAGAGTGCTCTTTACATTATAATGTATGGGCTGCATTTACCTGACAGATCACTTTCCGATAACTCATTGAACATTCACTGTCTTATGCATCTTTCTGTGTCCATATTTACGCCACAGTTTTTAAGTTAAAAAAAAAAAAAAAATATATATATATATATATATATATATATATATATATATATATATATTAGGGCGTGCAAAGCATACAGAACACGCCCATATATAGGGCGTGGCAAAAAGTCAGCATTTAGTTTTTATGGGGGCAGTTGTCCTCAGCTGGCTGAAACTAATCAGGGATGTCCCTCTCCCCTCATTTCCCGAATGTACCCCACTGGCTAGAGTAGCTCACAGGTGCAGAGAGGCACCTTCATAGGTAGTTTTGTGGCCACACCAACAGTTCCAACTCCACCTCTGATCCTTACTGTCGGTGTCGACAACTTGTTTCTACCTGAGCCTCGTTCATCCCCCCTCCTCGTTAGCAGACATTATTAGGTCCTTGCTATTTGGCAGACACCACGGGAGTAAAATCAAAGATGAAATGGTGAGGGATTCCCCTCTTTTGAGGGATTAGATGTCCACCATGGGTACCATGGGTAACAGATCCGTACCATGATGTTTTTGAAGGGTCAGGCTTCAGTTTTCTCATCTGTAGGTCTGACGACATATTTATAGGCACAGGCACATCCTCAGAAATGGTAGTTGTTGTCTGAGTGGCTGTCATGAAAGAGCACTGTCAGTGGGTCCTAGCTGGCGAGTGCGTGGGGCTGGGGATCTCTCAGCTGGCTTCGGAAGCACAGATGTGGTGTCAATTGACAAAGCAAAGTTGGGAGGGTATTTAAAATTCAATTTTTGCAATTCAAGCAGAGTGATGCCCGCCCCCCTCCCCCGGAAGTGCAAGTGGGAGGGCCAGTGCTCAGGCCCAGCTGAGCTGCCGGGGCAATACTCCCAAGTGTGGAAAAAGCTGTGCTCACCAGCTCCAGCCACCATGTCTCCTGGAAACTGTACAAACACTGTCACATTTTAAAGAACCTCCTGGGATTTCAGAATAAACCAACTTTCTCATTTTTATGTACTTATTATCATTATTATTATTATTATTTACAGTTTTATTTCTTTATTTTGAGAGAGAGAGAGAGAGAGCATGGGTGAGGAGGGGTGAAAGAGAGAGAGAGAGAGAGAGAGAGAGAGAGAGAGAGAGAGAATCCCAAGAAGGTTCCACACTCAGCGCAGAGCCCGAGACGGAGCTTGAACTCATGAACCATGAGATTGTGACCTGAGCCGAAATCAAGAGTCAGACGCTTAACTAACTGAGCCACCCAGGCGCCCCCAACTTTCTTGGTTTTAGAATAAAAAAAGTAAAACAATTTCAGCCTCCCTAAAACATTGAAGTATGCTGTAGTATTAGTAATTAGTTGTGGATTTCTATCTTTTGTAGGGCAGCATTTTGTTTTAACATAATTTTTTCTATAAATGTTTTATTTAGTTTGCTGTGTACATCATCAATTCTTTCTGCATTAGAGTTCCATCCTTTCATCTTCCTTCTAGCTTTCACACAATGATACTGTAGGGGATGATTTCTTTAAAGTTAATATGTGAGTCAACGTGCTAAATAAATCACAGCACTCATTTAAAAACCTTTGGTGTATATGCTAATCCCTTGTTCCAGAAAATTCAGTTAATGCATCTGGGTGCACAGCCAGACCTCTTCTAACCAGGAGCTCAGTGTTAAGCAAGCTCTCATGGCAAAGCCTCCCTGTCCGGGAGGTGGGGGGTGGGGGTGGGCAAGGTGATTTTTCCCAGCCCTTTGCAAAGCACATAAATGCTTGTCTTCTAGATATTCTCGTTCTCTTTTTGTGCCCTCATTCTGCCTCCTGGCTCCTTCCCTCCAAGTCTTTAATGCCCTTCTACCGGACCTGTTGGCCAGATCCCATCCCTCCAATTACTGAACCCCATTTATACATTTTCCCTAGCAGGACTCCTACTCCCTCCCAACTTCTTTTCCTAGATTCCTTTGTCAGCAATCTGTTCTGTCCACTTGACCATGCCCAGCATTTGATGGATGCTGTGGAAGGTCAAAAGATCACAAAGACCGTCTCAGCCTCCAAGGACTCAATAGACCAGTAAAGGGAAAACTCTAAGAATCTGCAGAAAAGTATGGGCCCTCTTCATAGGAAAAATTACACACACATTGCCCTAGGAAGTCCCTATCATCTCTGAATCATGGCATCCAGATTAAGAAGCCTGATGAGGGGCCCCGGGGTGGCTCAGTAGGTTAAGCATCCGACTTTGGCTCAGGTCATGATCTAGGATTCTGTGTCTCCCTCTCTCTCTGCCCCTCCCCTACTTGTGCTCTCTCTCTCTCTCTCTCTCTCTCTCAAATAAATAAACATTAAACAAATAAGAAAAAAAAAGAAGCCTGATGAGAACTGACATAATGGAAATATATATATGGTAGAGTTGAGGCACTTCCCAACTAAATCCCTATTCACTTGGGGTTTTGTCTCTGAGTGACATAAGAGAAGAAAACACGATAGGCTGCGATAGCTATAAAACAAGATAGAATAAAAAGAGAAGGTCATGGAAAATGGAAGGCAATGGGAAATTCTTTGTAAAATAGCATTTACCATATCAGACCACATCAATAACCAATAAGTACTTGAAGTGAAAACTGGTGCACCTTCTCTTTCTTTGATAGACGTTAAGAGTATTGTTTATCATTACCTGCTTCCCCTTCCCTTCTGGACGCATAAAAGCTTTGTCGCTTTGTAGTTGAGTAGGACTATATGACCTGCCTTGGAAGCGACATCTGTCACCCCAGGCTGACACAGTGGAAATCCCACTTGCAATTCTCCAGCTGCCTTTCTCTTTCCCCACCAGGCAGGAAACTTCGTGTTGACATGGTGGGGCCACCCAATTGAAGCGAACGCACTACTGAGCAACACAGAAGTGTCACTCAGGCCTGCACTAGAATCTGCATGAATGGACACATCAACCCTTTCCCTCGTGGAGTTTTGGGAGTTTTTCTTCTTGCACTGTACTCTGTTGGAAATACTAATGCATCCACTAATGCATCTCCCAGGGGCACTGGCACTGAAGAAGAGGGGCATGCCGATTTCCATAGATCTCTGATTTGTGGATCAATAGTTTTGAGCAGTAGGTTCCTCCTTGTGTATAATACCTTTTTGTCCTCCTCTACATAGAGCAAAATAAAAATGTCAACCACATCTGTATGTCAAAATAAAAATAGCCACAGTTTTGACCTCTCTTGTCTGAAATGTTGGTGGCTTCAATTTTAAAGGAATAATTTGTTACAAAGTGCCTTACAGCCATTGCTAGAAGTGTGTGTTCTAGTTGGTTCTTTCCCCAGGAAATTGTGTGAATGGCATGTGGGAGAGAAGAGGGTCAACACATGACCACTAATGTGATTAATTAAAGGGCTTAGTATAAATGACCGGTGGTATTTAGTGGTACCTTCGAGGGATTAATGCTGGTTAAACACATGGGTGGCGGGGGCAGATTAATGAATAATTCAGCAGCTGTGAAAGGGTGGGAGCATTTTTAGATGGAGAAATTAATAAACATCTCTACCTCCATATTACATGTGAGGGATCTCACTTTAATCCTTTAAATGCCTTCACCCTCTGTAATTGGGTAATTAGTTTAGGAGACCGTGTAACAAATACCCAAGGAGAATGAAAAACAACAAACGCATATGAATAAATAGGAGCTTTTAATTTTATATCAAATCAGCACTTTCCATTTCTTTTCTTGTTCAGGTGTAACAATCCTCACAGGGGTCTTACTGCCTTTCCACAAGGATGGGGGCCAGTTGCGTGGCCTTAAAAGTGATGCAGATGATGCAGAACTGGAAACCTACTGGTACTCATTTAAGTGCCTTTTAGCTCATTTCTGAGCAGGCCATCAGAAAAGAAGTTAAGGCTGGACCCGGGGAAGCCATCTATAAGGTGGACACACCAGACCTTAAATGAGACTTGGTCAATGCTCAGTGATAAGAGAATGTCACAATATATTTTGTATTGTTTGACTTTTGAGTCTTACCCCTTCTCCCTTCCTTTCTTCAACTACCCCCCCTTCTTACTGGCATTGTTTCTCTTTCTGTGACCTTTTCCTGCCTTCACCGCAGAGCTAGTTGCTATGGGATGTTCGAGACCTCCTCCTTGAGAAGTTCACAATTGACCTGGAGTTGGAGGAATGAGACAGAGACCTGAGAGAAATTAACTAATTATGAGACAATACATGCTTTGTACAAATTGGAGGCAGGGGGCAGGTGATGAGGTCTCCGTGGGCCTTCATGACATTGGCTTCAGATTTATCTTTCTCCTTTCTGCTTCTTCACATCTCCCCCCCAACCACATGCCTTTATTTTCTTCTCCAGCTCCATGGCCTGTGCCTCCCCTGGATAGCTTTGATCTTTGGTGCTGCAGATTACTTTTCAAATACATTATTTTGTCTATGTAATTGGTCATGGAAAGACAGCAGCTATTAACCCAAAAAGATAATTCTGACAGATTCAGTATGATGAAAAAATGGCTGATTGTTCTTTGTTGAGTCTCAGAGATGGGACATCTTCTTTGGAGTGTGAACATAAGGCCAAGAGAACCTCCATAATGAAGAGAATAGGAGGCTTAGGGAAGTGAGGATCACAGTGAGAGGTTTGGGGCTTACCCCTGTGGGGGGCTGTGGCTTCAGGCAGAGGCCACCTTCAGTACTGAGGTCCTTCCAACCTCTTATTTTGTTATTTTCTTCCCAAGTAACCTTTGTGGGCTTCTTCCTTTTGTGGGAGGGGGATGGATTAAAACTGTTAACGTTTACTAGTGCTTGCTATGTACTAGGCATTGTTTCAAGAGCTTTACTTTCCCTTTTTTCTACCTTCCTTTCTTTCATTATTTCTTCTTTTCATCATGGTAAGAGCACTTAATAGGAGATCTATCCTCTTAACAAATTTTTAAGTGTATTGTTAACTATGGGCACTACACTGTACAGCAGATCTCTAGACCTTGTCTATCGAGGGAAGAATGGACAAGTAAAATGTGGCATGTAGAATATTACAACATAGTAGAATACAATAGAACATTCATTATTCAGCCTTAAGAAAAGAAGGAAATGCTGCCGTTTGAGACAACATGGCTGGATCTTGAGGACATTATGGTAAGAGAACGAAGCCAGTTACAGGACAGATGCCACATGATTGTACTTATGTGAGGTATCTAAGATAGTCAAGCTCATAGAAGAAGAGAGCGAAATGGTGGTTACCAGTGGCTGAGGGGCAGGAAATCGGGAGTTGCTCTTCAAGGGGTATAAAGTTTCAGGTCTGCTGGGTTCTGTGTATCCCAGCAGCAGCCTCTTGCTGGGGGCTAGGACTGCATCCTCAGTCTCCAAATCTTCTCAGAGAGGCCAGTGTCCCCTAGACAAGTGGTGGATACCTCACTGACCAGTCCCCTTTTCTAGAGCTTTCAGTTCCCATCTGTAGGTCTCGTGGGTCTTCTCCCAGTGGGTTTTGTTTCATTAACCCTGGAAACCTGAAGGAAATCCCATTCTGTTCTTGGGAAGAATTCACTTAACACTTCAGTCTCCTGCTCTGTGCACCATGGGAAGTTAGTATATTTGTTGATGGTGAAAATGAACTCTTTGAGACAGTGTGATACCCAAGTTTTGTCACTGCAGTCTTTTATTTTAATTAATTTTTTTAAAACGTTTATTTATTTTGAGAGAGAGAGCAAGGGAGGAGCAGAGATAGAGGGAGAGAGAAAGAATCCCAAGCAGGCTCTGCACTAAGAGTGCAGAGCCTGATGGGGGGCTTGAACTCACAGACTGTGAGATTATGACCTGAGCTGAAATCAAGAGTCAGACGCTTAACTGACTGAGCCACCCAGGCACCCCATTTAAAAAAGAAAAGTTTATTTATTTTGAAAGACAGAGAAAGAGAGAGAGAGAGAGAGAGAGGAAATATCACTGCAGTCTTTTGCATGGAGATCACTCTGCTGGATTTTGTCTCACGACAGAGGCCCAGTTCTGGGCTGTCAGCCCTCACCAATGATTGGCACATGCCTCCCAAAAAGGGAAAAGTTCTCCACATGCCTCTGCAAGGAGCTTCCTTCTCTGGAGTTTTAGAGTCTTAGTTCTCATTTCTTCACTGATTCTTTGAAATGTGTATTTGTTTAATTTATCTTGCTTTTCTGATCGTTTTTGGTGAAATAATTACTGCGCCTGGAAGATCTCCCTCTTTGCCAGAAGCAAAAGTTCTCCAAACGTAGTATCCAATTTACCGGAAGCGGAAAGCCAACATTATTACCACGAAACCATTATTAGACAGTTCGGCAGAGCCAGCCAACCAACAGATAATGGATATCGGGTGGGGGTGTCAAGATTTTACAACCAGTTACTTACTACGCAGCTAACTCAACAAACAACACGTCACATTCTTTATATAGCGTTGAACAGCTTACTGGGTCCAGTAGCAGAGATGTTACTAATCTCTACTTTAGAAAGATTTAAAGGTCATCCCTGCTTTGTTTTTTAATAGGAAGAGTCCAGGCATCAAATACCACCTGTTTCAGTTATTTTAAAGCAGGGAGAAACAAGGGGAGAAAATTCAGCTCCTAAGAACTTCTTGAGGGAAAGCAGTCTTTACAAGACCCACTTCTGAGCTACGATACTGCTCAACTTTGCTACAGGTGAGTAGCATCATTTCACAAGCAAAGGCAATTCCACTTACCCCGTCTGAGCCTCCGTGCGCCGATCCCCAACATGAGGGTGTTGGATTAAATGATAGTTGAAGTGTCTTTTCTTTGATTCTCTTAATGACATGAGATTTACTTTTGGGATTCCCACTTTTTGCCCCACACGTTCATTGCTCAATAAGTCAGTTTGTGAAACCATACTCGAAAAATTCCATATCAACGAGTATAATGCTTCCCCCTGGCTCTAGGTTTATCCATTATCCAGAACGTCTCTAACTTACGTGTAGTAGTGCAGTCCTAATACAGAAAATCTGCATCATTATCTTTTATCCTGCTCTGTATGGCAGGATCCACTTCAGAAACTTTGAGGCTAGTCTAATTAGGAGTCATGACATTGATTTAGACTCCAAGGTTAAGTTGATGCCAACCCCACCCTCCAAAGCACCCGAAGTCCCCTTGCCCCTCCCCATAGTCCCCTTGCCCCTTTGCATTCCCCTCCACCATACCCTGTGTTTCCAGTGTGATTTTTAATGCTCAGTGCCTTGTCTCAAACATCATCCTTTCTGGTTCTTTCTATCAACGTTTATACCTCAGACCTTCCCCAGTTCTATTCCATCAAAGGCTATAGCTTCAAAGTTTAGAACTGGCAGGCCACCCTGCCCTGAAGTAATCTGAAGCCACCACTCCATTTGACACATTAGACCAGTGTTGTCAATAGAAATACAAAGTGAGTCCCGTATGTAATTTTAAATTTTCTAGTAGCCACATTAAAAAAAAAAAAGTAAAATGAAACAGGTGAAATTAATAATATATTTTCATCAACCCAGTAGATCTGTAACACTATCATTTCAATACAAATTCACTATAAAATTTATTGGCGAAATATTCATACACTTTTTCTCATTTTAAATATCCGGGATTCTGTATGTGTTCTATACTTACGGCATACTTCAAACCAGTCTAGGTGCACTTGAAGTGCTCAGTAGCCACCAAAGGCCAGTGGCTACCGTAGGGGACAGCACTGGATCAGAACAACAAAGTTTAGAGGAGCAAATGGCTTGCCTAAGGTTGTGCAAGTAGTTGACAACAAAGCCAAGTCTCCTGATCCCTGTTGCAGTGCTTTTCCTGAAATACATCCTGTTTCTGAGAGTTTCTGAAATACATTCCTGCTCCTTAGGATGGCTTTGAACAATTTGGAAAACAGATTGTATGAATCTATAGTGATTTGGTGGTGAAAAAAGTAAGCACAATGCTAAAAAGGAGGTTATACATTCAAGTAACTTCTGTATTTTAGGGGATTACTCTTATATGAGGAATATTGTAAACAGATGATTTCATTTCCAGTGACACTGATGGACAGAAGGAGTTTGTCTAAGTAGCGATGTGAAAATCTTTCTTTTTTCGGGTATATGTTGTTTGTTACTCCAATAAATATCATCCATACTAGGATCTAGGCACTAGGAAATTACCGTGCATTTCCATTAAAATCTATAAAAGTGTACATTTTAAAAAGAGCACTTATGTGAGGACAGGTCATGTCAGGACCTGAGCGTGTCCTTTTCCATCTGTGTCTAATTGCCTAGCATCGGAGCCCAGCCTAAAGTCTTGTCTTTGGCTTTAAAACTCCTGTTATATTAGACCCATTTCAGGACCACTTGTGCACATGGGACTCTATAGATAAAGCCTTGGGGTCTGAAAGTCCCACACCTCATCCTGCAGTATGAAATTTTATTCAGGAAATAGTAAACACTTCCAAGATCTAAGTTGCATTATATTCAAGGCTATTAGGAATCCCAGTGAACAAATGTCTCCGGTCCTTGGCTTTGAAATCCGTACTCACCATATGTGCTTGGTAACATCATTTCTTTAGCATCAATGCCCTTCTTTATAAACAGGGAGAGGATTATATCTACCTACCTGGTGAGCAGGACTTCGTTTTCGAAGATGTGTTTGAAGGGACACTAGTCACGGGATGTACTGGGATTCTCTGGTCAGCCGAGGGAAATTCTGCATGCTCTTCGATATTCCAAATGCATAAGAAAATTTTTAAAAACCTGGGTATGCAGAAAAACCATTAAAAAAAAAACTTAATGCTTCCTAAAGTTTTTTGAGCAGAGAATTATTATATTTTTTTCTCCCCCACTATTTATTCCATGAAACAAATGTTGTCATAGAGAGTTTTGAAGGCCAAGTGGCTAAAAATATGTGAAAGATATTTAGATACCTAACAATATTTTCTCAACAACTCTTTTCACTGTACTTTTAAGAATGTCTTTCTGTCCTAATATCAGCCCACAGATTCCCCAACACTTCACTTTCACCTAGAAGCACACAATTTTCGTATTACTGTCCTATTTGCTCATCTATTTTTCATATCAGATAATAGATGTGATACAAGAAAGAAATTTTAGCCACAACAATCAGAATTTAAGACCCAGAAGCCACCATAGTCTTGAACATTTCACCTGTTACTCCCCTCTTGCTTTCCTGTCCCACACCCCCCACTTTCTCCATCCTGTCCTTCTCCCCCTACTTCCCTCTTCCCTTTTCCTGCGTTATTTCTGATGACCTGACACACTCATCCAGGTCAATCAAGTTTTATGAGTCCTTAGATTTGAGAAGAGCACTGTGCTAATTCTGGAATCAAGAAGAAATTATGGTCTAGACATTGCTCTCAAAACGCTTACGTTTTGGTAGAGAGGAGGTACATATGACAAATTGTTCAGCTGGAGTGTGACTCATGTAATAACAGGATTCTAACAGGATTCTGTGTAGTGTAGACCCTGGAGTGGTTGACTTTACTGGGGAATGTGGAAAGGGCTATTTTCATTGGATGCTTTACAACGTGGAAGATGTCCGAGTGGATGAGTCAGCACTCTCTAGACAGCCAAGGGTAGGAAGTTGGTTCCAGTAGAGAAGACAGAATATGGAAAGAGGAAAGTTGAGGTTAAGTCATGAGGGGCCTTGTATCCCCACTGCCCTTTGGAGTGTGACTTTTTAACATTTTTAAGCCTTGCAAGTCCTTGACATTTTACATGGAAGCTCAGAATTTGCTTGGTGGCTTGTCTGGCTGAAACAGCAAAGGAGCTTCTAGTGGCTTCCTACTTATTGGAAAGCCACTGTAGCAGGACAGGTTCACATTTGTGTTTGCTCGTAGATAAGCAATAAATTTTTGTTAGAGAATGAAAGTTTCCCCAAATAGGGAAAGAGGTAAATGAAAACATTCACTTTATTGGCTGCTATTTTAGATGAAAGGCCCAGGAACCATCTTTCTATTCAGTAACGCATGGAAACAGCTTTCAAGAAAAAGAAGAGCTGACATCCATTAGTTGCTCTGCTATGAAACATGCTAGAACGTATTTTAAAAACAGTTTAGAACTAAATTTATATCCATTTATGTCTTCTAGTCTTTTGAGGCCTTTTAGTGACAGACAAGTCCGAACTGCATTTATTCACGTGGGAGCAGAATTATCTTTGATTACCAAGTGCTTTCTGCTGGCATGGAAGCTATAATAAGCTGCCGCAGGGACCAGTGGGGCAGGTGTGCTCTTGCGAAATCAAGATGGGGAAGGCTTGGGTGGAAGGAACTTTCTTATAAACAGTATAACAGTTGTGTTGACTTCCATCTCCCTGCGTAGCCATGGCTTTAAATTTGAACTTGAAAGCATTAGAGAGAAAAAGGTTTGGGTTACTTTTATGGACAGTCCTAGCTTAGCATGCCTCGAGGGACAGCTCCATACTTACCTGGATGTCTTCCATCAACCCCCACCTGATGTGAAGGGCTTTTCAATCTTTAGCCCTGCCTATGGCAATGGCACAGACTCAGAAGAATGTTCTGACCTAGCTTATCAGCCTTTTTATCCGTATCTTGGCTCTTTTCTCCCATATAGAGAAAAATGCAAAACGGAAGCTTTGGTATATTTGGCCTGTTTTGTTTTTAAATTCTTTGTTCTTCTTCACAGGGTAATATATTTTCCCCATAGGTAAGTTTTTAAAAATAAATATATTCAGGGGTGCCTAGGTGCCTCAATTAAGCATCTGACCCTTGATGTCAGCTCAGGTTATGATCTCACAGTCATGGGATTGAGCCCCATGTCTGTCAGGCTCTGTGCTGAGTGTGGAGCCTGCTTGGGATTCTCTTTCTCCCTCTCTCTCTGCCCCTCCTCCACTCGCATTCTGTCTCTGTCTCTGTCTCTGTCTCTCTCTCTCTCAAAAGTTAACAGTTTAAAAATGGTTTTTTAAATTAATTAATTAGAAATACATACATTCAAAAAGAAGGACTTAAAAGCTACTGGTAATACCTTACTTCTGGAATAACTACTATTAATATTTTAGAGTATATCCTTGTATATTCTAGATTTTTTCTTCCACAAAAATATTACAGTGTTTATTTAAGAAATGAGATCAGGTGACACAAATTGTTTTATAATCCAATTTTCTCGTTTTAAATACATTAGAAACAAAAATAATTTTAAAGTAAATAAATATAACTCATTCTTTTACACATCTTTACACGGATGCACGCTATTTCATTATAAGGATAGATCTCAATTTATTTAAATAAATTCTTAGTTTTGGATATTTGCTTTTCAGTCTTGCCCTATTACAAACAGTGTTAGGAACATCCTAGTGGCTAATTTATACTTGTCTCCTTAAAATAATCTACTCAAGTGGAATTTCTGGGTCAAAGGCTCGGTACAATGTCAGTGGTATTGGTGTGCTTTGTAAAACTGTCTTGAAACATTAAGGTTATTCTTTATTTTTTATTTTTTATTTTTGAGAGAAAAAGAGTGTGAGTGGGTGAGGGGCAGAGAGAGAAGGGGAAAGAGAATCTGAAGCAGTCTCTGTGCTGTCTGTACAGAGCTGGACACGGGGCTCGAGCTCACAAACCATGAGATCATGACCTGAGCTGAAATCAAGAGTCAGAAGCCCAACCAACTGAGCCACCCAGGCGCCCCAAGAATGAAGGTTATTCTTACTGATACTCCAAGTGTGAGTGTATGGGGGCATTTATTTCCAATCAACACTACCAGTTCTAGTAAATGTTTTGGTCAGTTTAGTATCACTTAAAATTCCTTGGGCTCGATATCCTCCCCTGCATATTGGATTGAATAGAACATTGACCAAAGGGACGTGACAAAAACATTCAAAGAAATAAGTGAGGCAGAGAGGGGCTGCATAGCAGAAGCTCAGGAATGTGTTCCCAGTGGCTTGGGGTTCATTTTGAGAACCCGCCTCATAGAAACAGCTCATTGATGGGCATTACGTTGGAGCTGTAGAAGCTGCCCTGTAAGGATGAGCTTACAGAGCAAGACCATTCTCTGCATCCTTGAGAAGGTCCCTCCTCTGGCGAGGAGATAGACGTGCCTCGAGAATGCTTAAAACCAACTGAAAGTAGTGGGAGCCAGGTGGGCTTGAGAGGCGGTGCAGGGAATCCAAAAGGGTGGATAATGTAAAAATAAACATAATCATTGGCAATGCTCAGAAATACTAAAAAGTATAAAGAGAAAGATGGAGAAACACGTCAGGCATGCGGAGTGCGAATTCTGGCCCTGCCTTTCACTTGAATGTGAGCTATTCTCTAAACCAGTTTCGAGGTTTGGGAGGGATGATGATGATACCTTGTAGGGGTGAGGATCAGATGGGACAGAGTGACAGCCACGTAGCACAGAGCGTGGGGCTAGAAACCACCCCTACAAGGAGGGGCTGTACCTCTTTCCTATGCTTTGGCACTCTGTCCTCAGCTTACACGAAGGCTACTGGCAGGGTCTGGAGGTGACTCCCTGGGTCACAGAGGACAACAAACATTACCCCACCACTCAGCACCTTCCACAGTGTCCCCTTGAGCCAAGAACCTTGGGAGAGCTTTCCTTCCTGTTTTCTTAAACAGAACCATTTTGCTTTGTTTTCCTGCTAATGCTTTGTCCCGTCTTCATGAGTCACAGGGTCTATTGTCTCCCTCTCTCTCTCTCTGTTGGTGGAGAGAAAGCTTAGGGGTGAATATGCAGTCGATCTCTATCTAATGTGCAGGGCTTCACGGAACACATTCTATATACCAGCCAACCTGCTGGTTCTGTCTTATCTTTCTCATATTTATTCCTCACTTGCTTACGTTTTTCCAAATTTAATTTTATCTTGTATGTGTGTTGTAAACAACTTTAAATTGTTTTTAGAACAAGGCAGGGTAAAACTAAAGAAATAAAAATGAAAGAGAAAATAAAGCTCAAGCATGGTACAGCCACTCGGAGGTAAATCCTATTTATATATTTTTGTCATTTTCTTCCCTCTCACTGTCTTCATCCATCCATCTGTCCATCCATCCGTCTAGCTCACCTGCAGGCATACAATGTATGATTTTCACATAGCAGTAATCACATTTTCTTTCATAATAAAAAGTTATTCATAAAATCACTTTTAGTGGTTGTCCAGCCCCCTATCGTACAGATAAGCCATAATTTATTTATGCTTCTGATGTTAACATTTAGATTTTGTTTTCCTTTGCTGCATAAAATTCATCTTTCTGACCATGATCACTATCATGCCTTATACGTTTGTATAATGCTTTACTTTTGTTTGTTACAAAGCACTTTCATATACATTATTGGCAATAATCTTCCTCCTATTAAGTGAAAGTAAAGCCTATGATAATCTGTGTTCATCCCGCAGGGTTGACAGGGAGGAGAATGGTATTCTCTGTGTCACCACTCCACGAGTCAAGCAAGTCTATAAAACATGGAAAGAAAACCTCTTCTCCCTTTGGTGTGGTGGAAAGTTTCACTAGAGAACTTGGTGGGAAATAAGGTGAGGGTTAGGGATGAGTCCCCGCCCCAGGACGTTTCCCTTTCTCCAACTCCCCGAGACTGTCCCAGACCATCCGTCCAGGAAGGGGAGAGAATCCTCCTTGCTACCTCTCTGGTGAGCCTGGCCTTCATGGACTTCACCAAGCCTTCCTTAGAGACCTGGCCCCTCATTACTTGGTTTTCGGTGAAAATACCACATTCTGACATCCCCAGGTATTTCCAAGGTTTTGAGTTGGGTATTTTTTTTCCCAGTCAGCTGGGCAAAACCTGAAGGGCATTTTTAAATAGAGGATCTTTGGGCTTTGAGCTTTCATCAAAGATTAGGAGCAGCATTTTAAATGCCTCTGCCTAAGAACTCCTGGCGTGTAGCTTCCATGCTTGTGACCAAGGGTGAGGCCTTTTTACATGCCTCTCTGGTTATGGTAGTGTATTCTGTGTCCATCTACCGAGTATTTAATTTCCCACTGCTTTTGGAGTCAAGCTCAGACACCCTTCAAAAACCACTGTTCTGTCTATGCATATCCTCCTGGTTTAGGTAATATATCTATGTTAGCAAACACAGCTCTTGCTTGTGATATTTTGCGAGATGCAGGTCTGGGTCGACCCCAGACTTGAGCACTTATCAGCTGTGTCATCTTGAACACCAGTTATAACCTCAGAGTTCCTATCTATAATAAGGAAAACACTCCTCTCTCGCCGTGTTGTAAAGACTGAAGTATATGTGATTACATGAGATACCGCCTGTGAACATGCCTATCACTTGGCCAACACCTGTTCCATTGCAATTATTCAATTTTGATTCGAGCATTTGACCTGCTCATCTCGAGGGAGTCATAAGCGCAGACAATCACCAAACAGTTGGCCTGTGGCTGTGACCATTCATGGGACCTTATCAACAAGCTCACAAGCAAGGTAGGTACTGTTATCATTCCCAAGTCCATTGAGAAGTTAAGTGACCTGTCTAGGTTTAGAGCTAGAAAGAAACAAGGCCATGGTTTGAACGTGGACAGTCTGGTTATAGAACCTGTGTTTTGTTTTGTTTTGTTTTGTTTTGTTTTGTTTTTGTCTATTCAACAGTGTTGCCTAAAGCCTAACAAATGGTTAAGGACATGTTTCTCTTTAAAGAATTACTGAAGATGTGAGTGCAGTTATCCTGGGGACCCCTGACCTAGTGGTGCATCCTACCGCTGGCACATACCTCCTTCTCCCTCCCAGCCAGTTACCGTCTCATCCTGGATCTCACTCCGGTGTCAGCAGCTTTGTTAAGTCCTGTCACAGTGTGAACAAGAGGCCTGTGCCACCAGGATATTTACTTCTCAGTAGAGCCAAAGAAATCATCCCCTCTTGTTCCAAAATAAAGGGGACTGTGAACCAGGGTACAGACTGTCTAAACTGGGTCTTGTTCCATACAGGAAAATCCTGTGTCCTTCTAGAAGAGACTGTCAGATTTCTTTACTGAATTGTGACATTTAGGAGCTAACTTTTACTCTACAGAACTCTTAAACTTCCGTGGCAGCACGTGGTTCACAAAGTATTTTCACTACCTCTCCCTGGAGGTCACCGTGGCAAGCAAGTTCATGAGGGAGGCCATTCCCTCCATCCCTGGCTCTCTCTTCCCTCCTGTTTGCTTTGCTGAGTTCCTACACTAGGCTAACTTTTGAGACGAATCTCTTCCACTCTCCTGTTGAGTAGTAAAATGGGATTGTGCTTCAGAACCTTGGTGTCCTGCTGGCTGGGACTTGTTCAACATTCAACATGCTCTTTCCAAATGGTCACCAATGTCAACTTTCGGCATTGAGTCTCAGCATTGGTGATTCAGGATGAGCTTGTGAGAGCCTCTTGCAGGGACGGTGGGCTGCAGGCCTGACCTTCTGCCTTCCTAGGGAATGGCTCAGATCAAATCAGCTGGCACCTGATCAAACTTGTCTGAGGTTGTAGCTAAGGCGGACAGTAGCTGGTAGTGCTTAAGTTACTTCATGCAGAAAGAGGTATGGTTAAAGGCCAATGTGTCCTGACAGTGCCTTTAAACCAGGACAAATCTCCTATAAACATAATTAATCCATTCATCCATTAATTAATTTGTTCATTCTGAAACAGGTATGTCCTCTACGTGGTAATGGAGTGCACTTGCTGTGCCCATTCTATCTCTAGAATACAAATGTTCAACCTCTCCCCACCCCCCCCACTCTTGGCCATCAACAATGAGTAAAAGCTCTGATGATTACTAGGTTCTCCCATATAGTGTCTTTCTCCTCTCCCTACTGGGTCTTGGAGGACAGAGGAGGGAAAGTAGGGGATTCATTTTCAGTTGGCAAAGAAGCACTGGTGGCTGGGAAGGAGGTGGCCTTTGTGAGTTGCATCCAAGCACGATAACTGGTCCAGGCCCCCTCCCATAGTGGCTGTAGACCTAGGAGGTCATCATTTTCTGCTACAATGAGTCTTCGGTTTGGGGCTGCCCACTCCCTGGGGCTGTGATCAGGGGAGAAGTGACAGCAAAACTGGCAAGGACATGTACTTTCAAGGTCACTCAGCTGAGGTTTGGGCCAAGGCAGGCCAGTGGAGATGCTGCCATTTATTCCCAAGAGACATGAGGGTGGCTGGATGGTGTGAAGGGGTGGTGAGCAGGTGTCTCCAATAGAAAGTTTGCGCAATGAGGAGGAAGGCGCCGAAGGCTGACCCAGGTCAGAGTGCTATTGCACACTGGTCTATCCTGCTATCAGGTCAGAATACAAACATTTTTAGCTCTCCCAGTTAACTTCTAGTTTTCGAACATAGCTGCCTCCCCAAATGTCAGCTAAGGTATGTTCAGGCATGTGTACTTCAGGAACCCCGTCTTCTCTCTACTTTCCCTTCCTGGGGATGAGCTTTGTCTAAAATGTTAAAGCACAGGGGCTCCTGGGTGTCTCAGTTGGTTAAGCATCTAACTCTCGATTTCAGCTCAGGTCATGATCTTGCGGTTTGTGCGTTCGAGCCCTGCACGGGGCTCTGAGTTGACAGTGCGGAACCTGCTTGTGATTCTCACTCTTTCCCTCTTTCTCTGCCCCTTCAGCAACCTGTCTCCTTCTCTCCCTCAAAATAAATAAACTTAAAAAAATGTTAAAGCACAAAAGGTCCCATCAGGGTGCCATCATTCATCTATCCACTAATTCATATGGTGAACCCCAAAGACCAGGAGGCCGTAAATAAACCACGAATATTCTAGCCATGGGCCCAGTGATGAACTTGATTTTTTTCCTACTGCTCTCGTTCCTGAGAATCTACTTGGGTTTTGGCCTTTGGACTTTGTCTTCTATTACCGGCTGGAGCACACCCTGTACATACACGCAGTTAACGGCTGAAGTGAGTTTCTCTGGCTTGATGCGGGCACCACCCTTAGGATGCAGCTCATACTTAATCCCTTGGTCCTTGGCATTAGGGTCTCTCTCGGTAGCAACTCTGCACACACAGCCCTAGGCCCTGGAACTTCACCCTGGGGCCAGCCAGGCACCCCTCATCATTCCACTGGGGGGAGGGGGCATTACTTACTTTGCCTTGTCCTGTTACAAATTGTTCAGAGCCCAATGTGGGTGATACATTTCCTGGCTTAATTTATTTCTCAAGTGTGCCTTTATACTATCTTTTCCTGAGGCACAGGGTTGGGGTTTAGCTTGTATTGTTGGTAGATTTGGAGACATAAGTAAATTACACTTGAGTAAATTTGAAAATCAAGGAATCTGCCTCCTTTACACCCAACCCCCTCCATGGCCCAATGTCAAAAATGCCCTTGATCCCCAATTGGTTAATAAGCCATGAACGATAAAATAGAAATAATTCCTCTTGATACAAAGGAATCCTTTCGATGACTGATTTGAAAGAGCACTAACCTACCACGAGAGCTTCTTCGAGACTCGTCTTTGTCACCAACTAGCTGTGAGACCTGGCACAGTCATTAACCTCTGGGACCCCTTGTCCGCTCTTGGTAAACAGAGGGCACTGCGTGAATATTGTGTGATATCCTAAAAGGGTGGCACATCACTAACGATACAACACAAACAAATAGTGAGACCTTCGATTCTACATAATTTTGTTTTTATTGTATGGATAAACCTTGATATTTGGAAAGTAACAGAATCATGTTACTCTCTGTATAGCCATTTGAAGTTAATTAGGCAGTGAATCTTAATTACCTACATTAGTTGAGCCTGGTAAAGTAAAATGAAACAGTTCCTGCACATCGTCTTCCAATCTGCCATTAACAGCAGAAACAGAGAGTCAAATATTCATACACTTGGTCAGCGACCACTGAGTCTAGGGAGTTTTAATTCATGGCTACATTTTCATCCCAGCCTAACATCATTTCCAACCCTGGGATAAGCCTCAATCTTCTCTCTAGAAAGGAGAGTAGGAGAAGCACAAGGGCTCAGTAATGTGCACGCCCACTGCCACACAACATGCGAGATGGCAATTCTTAAAAACCTTTACTCAGCCTATTAAATAGCTGATTTCATTACACGCCTCTCCCTCAACTGGTACCTTGTTCATTGGCCAATAGCGCAGCCTGCAATCAGGGTAGTGAAATATCTCGGAGTAAGATCATCCTCATTACGAGAGAATGTCTCACACGATCTGGATTTGAAGGTGGCATCTCATAGCCCCCTCCCCTACTACCTACAGCAAAGGGACTTAGAGACCACCCGTTTCTCTGATCCTGTGGCCCACTTTGCTGATAGGAAAACTGAGTCTCAGATGGCGTCAAATGTTTTACCCAAAGTGATGCAGCAGCGGAGGAGCAAACCTAGCAGTAGAATCCAGGCTGTTGATTCCAAGTCCATTACCAAAAAGTGTATGCTTGGTTTGGCGAAGTGGAATTTAAAATACTGGGGTCACTTGGCTGGCTATCAGTTAAGCGTCTGTCCCTTGATTTCAGCCCAGGTCATGACCTCATGGTTCATGAGTTGGAGCCCCGTGTCGGGCTCTGCACTGGCAACACAGACCCTGCTTGGGATTCTGTCTCTCCCTCTCTTTCTGCCCCCCCCCCCCCCTTTTGTTTTCTCTCTCTCTCTCTTTCGAAATAAATACTTTTATTTTTTTAAATTTTTTTAAACATTTATTTATTTTTGAGACAGAGAGAGACAGAGCATGAACGGGGGAGGGTCAGAGAGAGGGAGACACAGAATCTGAAACAGTCTCCAGGCTCTGAGGCGTCAGCACAGAGCCAGATGCGGGGCTCGAACTCACGGACCGCGAAATCATGACCTGAGCCGAAGTCGGCCGCTCAACCGACTGAGCCACCCAGGCGCCCCTCGAAATAAATAAACTTAAAAAAAAAAAGAATAAAATGATGGGAGTAGAAAGAAAAGAATTTCAAAAGAAGATGAACTAAAAAAAAAAAATTTCCCCAATGGGCTCTAAGCCCTTTGATGCCTGCAAAGCATTGGAAATGGATCTTGGTTAAGTTTCCTTTTGCAGCTGTGCAGACTTAGGCTTCTTTTTTGTACCTGGGAACATGGTGCATTATTCATGCAAACGGAATCTATTTGTTCTGAGACTTTGCAGAGAAGAAAAAGAAAGTTAATGGCAAAATTAAGGGAACCAGTGATCTTGGCTGCCTGCTCTTCGGCAGAGAAACCTTAAACAGCCATCTAAAGTTAGACGTGGAAACCCTCCTTGGGAAAGGGGCCTGGCTGAAGACATTAATGAGAGCAGATCTCTGGATGCTTCTGGAATCCTACTGACTGCTCCTTGCGTGCAGCACTATGGTGGTTCTGGTGTCCCTGCCTTTCAAGTTTTCAGGCACTTAAGTATTGGACACCTCAGTCAAAATGATGTGGAATCTATTTGTTCTCAAGGTGTGTTTTAAAATGTGCAAAATAAATAATATTTGGATGCTGTGAGATGTTGGAATGGTTTCATGAGGGAAACTGGTGGGTTTTATATAGCACTACTCAGTAGTTAATAGGCACTTGCTTAAAGTCCGGCACTTGCCAGGGAGCGCAAGGTCTTAAATACACGGAGCAGAATTTCTCAGGTGATCTTCAGCCCCCTGTGGCTGACACCTGAGGCCCTGCATGAATGCAGATGGGCAGGCCCTGTTCCAGGGCTGCTGCAGCCGATTCTCTGGGGATGTATCTGAACATTTGCGTGGTTAACCTGCTTCCTCGGGGCTCCCGACACAGGAGACTAGTGTGCCAGGGGGAAACTCTTGCTTCCATTGCTTTATTCAAAGCTGCTTATGCCATTTGATGTCTAGAACTACATGAGCTTAAATTAGGCTGGTAAGTTGGTTTGGAGCAAATTTGTGACGGGCCCTGTTTTCCATGCCAGGTCGTTCAGGCTTTTATTCTGTAGGGATTAGGTGGCTAAGCACCCTCTTTGAGCAAGGTGGAGCACGAGACTTGGTTTTTAGAAAAATAACTCTGGTAGCAGTGGGGGATCTGGAGAGCGGTGAGAAGACCAGTTCAGTAATTCAGAATTGGTTCTTAGTGACTATTTCTCATGAATTTATGTTGCTGCGAAATCATCTAACAGGAAGGGGAGTTAATGATATCATCTGTCCAATATAAGCTTCTCTTTCTCCATGAAGAGAAAGGCTTGGGGTGGGGGCTGGGGGGGGGTCTTCTTACTCCTTTCCACCTGTGGGAAAGTCACTAGACTAATTAGCGCAGTTATGATCTTGTTTGGTCCAGTGGTTCTCAAACATTGATGTGCAGGAGATTCACCTAGAGGACATGTGAAACTGAAAAATGCTGGGCCCCAGCCTGGAATTTCTGATCCAAGGCAGAATTTCTGGTCTGCCTTGCAACCAATAAACTTGAGCTTCTAACAGGTTCCCAGGTGATGGTGATGCTCCTTGACCAGGAACACCGCTTGGAGAACCACTTCTTTCCCTGGCAGTCTCAGGAAACAGGAAGTTCTGTTTTTCTGTTGAGCTTTTAAATAAAATAACCTCACAGGGCAGGAAAGGAGGGAGGTGGGGGTGGGGGCTGCCACCCCCTTTGGTCGGTGGCTGGGGAGGGGGTGCTCTGCTCAGAGCTGGAGGGCTCTCTGGGCTGTGGGGGCAGAGGCTCAGCTCCAAAGCCAGATTTGAGGCTTAGAGATGGGGTTGCCCACGCTTGGGCCTATGCTTGGGGACAGGAAACAGTGTAATCACAGGGACTGTTTCTCATTCCTGCGGCCCAAATGATGATCCTCTAGGAGGTGCAGCCTGTCCGAAGAGGGGCTGGCTCCTCAAGGCTGGGAAAAGGAGAGGGGGGTGCTCAGATTATCCTGTTGGCTCCTCCCGTGACCCCTGAGCTCTGCAGTCCATTGCTGTCCCAGTGTCTTCCAGGTGGAAGAATCAGTTTAGTGGATTAAACTCATTTACACTGGTTTTATTCCCAGTGTGGGGTGGCCCCTGCTCCAGCTTTCTAGTCTAAGACCAGCTGCGTAAGCCAGGGTGGGCCTGCCTGGGGGCCCAGCTGCGTCACTTAGGTGGTGATAGACTGGGAGACTCTCTTGGGACCAAGGTGGACAAGGAGCAATCTCCAGTATTTGTTTATCATTTGATATTTCTATTCTTTTTTTTTTTTTCAACGTTTTTTTTTTTTTTTTTTTTTTTTATTTTTGGGACAGAGAGAGACAGAGCATGAACGGGGGAGGGGCAGAGAGAGAGGGAGACACAGAATCGGAAACAGGCTCCAGGCTCCGAGCCATCAGCCCAGAGCCTGACGCGGGGCTCGAACTCACGGACCGCGAGATCGTGACCTGGCTGAAGTCGGACGCTCAACCGACTGCGCCACCCAGGCGCCCCTGATATTTCTATTCTCTGGCTTTCTAGACAGGAAGAGAGCAAGAGGGGCCAGGAGTAGGATTTGGGCATCAAACATCTCATACTCTTTGCACCGTTTAGAAAGAGAGCTACCTTCCGGAGCTTCTGAGTACTCGTTCACGTGGGCTCCTGCCAAGCTTTGACCTAGAAGGTTGCAGTGTGTGATGTTGCAGTGACAGGCTGACATTATATTACTGGGACTTCAAGTCACAAAATGCAGCTGAATTGTGCGTCCAGGATATTGACGTGTTAACTCTAGGGTTTTGACACAGAGTTCTAGATCAGCTCACCGAGATTCTGTCTCAATTGCATTTTGGATTCCATCCAGGGAAGGCCTTGGCTTCATTCAGCTTCCAGAGGCTGTGGAATTGTTCCTATCCACAGGGTCTCGAGTTGGTTCTAGATTTTTCCTTTCGTAAGCCCTGAGCATGGGTGTGGGTTTCAGAGGCCATTGCCGAGCTCAGTTACAGAGAAATGGTGCATTTTAAATCAATGAACAGATGAAAAGGAAGATTTTCTCCTTTATCTGCATCTTGGTGAATGTCATCTTGGTGGATGGAGACGGAAAGCCTATGAAATGGAAAAAGCATGAAAACCTCCTCTGTCTGGAACAGACTGTTTTTGGGAATTGGTTTTGTCAGTTGTGTTGGAGCAGAATTTGCTTTAAAAAAACAAACAAACAAGTTTTTATTGTCAGATCAGAGGGGAGCAGTGAAGTGAAGGGACAAAAGTGAGGGAGAAAGTGCTGATTGCAGAGGAAGAGCAGGAAAGGCATTTTTCTTGCCCCAGAGGCTGAGGACTTTGGGAACACGATGTGAATGGGACAAGAGTGGGCATCCACATTTAACTGCGTTTAAAGGAAGAACTAAAAATGAAGGGGATGAGTTGATGGTTGCCAGATCAGCGACTGGATTTTTCCCCTAACATTTTAGCTGAGTTAAGCAGTACCTTTCTTAGAGTGAACCAGAAGGTTTTCCAGGGCAAGGCTGTCTGTGGCATTTTTATGTTTGTTTATTTTTGAGGGGGGGAGGGGCAGAGAGAGAAGGGAGGGGAGAGAGAGGGAGACAGAGGATTGAAAGCAGGATCTACGCTGATAGCAGGGAGCCCAACACGGGGCTGGAACTCACAAGCCCTGAGATCATGACCTGAGCCGAAGTCAGCTGCTCAACTGACTGAGCCACCCAGGGCCCCTCTCTGTGGCGTTTTTGAGAGCTCTCTCAGCAGCGTGGTGAAGGGTGGATCGATCGGAAGAACAACTGGGAGCCACCTGCAAACCGGGGACAGCCCAGGAGATGGTTATGTGATATCTGTTCGGATTGCTAAGGGCATAGCAGCACGGTGGCTTTACTTAGTTCTCAAGATAACACAGTACCTTGTGCAAACAGGTGTGGCATGTGCTGTGAGGGGAGCTTGGCCAGGACATTTATGGAGTAGAGAAGATTTAAGACAGATAACAGACTCTGTTTCAGCCAGAGAGGTCAACAGGATCGAAATTAGGCCTGGATCTGTTGTAGATGGCTGGGGAGAGATCTCCTGGGTGGCGGGCTTTATTTGGTTTCTGGCAGGCCTGGGGCTGACTGGATTCGTCCTCCCCAGGCAGGGGGACAGCACAAGATAAAATCTGGAAGTATGTGTGCTCGGCCAGAGAGCAGAGGAAAAGGAAGGAAAGATCAGTGATCCAGCAAAAAGGGTTAGCTCCACGTAGGGCTGAGAAGAAAGAGAAGCAACTTAGAAAATAGGTTACCATTTCTTTCAACTTCACCCGGCCTGCTGAGGAGGAAGAGAAAAACAGAGGAACAAGAACACTCAGAGACTTACCCTTATGTGATAGGAAAATGAAGGAAAAAGAAATAAATTTTGCTGCTAGGAAAAGAGAAGAGGTTAGTCAAAGCCTGGAAAATTCAAAGGTTGAGCGATGGGAAGATTTGCAAGGAGAACCCATGGTCTAAGGGGCAGTTCATGCGTTTGCTGAAGGTAATTTTAAACTGAGATGAACTCAGAGAACCAGCAGACGACCCCTAAGAGATGAGCTTCGTCAACCCTTGTGACTCGAGAGCAAGAGGTAGACGTGTAACCACCGGTCCACAGGAATACAATATGCCTTGGCGTCCTGCTGGGGGTGTATAACAGCTTGGGGAAAGCCAGGCGGTGAAGTTGCTTTGGTGAGCTGTGTGTTCCAGCCATCAAAAATGCAAGGAAATGTCACAACAGATGATGTCCCTAGACAGAGTCTACACAGTTCAGGCTGGAGGCCAAGCACATACAGTTCAAAATGGAGATGGAATTTCAGAGGGTCAGATCCTAAGAGGGAGTGGCCACATGGGATTGCCTAAGTCTTTCAAGAAGTTGAGTTAGTCCCAGGACAGGGGAGGCTGTGCATTGGAAATTTTTTTTCCCTCCAAGAAATCAGAAGGTCACAATGAGCCACTCAGTAGAAGATCTCTCCTTACTGATTTTATTCAGATTGGGACCCTTGGGACACAGAAAAACATCTGGGCAGAGCTGAAACCCCAAATATTTTCTCCCTTTTCTCAGCAGAAAGCCTCTGTTGTGGTTGGTGTTTGAGATAGCACTGTGAGCCTGTGTTGTTCTCTGAACTGAGTCCGAGGTTCTAGCTGCACACTTCCATGTGTTCCAGCCATTCTAAGCCTGTGTTATCTATATTTTGTTGGCGTTGGGGGCACCTGGGTGGCTCAGTCGCTTAAGCGTCCGACGTTGGCACGGGTCGTGATCTGTGATCTCATGGTCCGTGAGTTCGAGCCCCGCGTCGGGCTCTGGGCTGACAGCTCAGAGCCTGGAGCCTGTTTCAGATCCTGTGTCTCCCTCTCTCTCTGCCCCTCCCCTAGTTGTGCTCTGTCTCTCAAAAATAAATATTAAAGAAAAAAATTTAAATTTTGTTGGCGTCAACTTGGTGCTATGAAATTCTTGTGTGTCCTTCAGACTCACTAGAAAAAATGGCCCTCATGAGAAACTTGGAGCTACATGGACTCTTTTGCATGAGCTAAAAGCTGTACCCATGCCAGCAGAGAGTGACTTGGAACGCAGCTTCTGCCAAAGAACCCAAACTGCCTCTGAGTGAGACATATCTGGCTGAGGGACAACAGATAGGGAAGGAGGGGACATATTAGTTTCTAGACTATTGTAAGAAATTACAAATGCAGTGGTTTAAAACCACACAGATTTCTTATCTTACAGTTCCCCAAGTGCAAAATGAGTATTAATTAACTTCACTGGGCTGAAATTAAAGCCTATGTTACTTTCTTGAGGTTTAGGAGAGAGTATGTCCCTTTTCCGTTGCAGCGTTAAGAGGCTGCCCACATTCCCGGGCTTGTGGCCCCTTTCTTCCATCGTCAAAGCCAGTAACATTACGCTGAGTCCTTGTCATACTGCCACCTATCTGGTCTGTCCTCCTCTTCTGCCTCCCTCTTCCTCTTTTATGGACCCTTATGATATTGGACCCACCCAGATAATCCAGGATAATCTCCCTATGTTACTTCTTTAAGTTTATTTATTTTGAGAGAGAGAGAGCAAGAGCAACGGTGAGAGAGAGAGAGAGACAGAGAGCTTACGAGCAAGGGAGGGGCAGAGAGAAAGGGAGAGGGAGAGAATCCCAAGTAGGTTCCATGCTGTCAGTACAGAGCCTGATGTGGGACTCGATCTCACAATTTGTGAGATCATGACCTGAACTGAGATCAAGAGAGTCAGATGCTTAACCGACTGAGCCACCCAGATGTGCCTAATCTCCCTATTTTAAAGTAAATTGATTACCAACCTTAATTTTATCTGTGACTTTAGTACTTCTTTGCCACGTAAGGTAACATATGCACAAGTTCCAGGGATTAGGACGAGGACATATTGGGAGTGTGTGTGTGGGGGCGGGGGGGGGGGGCGGATATTATTCCACCTAAACCAGGGAGCAAGGAACTTTGAGTTTAGTTCTCTAAATTTTAATTGACGAAGCAGAGATGATTCAGTGTTTTGTTTTATTCCCTCTCTTGGAATGTAATAATCAGGAGGTCCATATTCAAGTTTGAGGCATTTTTATGTCACTGCTCATTGTGTATCTTGTTAGGCGGAATATGGATGATATGGCTGGGCACACTGTGAAATAAACAGACTAGATGGTGTCTTTTTGACCTAGGATGCAGCGTGTCTGTGACGCTAATTTAACTGACGTCTTATTCTGACTCTTTCCAAGGGCCTCTAGGGACAAGATTTGAATGGCCCAGGTCATAGAAGGAGCAGTTGGAAGTCTATGCTTATAGGCAGAAGGAGGAGCCCTCAACGCACTGATGATCTTTCCTCCATTAGCATGAAGTGGGGGTGGGGTCCCATTTGTTCTTAAGCCTAAGTAGTATTGTCCAAACCAACTTTATTAAGAAACCCTATGTGGATGGTTCTTACCAATTTCTAAGACTAATAAAGTTGTTACATTGATTCCCATTGACTGTCAGATCTTTGAAATTACAGGTAAGGGTTAAACCCAGTAGGACAGAGAGTCAATGGTGCCCAAACCTACTGCACATCTGGTGGGGGGAGGGGGGCGTCGAATAGAAATCCATAAAAGCAGAAGCATAACGATGATGCTACAACACTTCTCTCATCTGACCAAAGCTGTGACCTAAATTAATATCCACAGCTTTATAAACACATATGCATTTTTATGGAGTCTTAACCCACAATGCTGTGATCTTCATCATTATCATCTTCATTAGAGGCAGATGGCAGCAAAGTGTTGCCTACACATTTAGATAATGTTCAAATAATTCCTGTAAAAACAACCAGGCAGCCTAATCCAATCTTTGAGGAGCTATAATGGGAGCAGAAGGGGCAGGGGGTGTATTCAGTGAACAATTGCTCTGAGAAATTAATTTGTTGGGTCAAAAGTTGGAGAGTCTTTCAAATTGACAAATGGAGCCCTTGATACTAAATTCTCATCAGTATCATTGGGATACATGTTTGAAATCTATTTTATTTGCTATTTTCCTATTACAAAAACTTACGGTTGATTATGGATTTGGAAAATACAGAAAAACAAACGCGTATACAGATGTATCCCAATTCCCACTCCTCAGGAAAAATCGCTGTGAATTGCAGTGAACATGCTTTTATTTAGATCCGGTCCAGCCCTTCTATGCTGGTGCCTGCCCTTGAACCTCTCCTCCATGGACATTCTGGGCCCTGTGGGATTAACTCCCAGAAATTCCTACACTGGTGTCTTTCCCTGATACAGGCTGCGGGCACCAGCCACGTTTTATTTCCTGCTGCCCCTCTTTTGAAAAAACAAATCTCAGTATCCTGAAACATTTGTTCTACTTTTGTTACATCCCTTGGGCCAGGCAACCTTGAACGCAGGAGCCAGTGTGCAGCAGTGAAGAAGGGTTCTAAGGAGGAGGGCTCAACTCTGTTGATCTGCTGAGTATTTGTTATATTCTGAATCCAGCATATTTTTCAGGTGTTTTTTTTTCTTTTGATAACACAAGATGTTTTGAACTCTGTGAATCATTTTTTACTTATTTTTTTAAGAGACAAGTAGATTAATAGGAATGGGCTATGTTTATAATCTCTTTTCTAGAGGAAGCTGAGAATACATTGACTTCCTCCTTCCCTCTCTCATCATTCCAGGTTAAAAAATAATTCATTCCAGGTTAAAAAATGGGCAGAAAGATTTTTTTTTTGCATATTGTTTTAGGGCCTAGATACAACAGCTGCTGCAACAAGTCAATTTTGAAATGATGTTCCTGGGAAAGAATTCTGAAATGAAATACATTTTTAAAACTTTTTGTCATTCAATACAGCCATTTTTTCTTCAGTCTGCTACTTCACTGGTTGTCACTCTTTTCCACAGTTTCAAAAATTCTTTGCGACGAACTGCATCTATTACTAAAATTAAGTATTTTCCTGGGCGCATAAAAATACTTTGTTCAGAGATTGTTTTCAAGTGCTGTTTGATTTTTTTTCAAGAATCTTGTGGTGTAATCAAATCAGGGTTTATTTCCTAGTGACTGGGGAGGAAGCCTACCAGAATGTTTCATAACTTTATTTCCCTTTCTTGTTGAACGTATTTCTGACTTATAACACATGTAATCCTGTGAGTGGGCGTTTATTGTGGTGACCTCACGGTCACACCACTAGTGAATGGCAGACCTGAGACCAGAGCCGAACATCCTGTATCCGATCCTTTGCTCTTGGCACTCACGTACTTTCTATCCAAAAGGACTACAGCCTTTTCCATTTAGGTGACTAAGGAAATATAAGAGATTCTTAACTAGAGAGCTTTTACTTGTAAAGGAAATTCTTTTTCATATTTGCAAAGCTTTAAGCTGCAATGTTGGCTTTTACTTCACAACCATGACCAAACTCATCACCTGCTCAGCAGAGAGCATTCTGGAAAGATGGAGGAGGAAAATGGGCACCATCATGTTTTCCCCGTGCTGAAGGATCCTCTGTTGAAATGTAATTTCCTAGAGCTCATCATTAATTAGTTCAACCAATATTTACGAAGCACTCGCTCTGTGTCAGAGACCGTTCTAGTTCAGGAGGTAAAACAGTGAACAAAATTGACAAACAGCCCTCCCTCCCGGAGCCCATAGTCTAACAATTGTCTCAGCAGTTTTGAGTTGTGTTGATATTCCTGTTTAAGGCTGCCTTTAGCATCACTTATCTGAATGCTGCCATTCTAATTGATAATTTTGGTGGCAGAACAACCATTACTATTTGCCAGATGCTTCCAACATGTCAGGCACCATGCTAAGCGAATCGCACCGAATCTCCTTGAATCCTTGTAATCACCCATCTACCAGGCTGGTGTTATAATCTTCACTCCGTATCATTAGTACATAGAAGATCCAGGAGTTTAACACGAAAGGGTCTGTCCTCTTAAAGCTGCGCTCCTCACCGCTGTCCACCCTGGTTCATCTGAAAAATTATGGTGTGAGATTGCAGGTCTAAGAAACCGGTTCGAAGTGAAAATTAAAATTGCTTGAATCTGGGGTCAGATAGACTCAAAATATAGTGGCTTTCAAAGCAAAAAGATATGACTGTCCTATAGGTCCCATCATGAGGTGGTGAGTTAGAAGTGCCAACTTCAGGGCAGATGGTGAGGTCCATCTCCTGACTCTTCTGGTTTGTGATGAATGTCTCCGTTACTGCAGGCAACCTACCGACAACACTCATCAGCAGGTGTCTTCAATTTGTTGTAGTTGATTGAGAGCAGGAGTTGGAAAGGAGGCCCAGTCCTCAGGATTCTGACCACGATTTCACCATAGCTTTGGAAAGAACAGTGGGCTCCAGGTGGCAAACAGGGGGGATGAGTGGGGAAGTCAGCAAAGTGTGTCGGGTGACACTAATAACTGCTGATGATTGCGAGATCCTCCTCCGGCAGGCACCCCTGCTCAGGGGCTGACGTCCATTATCTCATTTAATCCTCCTGGCAGCCCCTCGAAGATGTGGTGGAGGCTGAGAGCAAGGAACTTGCTTGTGGTTGCACTGCTGGCGGGTATCCAGTCAGGATTGGACTCCAGGTAACCTTAAATCTTCTCCACTATGTGACGTTGTCCTGAGGACTCAGAAGGGAACAGATTAAGACGGGCTGGAGAGACGGTGAGGAAGGCTACTTGGAGGTGATCCCTATGTACTTGAGTAAAACAATTCCTGCTAACATTTTTATCCCTCTTACATCCCTTCAACATTTCGGGTGTGATCCAACGGTTTTGACCATCTACTTCCTTACATTTATTTGGGCGTAGCTAACCCATATGGTATCAGTAATTATAATTAGCTAGCTAATCGGTTATAATGATCACACTCTATTGCATGTCTTAGCACCATTCATATTTATGCACACTTTACTCTCTCCATTTTTCTTCCTGCAGCTACAGAACGCTGAGGTTTTCTTTCAAAGTTTTTTGTCTTTTCCGTCTTGTATTTCGTCTCAGATTCTAGTACTGAGCCAAAAAGAAATTACATAAGGCAAGCTTTCATGGTATTTTCAATGAGAAAAAAAAAAATCACAAAAAACCTCGCAAGTATTTAGAAAAAGTCTTTAGGTACTTGGCCTTTATCGTGAAAGCTGTTATTATGAAGTCAAGTAGAAATGATAATCCGTTTGGCCTTACAATGTACCCAACCTATGCCCAGAGATATGGCTAATCTTTACTGCTCTGTTACATGAATCAGAAGAAAGTGCTCCCTCCCTGCTTGTACATTGCCAGGCAAGAGGGAGGTGCCTTGCTGAAAAGAAGCAGGTATCTCTTCCTCCAGGTAGATGTGGCTGTGAGCCAGGATACAAGCTTGGCAGGTGGGATGAGGGGTGGATTGCAGCCCCCACGCACTGATACACCAGGAAGCTTTGTGAAACACATGAATGGCACAGTCATGCATGCTCTGTGGTCTTGCCTTGCCTGTCATTATTATGGCTATGTAGGTAGATGCCTTGTTTCCTCCCACAGAGGAAATAGCAGGTAGAATGCTGAGTATTTTGCATTCATTTCTCATAGTCTTACAATCTGTTAGGCGGGTAATAAGGAGACAGACCCAGAAGTTAAGAGCACATAGTTATCAAGTGTGGGAGTCAGGATTCAGACTGAGGTCTGATTAATTCTAAAGTCTGGCTCATTCTTGCTGGTAAACTACTGCCTCATCTCTGTACTGGAAAAATCTTCCAACTTGTTGGATGGCATCGTTAGCATTTATGAAAAAGAGTAGCAAACAGAATCTTGTGTTGCTTGTGCACATCAGACGTTTCCCCATTTCTGTGTTCAATCTCTTTCTATGATGTGTTCCCTCTTCTTCTCATCGGTATGTATTCAAATCCTAGCTATCTTTCTCGATGCTGATCTCATGCTGCTCTCTCCATACAGGTTTACTTGAATCACTTAAATATGGACATAATCTCCCTCTTCCAAATCCCCAAAGCACATTCTTTTTCTGCACTTAGGGGTCTGATCTTGTTCGAAATTCCAGATGGCTGTACGTCTATATGCTTTCCCACCACCCCCCCTGTAAATTCTTGGATTCTGGGACTATGTATAATTTTTCTTTTGTCTTTTTAAGTCGTTTTTTGTCTTTGCATTTTGTCTTTTTATTCCCTTTGCTTGGCATAATATAGTATAGGAACTTAAGTTTGGTTGGCTAAATAAATGATTGAATTAATTAATTATTAGTCAACACTAATTAGGGCTTATTTTTTAAAAACATATTTTTGGGGGCACCAGGGTGGCTCGGTAGGTTAAGCGTCTGATTTCAGCTCAGGTCATGATCTCGCGGTCTGTGAGATTGAGTCCCGCGTCAGGCTCTGTGCTGACAGCTTGACGCCCGGAGCCTGCTTCAGATTCTGTGTCTCCCTCTTTCTCTGCCTGCCTACCCCCCTCCCCGCCGACATGCTCTGTTTCTGTCTCTTCCACAAAAATAAATAAGCATTAAAAATTTAAAAAAATATTTAAAAAAATGTATTTAAACCACCCATGCAAATAGAAATAATGACAAATTTTGGGTAACATATTTTAAAGAAAACCTTTACAAATCAAAGAACTGACGTGGCAAATGTTATGGGTTTAATTGTATCTTCCTCAAATTCAAATGTCATCATCCTAGTCACCTGTAACTCAGAATGTGACTTTATTTAGTAGCAGGGTCACTGCAGTTAGTTGTGAAGAGGCTAGAGAGAAACCTTGCATTACCTAGAGGGGAAGAGCAGTTTGAAAGGCAGCAGATTTCTCATCTGAAACCATGGAAGCCAGAGGAAGTGGCACAAAGTGTGTCAAGTGCTGAGAGAAAAGAACTTCCAACTCTGGATTTCATATGCAGCAAAAACATCCTCTAGGAATGAAGGGAAAATACGAATGCTTCCAGAGGAAGGAAAACTAAAAGAATTTGTTGCTATCAGAATTACCTTCAAAGTACGATTAAAAGAAATTTTCTAAGGAACCTAGGTGGCTCAGTTGGTTAAGCATCCGCGTGCTGAACATGGAACCTTCTTAAAATTCTCTCTCCCTCTCCCTCTTCCCTGTTGCATGAGTGTGGTCTCTCTCTGAAAAAAAATTTTCTAAAGAAAAAATGACAAAAGAAAGAGGCTTGCCCATAGAAGAAGGAAGCACAATAAAATGTATAAACCTAGAGATAATATAATCGGCTATCTTTTTGTCCATGAATTTTTAAAAATTATATTTTGTCGAAGCAAAAATTATAATGTCTGATCTGGGGCTCAGTGTATGTAGAGGAAATTAGTCATATATATTTTATTTTATTTTTCAAATGTATGTATTTATTTATATACTTTATTTGTTTGTTTATTTATTTATTTATTTATTTATTTATAAAACTCTGTTTATAGAGAGAGGGGAAGAGGGAGAATCCCAAGCAGGCTCTGTCAGTGGATAGCCCAACATGCAGCTCAAACTCACAAACTCTGAGCTGAAGTCAAGAGTCGGATGCCCAACCAACTGAGCCACCCAGATGCCCCAAGTCATTTATATTTTAAAGGCAGGATGAGTAAAGGGATGTATACAGAACTAAGATTTCTATATTTTACTTAAATATGAAATGTCCATGTAAAGACTCTAATGTTATTGTATATGGTAAAACCTAGATTAGCCATGAAAACTACTCTTCAAAGTGATACTAAAAAGTGCTAAGTCAAAATGAGACTAACAAAATATTCCAGTAATTCGTTAGAAGGAAAGAAAAAGGGAGACACAGAAATGAAAAGTAGAACAAGCAGAAAGCAAATAAAAAGGGCAGATTTAAGCCCTAACGAATCAATATTTAATTTGAACATTAATGGTCTAAATACAGATTAAAAGACAGATTGGTAGAATGGATAAAAAACGGGACCCAACTTTATGTGTCTTCAGGAAGTTCACTTAAAACATAACAATATAGGTAGTTTTAAAGTAAAAGGATGGAAAAATGTGTCCTGAAAATATAAGTAAAAAAGATATTCAGTACTGCTTTGTAAGGCACCCTTTATGTGACCCACAGGACAGGAGGGTTCTTGAATGTCTGAGAGGATGGTATGTGGAGTGGTTAATTTTACACTTTGGTAATTTAGGTATGCAAATTGTAATTTTTAGCAAAATGACCAAAATAATTATAATGGAGTATGTAACCTCCAAACCAGTGGAAGAAACAAATACGACGAGATAAACAGCCAACTTAAAAGGAAGGAGAACATGGGGCACCTGGGTGGCTCAGTAGGTTGAGCATCCGACTTCAGCTCAGGTCATGATCTCGAGGTTTGTGGCTTCGAGCCCCGTATCAGGCTCTGTGCTGACCGCTTGCTCAAAGCCTGGAGCCTGCTTCAGATTCTGTGTCTCCTTCTCTCTCTGTCTCTCTCCCGCTCACGCTTTGTCTCACTCTGTTTCTCAAAAAAAAAATACATGTAAAAAGAAAAAAAATTAAAACGAAGGAGAACAAACTTGCCATGAAACAGGTGGGGTAAATAGAAAGATGGGGGTGGGGATGGGCTTCGGAGGGGAGAGGCTAGAATGGATGGTTTCTAAGGGACTGGCAATGAGGTGGTTCCACAAGTGTTCCCTTCAATGTATGTTTTACATACTCCTCACGAGAAGAATTTTAAAGGGGGTTGAAGGGTCCAAGTTCTATTTTTCAATGGGTCACCCCTGGGAAAGTAGTTTCTTCCATGCATTGGAAAAGTGGGGATTCAGTCTGTCCTTGCCTCTGTTTCTTATGTCTTTAAAGCTTTGCTCTGTGCTCTCCCATCTGGTTTAGTGTTCTCTCATGACCTCACCTCTGAAGGGAGGGGTCTACCCTATAAACATTTCTCTTTGCTGGAACCTTCTTCTCAACTCTTACACATGCTGAAGCCTTTCTGCTTCCTCAGTTCACCTTCTAACCTAGCTTCTGCCTGTGTTTCTCCTTCTTCAGTCAAATGTCTGGGTGGAATTTTCTAGAGTCACTCTCCTCCACTTTCCCACCCATGCCTTCATTAAAACATCATACTAGTAGAAACTCTTCTTGCCTAACTCATCAATCATCTGCTTGGAATAAATGCATGCATGCATTCCTTATACCTTTACCATTTGATTTCTTAGCAGCATTTGGCAAAGAAGACCACCCACTTGCTTTGGAAACTCTATTCCTTTGCCTTGAATTTCTATTCTTGTTATCTTCTTTGATCCCTTTTCATCAGTATCTTATTTAGGCTACTCTTTCTATGTTCTTGTTTGTTTTTTCCTTAGGACTTTCCCCCTTCATATTCTACCTATCCTTTTGAGTTAATTTTATAAATTTCTTTGGCTTATTTTTGTTTGGTTATTTGTGTGTGTGTGTGTGTGTGTGTGTGTGTGTGTGTGCACGCGTGCGTGTGTGTGTGTGCGTGTGTGTGTGCGTGTGTGTGTTCTTGTTTTGATTTCTGCCTGGTGATACTCTCAGATCTTTATTTTCAGTACCATCTATCTTCTGAACTCCTGATTTATATATTCAGCTAGCCACTTCTTAGATCTCTCATTCAAATATCTCCTAGGCATCACAACCCATCCTGTCTAAAATGGAATGTCCCGAACCTGCTTTGCCCCCTGTTTCCAGCACCCAGCTGCCCTAAACACAGATCTGGGTATCATTCTTGATTCTTCTGTGGATACAGATTCATAAGGTCCTACTTCTCTGTTCCCCGGCCACCATTTCACATCTCTACAACTACCCCCTCTCTCCATCTCCCATTCCCACAGGGACTTGGCTATTCTTGCCTTTTATTTGGATGACTGCAGTGACTTTAAGACAAATCCTCCTGCCCCTATTTTTCCACCCCCAATCGTTCTCTCAGTGCTGCCGACCTGACTCTATCCTGCCTATAATTTACTCAGAATGGGCATGTTTCTCACCTACTGGAAACCTCTTCCTTGGCTTCCCATCTCCATTAGGATTTAGTCCAAACCTCTTAATAAGGGAAACATGAGTGCCTGCCATGTGGGGTGCCCAAGGCATCTAACATTCTGGAATCACACTGTCCATTTAATATTTAAACAGCATGGCTGTAACCTCCATTCCACAGGAAACCTATCTGCCTCCTTGTATCTCAGAGTTCTTGTGGGGAGAATGGTTGGGATTTTTTTCTGGTCATCTGATCAGAAAGTTCCCCATTGAATTCCTGATTGTTCTACTTCTCACCTCACATGATTGCTGAATACTTCCTACATATTACACTTCATTCTGGAAGGCCTGCTCCTGTTTTTATTTTCTTCCAAAGAACTTTAATGCAAGGCCCTAACTGGCAGTTACGGGGGTTGGGGTGCTTGGCAGTTAGGGATTTTAGCACAGTACTTGGAATAAACCGAAAGCAGTCATTAGTTATTGCTGTCATAAAAGTTCCTTGGCCTCACTCCCCACTTCTCTATCTCTTTACTAGAAGACTTTCCTCACCTCTTGCTATATTAATCTATGTTTTTAATTATCCTCGTGCTTTCCCCTGGGCTGTCCATGGAGACAGGAAGTTCCGTCTCTTGTCGAGAGCCATTCATCTCTCTCTACCCGCCCTCCTTTCCCACATCAGGCTATAACCAAGGTTCCTCTCCTTTCTCAAGCAATAGATCCATCATGGTGTTTCTCAAAACAAAAAATCAATTACTCCAGAGGTGAATTGTGTTATACCCCTGGAATAAAGAAGAGTAGCCATAGCAGATGTCTTGTTTACTAAATAGCACTTTTAATTCCTGCTACACGTGGCTATACAGCCCTTTGCTATGTGGCCGCGACTTCTCTCTTGCTCTCTACTGTGAGGATTTTGAGTGGCAGATAACTCTTGTACTTCTAGAGTCCTCTCTGCCTTCGCATTGCCTTCTTCTCTGCTTCTTGGAACACCTCACCACCCATCTCTTTTGTAGCTAAAACTTTCTACAAGTCACATTTTTAAGTTAACCCCTTCGGTGAGGATCCCTCGATGCTCTGGACTGGGTTAGATGCTCCTGACATGTGCCTTCAACCCATGCTGTTTCCCCTACTGTGGGAAGCATCCCATTTCACCATAATGATCTGCCTGCTCTTTGAGGGCAGGGGCTGTTGTCATATTTGCCACAGTAAACTGTGGCAAATAAAGTCTTTGATACACTATACAAATCAAAACACACCTGTCATATAAGTGAAAAACACATTCATGACTCTCTTCTGAGAAGCTCAGAGGAATCTTCATTGTCCTTCTCTACCAATTTTGGAACGGGACTGCCAGTCAAGCAGGTAGACAATACTTGCTTCCCAAACTGGACGATTTCTAAAATTCTTACCTATCTCTGCTGTACTAATACTCTGTGACCTTAGGTCATTTTTTTTTTTTTTACAAAAGTAAAATAAACAAAAATGCTATTATTTCTTATAGCTTCCAAGCAGAGTGAAAACATTTGGTCTTCCCTATTAGATTGTATCATGCTTCTAGGACATCTTAATTTAAGGCAGGCACTCAGAAATAGCTAGATTACTAGAATGGTAATTTAGTAAATCCATGTAGCATGAATTTTCTATCATATTTGCTTACAATGGGACTCATTTATATCCTATTTTACTTTGACTCATTTGATTTAATTGTTCTTGAAATATTCTACATTCTCCTTATAAACTTAGATCTTCAGAGTATTTCTCTCATGTAACAAAGTTATTTTTTATAGACTTAAGGATAAAAGAACTACAACCCCATTCGTCCTTCCAAAAACCTTTGATGAGTTATTTTAAAACTGATTTAGTTAATATTTATGAGGTATTATAAAATCATAGTGACATGCACTCTTTCTAACAAATGATATCAAAGTTACCTATGACTTTAAGCAGTTTTTACATAATGAAGATAATTTAAAACTCTTTGGATCACAAGAGTATTTCAGATAAGTGTCTGATGGGAGCCTCACAGTCACCTCAAGCAATAGGGGATTGAAGTACTTTTATCCCTATTTTACAGGGGACAGCATGGGAATGTGTGACTTTAATGCAAGGCAAACATTAGTAATATCCTTTTTTGAACTTGTAGAAGATAGACGACATTTCCTAGTTTGATAACATATTGTATTTCCACACAAATATCACATGAAAAATAAAAGCCAAAATAAATAAACTCCTAAGAGAATATAGTTGTGTGAAGCACAGGTTAAAAAGAACTAAAACTTTGGGGCGTAATAGCCGAGCATGTGCAGCGCAAATGTACTTGAAGACTTTTAAGTTCCTTTATAGAGTTAATCATTAGACTAAAGTGGTAAAAATATGAGGTGACCTTCACATTTAAAGCTGGTGTTATCAAGCTTCTGTAAACAGAACATTCAGTTAAGAAAATCCATTTTTAAAAACGATAAAAAATGGGTTTGCAGCATCTCAAATTCTAGAATTCCATAGAATGTTAGAGCAAAAAATGATCTTTCAGATCTGCTAGTATTATGAAACTTCAAAGAAAGGCAGAATTCTGATGGCACTGAGAGACACTCTAGGAGTTCCCCGGGACAATGTCATGTTTGGGTCCAGATACGTGAGGGAATTTTCATAATCCTTAATGCATGGAGAAAAAAAAAACTAGCAATTTTTTCATAAACTCATATATGAAATTAAAGAATTGATTTTAATATTTTAATGGTTCTGATATTTTAGTTGTTCCTTGTTTTTAGCATTGACAATGTTTTGGTTTTACTCGGAGAACTTAAAATTGGCAGCCCTATCTCAGCTCCCCTCTGTCCTTCTTTGGGTGTGTGTTAGGGAATTTTATTAGTCTGTGGCATTCGTCATTGCTTGGAACTGCGGCTCCTGATTCCCACGCCAGGTCTGCCCCAGCAACCTGTGCCAGCTCAGATAGCTGCTTTTCTTCTGGGCCAAATCCAGCAGCCCATTAATAGTCTACTCACTAATTCATAGGCATTGAAAATTAAAAATCTATCCCTTTTGTCAAGTACTTTTCCTTTTATTAATGATCAAATCACAACTGAGGCAATTGATTAATAACCTTTGTTGCATGCATTTCCAGCTTATTGATAAGGTCCGTCCGAGTACTATAGCGAACATGAAGGAGAGCTTATTTAAAAATTATCAGAGCATTTAAAATGAAGGTAACTAAAACCAAGCCGGTCGCAACAGGAGAATTGTGGGAAATTCATGGGGGGGGGGCGGAATTATTTTCAACGGTAATTTTAAGTAGATTCATTCTCGAGCATTGAGCCTCCAGAAGACAGCATCTTAAATACAAATTTTATCCTCAGATAGCAGGAAAACTGTTAGCAGCTGGAGTCCAGGAAGGAAAATGGCCTTGAGTATGGTGAAATTCCACAACACGCTATAAAAACAAGCGTCTGATATTCGTATTTATATAATTTATCTTGAGAGGGAGGCAAGCAAATATTTAAAAAACAAAGTCAATGGTTTTCTTTTTATTTGTTCAGACAAATGAAAAGGTCAGTAACTGAACTCCTGATGCGATGTGCTCCCAGGAGACAGGACCGCTGCAGTGATTTTTTGAGCCTTGTAATTACTGCCAGTTTGCAAAGAGCATGCACATTTACATAATATAGAGCCATGCGTTATCCATACGACAAAATGCAGGCTACTACAGCTGGAGCTGGCAAAATTAGCTGGACCTGTGGGGGAATTAACTGTTTTAGTTTACGTGGAATGTTCCCAGGATGCCTAGAGAGGGAGATAATTTAGAGGTTGATGATAGGAACAGATTTTTCCTGTGATGCCTACCATTTCTGTAGATGGCACATACAAGTTGCAACAAAAATTGAGCAGCAAAAAATGAGAAGCGATCCCTTATCTTAATCTGAGGCGCTAATATTTGCCAAACCACTTTCAGTCGGTTCATCCCTGTGAGAAGGTGCATGGAGCACAGGTGGGGGAAGTGGGGTTATCACGGAGCATGCTCAAAGAAAGCCACTTGGGTAGTGTTTCAAGCGGAATGGAAACTAGGGTCACACCACTGCAGATTCATCCTCTCTGCCACACCCCAAATCAAACAAACCTGTTTGTTACTCAGTGTCTTAGGAAATGCTTACCTCTTCGAGTTTACCAGCATATTCATTTTATCCAGAAGATGCCATCGCCTTCTCGTGAATCCTGTCATGACCACGTGCTCTTACACGTTGAGTCTTGGAGCGGGGCTTTTGTGGATGAGGGTGTGAAGTGAAGTGAATGCCCCGAATTCAGCCCAGATCCAATCCCATGATTTGGTAATTGTCTCCAGGCTTGTAGCCAGCTTTCCCCAACCCAAGCTTGGTCCTTGTCAAAGCGGCTTTTATAGAGAGAGGATAGTCACGGTAGCCTTGTCCAACCCTCAGAGGGCTGAACAGTCATGTGAACAGATGAGTAGGTGTGAAGAACTAAACTAATACCGATGTTGGACCCCTAGTATACCCATCAATAAATCAACGGGCCTGCCCCAAGCTGTGGATGGCTCAGTTTCAGGTAGGCTGAGTTTCTCCAGCACCGACGCTTTGCCCCTTCTCTTCGCCTGGTCCAGCTGTAGGAACGTCCGCAAATTTCTTGAGTTCTGTTCCCTTGTGAGTTTTGGTGTGACTTTTGGTGTCTGTCAACTTCTGGGGAGATCTCTTTCACTCTTGTAATCACCTAATGATGTTGTGACTTCAGAAGCTGACGTCAGTTTACATTTCATTCAGATTTCAAAATGCACGTGAATGAAGTTCAGATTTTATCTCCGGAAACCCTTAAGACTTCTGCCTCCTTGTCCTGCCTTGTGATTGTTCTGGGTTCCAAAGCAAATCTTGACATCGAAACACGGCTAACTTCCAAACCACTGCCGGAGAGACCCAACACGGAGGAGCCAATGATAGATGTGAGGTGCACAGGGTGGAGTTATGGGTTGTACACCGAAATGGCAGGAGAGCTTTCTGGGAAGCGATGACTCACACTCCTGAGGGGACATGGACAAGGTAAGGCCTCTCTTCCGACACGGGCTTAGAGAAAGGCAGTCTTTGATTCTCTCGTCCTCTCAGATTCTAGGTGAAGGATCCTTACCCTTCCTTCCATCTTCCCGTATTTCCTGCCTCCCATAAGGGAGGACAGAGCTCTTGTTGTGCCCCAAACCCAGAGGTACAGAGGATGTGGAGATGCGCTGATCAAACTCTTACCGTCTGGACAGCTCAACTCTCTCTGTACTCTGGGTCTGCATCAGCAGAATAGCTTCAAGTCGTTCTTGTTTTTGCTTAGGCTAAGGCAAAAGATCATTTCTGCTCCAAAGAACAGATGTCAAGATGATGAAGAGGGGTGCTGAGGTGGCTCAGTCAGTTCAGCATCTGGCTCTTGATTTCAGCTGAGGTCATGATCCCAGGGTAATGGGATCAAGCCCCACATCAGGCTCCATGCTGAGTACGGAGCCTCCTTGAGATTATCTCTCTCTCCCTCTCTCTGCCCCTCCCGCTCTCCCCTGCTCATGCTGTCTCTCCCTCTCTCTCTCTAAAACAAAGAGGAAGAAAAAAAAAAGATGATGACGAAACCAGACTATTTAGGAGTCCCTGCCCCAGCAGTGACCGTGTACTATGACAATGGCAAGGAATCACCATTGTTCCATTGTTGTGTCTCTGATGCTGTCTTATGGCCCCGCTCTCTGTCCACTCCTCCTTACACTCGGGTTCCTGCCATCTTTAGGGACTGGGGGCATCCCCATTGCTGTTTATTTCAGTTTTTTCTTCTCTTTCCTCTTCTTCATGTTTTGCTTCTTCCTAACAGTAATAATAATTATTAGCATAGTCATTTGTTACTATGAGCAGTAAGACCAGGCTCCTGTATGAAAGGAGCTCACAAATCAATACAAGGAAGCAATACCCACATGCTGTGGCGGGTCTCTGGAGAAAGCCTTCCACGCCAGCCTGGGCAATCAGGGCAGGAAAGCCTTCCATGCGGGGTGGCTACGGTGGAAGTTCACCAGGCAGACTGGTGAAGACGATGGGGAACGTGCTGACAAAGATTTCCTGATACAGCAAACAGCACAGGCAGTGGCCTGAGATGTGGTGGTAAAGGTGGGCGATGTATTTGTTTGTTTAACTGCTTCCCTTCTGCAGATTCTGTGCCTTTACTGGGGATAGGAGCGGATTAGGGCTATAGCTGGAGACCGGGGAGAGCCAGGTTGTCCCTAGAGAATGAGGAAAGTAGATGCCGAGTGCTGAAAATTTTTCCTCGAGACAGCGGATGTCTCATTAACAAACCTAGACCCCAAGCTCTGAGACTGAATTCTCACCAGCTGGACCCATGCCATTATGACCAAATCATGAGTGACAGATGAAAGAAAGACCTGAGATGCAAACCACATACCAATTTAGCAAAAGAGCCCTCCCAGGATTTCCTCAAAGATCCTGAATGCAGAGAAATGACACCATTTCCTGACTTAATAATGCAAGTTTGAAAACATTTCTACTGACCTATTCCATTTGTATCGACTGACTTACTTGTGCATGAGAATTGCCTTTGGTGATGATGGGCATTGTTTTTGGGAGACCATGGAAAGCTTTAGACTTCTGTTCCTCAATTTTCCCACTCTGAGATACAAAAGCTTGCTTTTCCAGAGGATGAGATGAGGTTCAGGAAACCAAGCCCCAGGAAGACTCGACATAGCGGCCTACTATGGTCAGGGTCCTGGCCTCTGCCTCACAAGCTGGGCTCTCTGGAGCATGGTAAATGAGAACATTAAACCATATGATCACTAGAGCTCTTCTGCAATTTTACATTCTGCTGAACTTTGAGTTATAACTGTTTACCTTTGAGGTATAACTGTTTATCTTCCCAGGGCAACTTTTGGTAGACGAGTGGCAGTGGCCATCTGAGGGGGACCAGGATGTGCCTGGGGTGGGGGGGAAGAATAGACAAAAACAGGAGAACTCCCATGTGAATGGCTGGTTGTTCTGTGACAGGCCTCTTCTATCTTGATGCTCAGTGCTCAGCTCTACCCATCTAAGTCAGTTAGCATCAGGTGTAGATGCCTGTGTCATAGCAAACTCTCCTGCTTGCCTACACCCTTCGGAATCTGCCAGTTCCCTGCCTGAGTGTGATTGCAGAGTTCAGCTCTGCAGGAAGTTAATTTTTCCAGTGTATGTCCTGCTCAAGTGAGTAGCTTCTGTGACAAGCTTTGGCTTTCTTACTTTTCCACTCTTAAAATTCACATGCTTGGTCCTGCGAAGAATGGGAAAACATGGCAGCTTCTGAGGGCTCTGGGTCAGAAAATGGAGGACACACAGTTGGAAAGGCAGACCCCTCAACGATAGATGACAGAAGCAGTTTCATGATGGAAGCTGTGTGTCTTTTTAATGTCTACAAACAGCCAACTCAAACCTCAAAATGAGACCATGTAAAGAGAACTCAGTAAAAATCAAGACACCTTGAAACTTACTTAGAATGTACCATTTTAGGAATAGCCATCTCCTGGATTAACTGTGAAATTATTATTCATACATAACCCGTGACATGACCTTATGATGTTTTGATGCAATTCCCCCTTCTAGAAACAGTGAATAAAATGCAAAGCGAATATTTATCCCAGGAAAACTTCCTAGGTTTACAGAACAGTCTTGCTATCTGTTGACACTTCCCAGGTGGATGTTCAGGCTTTCTTTGACATGCTTGAACATTATGCATGAGCAATTTGGGTTATAAAACCAGTTTGCAAATAAATGAATTTCAGAAATCTGTTTGACAAGAAGGCAAAATAGTGATCAAAGTGTTCAGTTGATTAGAAGGGGAATAGAAAAAATTAGGAGACAAGAAGAAGCAGGAATGAAGGGCAGGATGCATGATGTGTGCATATGTGATCAAACCTGCAACCAGACAGCTCTGAGGCCTCCGGAGGACAGACACACTCCCTCTTGGTCTTTTGGGAGCTTATGGACTAACAGGGCTGATGGTGGATATACTCTTCTCCTCTCTTACAAAGTTCCTTCACTTATGTTCCCTCCTTTCATCTTCTCAGCAATCTGCTAAGGAAGCAGGAAGGGGCAGGACCGCAAATCTTGTTTCACAGACAAGACAGAGGGAAGGGACTCGCCCAAGGAAACCCAGTTTGTTTGTTTGTTTTTTAACACAGCCATGATAGATGGGGGCTTGCCAGTGGGCAACCACTTCCCTTATAGATGGCATCCGGGGTCCACCTTTCCCTTAAGCAAAGCCCTTGTTCTGTCATAAGATAATTGGAAAAGCACCTCACTTGCGTGTGTGGCCTTTAGTGGTCCCTGTTCCTGAGACCAGACTTGCTCAGAAATCTCTCTCCAGAATTTGTATTCTTCATTTCCTATATTTTCTTGGAAAAGGCAGATATTGACTCAAAGATAATTTCTTTCTTAAAAGAAAGGAAAGAAGGCAAGAGGGTGGAAAGGACGGATGGAGGCGGCAATGTGTATGGATTCCCTGGAATATCACTCAGCACTGAGTGTACAATGACCCCCACATTTCTCAGCTCGGACCGGTCGCCCTTCTCTTCACTGTCTTTGTGCTCTGACTTCAGGGATGGCCTCAGCAAGGCACACGTGTCGCCTGCTGTTTCTGAGATGCACCCTGCCCTTGCTCATCACTTCCCAATAGGGAGCAGGAGTCAACTCTCGGGTCTCCTCTTCCTTCTCTTTGCAACTTTATCCTGGACTCATTGTGATGATGGCCGACATTCGTTGCAGCGTGTATTACTCTTCTGTTGTTGCTATCATACATATCTATAAACCCAGGGGCTTAAAACAATGCGAATTCGTTATCTTACAATTCTAGAGGTGAGAAGTGTAAAGTGGGTTTCGCTGGACTCAAATTAAGGCTTGGATAGGGCTATGTTCCTTCTGGAGGCTCCAGGAAAGAATCTGTTTCCCGGCCCCTTCTAGCTTTTACAGGCCACCACATTCCTCGATTCACGGTCTTCTTCATCCATGTTCAAATCTGGCAGTGTGGGGTCAAGCTTCTTCTCATGCTTCTTAAGTTTCTTCTCGGCTCTGTCCACCTGCCCTGCTTTCCACTTGTAAGGATCCTGAGTCTTCCACCCTGGAAGCAGGGTCCTCACTGGCTTATTCACCATTACAACCTCTAAACACAGTGAATGGAGGCTCAGGACACGTGTCTCCTCCCCAGCCAACTTTTCTGCATGTCCCCTCCCCGGAGTTCCCCACCATACTCTTTGCTAGGTTCCCAAGTCCTTGAGGGCTATCTTGGGGTCTCACCCACTCAAGGTGTGCCTCCCACTACCCAGCACAGTGCACATCCGCCACTGCGTGTGGTACTGCCTCCCTGCACAGAAGGGTGGGCAGGGCTCCCAGCCTGTAGCATAATGTGAGTTACTGTCCTCACCTGCTTGCAGGGCACAGATCCAAATGCACCCTTGAGGACAGTCCTTCTAGCTCTCTTCTTCTCCGTGTCTGACTGGTATTTCTAAATGAGAGAATTCTGACCAGCATTTCTAAGTCTTCTCATCATCCCCCTGATCCCTCACCAAAAATGACTCCTGAACTCAGAACAGTGAGGAATACCGAACGCGAAAGGTCAAAATACCACTGAAATGCACGGTTGATTCCTGCCTAAAGTTCACAGGCTTGTAGGTGCAGCTTGGCAACTGCCTCCTTCGGGAGTCCTAGACTGGATGCTGCGTTTCGTCGTGAACACTCTGAAGACAGAGCCCGAGGAGAAGCAACTACAAAAAATCCCCACCACCCGGCAACTTCATTTCTGCCATTTTGATATTAATTGCTAGTATCTTAGGGAAGTTCTAATATGTGAACTTTAGAGTCAGAGAGCCTGGGGTTCAGATTGCAGGACAGCCATTTCCTTTATTTTTATTTCTTTACTTTTTTATGTTAAATATAATTTATTGTCAAATTGGTTTTCATACAACACCCAGCGCTCGTCCCGACAGGTGCCCTCCTCCCTGCCCATCACCCGCCCTCCCCTCCCCCCCACCCCCCATCAACCCTCAGTTTGTTCTCAGTATTTAAGAGTCTCTTATGGTTTGCCACCCTCCCTCTCTGTCACTTTTTTATTTCCCCTTCGCCTCCCCCGTGGTCTTTTTTAAGTTCCTCAGGATCCACATATGATAGCAAAAGTGATATTGAAGGAGACAACCAGAATGGGAGGCATCAAAATCCAGGACAGCCGTTTCCTAAGTGTCCTTTGTAGAGTGATTCATCTTTTGGGCAGGACCCCTGGGTACAAGGCTGCGGGCTGTTCGGTGCACAGCCTCAGTGGAGGCTGTACACACAGAGCACAATGAAAACACCACCCCCTAGAGTTGTGCGTCGCCAAAGCCCCGTCTATAGCTTCACTAACCTGCAAAATGCGGATCTGACCTTGCCACACGTATGGCTTATGGGTGCAGATTCACAATATTGTGCATTTAAGGCGCTTGGCGTATATTCAGGTCACAGTAAATATCAGTCGACGCTGTGGTTTGAAGCTGGCTCCTGGGAAGCTCTCCCGCACCCCAGGCTGACAGTGTTGTACAAAACCTCTGGCAAGAGGGTGCTTTCGGTTCTTTCAGTGCAAACAAACATGTAATTTGGCTCCTGATGGATTGGGGTTGATTATTGTTTACGACCCAGTGTTCCACTTTCATCGGAGTGAACTCATTAGGCACAGAGAATGAAACAGGTGTGGCCCTCTGGAGAGTCAGCACCATCCACAGCTTCTCTGCCCTGTCACGCTGGCTTGGGCATAGAGAAAGGAAGGAGTGTGGTAGGGCAAATACCGCTGCCTGGGTGATCTGTCTGAATCTGGACTCAGAACACAGTGCCTACCCATGGAGCTCTTTTACTGTAGCAAAGGAAGAGTCTGACTCCAGTTTTGATGTGCACCCCTGACAGCTGTCCAGCTCTACCCGCCACCCCTTGCGTCATATCTGGACAAACTGATAAGAAAGCCTGGCGTGCCCTCCCTCTGTACCAGCAGGATGTTCAGGCTGTGCAGCCCTGGACCTTGTGCACAGGTCACTCTGACCCAGGCTCCTAACCACGATATCAACCGAGCCACTTTCCCCTCCCTTCACCTGAACTATCCCTCAGCAATTTGGCTGCCTGTCCTGCTTGCACGAGAAAGTTCCGTTATGTGAGTAAGAAATCTTTTTCTAACCATCTTGGTACGGGTACGGCACCATCAGTCTCAATATCAGAACCAATGTTGAGGGGAAGGTTGGTTCCATCTTCCACTGGGCAGCCATAAAACACTAATTTTGCCCTTAATGCTTGAGTTTGGAGACAGCTAGGATGGAAGGAAAAGAATCTCCGACGTGAGGTTAGAAGAGCTGAGGTTCAGTCTTGTTTTAGCCAGTCATCAGCACTATGGTGTTTGTGAAGTGGCTTACGTGCATTCACGTTTTTGAAATGAGGCATCGTGATCAGTCCATGGATAAAGACTTTAAAGAGCTTAACATTGTGTTCACATGAGGTAGGTGCTGGGTTCTTATGCTGATTCAACGGGTCAGTGGCTTTCAAGTGCTTAACACAGTGCCTGGTACAGAGTGGGTAGTCAATGAGTTAGCTTTCTTTCCTGTCAGCTTTCTCTTTTCTTGATATTCCTTTATCACTACTAAGAAATTCAGTGATAGATCTTTACTTCTTGCTAAGCTCCTCTCTCTCGGTGTCCTGTCCAAACCTGCTACCAGGTTATCTGTCTGAAAATTAAACTCTGGTCAAGAGAAGACACCGGATTCCATGGCCCTAAGTAGCAGAGTGGGCCAAGGGTTGGAGAGGCGGGAGGGAGTCAAAAAATCTAGAGTTGTTATCACCTGATCTAGACAGTAAGGCCTTGGAACTATCATCAACAAAGGCCCTATGAAAAGAGGAAACCAGATTTTTGGCTTTGAGGGAAGAAGTGTGTGTTTGGGGGCAGAGTAGAAGTATATTGGCAGATTTGCTAAAGTAAAAATCATGGACTCAGACTTTTATGACAGCGCATTTGGGAAAAAGGAAAGTAAGCAATGAAGAGAGGAGAAATCACACGTTGGAGTGGGTGCTGGCAGGGAGCTCAGAGTCTAAATGAGAAGGTGATGGTCAAGAAAGGACTCTTGTAAAACACTCAAGGGGGTTGCAGTTACAAAACACTCCATAGTTGAGGGTCTTGTCATTTTGAAGACAGCATTAAAAATAACGATAGTTGGGGTGCCTGGGTGGCTCAGTCGGTTGAGCGTCCGACTTCGGCTCAGGTCACGATCTCGCGATCTGTGAGTTCAAGCCCCGCATCGGGCTCTGTGCTGACAGCTCAGAGCCTGGAGCCTGTTTCAGATTCTATGCTTCCCTCTTCCTCTGACCCTCCCCTGTTCATGCTCTCTCTCTCTCTCTCTGTCTCAAAAATAAATAAATGTTAAAAAAAAAATTAAAAAAAAAATAAATAAAAATAACGATAGTTAACATGATCTGCTTTTGCTATGAGGCAACAAAGCTATCAGTGATGATCTTTTTCTTGTTAGCTCAGTTTTAGTTGCCATTTCAGAGAAAGATTTGATAATCCTTGTTGTTGCCTGAGATTTAGGGTGACCTTTCTTTGACACCTGGAGAACTCTCTTCTTTCAGAGGAATAGTTCTGTTTTCTGGCCAACTCTCCTTTGTGGAATAACAGAATTCTAGACTGTCAGAGCTAGAGTGACCTTACTGATTATCCTGAAGGGTTCAGCCCTTCTTGCTACAGGGGAGGAGACCCATGCCTAAGTAGGTTAACTTCCCCAAGTCATACAAGCAGTTAATGATGGATTATCTGCATTTTTCCTGTGTCGTACCACAAGTGACCGTCTCTCAGAATCATGAGAAACGTTATTGATCCATTCATACATTTCTTGTGAACTTGAGGGGTTTTTTTTGTTTATTTTTTTTCCCTAAACTTTATCTGGTCTCTGATAAGATGTTTTGAAATTGATCCCACCTTACTATGACCTTCCATTGAATCTTAAAATTAGAGGACAACATATTAGTGATAAACCTTCACATCCTGTACATGTAGGAGTTCTTTTTCCAACATTTCCGATCGGTAAACATCTAGTTTTCTTTAACAATTCCAGAGACAGGAGCCAATGCAGACTCTGAGTCACTCTGCTTTCTCTTATTCATTTTTTAGCTCAGTGCCCCCTGCCTGAACCAGCCTATCCCTTCTTCATTTTTATCTTAATTCCAAAACTTAAATCCTTTATTCTTTGGGCAGAAACATTTTTTTTTTTTCTCAAAAAGCATTTTCTCAGTTCCACCTAAGCTTTCTTGACCCTCTTCTATTGGTTTGTTTGACTTTTTCATCAATTGTTAAAGCCTTTTTAAAATGAGAGCCTATTGCAGAGCTTGGTGAAATGTTTGTAAAAACGAACAGGCCCACCATTTTTTTTTTTTTTTTTTTTTGCTTTCATTTTGATGATTATGATTGTCTCTTTCATGTCACAGCCCCCTCATGGAAGAGGCACAGTGCAGGTAGTATTGCTACAGACGATGAAACCAAGGCTGAGTGAGGCTACTTTGTTCCCAGACATCCACACGGCTGGGAAAAGACAAGATCTTGAACTGGCACATTGAGCTATATATATCATTTGAGGGGCACATGGGTGGCTCAGTTGGTTAAGCGTCTGACTTCGGCTCCTCTCGTGATCTCGCGGTCTGTGAGTTTGAGCCCCACATCGGGAGCCTGGAGCCTGCTTCGGATTCTGTGTCTCCATCTCTCTCTCTGCACCTCCCCCCTCCTCAATCAATCTCTCTCTCTCTCTCTCTCTCTCTCTTTCAAAAAAATAAACATTAAAAATTTTATATATGTCATTTGAGCTCAGTTTTGTTTTTGACAACACTGTGTGTTCCTCTCTTTAAAGCAATGTCTTGGTGACTAGAGGGCTAGGAGGTATTTGGAGGAATGTGGGCGAGTTATCTGTATCCCTAAAATCAACCCTATGCTATAATCTCTTGCCCCATGCCTTGTTTCTGATAGTCACCATGCGTCATATGTGATTTACTTCTCACAGTTTTTTCCGGATTGAGTACTCATTCCCTTTCTCTCACCCTGCCTTCATATCTGGCCTAGATCTCTTCGTATGGAAGCACAGAGTTTTTCCAGATTGTGCCTAGCTTCCCAAATTCACGGCAGCCATTTGCCTTTGATTTCTACACTGGAGTTTTGCCTATGAAATGTGTCCAACTATTCCTAGGTAATTTCTCAGTTTCAGACTAATTCTAATCATGTTGAAACAAAACAGACTTGTGAGACATAAGCTCACTTTCTAGATTCTGACAACTGGCATTTTTTCATCTTGTTCTAGAATTAGCAGTGATTTGAAGGAGGGATGGGGAAGAGTAGGCAGCTCTTGGCAGCTGGCACGTTGGGGGTCAGTGAATGGGGAGGAAGACCAGGAACATGGCTCTCTGCTCTCTGACCCTCAGCATCATCGCTGGTGAGACAGGCCCACTGGCACTGATGTGCCACTCTGCTGTGCGTCCATGATGGCACGTGGGAAGTGCCCTCACAGTGACGGAAACACTGGAGGCCCGCAACAAATGGTGATTTCTTCTTTTATAACAAATGATATCAGGCCTGAAAAGTGCTGTGTGAACTTCAAAGGTCTCATTAGTATTGTTAGTTCCCTCTTTCTTGGGTGCTTAGAGTTTCACTCTTGAATTAAGGGCCACTCCCTTAGCCTTTTTGGAACAACATTCAGTCACAAAGGTGGCCTTTGATCTCCCTAAATAGGCCCCACCCCGGGTTTTAACTACAGTTATAATCTCCAACTAATCATAGTGTAAATGCTGGTAGCTTGAAGCCTAGAAGGGGTGAGGTTGAGTGAGCTGGTATCCTTACCCACCACTTCAGCGTCTCCATTCCTAGATTAACCAGATAAGTGTGAGAAAGAGCTCTGATTTCCCCTTTTGGGAGTCTTCCTGTGAAAGAAACTAGTCATTCTGGTCAAGGAAGCTGTGCTGTCCTACCCAATCCCCAGGGGGTAGGCAGAGAACAGACAATAGGAGTCAGCATAGTATTCAGAAGCATGAGCCTTGGAATCCGACAGATGGGTTGAATCAAGTCCAAGATCAGCCATTCTGCTGTTGTACGTACTCAGCAAGGCACACTATGTCCCCCTTCCCTCATTTATAAAAAGGAGGCCATGCTGCCCGCTCACTGGGTTGTGCGAGATCGAAAACAGAGAATGTGTGTGAGGCTAAAGGAATGTTCCTTTTCTTTCCAGACTTGCTGTTGATGAGCTGATGTCTGCCCCATCAGGGTGCTCTTCCTCTCCACGCCAGGGAATGTGTCCCTCCCGAGTCCCAAACAGTGAGTATTTCCACTTACATGGTTTCACAGCCTGCCTCGAAGGCCAAAAAAGAACATATTCCTTGTACACTTATTCATTCATTTACCACACAATAATAGTTTTTATGACGGTTGAGCAAATGTGACGTGAAATATCTCAGTTCGACTGTGTTCCCTCATGTTTGTGCATTTAACCCAGGTTCCTCTTTATGAGCTTCTGCTCTAGCTCAGAGATTTCTTTCTGCTGCTCTTTGTTCTGCTTGTAGATGTATCTTGCTGGGTGTCCAAAATGAGAGAGAGAGAGAGAAAAAAAAAAACAGAAAACAAAGAAGAAAACCATTTACATGTTATGATTTATTGCCAAAATGGTTATGGTGGTGAGTGGGGATTCACTCTAGTTTATGAATAATATATTTACACTATTATGTCTCCCGGTGAATTTGTAAGATTGATGTTCAAAAGAGAGACTCTAAGTATGATGAATCGCTACCACATAACGGTAGTCAATCTTTATCAGCTTCCATTCAAAATGAGCTGGAATGGTAGCAGGGATGCTCTGAGAGGTTTCCAACTGGTGCTTTCTGCTACATTCTCCCAATTCCTTTGGAGAAACGACATTGAGTGTCAGAGCCAGTTGTGATTGCGTGGGTGGGTATGCTGGGATTTATTAATAAGGAAGGGGAGGCAATATGCACGATTCAGAGAGAATTGGGGCTTTTGGAGTGTCTGAAGCATTGTAATGTCAGCACCTGAACTTGGGCTGCCTTCAGATGGGCAGTGAACTTCATGGAGATTCAAGCTGGCGTTAGAGAGACATATGTAGATGGAGTGAGACAGCATCCATTTTTCGTTCAATGACTTGTTGTAGCTGGAAGTAATGGAGCGTTCTGGCTTCACTCTGCTTAGGTTTATTTAGTGCCTACTGTGACCTAAGCCTTGCTAGAGGCATTGGGATACATCAGAGAACAAAGTAGAGGAGGCCCTGCCCTCTGGAAATGTAACATGCTACGGGGCCAGAGACAGAAATAAAGTGCTCAACAAGTAAATATGCAGGAAGTCAGGTAATGAACATGTTACGCTGAAAAATAAAGCTGGGTTGCAGGGATGGAGAGTGCATTAGGGTGGATACGGGGACGATTTGCCTTTTCATTTTTAATCGACTCGGGCTATTTGAGGACCAAAATAAAGGAAATGAGGGAGCAAGCCAGGAGGAATCCTGGTGAGAACGTGGCAGGTCATAAAGGGGTGGAAGCGAGCTTGACGTGTGTCAGGTGATTGGAATGGGGGAAGCACCAGAAATGGATGCAGAGTTGGAAGGCAGCGCCTACGTCTGTTGGGAGCGCCGGTGGAGAGTGAGGGGAAGGGCAGTGGGAAGAAGCTGAGGCCACCCGTGTGCTGAAAGTACTGCAGCACGTGCTCAAGGCCTCCTATGTGCTGGGCTTTCAGGGGATTCAGAGCATCTAGATCCTTACGTATCCCATACAGATCTGTGTTGCTCCCACTCTGAGCTAAATCTCTCAGAAACCGCGTCCAAGAAATGCTACTACGTACCATGTTGTACGTATTTAGATCCGGGCCACCTGGCCTCACCAGCCACATGACTCCAGCCCAGTCATCCCAGGACTGCCTCTCTGCCCCCAGAGTGGTTATGCCTCTGAGCCTCCCTGCAGCTGGCACAAGATTTTCTCTCTGTCAGCTTCCCTCCTGGCTCCAACATTTACCTTCTTTGTTTTTTCGGCTAGGTTGGTTGGTCAGGGGTTTTGCTCTTAACATCCTTCCCGCTTCACCACATCTTCAGGCACTTTTCCTACCCACTGCCCCCCGGGGTCATCTCTTGACCTCTCTCCTCCTGGCCTTCGAGGTGATCACAGGGCATGAGTAAGACAGAATCTGCGCCCTCAAGCATCTTTCGAGGAGAGAACACCGGCCAACCCACCGGTGCAGGTTGACTTAGATTGAGATGCGTGCTCTGCTGGAGGAGAAAATAAAGCGACCTGTGGGTCTGGAGAAGGAGGAGAACTCCTGTCTGCCAAGGGAAGGAAGCGGAAGCTCACAAAGAAAGTGACCTTTGACTCGGGCCTTGAAGGGTGAATGCTATAGCGCCGGGCAGAAGGGGTGAGGGCTGGGAAAATGCATTCCACGCAGAAGGAGCCATTGGTGCCAAATATATGCATATATAGTGCATGGTGTATTTCATGAGCTCGAGTCAACCACGGTGTATGAAGGGAAGCAGTAGACCATAAGACAACCAGGGAGAGGGCACTTTATCTCAGAGGCCACGAAGAGCCACTGAGAGATTCTTAACATGGCTGGAGGGAGGTATTGTATTAGATCTATTAGTCTTAAGGGAATTGTTCTTCCTAACACGCCATGAATTGGCGGAAATGTACACTTTGATAATGATGAGCCTGTGTGTTGTGCCTTATAGAGAGAATCAGGGGAGGTGTAAAAACCTGCAGATTTATCATTCATCCGCATTTAAAATGATGCAGACTTAACATCTATGGGTGCTTTCTGTGTGTCAGGAATTTATCTAAGCCCTTTTTATAGAGATGATCTTATTTAATATGAGGCTATCAGAAAGGTACGGTTACTGTTTTAATATCAGAAACAAGGGAAATTTCCCAAGTAAGGGAAGGATGAGGGAACAGCTAGAATCATACAGTCAGATGACAAGGGGTCTTTGAGGCCATGCATAGCTTTCCTACTTAGTGAGGGAAAAAAGAGGAAGCCAGCCAGGAGCAGTGCTCTGTCCTCAGTCACCCATTGTTAGCAGTGGAGCAGGGGCTGGAGTCTGGGTCCAGTGGCAATGGGTTCTGAACTAATCTCCCAGCAGGAAGATTGTACTGGGCACAAGCCCCAACCCCCCACCGGGGTTCAGCACACCCTCTGTCAAGTTAGCCACAGATGACGTATATAAGCACCCTCCTTTCCGTCAGGTGACAAGCCCAAGAAACCACTACCTCATCAATGATTGACATGTCACCATTAGTGATGAGTCCATTTGGGTTAATTATCTCCTCCCCCTTATGACCTTTTAAAATTGGAATGGCCCACAGGGGGGAGTATTTCAAGTGTGCACTACCTTAGCCTGGGTGAGTGTGTCAGAGGAAGTTTTGCCCCAACTGGAAGAAGATGCTGGGTCGCATTGGTGCCAGGAACCGATGGGGTGAAAAGAGGCTCTGAGGGCAGGATGCACGCGTACCCCAGGGGACTTTTGGTTAGTTTCAAATTTGGACCCGGCACTAGCTTCCTTCTATTTTTACACATTCTAATTTCTGCTTTTCCCCTTTTAGGACTATGTGCAAAGGCCAACCTTACCTGCCTGTCTAGCCCTGCACAATATTTTAGTGAGGATTTTCCGTAAGCACCTAAACACATTCCAATCCTCTACTTCTGTGGCTTCCCATTCCTTTTTGTCTTTTTCAGTTCGGTTGCTTTTGGGCCTGCTATTTCCAGAAATCCTTCCTGAATCTATCCCAGTCAGCAAAATGAGCACACCGTTACACTGTGAATTCTTCAGTTTGGCCCTAGGCGATGCATGTGCTATAACTCTGAGCAGACCCTTTCATCCATGTGTGCTGCTGAGGAAAAGCAACATGACGGGACAGAAAACCGGGGTTCTGGTTCCAGCTCCCCCACTCACTGACATGTGACAAGTCCCAGGTTCCTCCTCGGTAAAGTAGTTCACCTGCCAAGACGTGGGAGATTGTATCAAATGTCCCGTCCAAATGTAAAAACCAGGAGCCTAATGGTTGGGACTGGAGAGTGAGTTCACCATTTCTGTTGGTATCTTACCCTGCTGCCCGAATTAGAGGCACATGGCACTGTGAAAAGAACACACAACACACCCAGGTTTCAGCTCTGCTCTTGGTTTTCTGCCTGGTCTTGGAGAAGTCTGTTCAACACCCTTAGTCTTGGTTTCCTCACCCACAAATTAGTGATAAGAATATCTACCTCATATACCTGTGGAGATGATTAAGTGAGATAAAATATAAAGGTGCAGCACATGTGATAACTTTTAAAAAATATCTGGGGGCACCTGGGTGGCTCGGTGAATTAAGCATTCAACTCCTGATTTTGGCTCAGGTCGTGATCTCATGGTTCCTGAGTTCGAGCCTCACATCTGGCTTTATGTCGCACTGACAGTTCAGAGCCTACTTGGAATTCTCTCTCCCCCCCCTTCCTCTTCCCCTCTCTCCCTCCCCCTCCCCCTTTCTCTCCTTCTCTCTCTTCTCTTCCCCTGCTCTCTGTCTCTAAATAAATAAATTTAAAAAAATTGTAAAAATAACACAAATAACTAAGTAAACAAATAAATAAAAATTTTGAGTTACAGCCACATAGAAGAGAGATGTTCAGCACGTGTTACAACTGAGGTTTTATCTGGTTGGATTTGACATAATTGTAACTTATCAGCAGACTCTCAATCGTCAGAAATGAAGGGTTCTCTGTGACAGAGATTATAACACATTTTAACTCCAAGGTTGCTACTGAGTTTGCAATCAAGGACATCCTGGAGAATTCATAATTAACTCAGTGTTTGGTAGACTCTCATTCATACTTTTGACTATTTAGCATAAGGACATATATAGCTAGATATGCACTTCCAAGATTAAAACAAAATCAATGATTTCACACACATATCTATAATCATTAAGAAGATGTTTTCAATAAACCATAACGAAATTTATTATTTCACCTATAAGACTAAATGGAGTAAGGATCAGGTCAGCTCATCTCCTCCTGTGAAATTGCCCGTTCAGATCTGCCCACTGCAATAGATTTAGCAGTGATTTGCAGCAAATTAGCTCAAGTGATTTCACATTACAACCTTCTGCTAAAGACCCTTTCCTAATGGGTCCTGTTTCTTGCTGGGTCTTCAAAGTCATCCTTTGTTTTTGTTCTTGAATTTCAGAAGAGCTCAGGACAGTTTAGAGTAGTCCAATAAAATGTCATAAAATTGATGAAAGGATGTAAAGAAAATGAGCTTCAAGGCCAGAAAATTAAACCTCAAGTACGCTCACAGGCAGGTAGAAGAAGCGATGAAGAGCGATGGCGAGAGAAGTCGTCATTTAACGTACATTAACAAGCATTTATTTACTGAGCATGCGCAGTGAGTTACAGACCGCATTAACCGCGTTTATTTACTGAGCACGCGCAGCGTGTTACAGACCAGTATAGGAGTAAAACCCGGCACTTGGCTTTCCGGGGTTCCTCGTCCAGCCCACGGAACAAGAATTACCCTGTGCCTGAGTGCATCTGAGGGATTTGAAGCTCGTGAGGTATGTTCATTTTCTGTGCCTGCTGTGACCAATCACCACTGTCTTAGTGACTTAAAACCACACAAATATATTACCGTGAAAGTGCATAGGTCAGAAGTCCAGCGCGAGTCTCCCTGGGCCAAAATCAAGGTGTCAGCAGGGGTGTGTTCCTCTCGAGGCTCCGGGCGTTTTCCTTTGTCTTTTCCAACTTTGAAAGACTGTCCCTGTTCCTTGACTCGTGGCCTCTTTGTCCATCTTCAGTCTTCTCCTGCCTCCCTCGTTCACTTCCAAGAACGTGTATTAATTTTTCCAGGGCTGCAGTAACAAAGTATGAAGCCACAAATTGGGTGGCTTAAACAGCTGACATTTATTTGTTTATTTTCACAGTTCTAGAGCCTAGAAGGCCTAGATCATGGAATTGGCAGGACTGGTTCCTTGTGAGGGCTGTTCCTGACATCTTGCCCAGCATCTGGTTGTTTTGGTGGCAATCTTCAGTGTTCCTTGGCTTCTAGAAGCATCACTCAGACCTCTCCCATGACCTCTGACCTTCATCTCACATGGCAGTATCCCTGCGTATGCTTGCTCCTGTCCAAATGTCCCCTTTTTCATAAGGGCACAGGTCATACTGGATTAGGGGGGCCACCATACTTCAGTATCACCTCCTCTTAACGGATTACATCTGCAATCACCCTATTTCCGAGTAAGGTCCTATTCTGAGATACTTGGGGTTAGGATTTTAACATAGGAATTCTGAGGGACAAAATTCAGCCTATGATGGGCCCCTTGTGAGTACCTAAGGCCCATCCGGGTAATTCAGGATAATTATCTCCCTATCACAATATCCTAATACAGTCATATCTGCATATCTGGAGCAGGTCACATATTTACAGGGTATGTAGGCTAGCATAACCTTATGGGGGTCCATATAAGGGCCCTTGGGGGTCTCTTACTCTGTTTACCACAGAAGGCTTCTGGGTTCAGGTATTATTGGAGGCCTACAGGATGGAGGGGGGATTTGTTAAAAGATTTTTGGTGCAGGACACTGGAGGAGGAAGGAGCTGTATCCCCAGGATATTGGAGAAAAGCACCCTGCATTCAGCAAACCACATGGACCTGTACAGTTGGACAGCTTTATGCTCAGGCATCTTTTTACTCAGACATGATCTACTGTCCTTTCCATCTTAACCCACCTTCTCCAGGTTTCTCTGGTACCACAGTCTGTTTGCTTTTGTCAACCACCTTCAAGATTCCTCCATGTCTCTCTGTTCGAGGGTGGCACATCACAGCTGCTGGCCAAAGTATGCTTGCTGCCTCCTTTTGTAAATAAAGTTTTCTTGGAACACAGCCACACCCACCTGTTTGTATTCTGCCTGTGGCTGCTTTCATGAGTAGCTGCAGGTGAGATGTGGTGTGGCCTTCAGAGGTGAAAATGTCTATTGCCTGGCCTTCTACAGAAAAGGTCTCCCAAGGGCACTTGGTGGTTCAGTTGGTTAAGCATCTGACTTTGGCTCAGGTCATGATCTCATGGTTCATGGGTTCGAGCCCCGCATTGGGCTGTCTGCTGTCAGCACGGAGTCTGCCTCAGAGGATCCTCTGTCTCCCTCTCTTTCTAACCCTCCCCCTGCTCATTCTCTCTCTCTCTCTCTCTCTCAAAACTAAATAAAACATTTTAATTAAAAAAAAAAAAAAGGTCTCCCAGTCTCTGTTTTCTATTCTTCTCTTCCCAACTTTAGAGGGCTCCAGAATTCAATCTTTTATTTGTCTTCTCTTTTCCAGCCACGTTCTTTAAGTGATCTTAGCCAGTCTCCTGGCTACTGCCTCCCCACTGAAGACATTCAAACTGAGATGACCAATTCTGACCCGTCCCCTGTGAGCTCTGGGCACAAATATCAAACAGTTCATTCAACATCTTCACCTGAATAATTACATGGAATCCCAAAGTTGGTTTCCAGGAAAGAACTCGTGAATTCCCCCAAATACCCTGATCCGCTCTTCCCCTCATCAGTGATATCATCATTCACTCAGTTGTTCAAGTCAAAGCCATTCCAGAAAGCCTTGACTCTCCTCTGTCCTGCACCCCCACATTCCCTCCACCAGCGATCCCGGGAGAACTATTTCTAGAATGTTCCCTAACCATATTCATACCGCCTTATTGTGTCTACAGCTGCTGGTGCCATGCACGCCAGCATCTGTCACTTGTGCTACTGTAACAATGGCACCTGCTGTCCTCCTTCTTCTTCCCACCCTCTCCCTACAGCACATTCACCAAGCGGCAGCCTAGTAATCTATAGTAAAGCAAATTTGATATTTCTTTCTCTGCAATGGATTCCCATCTCAAAAAAAAAAAAATAAGAAAAAGTCAAATTTCTGTGCCACACCTGACAAGACATCCATGGATGTGTGTGGTTTGATCTCTGCTCCTACCAGTTCTCCCTGGCTCAGCCCGCCCCTGCTTTTGTCGCCATCATTCTATGGCTTGAACATACCAACCACATCTTCATCTCTGGAACTTTGTGTAGTTCTTGTTCTCCCTGTATGAAATCTTTGTTCCCTATTTTTACATATCTGGCCCTTTTTATCATGGTGACCTCTGTTTCAATGTCACCCCTCAGAGAGTTCCACCCTGACCATTCTTGCTAAATAGTCCCCCCCCTTTATATCTGACTTTGTAAGTTGTATTCATAGAGCTTTTCCTTTTCTGAATTTATCATTTTATTGTTGCTTACCCTTGCCACAAAACTCACCCTTCTCTCTCCCCCTTATACGACACTGGGATGTCAGCTGTGTTAAGGCAAGAATTTGGTCTGAATTAGCAAAGACTTCATGGAAGAGGTGACCCCAGAGCCTCCTAGGTGATATTTCTTTATTTATGCACATATTTAGGCATATGTGCATGAGTCTTTTTATTTTTTTCAACGGTTTTTTTTTTTTTTTTTTTTTTTTTTTTATTTATTTTTGGGACAGAGAGAGACAGAGCATGAACGGGGGAGGGGCAGAGAGAGAGGGAGACACAGAATCGGAAACAGGCTCCAGGCTCCGAGCCATCAGCCCAGAGCCTGACGCGGGGCTCGAACTCACGGACCGCGAGATCGTGACCTGGCTGAAGTCGGACGCTTAACCGACTGCGCCACCCAGGCGCCCCAGAGTCTTTTTAAATTTTTATGCTTTTATTCTTCTCCATGTTAAATAATTTTTTCACTCAGTATTATATTATAGATACTTCTGCATCTTTAATAAGTATATATTTTCAAATCATAGGTTATGGCCAGAGACCATCATATTTTATGGATGTACCTCATTTTCTTAACTAGTGCCCTAAAGTTGGACACTTGTTCTTCTGCCATTGTGAACACATTGGGATAGTGTCTACGGCAGGCATTTTCAACACTGGTATTTTTATAGGGCCAGATTTCAGTCCATATTCACAGTAGTCCAGACTAATTGTTGAAATACAGAAAATCTGTTATCAGATTACACACAGCCAACCAGTTTGTACTACTCAGTAAGGACCACTACGTGCCTCAGGTCTCAGCTCCCTGGCTGAGGTCTCTCCCAGCACCCCTCAGACCTTCCTACAGCCTGGAACCAGCAGTTGATGCCTGACTCAGCAGGGCCTCTCCAGGATGGAGGGCAGGCCTCTTCCGTGTCATACACTGCAGGAACAGTTTTGAATGTTTGTTTATAAATCTTGTGCTGCCACACCCTTAAAGTTAGATAAAAGTTATGCATATCACACAGCTTGATGCAAATTGCAGAAGTTACTTCTAGAAAATTTGTTTTAGCTGAGCCTTTGTACGTCTTGAGGTTGGAAAGGCTGTTTAATTACAACTGTACCATCACTGGGTATTGCCAGTCCTTAATTTTTGTGAATCTTATTGGGGAAAATTTATCTCCTTTTTGTTTTATTTGCATTTGTTTGAGAATCAACAAACCGAGCATCCTTTTATATGGTTATTGGTCATTAAACATATTCCTTTTTGAGAGAGACTTTCTGCTTCTGTGTTTTGTCCTCTTTGGACTGTGAAATTTTAAAATTTTATTTCTCTTTTGAGTCAAATTTGAGGTATAATTATTTTAACAGTCTTATTGATACCTAATTCACATACCTTGCAACTCACCATTTAAAGGGTGCAATTGAATAGATTTTAGCAGATTCACAGATTGGTGCTATCACCACCACAAGCTAATTTGAGCACATTTCCATCACTCCAAGAAGAAACTTAGTACCTGTTAGCATTCACTCCTTATTACCTCCTGCACCCCAGTCCCTGGCAAGCATTAACTTGCTTTCTGTCTCTGTGAATTTGCCAACTATGAATATTTTAGATCAGTAGAATCCTACAATCTGTGATCTTCTGGGCCTGACTCCTTTAACTTAGCATAACGTTTTCAAGGCTTACCCATGTTGTAGCCTGTATCACTAATTCATTCTTTTTCATTGTGGAGTAATATTCCATTGTATAGATATACCATATTTTATCCCTTTATCAGTTGATGGACATTTGGATTGTCTCCACTTTTGGCTTATGTACATAACACTGCTGTAGCCATTCACGTACATGATCCCGCCGTTCCGTTTCTGTATATATACCCCAAAGAATTAAGAGGAGAGTCCTAAAGAGATATTTGTACATCCATGTTTATGGTAACATTATGCACCAGAAACAAAATGTAGAAGCGACCCAAGTGCCCATCGAGGGATGAGTGGATAAGCCAAATGTGGTATATATGTGAAATGGAATATTTAGTCTTAAAAAGGAAAGAAATTCTGACATACACTACGACACGAATAAACCTTTAGGACCTTGTGCTAAGTGCAAAAAGTCAGTCACAAAAAGACAAAAACTGTATGATCCCACTTATATGAGATACTTAGAATAGTCAAAATCCTAGAGACAAAGTAAAATGGTGCTTTCCAGGGATTAGGGAGAGGGGGGAAATGGTATTTTTTAATAGGCATAGTGTTTCAATTGTATAAGATTAAAAAGAGTTCTGGAGATGGATGGTGGTGATGATCATACAACTTGATGAATGTATTTTATACCCTGGAACAGTGCACTTAAAAATGGTTACGATGGGGGAGTCTGGGTGGTTCAGTCAGTTAAGAGTCTGACTCTTGATTTCAGCTCAGGTCATGATCTCACAGTTCTCAGATCCTGCTTGGGATTATCTCTCTGCCCCTCCCCCACCCATGTGCACTCTCTTGCCAAATAAGTAAACTTCAAAAAATGGTTAAGATGGTAAATTTATATTATGTATATTTTGCCTCGATAAAAAATTAGGAAAAAAATCATGTACTATTTTTTATGTATAAATATATTTCTATTTCTCTTGAACATGTAACCAGGAGGGGGACTGGTGAATCACATGGAAACTCGGTGTTTAAATTTGGAGAATCGCGAAACTGGTTTTCTAGTACTGGTTACACCATTTTATGTTCCTACCAGCAATGTATGAAGGTTACAGTTTCTCCACATCCTCCTGAAAACACGTTATTTTCTCTCTCTTTTCTTAATATAGACATGCTAGTGGGTACAAAGTGCTATCTCATTGGTTTATCATGTATTTCTCTAATGTCTAATGATGGTGATTATCTTTTTATGTTCATATCAGCCATTTGTGTACCTTTGCAGAATTATCTAGTATCTTTTTATGTTCATATCAGCCATTTGTGTATCTTTGCAGAAATATCTAGTCATGTACTTTCTTCATTTATTGTTTTTTTATCTTGCTGAGTTGTCAGTGGTCTTTATGTATTCAGGATACAGTCCATTATCAGATTATTTGCAAATATTTTTTTTGCTCTGTGGGTGTGTCTTCACTTTCTGGACGGTGTCATTTGCAGCAAAAAAAGTTTAATTTTGATGAAATCAATATTACATATTTCCTATAAACCAATGTCATCTGACAGATATAATTTACATGCAGTAAAATTCACCTTTTTTGAAGCTTAAATGTCTGTACGTTTTGACAGATACATGTTATCAAGTATCTACTACATAATCAAATATAGAAGAGTTCCATTACTCCAACAAATTCCCTTGGGTTTCCACTGATTTTTCTGTTACTGATTTTTTTGTTTTTTGTTTTTTTTTGCTTTTTCAAGAATATTATAAATGGAGGTGTCTGGGTGGCTCATTCAGTCAAGGATCCTACTTTGATTTCAGCTCAGGTCATGATCTCATGGTCATGATATCATGCCCTGCGTTGGACTTTGCACTGAGTGTGGAGCCTGCTTGGGATTCTCTCTCACTCTCTCTCTCTCTCTTTCTGTCTCTGCCTCTTCCCTGGTCTCTTTCTCTCAAAATAAATACATACAAATTTTTTTTTTAAAGGAACATTGTAAATGAAATCACAGGCAGTAAAATATCAGATGTGTTTCTCTTCAGTGAATGGAATTCTGTCAAGAAGTGCTTTATATTCAAACTGACACCTTTTATTTTTTTTAACCTCTCCTCCTTGTTTTAACTTTAAGATTTTCTGCTCATTTAATTTTATGCATGACTCCTTTATACTGCGTCTGTACCATATCATCTTAGCGTTCCAATCAGGTATGCAGATTTTCTGGCTTTAAAGTTCTGAGTCAAGTTTGCAAAGAGGTGAGATAAAACTTAAGAAGAATAAAGAAATTATAAATGGGTTAGGTTGGCAGTTCTCCAGAAATTTTTTTTAACAAGATGTTTTCTTCAAATGAAACTTTGCGTAGAGGCTCCATACGTAAAAACACAGAAGTAGAGCTTCTCTTTAGATTTCTGAATAGAAACTTTGCCCATGCCCTCCTTCTTCTCTTCAGAGAGTGGTTTGAGTGTCAGTGGACTTGGTCATGAGTTACCCTGAGTTGAGTGATCTGCCAGGAGCAGCTTTAAGATAACTGGTCATCAGAGGCGCTTGGGTGGCTCAGTCATTTGGGAGACCAGCTTTGGCTCAGGTCATGATCTCAGTCCATGGGTTTGAGCCCCCGCATCAGGCTCTGTGCTGACAGCTCAGAGCCTGGAGCCTGCTTCGAATTCTGTGTGTGTGTCTCTCTCTTTCTCTGCCCCTACCCTCCTCTCAGAAACAAATAAACATTAAACAAAAAAAAGATATTGGTCATCAGGATCAGTCTTAGGAATGAAGAAGAGGGAGAAATATGAGAACAATTAGCCTAATTACAGGGTTCTGATGTCGGCCAAAGGTTTTCCTCTCTGCTTTTCACTGCTGTGAGCTCCTAAGAGGAAAAGAAAATAGTTAGAGACAATGACAATGATCTGCACCTCAGAAGGGCTGCTGGAAGTTGGTAATAATAGTCCAAAATCTTTCCAGAAGGTAAGTACAGAATGAGCATGATTAAACAAATAAGAGAGATGAACATTCTAAAAAATGAGATCCACAATAGAATAGACCACTTTTGAAGAGTCTGAAGTAGATTTTCTAGTCCCATACGAAAAGTCACAGTAAAGAACACAAGATTCCTTCCAGCACTGAATTCTGCATCTGTGGGCAATGGCATACACAGAGCTCTTCTGTGGATAGATGCCTACTGACCAGCGTTTGGCTTCTGTTGTTGCCACTCCCACTGTCTGTCCTAGAGGTGCAAAGAAGAGCGTCAGCGTGGCCAGTGATGGGAATTCCTAAAGTAAGTTTGTCTTAAAGTTTTTAATCCCAAACTTAACACAATTAATAAACCCCAAACTCAGAATTTCTAATGTGCTGTTTATTTTTTTTTTTTTTAATTTTTTTTTTCAACGTTTTTTATTTATTTTTGGGACAGAGAGAGACAGAGCATGAACGGGGGAGGGGCAGAGAGAGAGGGAGACACAGAATCGGAAACAGGCTCCAGGCTCCGAGCCATCGGCCCAGAGCCCGACGCGGGGCTCGAACTCACGGACTGCGAGATCGTGACCTGGCTGAAGTCGGACGCTTAACCGACTGCGCCACCCAGGCGCCCCTCTAATGTGCTGTTTATTAAAATAGCGTACATCTGCTTAATTTCAGGCCCCTTTCCTATGACATGAGAAATCTTTGAAAAATAACGAAAAGGGGCTCTGTAGGTATTGTGATGTGTGTATTTATTCTTTCAGTGATATTTCCCCATTGTGCCTGCCTTTCCACAAACATTCTCCTTCTTGACTCCACTTGGGACCATCGAGCTACTTGGCTCTTTTGATAACCACCACAGGGATGCACCCGTATATCCTTTGTATTTTTGTGCATTCCGTTGGATTCTCTCATGCCCATTGGGATCCCATTAGGTGTGAATAATGTTTGCCTGTCAATATAGGGCTGCTTCAACTTATTTCTTTAATAAGGCTACTCATAATCATGTATTTTGGGAAGGAATTTGGAGACTAAAAAAAATAGCAAGTGTTCCAAACTTCAAGTTAAATTCAATATGATTTTATTGAACTGGCCAGTCTACATTTGGTTTGGATTTTTTTTTTTTATTACATTTCCTGCCTACCCCGCCCACCCCCCAGGCTCATCACCCTGGTTGTTTCAATTTTGTGTAATTTTGTAGTTTTTCTACACATGTGTGATTGGTTCATCGGTTGATAGGGCTGTGGCAGTTTCTGTGGGTCAGGAGGCCAGGCACAGCATAGCTGATCCTCGGCTCAGGTTCTCACAAGGTTTCAGTTAAAGTGTCAGCCAGGCTATGTTCTCATCTGAAGGCTCAACTGGAGAAGAATCATTTTACAAGTATTCAGGTTATTGGCAGAATTAATTTCCTAGTGGCTCTAGAGGGAAGGCCTAAGCTTCTTACAGAATGGAGGCAGCCATGTTTGATCTTAGGGTCCATCCATGGTTCCTTGCCGTGTGAGCTTTCTCAACATGGCCACTCACATCATTAAGCCTGCAAGGCTAGGCTCTCACCTCAAAAAGGGCCCAGCCCTCTTTTTCCTTTTAAGAGATTGCACCTAAGTCAAGCTGCACCAGCCTGTTGATTAATTCAAAATTAACCCACTTAGGACTTTTATTACATCTTCAAAATGCCCTCATCTTTTCCACATATTATGTTGGCTTAGAAGCAAATCAGAGGTCCCTACCACTCAGGGGAGGTATTTACACAGGGTGTGAACATTAGGGGGTGGTGACCTTTGGGGACCAGACACCACAGGTGTAAACAAAACTGACATTGTAGAGAGCAAGAGAAGTATCTCAAAGTACCACAGTTTGATATAAGTCAAAGGGGTTTGATAGAAATGGAGTTCTCAGAAAGTGAGTGTCCAGTCTGGGAAAGTTCCCAGCTGCAGACTGCAGACTTGAAAGAATCAGAAAAGCAGGAACTGGAGTCTCAAAAATCACCAGTGGGGAAGGTTAAGGGGTATTTAAGCCATCAGCAAGGGCATAATGGTCTAACCTCAAAAGTGCTAAAGTTACGGCCATTTTTTTTTTGTGCTGTTCTTGAACCTCATTTTGTGGGCATATAAGCTACTTTGAAAGGGTTGACATCTGGTGAAAATGTAGCAAGCACTGTCCTAGTCATTCAAACACATTCTGTCATGTCATTGTGTTTTCTGTGAGGGTAAAATGAGAGAATGTAGTGCTTTGCAAACTTAAAAGCTTTCAACAATGACAAAGGTGAGCCCCTCCTGTTCTCATGCCATTAGTGGCTTTCTTGGATGTCTCGTGCTACTCCTGTGTTTTGCTCTAAACCTTCACCTGTCTGATCTCCTACTCGGTGTCTATGTCTCATAATAAGGTTGTGTAGAGTCTGTCACTATATCCCCACCCCTGGAAGGTTGCTTGCAGGACAGTGAGGGGCTGTGTGCACTTGGGGTGCCATGGATTTGGGTCTGCGATACCAGGAAGGGTGCATCCTATTGTAGGGAAGCCCTGGCTTTTGCACCTCGACAGGTAAAGTGTCTGAATGAAGTTTGTTCGTATGATTGGCCCTGAAGCGATGAAAGACTATGAAATAATAGTTAGATGTTGTTTAATGATGTAATTGATGCTATGGGGGCCCTCTGCTAGCGAGGCACGTAGGGGTTAACCAAAGGAGATAGGAGAGTGTTGGGCAGAAAACCACAATTAAGTGGCTGGAGAGCCCAGCAGGGGTATTTGGCATATATGTGGGGGTTTGAGAGACCTAAAAAAACCAACACCCAAACAAAAAACGAATGAGAGAAAACAGCGTTTTGGAGTGCTTGCAGTGAGTTAGGCGTTGTTCCAAATGCTTCACACAAATTAATTTCATTTGTTCCTCACAACTCTCTTATAAATTATATTTTGTACCCATTTTATAGATGAGAATGCTGAGCCGTAGAGTCGTGAATAAGTCAGGCAGGGCCACACGGGTATAAAGCAGCCCATCAGCTATCTCCATACTTAAACAGTGCTGCATGCCTGCTCAGCCCACAGTCTCACAGACTCTGTCGCCACACCTATCACCTCCTCCAGGAGTGATGGCATAATCAGGCAGCAGAATAGGCAGAGGTGGAGGCAAGCGGGTGACTGGTATCCAGAAGACGTGGCAGGGGAGAGCTCCAGGGTGGTTACATCCAGGGGCAGAACACAATCTCTGGGAGAACCAGAAAGATCAGTTTCAAGGGCCCCTTTCCCTGAGCTGGAGGCGCCAAATCAGGGAGACAGGCTACTGGGAGCAGAGAATGGGATGTGCGACGAGGCTGACCTGATGCCGAGCTGTAGGATTTCTGTCTTCGGGTTGCTCCACAGGACCCTACTCTTAGGGGCAGGGCTGAGCTCGTGGGAACATTCCAGCTGAGTCCTGGAAGGCGGCAAGCCCAGCAAGGCATGGCAAGGAACTCAGCAAGCACTCACCTGTCATGTGTTAGGACCTGTTTGGGTGTGAGGAATTCATAGAGGAGCGAGATCATTCCTGCCGTGGGAAGGTTCCCAATTAAGCCGCACGGCCTACTGTTTCGTGTACATAATGGACCATTGCCTCTTTCTGTCACCAGAATAGAAACAATTGATGTTATCGTTACATTTCGAGACAGACTTGATAATCTCTATGGCAATGTTAATAAAACCAAATGGAAATTCAGTTTATTCAAAACACATCCTTTTTTTTTGTTTCCTCACTTTCTAATTTGATTAGAATATTCATACAAGTCTAAGAATAGAAAAAAAAATTAGATTAACAAGTTAAATCTCTTAAGTGCACAATGAAATTGTGTGAGGTATTGCATGCCATGGGCAGTTGATCCGACAGTCCAGGATACCTCTGGGGAACCACCTAGAACCGTAGGAGCCAAGCTTCCACTCAGGTCAGAACTGAACTCCAGTGTGTGTGGATCCTTTTCAAGGTAAATATTTTCACAGACCCTGCAATATGGAATTAGATTGTTTTGTCTTCCCATTATTTAAATACGCATACACATCAAACTAGGGCTAACTTCCTTAAGCTTTCATTCATACTGCTCTGCAGTCAAAACAAATTGACAAGCTAACACCAAATACATTACAAAAGCAAAAATAGTTCGAATTGTCAAGAGTAATTAATTTTGCTGAAACCGAATGCCATTGTGCCAGGGCTGTGGATGGACCATCCCCTTCATGTTGACGTGCCTTTCCTCCTCTGTTGGCCTGAAGTCAAGTTTTTCACCACTTTGTGTGCTGGTTCAGGTCCTTCATGCCTGCAGTTCACAGCCATGCTGTTTGGAGTTCACACGGCCAGAAGTCATCATTTGCCTACTGATTCTGCCTTTGTTCTTTTTTCATTAGCCCGGGACAATTAAAGTGGCACTATCTGACTGGAGAAAACTCATTTGTAAATATAATTACAAACTGGCACACTGGAACTGTGAGAAAGGATTTGGAAATAAAGCAGTCATTCTGATAAATCAGAATATGCTATTTTTAATTTTTAAATGTTTGGCCATGATGTCAAAAATTTTAAAAGTCTTCTAGGAAACTTCTAGACCTCTGAGAACTTGCCCTTGGACTTCAGTTTGTAAAAGCAATCCTAAAATAACCATGATGGCGAGCCATTTCTCACTCTGTGTAGTTTCCTCCTCTTTCAGTTTGACTTTGGAGGAAGCAAGCAGATGAAATCTGGAGGCTGGACATGAGTCACTGCTGTGAATAGTCAGATTCAGATGACATGGTTGGACATGTACCCTGAAGTCTTGGCATCTGCGTGGTCAACAGAGTCGAGTGGAACAAGCCCTGAACAAAACTGCGTGTAAAGTCTAGTTTCTTATAGTGGCCCCATGCTCTCCTGGGACTTGCCCCTTGGGATACCAGGCACAACCTCATGTCCTCTTACAAGATAATATCCGGCATCATTTATAAGTTCGGGATACTCAGGTGACTGGCAGAGGATTCACACCTTAAGATCAGCTGTCTTGATCTCTAATGAACTTTTGTCAGGACTTAGGTACAGATTAAGCAGTAGTCACTGGACAAACCTTGGGAACTCCTGCATCAACTCCTACTCCACGGAAGGCCTGCTGTTCACTATGTCTCTGTCAGATTAGGGATGTAGTCTAGTCTAGTCCATAAGGGCTCTGGGGTCCCTATGGACCTTGCCACTTTAGAGCTACGTGACTTTGAGCAAGGTGTTAAACTTGGGTAGGCATCAGGTTACTCTGCTATTAAATGAGAAAAATAATAGCATTTACTTTGTAAGGCTGTAGTGAGGAACTAATGGGAGTAAAGCAGGGAAAGTGATTGACGCAGTACTTGGGACAGATCAAGTGCTCCATAAATCAAGCCGTTATTATTTACATTAATACAGAATTTTATATTGTCATTTAAGCATGGGAAGAGGCTTCTAGAATAATAGTCCTCAAATTTGTCTGCTGAGTGGCCAATAGGAGTGGTAATGTCTGGGTCCCACCCCAGAGATTCTGATCTACTTGGTATGTGGTGTAGATGGGGTGCTGGGATTTGCAAAAGTTCCCAGGTGTGGAGCGGCTGGGTGGCTCAGTCGGTTAGACTTCCACACAGGCCATGATCTGGTGGTCCGTGGGTTCAAGCCCCGCTTTGGGCTGTGTGCTGACTGCTCAGAGTCTGGGGCCTGCTTCGGATTCTGTGTCTTCCTCTCTCTCTGCCCCTCCCCCACTCGAGCTCTGTCTCTCTCTCAAAAAATAAACATTAAAAAAAAAAACCTTAAAAAAATAATGCAGTTGGGATTGAGGATCCATCGCTGCTCCAGAAAAACTCATGGTAGGTGTGAGATTTGGATCCCAGCCCCAATCTGATAGCCAGCCATTGGTGTCCTTGGGCAAAGTCACCTCCCCACTAAGTTTTCCATTTATATAGAACAAAGACCAGATTTCATATAAGTCTCAGAGATTTCAAATGCTACACTTTAAAAACTCAGGGTTGAGGGCGGAAAAAAAACAAACAAACCAATCTCCCAGGTTATATTTCTATCTCTGAACTATTTAAAAAAAAAATCAATGAAACAGGTTTTAAACTGTCAATTCAAAGTGAAACAAATAAAATGCATTCCTCCCTTTTGCTTTATTACTGGTATACTGTATTTATAAACATACCTAGAAGGTTGGTATTTGGAGACACAAAACCCAGAATTTGAACTCCATGGCATCTAAAAGGTGGAAGTGTGCATTTTACTATAATTTAGCATCAACTACTTTCCTTCTGCCACTTACTTCAGAAAACCAAGGATTTGAGAATATCTTCTACAGCACCCCCAGATTCTAAATTGCCCCTGGCAGGAGGGTCTGTGTCTACTTTACGGGTGGGAAGACTTGGGACAGGCACCTGTCCCAAGTGACAGGTAAGGTAGCACCTGCACTGGAAGGTAATCCCAGAGCCAGTCCCAAATGTGTAAGGATTTATCCCAGTTTCTTGTCTGTCCACTTAGAACCACTTCTTGGTAGCTCTGCTTTAGAAGGAAGTACACTGGGGGTGCCTGAGTGTCTCAGTCAGTTAAGCATCTGACTTCAGCTCAGGTCATGATCTCGCAGTTCATGGGTTCAAGCCCCACATCGGGCTCTGTTCTGACAGCTCAGAGCTGGGATCTTGCTTGGGATTCTTTGTTTCTTTCGCTCTCTGCCCTTTGCCTGCTCATGCTCTGTCTCTCAAAAATAAATCAACTTTAAAAAAAAGTTTAAGAAAAAAGAAGGAAGTACACAGAGGGCAAACATCCGCGAGCATCATATGATCTGCATGTGGCATGATAATGGCCATGTGCATAACAACTTATGGTCTACCGAATGCTTTCACCTGTACTACTTCTTAGTGTTTGCAGTAAGACTGTGAGTGCAGCATTGTTCTTTGAACTCTATAGAAGAGAATACTGGTGCGTAGAGAGATAAGGTGATTCACTCCATGTTATCCACCTAGCAAGTGGCTGAGCAAGGATTCCATCTCTTGTGACAAATTCTACGTATCTGCCCTACACCAGGCTCACATCTGTGGTGGCCACTGTGAGTCCCATAGAACCCGGGAGGCTCCCAATCTTTTAGTGTCTGCTCTAGGAATATTGGAATTTCTGAGATCTCTTATTTCCTTTCTTTCCCATCCCTAACATCTTTCTCTCTCTCTCCTTTCTCCACTGTCATGTATTCCTTTTTTGGCTTTTTTTTGTATCCCATTTTCTCTCTCCCTCTTTCTGTAACAAAACCGGTAGCTTCACCAAAAGGAGAGCCTCTTTCCCTCCCCTCCCCCCCCCCCCCCGGCCCCCATTGCATCTGTAATTCTCCTTGGGCATGATCTTGTTTTTCCTGAGGGAAGTCTTTCCTTTTCCCAATTGAGATAAGAATTCTACTCTGGTCCTTGTGTTGCTTGACTGGTGCCCAAACACCCTTCTGGGTTTATGTAGACTTCTTCTAAAGCACCGAGTCCATTGCCTATTAGAACACTGACCTTGATCATCATTTGAAAGAATGGTTCAAACGTTCATGTACCTCACACAGTCTGTTTTGGATTTCCTGCCAGCCAAGAAGGCTGCCCTTTTCTCTGGGTCCACCCTCTCCTCGATTTAGGTCCATTAAAGCACAGACCCTTCTAAGGTGGGATACATTTTCTCTCTCCTTCAGGAGTTCTGGGTCCTAGTCAAGGAAGCTTTCGTGAGGAATGGAAAAAGCCAACTTCTTTTATGGATCAGCCTTAGAATCTAGGGTATTTTGACCCATGCAATGAGTTTATTTTAAGATTGAGGATTTTTTTTTGCCAAGATGTTATGAAATTATGCTATCAATCTCAGTTGTTAGATTAAGAATGTAACACTGTATTTTCTGTAGAACTCTCAGTTTCATGCTAAAATTTCTTCTAGAGAACATGAGTTTCCAGGCAGTAATATTGTGATAAAAATCATTTGAATCAGACCGGAATTCAATTCTCATATTTTTTAGAGGATTATTTTAGCTTCTGAATAATTTAAACCAAGTTTTGGTCTGCTGTATTCAGTAAAGAAAATCAGTTGAGTTTAGATTTCATACTCTTTGTAGGTCACGATTTTTTCATTTAAATCAATGGATTATGTATTATTAGATGTATTTCATAGAAAATGCCCATCTCATATGGAAATTGAGGGTTACAATTTTCTAACTTGAGCTTGAGAGTTTCAGAGCTGGATTTGCAATCATGTCTAGTCCATGTGCTTCAGTTCTGGTATATTTTCTACCAGTCGTTGCCACAGAGCTTAAAGAGAGTCACTTCCTTTATCTGTCCTGATTTTTCTCAACTGCTGCAAACTGGATTTGGATTAGTTGATGGCCTAGTGGCCTTTTCAGGTCTAACTTTCTTTTTTATGTTAGCCCTAAACTGCCAATCTAAAAACTTCTTGTATAAAACATGCAAACTACAATGGTCTAGTGTAAATATCTTGTGTATCTCTTATGTTTTTATGATGACTACAAAGGATCACAATATAAAGTTATTTCCCTAACTAGGTAAATGATGATTTCTGTAATCTAGACAAGCTCATAGTTTTCCATTTTAATATTTTAATTTGACTCATTATTAAAATATACTATTTGATTAGCATGATTAAAATATAATATAAAATATAAATTAAAAACATGATTTGTATAAATCTTTATATAAATATGTATACATAGGCCTTCTGAGATTTTAGATTAATTCCTTTTAAAATTAAGCTGTATTTCGGGGTGCCTGGGTGGCTTAGTCGGTTAAGCGGCCGACTTCGGCTCAGGTCATGATCTCGCGGTCTGTGAGTTTGAGCCATGCGTCCAGCTCTGTGCTGACAGCTTGGAGCCTGGAGCCTGTTTCAGATTCTGTGTCTCCCTCTCTCTGACCCTCCCCCATTCATGCTCTGTGTCTCTCTGTCTCAAAAATAAATACACGTTAAAAAAAATTTTTTTTTAATTAAGTTGTATTTTTAGGGTAGATGCTTAATATTTTCAATATGTTAAGGATGTTGCACTTCTGAATATAAGCCCAAGAAACTTTGAAACATGATTCAGACCCATCCGTATTTGAAAGCTTCTTCAGACATCATTACTTTATTTCTACCAGGTGGCTCTGTGTTTCTTCAAAGCCTGTGATTCCACTAAGTAGACAGTGGCTCACTGGGAAGTTCTTGCTGTCCCTGGTTATCTCCCACCACATGTTGTCTTGAACCGGAATGCCTGCATTTCATTAAAGCAATCAGCCATGCTCTTATATGTTCCTTGTGGTTTAATGTTCAGGGGGTTAGATGCCTGATCATTCGGCAAAAGCATACAATCTTGTGAGTCATGGGGTTTTCTCAGAACTCATAATTCTCAAAAATCCTTAATTTGAAGAGACAGTTCACTAATGCTTCAAACAAGTTCCCATGACCCTGCCATCTGCTTGCATTAAAACAAGATGAATCACTCACTCTGCTTCCACTCTCTCCAAATGAAAGTGGACATGATTTCTGTCCCCATCACCCAGAACACACATGATTTGTTTAGAATCCACAGTTTACCACCTTCAAGGAATGGCACAGGCAAAGGGGAGTGCACCAACCACCGATGTGCTACACCGAGGGGAAAGAGCCTTTCATACACTGTTCGTTTATCCTGTTGCTAGTATTCAACCTATGGCATGTGAATTCAGACTTTCCACGTTTATCTGAACATTTTTACTGGCAGGTGTGTAGATCTGGCTTATTATTAAGATAAATATTTTTGCTGAAAATACCTGGCAGGCCATTTTGTACTCCCAGAGCTTGTATACCCAAGACTCAATGGTATTATTGTTAGTTGAATTATCTATCTCTCCTACAAGATTCTGATCTCTTTGAGGACAGTCGATTTGTCATACTCATTTTTATTTCCCACAGTTCCTAGTATAGTTGACTAAGGGTTGACTGATTCACTGACTGGCTCGTCTGGTTGGATGAGACTCAGTGAGGGATATTTCTTAGCCCTATTTTTATGAGAGTGGCCAAGCGTTTTGACCAAAGACTCTAAATTTGTGAATTGCCTCAATGGAATTAACCCCAGATATCCTGACATCTTGTTATTTATACTACATCATTTATTTATACTGTACTAGAAAATCCATAAAAGATAAGGATACATGAAAGGAAAGGAAATTGAAGCTGGGACTTAGATTGGTAAAATTAATAGCATTTTCATCAGTGTAGAAAGAGAGAGAAAATCCCAGATAGTAAAAACTGAGGAGTGGGAGGAAGGGGAGGAAATTGGATATGGGCTTTGTTCATAAGGGAGAGAATAATTCATTTTGATTAATTGGAATTAGAGCCTAAGGTGGAAGAGAATGGAAATGAAAATAGATGGGTAGATTTGGGTCTGAATTTGGAGGGTCTTGAATGCTAACTAGTGGTGACTAAAATTGGTATAGGGCAAGTGTAAATTATAATCTTTTGGGACAATATTTTATAATTGGATTACACTTGTTGACATTTAAAGTGCTATTATAAATAATATATATTTCATCTTTTTAATTACCTTATGAGGCAGAAAATGCTAGATAGTTTTACCAGTCTGAAGGTGGAGCCTCAATGTAGCATTGAGTTGTACCATTCTGCAGAGTGTTTCTCCTTTACCTGCTTGTAGAAGAAACTAAAATCTCCTGGAACAGATTGTGTAGTTCTGAATGTTTGCTCCCTACATTTTATATGCCCTTTTCAAGATGTCCATAGTAGACAAAAGTCTGCAGTAAAGGATAAACATTCAGACAATTCAGCATTATGGTTGCATTTACCATCTAGACCCAAAGCTAACTGTTAAAGAAGCCCTTGTCTCTTATAACTCATCAGTACTGATGGCTGGATTTTGTGATCTTTGTCCTTTTGGGTGCCAAGTAGGGGCATTCATGCTTATTGGTCAGCTAGTCACTCAGTAAGCATAGAGGCTCTTCTCAGGTTATAGTGAAGCATCAGACATAATTCCCACAATCAAGAAACTGACAATTGATGAAAGGACACAACGTTTTAATGTAATATCTGGTAAAAGGTAGTAAGTTACTCAAACTACTAGGCTTGGACAGAGAGATTATAAACAAACAATAAGTGGGTTTTTTACGTTAGGTTTTTTGCCAAATATGTATGCTGTGCTTTAACATGTTTCAGAATTACACATAAATACACATATCCACATATATCGTACTACACAAATATGTGTTTCAAAACAGAACAGCTGTGCAAAACATTCTTGAACTCCGTGAACTCTACCCTTGCCAAAGGTGAAAAAATGTCTGCCTTGACAATTAATACACACACACACATATTAATAGCTGGGCTATAGAAATTCCTACCTTAAAAAAAAAAACAACTACTAAAATGCTTAGGACCTTTATCAACTGGGTAGATACCAGAAGTGTAAATTAGAAAAAATTCTTTTAGGAAAGTCAGAGGAATAATAACCAGATACTTTTTCTGAATAGCTCCTCAACTATTAAAATAATTGAAATTGACATTTGCTTGGCCTGACTCGAATTTATTTGAGAATTTATTTACTCAATTCTTGCTAATCGTTAAGGTCAATAAAACATGCATGTTCTGGGGTGCCTGGGTGGCTCAGTCGGTTGAGCGGCCGACTTCGGCTCAGGTCATGATCTCGCGGTCCGTGAGTTCGAGCCCCACGTCGGGCCCTGTGCTGACAGCTCGGAGCCTGGAGCCTGTTTCAGATTCTGTGTCTCCCTCTCTCTCTGACCCTCCCCCGTTCATGCTCTGTCTCTCTCTGTCTCAAAAATAAATGTTAAAAAAAAAAATTAAAAAAAACATGCATGTTCTGCTTTTCCCTCTCTCGGACAAACAGCTGACTGATAGCTGAGTACTAGGTAAGACAAGTATGTTGACTCAAATATTTAGTACCAGTCGATGTTACTGTAGCTCAGCAATCGTTAATTCATCATTTAAAAAATATGTACTGAGCTCAAGTCCAGGCATATAGATTCAATGTTAGGGAAAAAAAGATAAAGAATATTCATGAGACAGGTTGCATATTCTAAAAGTGACCACAACAATATTTTCTCTCCCCCATGCTCTTCCAGAACTTTCCCTCTCCCCTGTCAAGAGGTGGAGTGTATGTACCCTCCCTCCTTGAATTTATGCCTTTGTGACTGAATTAACTATTAGAATACAGCAGCTGTGACTTCTGAGACCAGGTCATAAAAGCAACACAGCTTCTGGCCCTCTTAGGACACTTGCCCTGGGAAAACTGACCTACCATTTAAGAAGTCTAAGGCTACCGTCTTGTAAGGAGGCCCAAACCAGCTCATGTGGAGAAAACGCATGGGGAGGTACTGAGGGTACATGAAGGGAAGACACCCCAGTCAGCCTTCGGCTGCCTTAGCCCTCCATTGTTCCCATTTCAGCGACTATTTGCCTATGACTGCATGAGAAACTCTAAGCCAGAACAGCTCAACTGACCAATTCCCAAATTTCTAACTCCCAGAACCGTGAGAGATATATGGTTTTTGTTTTCAACAATTGGGAGGGGGGTGGTATTTGTTTTGCAGTAATAGATACCCAAAAGAGAGTGCGTAGGATACTGTCCTTAGTAAGCTCTAATTTAGTGAGACATCAGTCTTAATAACTTACATGAATTACAGAATTAAAATGTAAGGGAGATAGTTACAAGTGTCACAAAGGAAAAGCAATTCAAGTTCTGTAGGAACTCCAAGAAAGCTCAGATGGGGTCCTTTTGAAGCTGACATTAAAAATCTCAGACTTGCTCGTGTGTGACCTCGCCATTGACTTACAGATGAAATGTGGACGCATAACTGTGGCAAAGTTCCAGGCAGGAGGAGCAAGTCACCCATAAATATGTAACTGCTTCCTTATGTAATACCTTGCACATTTCTCAACTACAGTGACCAGCTCAAACCCTGCAGGAAAAGACCAGCATATTGATGGCATCACTTGTCATTTTGTCTTATGGCAAAATCAGCTCTGTTTTCACATCCAATCTGGAATTCATACCTGCTTTACTTGATACGCATTGTTGGAGAGCTCCTGGGATTTGTAGCATCCCCTGTCTTCCTCAAAACCATGTTGTCAAGGCACGTACCCCTTTGCGGTCTCTCTGGCAGGCTTGAGAGAAACAGGAAGAATGAGACATTGTCCTTGTTCTGAAAGAGCTCATGGTCTGATTGTGGAGACAGATAAGAACAGTCGAGGTGGTGGTGCAGGGCGCTGGGCATTGTAAGAAAAGTGAGTTTAGACCTTTGGTGGCATAGAGGAGAGGGAGCAGCCATGCCTGCGGGCATCTGAGAAAGATCTACAAAGGGGGCAGCATTCTAATGGAATCATTAGGGATTCAGTTCTGCCAGGCTTAAAGGGAAAGAAAGAATTCCGGGCACGGGGGACAGGAAGAAAAAGGGCTCCCAAACATAAAACATGGTGTGTTTTGGGAACTGCAAATAGGTTAGTATAACCCAGAGTGCAGTGTTTTAAGTGGGGAGCCTGAGAGAGAAGGTTGGAGAACAGGGGTGGAAGCCAGCTTACTGAGGGGCCTACAGTCCCCGTTAAACTGAGGAGTTTGGACTCTGTCCCAAAGGGGACAGGAGAGTCTTTGAAAGGTCACAAGTTATTGAGTCCACACATTCAAATTGTAATTATTTCTCACATAGCCGTTTTCTCTCATGTGTGGTTTCTGGGGCTAGATTGTACTTTTTGATGAAAAGCCTTCTCACTTTTGCCTTCTTTAAAGTTCTGTCATCCATTTCCCCAATGGATAGTATTCACCCTAATGATTGGACCTAATGTAGCCTGAAAGAAATGCCACCTTACAGGAATCAGAGGCAATCTATTCCAAAGTGTTTTCCACTCACTGTTCTTTCTGGAAATGTGGTTTCTCATGCCATGAAACTCACATAATGCCATAAAGACACTAATTGTGGTAATTTATGGACTGTGGCTCTGTAAGACCCATTCAATCTCTTAGAGATGGATTAATTACAATTTGAGGACCCCTACCCCCATACAAAACCCACATTATTGGCCTATTCCCACTGTCAGGAAATCTGGTGGTAAATAATTCAAGATAAATACAATCCCAGTGGGAAATTGCAAGTGCCTATGTTTCATGACCTGTGACATCCTCGGTAACATGTGATGCTGTGCTAGTGGGACCACGGGCTCAATAATGAACCTCCACATATTGGTTCAGGTTATCTGATCTGCCTGAAGCCTTGCCATTCATCATCCTTGGCAATGAAGGGCAATTCCTCCAGAAAAACCATTCCCATATTCTTCCCTTGTGTGAGGCCGATGGTGCTCTAAATGCTTTATGATTTTTTTTTTCCTACTCAGGTCTTTTAGAGTGCCAGGAAGAGGCTTTAAATTCAGCCACTAGTGTCCATGGAAGATGTGTGATTTTTAGTTTTATTCAATTAAGAAAATACTCCCTGGGTAGCTAATAATTCTATTAGCTATTTCATGGCAAGCAACACAGATATGGCTGTAGGTCTCAAGGAATATATGGTATACCCTTTATTGTTGGGAGAAGAACAATATTAAAAATTGTAGTATTTTAGGGTTGGCCAGTGCTTTCACACATGGTGTCCTTTGGGTGCTTTTGGATGTTTGTGTTACTTGGGCACCCCAGCTGACTTGGGGTGGATTCTGTTCTGAGGGTAGGTAATTTGATTTTCCCAACTCTCTGTACCAGATTTGGTCCCACTGCCCTTCTCTAGAGTGAATGTCTTCATTATATTTGGTTCTAAAGTAAGTAACTTACATTCTTATGTCATTTACCACTCATAGTAACTCTGTGAGAAAAGTCCTGGTAACCTAATTTTACCAAGGACCAAGTTGAAGTTTCAAGAAGGTCAGTAACTTGCCCCACATTTCAGGTAAGCCAGCCAGTGCATTGCTCAGCTCCCAATCCTTGGCTGTCTGACTTCAAGGTGTTCCTCATTTACTGCTCTAAGTGACTTGCCTTAGATACCCACCTATGTCAAATAATTTCTGGAAATTTCCTTCTGATTAGGATTTTAAGAATATGACATGGGGTGAGGGGGCTGGGTGGCTCAGTTGGTTAAGCATTGGACTGTTAAACTTGGCTCAGGTCATGACCCCAGGGTCCTGGGATCAAGTTCCATGTAGAGCCTGCTTAAGAATCTCTCTCTTTCTCTCTCTCTCTCTCTCTCTCTCTCTCTCTCTCTCTTTCTCTTTCTCTTTCTCTCTCTCTGCCCCTCCCCTTCCACTTGCATGCTTTCTATAAAATAAAATAAATAATAAAATAAAATAAAATAAAATAAAATAAAATAAAATAAAATAAAGTAAAATAAATATGACAGAAGGATTGCTAGGTGTGTATGAAGTTTTTATTTAGTTATTTTAGTGTAATTAGTATAGAGGATAGATCTTAGCTGTAGTCATCAGTGTTTGGAGAAAACCGATACAAGTTTCTGCTTGCACCGGAGTTCCATGCTGTATGTTTCTTCTGTCCTCACCCATCCAGGAGTGGGATGCAACTTGTGTTCTGTGATTTCTCTTAAGAGATGTTTGTGTCTATAAAACAGACTTTATTAAAGCTTCAGGGTGGTAGTGATTGGGTTTTAATTTGTAGCAGTGCAAACAACATAAAATTAAATATTAGGCATGCCATAAAATTAAATATATAAATTTAATTACTGGAAGACTATAGCAGCTAAAGTTCATCATAAACAACAGAGGAGTGGAGTCACATCAAGGTTGTCTTTCACTGTGTATCTTATATTTTATCTGAACTGCATCACATGGGCGACACCTGTCTCTTCTGGCTCCTCCTCACCACTTGAAATCCCTTTCCCTCACTGCCTTTTTTAGAGTACCAGGGCCCAGCCATGCTCAGGCCCACCACTCTGCTTCAAAAACACTCTTTGAGGCTCAGTCCTCTCATTTTTTTTTTTTTAAACACGGAATTTCATTCTCCATCTTGGCTAAAGAGTTGATGAATGTGCTCTGCAAAGCAAAGGGCCATTTACCTCTGTTGGCATCTTCCCTGGCAAATGTGCACGCACTGGAGACAGTCAGCCTCTTCCTCCTTCCCCGTGAGTCCTCATCAGATCAAAAGCTGAGCCTGCCCTCCGCTTACTGTCCACACACTGACCTGCAAAACATTCACGGGGGAAAGCTTCTGCAACCAGATCTGGTTTCATAGATCTGGTTTTTTTAAACTTACCTTGCTGCGTATTCACATACCCCACACATGCTCAAGATGGATTACGAAGTAATATTCTGCCATCCGTTTCTGAACAGTTCCTCACTAAGGAATGGAGGAAAATTCTGAGACCTTTTTTTTCCCTTCAGTTTTGTTATCGGCCAGTTCTACGGACTCTCTTTCTCTTGAGTGTGTTCTATGTCATTCCTATTCCATAGTGGAATGTATATACTTATTTGTACTTCGTGGGATTATTTAAGAAAACCTTTAGACTTTTTTTAGTTTAGTCGAGGGTGTGGCTAAGGTTTTGCAGTACGGAATAGGTGAGCCACAGGCTTTAGAGTTGGATGGTCAGGCACCACATTGACTGTTCGCATACCGGCTGTGCACCATCTGAGAAACATAGGCTTCCCTCCGCGTCAGTTTTCTCACCTGCAAAATGGGGAAACAAATAATAAAGTATTGTGAAGATCAAAATTGAAATCATTCTAGGAAGAGCATTTAGCACAGTGCCTGGTGTATGGACAGCTCTCGACATACACAGGTTGCTAATCACATTATTATTTCTCTTCTTTCCAAAAAGAACTATAAACGCTTATCTCTGATTATCTATTGCTTAGGAATGAAATCTCACTTTTGCAAATGTCCAGAGCTCCCTGTTTCTTCTTTGAATGCTTTACACTGTGATCTGCTTATATGTTCTGTGCCTATGGGGGGAAGGGGGCGGGGGGGCTTGGGTATTCATATTGTAGACAGAAATGAACTCTGGGCAGAAAAGTGATGCTAAACCCTTCATGTACAAAAACAGTTACATCAGACATCCTCTTCCAGCCTTTACCTGGCCAGCTTCAGGTGCCTCACTGCTTAATCATTTCTGCCTGACATTGTGTTTTCTACGTGAGTCCATATTCTCTCTTGTAGAGGAGGAACAGAAGACTGGAGAGCTTGAGTCACATGTGTGGTGTAGCCAATGGAACTACTAAATACCTCCCTAGAGTTCGATTCGTAGAAGGGTCCCAAACCACTGAGTGTTTGCTCACTGAGCAAATATTTGTTCAACTAGGTAGTGAGTAAATAAAAGCATGTTCAGAGACATTTTTAAATAGTGGGGGGGGGGGTACCATTATTTAGCTGAAGGGTCAGGCCCATCCTTTTGTTTTCAGTGAAATCTTTATCCATTTGTGGAGCACTGTCAAGCAATCAGCAAGGACATGTGCAAATGTTCTTCGGTTGATCTCTCTGTGCCTCCTGGGCCCCTCCTCATAAAAGGGAAATCCAAGGATGGTTTTCTCCCTGAATGAACAAACAAACAAAAAAGACAATGTGAATTGTATGCAAACCAGTGAGAGAATGAGAACCTTACCCAGAGTTTCTATCTGGGACCTGGTGAAAAAACCAAAACAGCTCTTGCTGCCTTCAGTTGGGAAATACAATCTCCCCCCCACCCCCACCCCCCACAAGGCTGAGGGCTGTTGCAAAGGCTGAGACAGCCTCTAAATTAACACCTCTTCAGAGGACGTTTAGCGCTTCAAAGCAATTCAGTTGGAGTCTCAGAGACGAAGGGGGCCTCTGAGGCCACCTCTGTGGGCCTCACCACAGGCACCAAGCTGCTGACAGAAGTTGCCACTTATCCAGGGAACGGAGCAGCCCAGACTGTCTCAGGAGGAGGCCTGCTTGATTCAGGGACTGGGACTCAAAATTCCCTGAATGTTTCTCAGTGTGGTTCCATCTCTCCATCACTACCGGCTAATCCTCACTCAAACTTAACATTTCTTCTCTAGGCATTGACATTAGCCTAACATGTCCCCTTCCCCCCTTAATCATGGTTGCCCCACATTCTTCTTAACTACAAATGTCTTGTTAATTCTGTTTAGAAGTGTTTCAAATTCTGGCATGGCATTCAAAGACCTAAACGTTTTGCTTTGTCTACCTATCCTATTTCGTTTCCTTTCTCACATTTTATGTTACATTAGTATTAACATTAAATAATGTTTTTTTTTTTTCTGCATGTTCTATGAGGTTGACATCTCTGTGTTATTATGCTTGCTATATTTTGTTTGGAGCACATATCCTTCCTGGTTGTTCAGACATCACACCTTCCAAAATGTGTATCTGTCCCTCTTTGCTGAGCTAAGGGTCCTGTTTTTCCCCAAGGGGACATCCTATGCTTACTTTTCCAAAGGAATATTTCCTCCTTCAAAGCAATGGGCATTGGAGGTCAGACACAGATTCTGATACAGCTGAAATACATTGTCTCAAATACATTGTCTCAAATTCAAGTTAAAATCCTTTCTAGCTTCAGTCTCCAGTAGGTGCCTTATGACCCAACATACCAGAACCAGTTTGTGTAATGGTTTCACACATGCATTTTCAAGTCAGGCAAACTGCGTTCCAACGATAATTCTTGCCAATTGCTAGTGTGTGTCCTTGAACAATTTCCCTAACTATTGAAATCTTTTTTCCTTACCATACAGATAATTGCCCATTAGGATTTTTGGTAAGAATTAAGCAATATTATGCTTAAGTAAGAGGTATTGAGCCCAGAGAATGGTAAATATAAGTGGATCAATAGATATCAGAAGTAATATATCACATTTAGGAAACATTTTTGAAATTCTCTGTCACAGACTCTCTGATTGCTGTTCTCTTAGAACGTTCTTTTTCTCTGGAGTCTCAAGATTTATATGTAATGCAGTAAGGGTCTATTCTAGTGCCACAGCAATGGAGGTGGGGAGGAAGAAGGTCCTTTGCTAGCCTACCTGAGCGTGTTGTCCTGAGGTTTGAGTTAAAAAAAAATGTGCAGTGTGACTGACACATAACTGGCACTCAATAAATGTTTAGATTGCCTTCTCACTGATGGAAAACCTTGGTTCTTGGAGATTGTTTCTTTTCTTGGAAAAAGATTTGAAGTCAAATTGTGTCTAGCAGAATAATGGCTACCCCAAAACGTCCGTGTCCTAATTCTCAGAACCTGTGAATATGTTAGGTTACACAGCACAGGGAAATTGAGGTAGCAGATACAAGTAAGGTTGCTAATTAGCTGACCTTAAAATAGATTATCCTGGAGTATCCACGTAGACTTCATGTAATCACAAAGGCTCTTAAAAGGAAGAGGGGGCAAAAGAGGAAGGGTCAGAGAAAGAAATGTGACAAGAGAAGTAGGGTCAGAGAGCTGGAATGTTGCTGGTTTTGAAGGTGGAAGAAGGGGGCCGTGAGCCAAGGGATGTGAGTGGCTCCTAGATGCTTTAAAAGGCAAGGAAATGGGGGCACCCGGGTGGCTCCGTCGGTTAAGCGTCCAACTGCGGCTCAGGTCTTGATCCCGTGGTTTGTGAATGTGAGCACCCCCACTGGGTTCTCTGCTCTCAGCACCGGGCAGACTTCAGATCCTCTATCTCCGTCTCTCACTGCCCCTCCTCTGTGCTCTCTCTCAAAAATAAACATTAAAAAAAAAAAGGCAAGGAAATGGATTTGTTATGCCCAGAATTCGTGATCCCCAAAGACCACTAGGGAGCCGAGTCCGATGCAAAAGCAAAAGAACCTTTATTCGAGCTAGGTCGAGCTCAATCCCCTACCTGCACCGACGCAGCGGTGAGATACCGGGGAGAGAGAGCGAGTTTCAAAAGCACAAAGGTTTTATAGGGGTCTAGGGGCAGTTGGTGAGGTAATGGCTGTGGCCTCAACCGATTGCCTGGGGAAGGGTCGTGGCCTGGGCCGATTGGCTGGGGAAGGGTCGGAGTCCTGTTAGGCAGGTCGCTGGGCGTGTTTTGATCAGGAAGTTTGAACGGGTGAGCGGGAGGTTACTCAAGGGGAGGAGGCGCGGTCTGAGGTTTCTGCGATTTTCCCGGGAAAGGGGTCATGTCGGGGACATAGTCACTCAAGGTGGAGAACACAGAACAAGATGGAGTAGGCCGGCGTAGGCCCGCCCTTTCAGATTTACCCCTAGAACCTCTAGAAAGAGCACCGTCCTACTGATCCCTTGCCTGTAAAGTAGGGAACCAGATTTCTGGAGGAGCTCGTGAAGTCTCGTGGTGCGTAAATCATAGTAGCTTCTGTGTTTCTCATCCTTTATCTTAGCAGACTTAAGGAAAGCCAGAGTGTCTTCAGTGGTCATGAAAATGCTCGAAGTCTGTCGTAGTGCTTTCCCTGTGCGTGAGGGTAGATGACTCAGTGCTGGCAAGGAAAGGATGCTGTGCCTACATTCTGAGAGAGACTTCACAGTTAACGTGTTCATCAGATAACGACAATCGTAACCACCATTACATGGTTTGTATGTTTCAGGAGCTGTATGTTGGTTCTCGTCTTCAAGAAAAGAAAGAAAAAATTCCTATGAAGTGGGATTATACCTATTTTTAAAATTAGGAAACTAAAACAGAGAAGCCCAGGGACTTACATTCAAATTATGGTGCCTCTGCCAGGGTTTAGGTCATTGTCATCCAAGCCGGTGCTTCGCACACCATATGGTACTCTCTAACAAGGTACACCTCTGTTTTTCATTTTGGAATAAAAAAGCAGCTGATGTTGTGCTAAAATTTGTATCACACCTTAGTTTATGAAATCTGCCCTCCCTACCCCCACCACGAAACCAATCCTGTCCCCTGAGCTACTTGATGGATTAGATATTGAGCGCTCACTATTTCTAATAGATGTTGCACGTCAATCTGCTGCTTATGGGACTGAAGAGCTATTATTTCACTACAATATCATCATAGAAAATGTCATTGTATTTTCCCAGGCACAGTGCTGTGATACACAGTAACTTTGAAATCAGAGGCTATTAGGACATTTTCCCAGAACAAAATGTGTCCCAGAAGAAACAATGTGATGTGGCTTATCCTAGCGTGTTATTTTCTCCAGAGCACTTGTCTCCTCCCCCTGCAAGCTCACATATTTTAAGCCTCACAAATAACACTTTCAAGAGGACTGTGAAATGAAAGGCCCACACAGTGGTAGAGAACTCTAGGGGGCATGTGTGTGTGTTTGCTTTCCTTAGGCGGATTCTGAAAATGTACAGAATGTGGGAGGTGTTATGGTAGGTTTCATGAGGCCTGGGAAGCATGAAAGAATCCCTTCATCAGCCTTATTTTTGCAGAACTTCAAAGTGAGGCCAAGAAAGAATAGGCTTATGAGCAGTCAGGCTAGAAATTCACCATCTACTCTGTTTATTTCAATTGTGTTTCGAGTCCATTGCTCAGGTGACCTTACTGCTGTACTGGGAACTGACAAGGGTGGTAAGCACCACAGCTTATCAAAACTCTGCTAAAGTAAATTGCCATCTGGGTTTCTGCCTGCCTCCTGAGGCTGTGCACACTCATCTGGAAGGGAAGGTGGTGAACAAGAAAGGAGCATATAACAGATTCTTATCCTTTGTGATTGTCCCATACAGTTTATCCCCAAGAAGCCGGAGGTGAGAAAATTCATGCATTTATTTCTTCCTTCATGCAAACTATGTTTTAAGAAAATTTTATTTATTTATTTTGAGAGAGGAAGTGTGAGCAGGGGAGAGGCAGAGACAGAAGGAGAGAGAGAGAATCCCAAGCAGGTCCCATGCCCAGTGCAGAGCCTGGTGTGGGGCTCGAGCCCACCACCGTGAGATCACAACCTGATCCGATATCAAGAGTTGGACGCTTGACCAGCGGAGCCCCTTCTAAGGTGCCCCCAAATGAACAATTCTAATTAAATGTACTCAAAACCTAAGTGAATACTGTTTCAGCAAGAATACTGTTGTGTTTTGTTTTGTTTTTTCTCTAGACAACACCACTTTATACATCCTGTGGATGATAGTAAATACATTTGGTAACTGGTTTCTGCCTTTGCGACACTTGTCCTCTTACTGGGGAGAGGAGACTTTCACATGTGGAAACTCCAGAGCTTTTTAAGGCACCTTCCACTGAGGACTAACACTTTAAGGACCTGAAAATTATTTGGCTATAAAAGAGAATCTGCTAAGTTAATGGCATGAACAATACATGCCATAATATTTCCAAAGAGGGTGCTGTCACTATGAGCCAAAATCACATGGGAATGTCAGGCTGAACTTGAAAGAGATTACTAAGATTTAAAGGGTAAGGAGAAAAACAAAGGTGATCGGGAGACAGGGCTGCTGACTGCCCATCCGCAGGTGTTCCTGCGTGGGCTTGGAGGAAGCTGAGGCTTTTCATAGAAAGAATGAAAAAGAGATTGGGAAGACAGGCAGGCAGGGCCTGGAATGCTCTCATAAGCCTTTGTGCCTGGTCCTACAAGTAAAAGCAGCTTTGACAAGTTGCCTTTTTTTTTTTTTTCTTTTTTTTTTTAAATCCGGGTAATGGCAGGTTCAAAGCATTGGCTAATGAGCACTAGTAGTGAACAAGATGGGCTGGGTGGTGGTGGGTCAGGGAGTGCGGTGTCCAGTTGGAATGTCGCTTGATTGGTCCAGCAGCGAGAACAGAGAGCATGAGAAGCAGTGAGTGGGCCACCAGGTGCCAGATGTCTCCCAGGCATGATCCTATTTTACCCTCTGGCGATACTGCGGATACTGTTATTCTTACTTTGAAGATGAAGAAACTGAAGCTCGGGCAGTAGGATAATGTGCCTCGAGTCAAAACACTACTATTTTTGTAGAAGTTTTCTTGGCTGTAAATCTCCTGCACTTTCCACTTCATCAGGCTGCTGGGAGATCATGAGCCCCAAGTTACCGCCTGTCCTGAGTCAACCCCCACATCACAAGTGCCAATAACAGAGCCCACATCCTCCTCACAGACACACGGACACAGTCGGCGCAGCCACCTCCGCTCTTTCCAAAAGGCTGGGAAAAGGGAATCGCAGTTTGGAGGGTAATGAATTCTCTCAGTAGGAAGAAGGGGATTCTTTTCTTGTTTATTAAGGAAGTCATCATCTTAGTGAATTCCATAGCTGTGGTCCCCATGATCTAGGACACGTGGGAAACCTTTTCTCCTTTTCCAGGACTCTGGGGAAGATGTGTTTCATCGTGTTTCCTTTGTGAAAGTCTGAAAGGCAGGTTATAAATTTCTTTTCTCTTTCTTTCCTTCCTTCTTTCCCTTTCTTTCTTTCTTTCATTGCTTCTTTCTCTTTCTTTTTCTTTCTTCCTCCTTTCCTTCCTTCCTTCCTTCCCATTTCCTTCCTTCCTTCTTTCTTTCTCTTTCTCTTCCTTTCTTCCTTCTTCCCTTTTGATTCCTTCCTTCTTCTCTTCTCTTTTCTTTTCTTTTCTTTTCCTTTCTGTCTTTCCTTTCTTCCTTTATTTATTACCTTGGTGTTGTCTATTCTTACATGTACAACCAGAGCTATTCATGTCCTGTCTCCTGGCAATGACAGCCTTCTACTGGAATGATCTATTTTGTCTCTCTCAACCACACCAGAAGCCTATGAAAGCAGGGATTGTTGCTCCTTTTTTTTTTTTTTTTTTTGCTTTTAATCTGTTTCTCTAAGTTCTAGATCCTAATACAGCATCTTCAGATGGCTAATTGAATCATAAGTCAAGAACTCTGACTACATCTATGGTATAATAAACCGCTAAGCATTTCAAAAATTTTCACAAGAAAAGCAAAATCAGTGGATTCCATTACAATGAGCAGACAGTTGGGCATGTGAATTTAATGTGGATGATCTGTTGTGAAGGTTTAGTGTTGACTCAGTGTGTAAAGCGAGCACCTACTGACAGGAAACAAATTTAAAAAAAAAAAACTGGATAATCTCAGACCTAAGTATTTTACTATAGCCTTAAATATCTTTGCAATGAATTTTTGTTATTTTTAGTAAATTTACTACTTAACATTTATTCATGCATAATATTTATTGTATGTATCCTATATGTCTTACATGTGATGCATATATTTATGTATAATATGTATTTTATAAGCATTTATCATTATCTAATTCATTAAGTCATTTTTTTTTTGTTTCTTCCATGGTGATATTTTTAAAATTCCTGTTCAACCCATCATCATGTTGCATAACAGAAACAGATGCGAAAACAAGCAGCTTGAGTTTTAGTTCTTCTCTACTACAAACTGACGTTGTGATAGCGAACAAACCGTTTCTCCCCCCTATGCATCAAATTCCTCATCGGTAAAGTCGCTTTAAATAAGTGTTACAGTTTCACCAACTCTCAAATATCTGGGCAAGGAAAGGTGTGGTGGTTGTGTCCGAGGGTCTGTGTGTTGAACATCAGTCTTGGAAGGTTCCAGAACTCCTAAAGCAGCCAGGTGGGCTTGACCTGATTGATATCTTTCCTGGAATCTCAGCTTGGCTGCTTGTTTGGCTTCTGCCCAAACTTCTTGGCAGCCCTTCTAAGGCTCAAGCACTCTGCCTAGGTGGGTAGATAGATCTTTATACACTCAGGTGGTTTTGGAGTAGTTAAATATGCTGAAATGGAAGTTTCCAGTTCCCAGATTTTCACGCTAAGAGCCTTTTTTGTTAGGTTGTTTTCCCCAGAGTTTCTTTGTTTTTAAAGTTTTGCCAAGCAAACTTTGTTGTTTACATAATGATTCGTATTCCTGTATCTGTGTTAGCAAAGGGATATTAAATCACTAATCTGTGCTTCTGGCAGAACTGTGATAATCAGTGTGACTCTCCAGTTAAAAGCAAATGCACTCTATTTGTTATTTCATGGGATCTGTTTGGAGGCAGATGCATGATTTCCAATTGGAGAATGTTTTACATAAGGATGTAGGAAGATCTGGAACCGTACGGGAGAAAGAAGGATGCGGACCTTATACGGTCCTTTGTTGGAGAGGACTGTATGGGGGAAGTGGAATTCTCAGGGCTAGCCAGGGTGTGGTTAGATCAGACGAGATGCATAGCAGAGTAATTACGTATGTAGGTAAGCTTCACCATAAAAATGCACCTTCAAATCAAATAGAACCCAAGAAGCAGGTTCAGGGAAGTATAGAACAATGTGAAGAAAGTGTATTTGACTTTTAGCACCGACAATATGTGCAGTAACCTAGGATGAGAGTCACAGGGGAGAGTAATTGCAAGGTTTCAAATAATATTTCGGTATAAAGTTACTTTGATAGAATGTTAATTCAGTGCGAAGGAAGGGAATTTTACCTGGTGCAGCAGGTCTGGTTGTCTGGGGCCAAAGTGGGTACAGAAGTGGGTGCCAAGTAATTGATACGGGTTCTGTTGATCTTGAGGTGACCATGAGGACAGATCTCAAGTCTTCAGAAGCCTTGTACGTAACTATTGAGACAAAAATGAATGCTGGTTACGTTGTACTGAGTATTTGGTATTTCAGAAATACTACAATGAACGAATGAATACATGAAACGATCAGCTCTGTTTTTGACATCCGTAAAAGAACTCAGGATAAGTCTAAACAGAGAATGGGTGTGGGCTGGAGTGGAGTGGAGAAAGACAGCAAGGAGTACAGCCAAATCGGACATTCTCCAGGATTGGTGCAGGGGGCCACCTTGGTGGAAAAATGCCACAGCTCTGATGTGTAGACAGTGCTATGTAGTGAACAGTAGGTAGAACTGAGACCTGGCCCGGGACCGGAGAAAGGATTCTGGTCCTGGTTTTGCTGCTAGTTTCCTGTGAGATTCTAGACTTCTCTCAGAATCTAAACAACAAAGGACCTTTGAATCCTTAGATGTTGTTAAATCATTTAACTCCACCCAAACACACCCTCAGTTTATGTTTAAGGAAACTGAGGCCCAATAAAGTGCTTAGCTCAAGTTCAAGCAGATGGAGACAGAGCTGGCTCTGGAGCACTTCTTCTCTCCAGGGCCTCATGCTGGCTCACCCAGGAATGGACAAAGACCCGAGAAAAGCCCTGGGTCTGCGACAGTCTCGAAAGTTTCCCCGGCGCTCTGGTAGACTGCCTTCTCCTGAAATTCCCTCCAAATTGTTCCATCGAATGATGTTCTTTTCCCTCTTGACGTTGTTAGGAATCTTCTGGCCACCTTTGACAAGTGGAGTAGAATTCATAGGCTTTGCAAAGACCTTTCATTAGTCAAATACAGGAAGGCCTCTTTCATTTGAGTGAATCAGTGAAGGCTTATCAAAATAAGACATTTGAGCCAAACTAAAACTGACCCACAAACTAGGATGGGCTTTGTTAGTGTGCAGACGCATGCATAGCAATCTGTTGAACTCTAGCACCAATGTTTTGTTAGGCTCAAATCCCTTGCTAAGTGATAAATTAATCTGTACGGTGCATTTTTTAAATAAAAATAAAATTCTTGAGTTTTTCAATTGTATGTAATCACTAGCTTTCAGCATTCTTACAGTGTTACCTAATGAAGGTTCTAGTAGGTCTATACCAAAGACTCAATTTGGTTGTATCTAGAAACATTCATATTTGTGTAAAGAATTCATGCTCTTCATTGTCTCCCTTCTGTTTTCCGATCTAAGATTCAGCGAACTTTAGGTTGGAAACACTCAATTTCAAACAACTTAGCCACCTTTAATGACATTCCTGAAGTTCTGTTTACAAATTGCCTAGTTAACAAGTTCAAACCATTTTGAGAAAAAATATTAAATTTCAGTTTGTGTGCAAAAGGAAAGAACAGACGTGAGGTTTGTCTGTTGAAATTCTTTTGCATCTTGGCACTGTTCTAATAACAGAGGTTGGCAAACTTTTTCTATAAAGGGTCAGAATAAATATTTAGGTTTTGTGAGTCACATAGGTTTTCTGTCTCATATCCTTTTCTTCCTTATTTTACCCCCTTAACTCTTTAAAAATGAAAAGCCATTCTTAGCTTATAGCCTGTACAAAAAACAGTCATGGGCCAGGTTTGGTTCATGGGCCATAATTTAACCCTATATGAGTCTCTGAGTAGCATGCCTGTAGATTTGGTATCAGATATATTTTGTCTTAATACACAGGTTTGTAACTGATCTCCTGGTGGTGCATCAGTCTGGACTTAGAGGGCCTCCCAGGCATTAGGGCTTTACATACATGCGGATGTAGAATTTGCTATAAATCATGGACACTAACCATATAGAGTTTTGCACAAAATTCAGAAGATTCAAAGAACTTCTGAATCTTTTCATAAGTCTTAGGTTAAATAAACCATGTTCTAGATATGTGGATTTTTTTTTCTTTTCTCCCTCAGGAATTTGGCAGTCATCTCTACATGCTGATACAAATATCTTCTAAGAGAACTTTATGTAACATGACCAGCATTCTTTGCGTGTAACATTTTAAAAATCTGTTCCTTTCATGGTATATTTACCAACTTGTTTATTCATCTTGCTGTATTTAGATGTTTAACTAATTGAAAATTTTTTTTCTATTGTAAATAATATACGTGCGTAAAATATTTTTCTTTTGTGACTGCATTTATTTTATTTCATAAGTGGAACAACTGAGTCAAAGAAAGAAAGCTTTTTAAGGGTTTTGTTTCTAATTAACAATGCTAAAGCAATACTTTTTTTTTTTTGGTCATCAGAATAAATCTTCAAGTGTTGTATAGAATAAACCTTATTTGTGGTGCTTACCCCCAAACTTCACTTTTGATTTCACTGCTCTATAGAGGGCCTGAAGAATATGAATGCTAATCACCTTATATCTTGAGTACCAAGAATCCTGATATACTGAATGCTTAGCTTTGCCTCTGTGAGTAATCAAATGTGAGATCTTTGTGGTTTGATATTACTCTGGTAGAAATTAATTAAGTTTCTGGCAGAAATTAATTTGGTATAAATTACCTTGGTAGGATTTTCATTAATCCATTCATTCACTCAACAAATACCATTTAGTACCTATTTCCTGCGGTCATTTTCTGGGCATTCAGACTACATCATCATTATCATCATCATCTTATCATTAATGGCAATAATAATACAAATAAAATAATAGTAAATATATAGTGCATATTATGTGTCAGTCACTGTTTTAAGTGTAAACTTCTACTCTGTTAGGTAGAACAAACAGTTTTGGCATACTGTTTTACAGATGGGGAAACAGAGAACAAAAGAACTTCATTACTAAGCCCTAAATCATCAAACTAGCAAGTATGAAAGCTGTTATGTAAACTCAGGCAATCAAAATTGATAGTTCCTGATCTCATGAATATCCCATGCGGAGATACTGAGAATATTCTGGATAAGGTGAAAATGTTTACATTCCAGTGCTGCAAGTTGTCGATATAGATGAAATTTTGCTTGTGGGAGAGTTGGATGAGATGAGAAAGAAGGGGTACTGGATCGTGAGCTTTTATGTTTCTCTTTTCATGGGTTTAAATCCAACTACCACTCCCTCTCCAATGCACAAATGCAGTTACCCTTCCCTGAACAGACTGACTCAGGCCATATTAGCAGAAGACACTGTGTTCCAGACTCAAGTAAGAGCAAACTTTTTTTTTTTTTTCCAGAGCATTCACCAATTAGAGTTTTAGTCTCCCTGTGTGCATCTCCCTGGAGGTTATTTTCTGTTTTGTTCCCAAGCCTCCCCAGACTTTGGCTACATGTATTTTCCTTCTTATCCTCAGGCGCTTGAATATATTCCCAGGCCTCAACAGGTTTGAAGGGTGTGAATCTTCTAGTGACTAGCACTGTTGAGTATTCCTGCTAACCTCCGTTAAAGAAACATTTTCCTTATCGAGAGAAAATCTGTTCCCTGCCCCCGGGTCATTCTCAGTTCCCAGATAGGCCCTATACCAGTGTGACTGACTGCGTAGTCTGTTCTAGAAATTCACCCAGAGCAGAAGCAGGCATTTTAGAGTCACATTGAGACCTCTCACCTTTATCCCTTACTAATGTGTGACTTAGAAAAGGTATTTGATCACTGGTTTCCTTATCTGAAAGCCAAGGTTATAATCCCCACATTGAGAAATGGTAAAATAATTAATAATACCTTTTAGATAGTAAATGCTCAATAACTAGTAGTATCTTTCTCTTCTCTCCAGATTGGGGGTGAGAAAGGCATATTTAGTGATTACTTGGTAGAGAACAGGGGATAGGACCACTGAGAATTTAACCCATTGGGATGTGTGTATTAAAATAGATGACAGAGTCATCAGAATTATTTGCAGGGTGACATGACAAAGGGCATATATGAAAAAATCCATAAGTACCATCATACTTAATGATGAAGGACTGAAAACTGTCCATGAAGATCAACAATGAGACACAAATGCCCTCTTTATCTACTACTATTCAACATTGTATTAGAAGTCTTAACCAGAGAAGAATCAAGAAGAAAGAGAAATAAAAGTATCCACATAGGAAAAAAAGAAGCAAACATCTTTATTGATAGATGGCATAATTTTGTATATGGAAAATCCTAAATAATTCCCATATAAAACGGTTTGAATTAATAAACAAATTCAGAAAAGTTAAAGAATATGTGATCAACATCCAAAAATAAGTGTTATTTCTATACACTATCAATGAATATTCTGAAAAGGAAACTATGAAAGCAATTCTATTTAAAATAGCATCAAAAACAATAAGAAACTTAGGAAAATATTTAACTAGGGAAGTACAAGACTTGTATGCTGGAAATTATAAAACATTGCTGGAAAAAAATAAAGACCTAAATAAATTAACAAGGCTACACTTTCCCTAGCAATCAACAGATTAAATGCAATCCCTACCAAAGCTCCAAATGCCTTTCATGAACATTGAGAAAAGGTGATCCTAAAATTTTTATGGAATTACAAGAGACTCAGAAAATCAAAACAATCCTGAAGAAGAACAAATTTGTAGGACTTACAAATCCATATTTCAAAACCGACTAAAACTCACTTACAAAGCTATAATAATCAAGAGTGTGGTACTGGCATAAGGATAGGCATATAGATAAATGTAGTTGAGAGTCCAAAAATAGACCACTCATCTATGCTCAATTGGTTTTCAACAAAGATGCTAAGAGAATTTAATGTGAAAAAAAAAAAAATGGTCCTTCCCACATATCCACATGCAAAAGAATGAAATTAGATCCTTACCACATACTATATACAATAATGAATGTAAAATGGATCTAAATTTAAGAGGTAAAACTATAAAAGTCTTAAAGCATAAGAGTAAATCTCCGTGACTTTGGATTTGGCAATGGGTTCTTTACATAAGACATAAAAAGCACCAGCAAAAAAAAAAAAAAAAAAAAGGAAAATCACAAATTGGATTTCTTGAAAATTAATCTTTTTGTATGAATTAATATCTTTTATACCAAAAGATACTATGAAAAAAAAAAGAAAATACAATCCATAGGATGGGAGAAAATATTTGTAATTCATATATTTGTTAGAAGTCAAGTATCCAGAATGTATTACTAATTAAAGATATCAACAATAGGGGTAGGTACAGAATATACTGATAATATAGAACTTTCTTTACTATTTTCACAATTTTTCTCTAAGTATAAAACTAAGGTTTAATAACCCAATTCTATTTAAATTTCATTAATAATTCTGTATCTGAAAAAAAAAATATTTACAGGTTTTAAATGCAGAGTTTGCTCCAAATTAGCATCAGAGCAATCTTTCTAAACACAAATAATTCCTTCAAGTCCTCCTAATCTCTCAATGGCTTCTCGCTGCTTACAGGATCAAGTCCAAGCCTCTTGGCCAGACATTCAAGACCCTGCACAACACTGAAAAAAATTAAAATAAAATTTGTATTTCTCACCACTTCCCTTGTGTAATTACGGTCCAGCAAACTTGAAATATTCATTATTCCTAGAAGATGCTTTCCTGATTCTATGCCTTTGTGCATCTTCTATCTTACTCTTGGCATGGTCTTTCTGTATTTCTGCCTGGTGATTATTCCATTCTTTAAAGGCTCTCTTTAAAAGCAATTACTCTTGGCTTCCAATGTCATGTTCCAACAAAACAAATTACTCCTTTTTTCACTTCTCCGTGGTATTTTGTGCTTCCTCTAACAGAATTCGCCCTGTTCCATCTTGAACTCACCTAGAGATGTGTGGTCAACTGCTTCCGCTTTCGTTTATATGCCCGGGAGCAGGGCTCCAGCTTTGCCACCTTTAACCCTTCCAAAACTTGGGACAATGCCTGACACAGTAGTGTTTCCTCAACAAATACTTCTTGGATGAATAAAATTGATAAGCTGAATATAAAACTTTGGCCCCAGAGTTGCATACTTCGATTCTAATCCTAGCTGGCATTGGTGTGATCTTGGGAAAGTCTTTTTTCTATGCTGGTTCTACATTACCTCATCTATAGGTAATCATCATTTTCCATGGAAAATGTGGCTAGTAGCTTTCCAATTAGTTTTAATGGAGCCAAAGAAGTTCAGTGAAATCCTTCTGGCTCAATTCATGGTGGAGGGGGATGCAGTGTTAGGCTTCATCTTCTGTTTCGGCCAGCAAAACTCATCTTTTATCTGTCCATATCAGAATATCAAAGAAGCTTTCATTTCAAGAAAACATCCTGTACATTGAAAAAATTAAACCATGAGGTTAGCTAATCTGTGAAGCTCCTTTCATTCTTCACTGAGTTTTGACATAAACATATAAATGGTGTGGGGCATATTTAAATATTGCTCTATTATAAATGGAACAGACTTGAAGCTGACACAAATTCAGAAACAAAGAGGCAGAAAGCTGCCGTTTACTAAACAATGTATGTTTTGGGGCTCCTGGGTGGCTCAGTTGGTTAAGCATCTGACTCTTGGTTTAGGCTCAGGTCATGATCTCTCAGTATGTGGGTTCAAGCCCCACATCCAGCTCTGGGAGCCTCTGCTCATTTCAAGCAGCCAAGAGGAGGTGGAACCTTGATAGAAAGCAGGTATGACCAGCCTAAAAGCTTGTGTTCTTTTCCTGGGATGAGACTTAATAAAAAATGGATTCTGGGAATTAAAATGCACAGACATGCACATAAAACAATGAGGTGGTTTTGGAAACCCCCCTTCTCCCCATCTATAAGATGTATGGGTTATTTGGAGAGTAGCGGTAATTCAGTGTCATTACAATTTCCCATCAGAAGTTCAGCTCAGACCAATGAATGGAATGATTACCAAGCCTATTCCTCTGCTATGCAAACGGCACATGCTGAACCAGGAGTAATTTTCACTGAGCCGGCTTGCCTATGTTGGAATTGTATTCACTGCCCAGAAAACACGCAGTGGGGCTTTAGCTAAAGTACCCAGAAGGAAATAAAAGCCCATACTGGTCATGGAGAGAGGGAGGTGACACCGACTTGGAGGGGAGTCTGAGTCTCAAGTGCTGATAGAGGACTGCATGATGGCTTTGCTGAATTAAATTTATTAAGCGGAATTTGGATCCAAATTAGCAGATTTAGGCAGGTAGTGAAGCCTTTGTGGTTTTTAGCTTGAAACCATTTAAGGAACACTGTTTTAGTACTTGTCCAAAATGGAATTCCTTGAGCAGCATTAGGGAAGAAGGAAATCATAGGAACTTAGACATCATTTGGTGCTGAAGTGTCAAACTGTTTTGATTGTATTTTACCTTGAGGGGGAAAATTCCCTGGACATCACCTATACCATTCTTTCTCCACTTGAAAAAGAACTCAGTTATCGAAATGAAGTCAAGATAAAAGCAAACCTTAGGAGAGATTGTTACATATTTGCTGTAACAATAGGGTATGAATGACTCAAGTGATCCACAAGGGGCAAGGACTATGGCTTACTTTGCTCAGTGCTGTGTCCCCACACCCCAAACAGGCTCCCCCACACGAGTGCTGGGGAAAACATTTTGTGATTGAATGAAGCACAGTGAAAGTAGTGCTTTAAAATCCAGTCATTAGACAAAGTGAAATCCAAGTTATTCTTGATTTAAATGTATATCACCAGGAGCGCCTGGGTGGCTCAGTCGGTTAAGCATCCGACTTCAGCTCAGGTCATGATCTCGCAGTTTGTGAGTTCGAGCCCCGTGTCGGGCTCTGTGCTGACAGCTCAGAGCCTGGAGCCTGCTTCGGATTCTGTGTCTCCCTCTCTTTGCCCCTTCCCTGCTTGCACTCTGTCTCTCTGTCTCTGCTTCTCAAAAATAAATACACAGTAATTGTTTTTAATGTATATCACCATACGTTATAGATTGATCAAATAACCCACAGCAAACGTTGACATAACAGAAGGCAATAAAGAGCAATTTTTTAATGAAAAAGCAAGAATGGAGCACCTGGGTGGCTCAGTGGGTTGAGCGTCTGACTCTTCATTTCAGCTCATGTTATGAGCTCACGGTTTGTGAGTTTGAGTCCCATGTTGGGCTCTGTGCTGACAGTGTGGAATCTGCTTGGGATTCTTTCTCTCTCCCTCTTCCCCTCCCCTACTTGTTCTCTCCCTCTCTAAGAAATAAATGAACAATTTTTTTTTAAAAGCAAGAATAGTTGTAATTGAAAAGCACAACAAATTTGTAACAGTTTTGATGATCTGTAGCTGACAAAGTACCCTTCCCCACACATGTAGGAACCTCAAATATTACACTTGGGCTGTAAGAGCTGTCCAACTTTGCCAGGCAGGTGGCCATATTTCTTGGTAGAATACTCAATTTAGAGCCCTCATGAAACTCTAAAGACATTACTTTTGATTGGGAAATACCATACTTTTACTCACTTAATAGATTATTTGTAATTTACTTACTTTTAAGTAAAATGAATTACCATAGATGTGTACCCTTAATTACCCATAAAAGGGCTTATGTTTTTGGATTGGATCACAGAACTTGGGGACTTGGGCAGGATCCTCTCAACTACTGGTGGGCTCAGAGCCAAAATGTGAGAATGTCCATATTCGTGCAATGGTCCCAGGGGGTGCCTTATGGGAGCCAAGAGCAAATGGGAAGCCACAAGAGAAGATTTGGGTCTCAGGCAAATTTCTCTATTTTTAAAACTATTCTGTGGGGAAATAGGTTCTACTTACGTAAACGGGTTAGAAAAAAGCTTACCACCATGCAGTGAAAGTGCCCAAGGTTAGCTAGTGAGATATCATAATGGGATCATGAGTAACTTGTTATATCCCCTGCAGGAAATTACTTTCCATCTGATGCCAATATGCTATTGTACCTTGATCACAAACTCCATTTGTCCCCCAGACCCATTGCCTCTTACATACACAAGTTAATGATTACTGTCTGATTGTTTTCTCCACGTTTATGTGTGTAAGATCTTGTTTTCTTCACATTCACTGCATGGGCAACATCTTGTGATCTCAATAAATATGGAGACAAAACCCCTGTTCGGGTCTCTTGTCTCCTCCTGGACATTAGCTTCTCTCGTATTCAATTCTGCATCCGCTCTCTTGCTGGACAAGAGAGAACTCCAGACTCATAGACTGCGACACTATTCAGTTAACATTCTTTTTTAGTATGGTACAATTTCTTGTTGGGGGCCTATTTATAAAAGAGTAAGCCAGGTTTTATGGCTCTGATTTATGAAAAATAATGCCGATAAGAATTTATTCTCTTACAAAATGAGAAGGCACATCAGATGGTGCTGTGGAGACAGTGGTAGGATCCTCCTCTTTCAATTGTATCAATGCATTTTTTTTTTTAGTTGAGAAGCAAAATTCAGGGCAGCCAAAGGGGCAGAAAACACAGCTGAAGTTGGCACAAACAGAGGAGATCCCCGGTGGGTCCTAGAGGGATGCTGAATAACACTTTGCTTGAGGGCCTGTTTGAAGATGGGCGGATGCAATGTCTGACAGCTTTCCCAGGACAGAATGTGCAGACGCATAGAGGGTTGTAGGATTTCCACTGATTCAGTGTCCAGGGATCAAGGGTCAGCCAGGTGATGTGCTAAGCTGGGTACTTAAGATGTATTCCATGACTTTGAGGAGCTCACGGTCTGCATTCCCTGCCCCTCCAATGACCGTGAGTAGAGAAAATGCAGGAAGGGTGTTCCCCAAGTACTTCCATCGTTGGTCTCATTTCTTTTCACCATGAACTCTCTGAAGGGAAGAATTGAGCCTTCTCCTTATAAATGACATGTAATTGGTACCCAGCAAATAAGTAAAAGAATAAAGATTAGAATTTGAAAGGAATTTTGGTATTTATATGTGGTCTTAAAATAGAATATTTGCTGTTTTGTTTCTGTTAATTATTTTTTCTGTAATATGATTAACAGTGATTTCAAGGAGATGAGCTTGTAGTTATGGTCTAGAATTGAATATTTCAAATATGTTGACTCTATGCCACATGAAAAGTAATTGTCTTCTGACTATGAACCTCAGATATATTCCCCTCAACAGGAACTATGAGGAAACTGAAGTTTAGGAAACTTAGGTGAATTTCATAAATCATACAATGAAAGACTTGCCAGGTCAAGATAGAAAGCAGTTCTGCTAATCCCCTGCCTGTTCTGTAAGGAATATGGCTCATATTCCTGCTAAGAGATTAGATCATGGCTGGGTTTTAAGATGAAGTTCTATATTCCAGATGCGGGGTTTCAAAAACTAGGCAATCCACTGAGAGGTCATTATCTAGGATTTGGGACATGGAGAGTGCCAAGGCTCAGTTGTACTTATGCATGACAATACCAATGTAGGTCAAGAAAGGAGTACCCTAGTATATTCATATCTAGGTTATGTCCAGTCCATAAATACAGCTATTCAGTTTACTATTATATATTTGTGGGAAAATGTACTCTAATTTATGAAGTGTTGACTTAAAGTAAGCTTTAGAAATAAGATCCAAACATATCAGTTAGTTTGACAAACACTGTGTGAAAGTTGTCTTGGAAAGATTAGTATCCCTGAGGTTGTTCCCCACCCCCCCATCTTGTGTCTAGAGATTTCATTAAATTATTCTCATTATTTTCTTTAAATTCTTTTGAATTTTTCTATAAACACAGTCATGCCATTTGTGAATATCTATTACTACATTTTTCTTTTTCAAATTCTTATAAATTACACTTCTTTTTCTTGTTTTATTGAACTGGCTATTCTATATTGAATAGAATTGATTAACAGAAGTTACGATGGTCTCTTCCCCAATCTCTGGAAAAAAGCAGTGTTTTCCCAGTAAGTCTGATCTTTGCTATAATTTTGTTGTTGTTGTTGTTGTTTGAGATACCCTTCAACAGAATAAGGATAATCCCTTATATTCCTAGTTTACTAAGGATTTTTATCGTAATGACTATTAGATTTTATTGAATGCATTTCTGTAGCAATTAGTAATCATATGATTTTGTCTTTTGTTTATGTAATATATTACATTGATTTACTAAGGTTTTTTTTTTTTTAATGTTTGTGTATTTTGAGAGAGTTCTCAAGCAGAGAGGGGGCAGAGGATCCAAAGTGGACTCTGCTCTGACAGCAGGGAGCCTGCTGTGGGGCTCCAACCCAGGAACCTGAGATAATGACCTGAGCCTAAGTCAGAAGTTCAATCAACTGAGCCACCCAGGTGCCCCTGATTTTCTAGCTTTAAACTAATCTTTCATGTTTATTATATGAGTTATGATGTATTGTTACAGTTGTATAATCCAGTAGCATTTTGCTTGCTTGATATTTAGTGTGGAAGTTTTGCGTCTATAATTATAGAAGATTTTAGGCTATAATTTTCTATTTTTGTAAAGCCATAGGCTTTAATCAAGGTTATACAAAGTTTGTAAATAATTGTGATTGAATTATTTTCTTTTCAAGTCTCTGGAAGATTCTGTGAGAGACTTTGATAATATCTTTATTAAATGCTTGGTAAAATACATCAATGAATCCACTTCAATTTAGAGTTGTTTTGTGTGTGTGTCCTTTGCATATATTTGCCCATTTTCAAATTTTCTTTTGCGTTTTTCAGTGTGTCATTGCATAAAACTGAATTTTGATTTTCTTTGAGTGAAAATCTTAAACTTTTAATAAGTAAATGTAACCATTTATAATTTTTATTATCACTGGTATGTTGAGAATTACTTCGCCATTTTATTATCTTTATATGTGATGATTTTGTCTGTCCTTTCACCTTTTATTGTATTTACTGGACTAATCATATAATGTTACCATGTTACTATTTTTACATCAAGTAACTTGTAAGTTAGACCTAATCTGTTCTTCACTGACTTACCTTGAACCTTTTTTTTTTAATGTGTATTTATTTTTGAGAGAGAGAGAGAGAGAGAGAGAGAGAGAGAGAGAGAGAGAGAAGCACGAGCAGGGGAAGGGACAGAGAGAGAGGGAGACATAGAATTTGAAGCAGGCACCAAGCTCTGAGCTGTCCGCACAGAGCTTGGCATGGGGCTGGAACTCAGGAACTGCGAGATCATGACCTGAGCCGAAGTCAGAGGCTTAACCAACTGAATCACCCAGGCGCCACACCTTGAATTTGTAACAGGTGGTTCCAATTTGGAATTTCATGCACATCTTGTGAATGAAGCACTGTCTCTAAGTAACATATAAGAAAATAGTGAAGCTGCTTATCAGCTTGAATTTGAATTGCGAATTCAACAGGTGAGCTGTAGGACCCTAGGCATGTTACCTGGGCTCTCTCTGCTCCTGTTTTATTTTCTGTTAACAAGTGGAGGCTAAGATGCCTGAGATGGTGGCTCTTGGAATGAAATGAATTCCAATTATTTAGAACATCAGCAAATACCATGTAATGTTTTCTGTTACAAGCTGTCTTCCAAATATCGTGAGGATTTTGGAGGTCCACTTTACAGTAATAGTTCCAAATTCTGGTTCTTGTATTAAGAGCTATTTCTTTAACATAATATAAAAATTTTGTACTAATTATTCCTTAATTTTTTAATGTAATTTTGCTTTCCCACTTGTAGGAAAATAGTAGGTATAGGGATGATATGATAACTTTTCTGGGTTTAGAGTTTCAGTTTGAAAATAATTTTTTTCTCAGAAGTTTGAAATATTACTGCATTGTCTTTCAGTATGCATTTTGCAAATGAAAAATGTGATGTCAGTACGAGACTCTATTTTCTATGTACATTGTACTTTTTTCCAGAGAATTTGGGGATTAAAATTAAAAATAAAAAACAAAAAACCAAAAAACCCTTATCCCTAGATTTCAAAAAGTCATCCTGGCATGTGTCTAACTGTGGTTATGTTTTTATTATTTCCACTTAACACCAGTAGAAAATTTTTTTTAATGTTTTATTTTTGCAAGAAAGAGAGAGCATGAGCAAGGACGGGGCAGAGAGAGAGGAAAACACAGAATCTGAAGTAGGCTCCAGCTTTGAACTGTCAGCACAGAGCCTGATGCGGGGCTTGAACCCATGAACTACAATATGACGACCTGAGTGGAAGTCGGGTGCTTAACCGACTGAGCCACCCAGGCGCCCCTGTACCAGTAGACCTTTTCAACGTGATCTGATCTTTCCAATTTTACATGATCAAAAGGATCGACCCTTTTGGCAATTCATTTAATTCTTCCCTTTTCTTTTCTTTTCTTTTCTTTTCTCCTTTTCTTTCTTTCTTTCTTTCTTTCTTTCTTTCTTTCTTTCTTTCTTTCTTCCTCCTTTTAGATGACTATTTAAATTCTGGATTTTTCTTTTGTGCCATTTTGTTTCTTTCATCATTTATTTTTGTCTCTCTTAGGGAGGCACTTCTGTTCAATTATATATTCAGAAACTCAATATCTAGACATGGCTATTTTATTAATTAGTGGGCATTTTTAATTTCCAAGAATTATCTTCTACTTCTTTGCTGTGTTTAGTCTTATTGGTGGTGGGATTTTCCCTTCCAGTTCTGTGTCTGGATGTAAGCATCCACAGTCAGTCACTTGTCTTGAGTTGGCTATCTAGCAGTTACAGATAGGTAAAGAGCAGACGGGTGGATACAAAACGAGCAGGAATAGAGGTCCAGTGTGCAGTGGGAGTGGTCCGAATGTATCCTTCGACAAGGAAAACCTCTACTGACCTGATGGCAGGGGCTCTACAGGAAGAACCCTTTTTCTTTCATTCCTGTTTCCATGTCTCTGTCTCTTCCCTCTCTCCAATCTCCCTACTCAACTCCTTGCTTCCTCTCATTGTTCCTTTATTCCCTTCCTCACTGAGCTACCAGCTGAGGATCGTGACAGTTATTTGGATGGGGGTAGGGACTGGGGTGGCAGGGGTTTATAGCTCACTTCATCCTCCTGAATGCCCTTTCCCCCCACCTCTTTAATAACCTTTATTAGATCTTATCTGTCTTACAGGTATTGCCTTTTATGTGGCATTAAATATTATCATTTTGTTAACTGTTGTTTATGTGCCAAGTAGTTTAAATACTCATATTGTCATTTAACTTTTCCCATTTAGCTTTTATAACATTTAAATTTCATCTCTATTTAAAATAAGAAACCTTGGGGCGTCTGGGTGGCTCGGTCGGTTAAGCGGCCGACTTCGGCTCAGGTCATGATCTCGCGGTCCGTGAGTTCGAGCCCCGCGTCAGGCTCTGTGCTGACAACTCAGAGCCTGGAGCCTGTTTCAGATTCTGTGTCTCCCTCTCTCTGACCCTCCCCCGTTCATGCTCTGTCTCTCTCTGTCTCAAAAATAAGTAAACGTTAAAAAAATAAAATAAAATAAGAAACCTTGAGAGGAGAGGAGTTAAGAAAGTTGCCAAAGATGATACGGTTTAAGAAAGGCAGATTCAAGATTTGAAACTACGTCTGTCTGATTCCAAAAAAACATCTTTTTCGCCCTCATGGCAAGTATTCCACCCAGGTTTTTGTCTTGTGCATTTACTAAACAAATACCGTGCGTGCACGCTATAGATTAGGCACAGTGTTATGGGCTAGGTACATATAGGTAGACAAAAGAGACCTGGTGGTCCTTGTCCTAAGGAGCTTGTAGTCTCACAGGACATGAAAAGAGATTTTTAAAGTTAGAGAAATGTCCATTTTAATCATTGCAGTGACGTGAAAGCTTAGGGCATAGAATGAGCTTAAAGGGGGAATTTATCCACTGCAGTATAGCCAGAGGATGCCTCTCATAGAAGTGACAATGTTAGAGACGTGGATGAAAGAGAACATAGGGTAGCATATAGAGACATCGAATTGGCTTCCTCCTACGTTGTTCCTTCTGCACGTACCACCGTTGCTCTCTGTGCACTCCTACCCCGGCTCTCCTCGGTACGATTCTGCTCAGATACTACTGCTTAGTCAGAGACCATGCGAAGGTCACATCTTTGATGAAAAGCCATTCCGTATTGCCACCAGTTAGAATTATTTACTTGGCTTTATGTTTTAAAACTACTATATTCTCCTGCTTGAATATTTATCACAGCCTATTTTGTTTTAAAGTTAATTATGTGTTTATTTCTTTCATGAGATTTTAACTTGTTGAAAACTGGAGGCTTATTACTTTTGTATCTGTTGGACTCTACTGCAAAGCTTAGTGCATAATGGGCTTTTAAAGATTATCACGGGATTTCTTGGGTAAGAAAATTACTTCACATTTTACAAGTTTGGAGGTAGAGTTGTAGGAACGGACCCAAGAGTTACCCTAAACGGCAAAAAAAAAAAAAAAAAAAAAAAAAATAGGAAGGAAAGAAGGAAGAAAAGGTCACGGGGTCTTAGTATACCACTGATCTTTAACAGTGCTTCTCAAACTTGAGTGTACATCAGAATCACACTGCAGTCTTCTTAACACACAGATTGCTGGAGCTCATCTCCTCAGATCTGACTTCCTAGGTCTGTGGATGGGAGTGAGTGAATTTGCATTTCTAGCAAGTTCCCATGTGACGCTAATGGTCCTGGTCCCACAACCACATTTTGAAAACCACTGCTTTAGAAGATCCTCCATCCAGAGGGGCCACCCATTCTGGTTGACCACATTCTTTTCTTTCAGAATTTATGGAGCTATTTGTAGGACTTTATATAGAGCTATAAAGAGCATAGTTGAAGGAGCATAAACAGAAGTGATTTGAAATCCTGAGCCTCTCCTTATTCACTGAAGTTATGGACAAAACTCCCTGACATTCAGAATCTTCTTCTTTTAGGAACTAGACCAGTAAGCCTACCTAGTGGTACCTTATGAGGATCTTGGAGACTGAAAATGGAAGCTAAATGCACACTTCAGTAGGTGGGATATTACGGGTTCTGAGTAAATTGTAACATTTCCCAGTGAAATTGGAACCAAGGCAACACTGCTCAGGAAATCTCAGCTGCTTCCATGCACCTTCTCATCTTCTTATTTGCCTGCTGTGTTCTTTTCAGTTTTCTCAGCTTCTGTCCCACAGAGGTTGAAATTTCCAGTTTTACTCTGATATTTATGCCTTTTTCTTTCTCTCCATTCTCCCTCCCTTCCCTCCTTTCCTTCCTTCCTTTACATCTTTCTTTCTTTTAAAAATTTACTTCACACTGGGGCGCCTGGGTAGCTCAGTGGGTTAAGCGTCTGACTTCAGCTCAGGTCATGATCTCACAGTTTGTGAGTTTGAGCCCCATGCCGGGCTCTGTGCTGACAGCTCGGAGCCTGGAGCCTGCTTTGGATTCTGTGTCTCCCTCTCTTCTCTGCTCCTCCCCCACTTGTTTTCTCTTTTTCTCTCTTTCTCTCTCTCCCTCTCTCAAAAATAAATAAGCATTTAAAAATAAAAATAAATAAAATAAAATAAATTTACCTCGCATTTATAACTGGAGTCTCAGTGTTCTTTGAATTCATTACTGGTGGATGCTAATCAAATTGAAGTAATTATATAATAATTAGAAATCCTCCAATAGATTGTAAGAACCATATATCCCAATTTCCTTAAATCACTAGGGATTAAGTAGTAGGTGTTTTGAGTAGGTTTGAAAATTTTAGGTCATTAAATGGCTGGCTGAGAAGTATTTTAATAGCTGCCTATTCCTTTCTATATTTCTCAGACTTGTTTCCATTTTATTTTCTGATGTAAAAGCTGCTGAATCTGTCTGATGCTCCATGGGGCATATCTCAAAGGATTTCATGTTACAAGTAGATGCTCATTTTTTTCAATTCCATGTTGATTATTGCTTAAGTGAACATGGTGTGCATATCGGAGAGGATATTTTCTAGAGAAAAATTAAGATTAGTTCTGTGAGTGCCCTTGTCTCATAGAATATTAAATCTGAAGCGATATTTAGATGTTGCCTTCTCTAATCCCTGATTTATTTAGATGGGGAAATCAAAGTCTAGATAGAAATTATAAATTACACAAGGCCATATAAATGTCTACTGTGTTTGGTTTATTAATCGGGGCTCTTTGTAACACAGAAACACAACTTCAACAAGCCTAAGCCAAATGTTTCCATTGGCTCAAGGACTGAAGGAAAGATTGAACAATAGGTACAAGAAGGGTAGAGAGATGGAGCCCTCAGGAGCAGGGCCACACCTAAAGCTAGGATTCTGTCCCCAGCCCTCATTCCTGCCTCTTTCAGTGTGCCCTTTTGTTCTCCATGGTCGCCAACTGCTTTGAAGTGTTAACAGATTATGGGCTACTTGACGTTTTAGACCCAATATTTGGGAGAAAAGCTGGAGTGAAGAGCTAACCTTTGCATCATTCAGCTGGAGTTGTGGAAGGACCACAGCTTCCAAGGGAGGCACAGTTCCCAGGAGAGCCATGCTGTCCCTGGGAGAAGGGCACAGAAAAGCCCCTGTGTTGGGCGCAGAAAACAATAGATGATCTTCCTGTTAGTGATAAGCTTTGCTAAATGTGATTAGCTTAGTTGGTACAAGATGGCAGTGATTAAAAGCTTAAATTCCTTTAATTACTCTGTGAATTCTTGTGGTTGTTAAAGTCGTAGAGTTATTTGTACATTATTGCTTAGCTTGGGCTGGGAGGGTAATAGAATTCAGTGTTCTTTCATTTTAGCAGGACCTCAGAAAATTGTATTCTTTGACATTAAAACCAAATAACACTTGAACTAGCACCGTGTAATGGGAGCCACACACATGCATCTATATCTGTATGAAATGAGATGAATAGGACCTCTTAGAAGTAACTACTCGTATATGCTATCCCAAAAGGTCTCCATAAGCTCTATCTTCCATTTCTCTTTGAGGATTTCAAAAATGTACTTACATATATTCTTTTAATTAAAGAATCTAGAAAGGCAATGAAAGATTTATTTTGAAAATAAGCGCCCAAATTATCATAGAAATCAAATAGTTCAACTATTAGTTTTCTGTCGGTAGTCGTGCACGTAGCCGTATAAACCGATACAGCTATATGCTTGCAATGTTTGATTACCGATTTCATCTCTATAGAGTACTTACAAAAAAAAATACACGGACTAGGATTAACTGGGTAAATGATTCTTGGTGTTTTTGCTTGCTTGCTTGCTTGCTTTTGGCTGTTTCTGTTATCATCTCTCTATGTGTTTCAGATATCTCCTGGTCCATCATAGACTCTCCCTTTTCTTCCATAGCTCATGCAATAATTGTAGAGAATGCAAAGCTTTTCTTCAGATGCATGAAGTTAAATTTTCTCCTTATTTCAAGACTTCTCTCCACTATCTGTGAATACTGAAGGTGGCGGGGGGTACCCCTAGCCTGATGTATGGTGTGTTGGTAGACACAAACAGGCATTGAAGTGCAGTTGAGGTGTCAGAACAGTTACTGGGAGTAAATGACTTCCAAGCTCAATGAGGGGTAGTATTCAGCAGGTTCAGAGAATCAGGAATAAGTCTTAGCAGGAATAACATATATGATGTGCAACAAGAAGGAGCATGTCCAGTAAGTAGCAGGTGGCCAAACATGTTGAGTTCAAACATCATGAGAAGGATCTTGGTTACATGTAAATATTTTGGGTTCATCTGTATTTAGAGGGTAATCTAAGCTAAGGAGAGATGAAGAGGACACGGAATAAAATTCTGAGAACACCAGAAATTAAATAATAGTGAAAGTGAAAATAGAGATTTCAAAAAACTCTGGAGAAGTCTAAAGGAAGACCTATTTCCAGAAGAAGGGACTTGTCAGCAGGGTCACATGTTACCAAGAGGGAAAGGTCAGAATGGAGAAAATTCTTTGAATTTAGCAAGACAACCTTGGTTACTTCATGCCTCCTCCTTTTTGTCATTTTCCTGGCTCGGCAAGACTATTTAAAAATGGACTATTCTTGCCAGATTGGTTTTTATAATCTGATCCCCTCCAAATAGGGATTGCATTGTGAGGAGACCCTTTGGAAAACACTTTTTGGTTATTTTTAACAACAGCAACAACGACAGCAACTAATCACCACTTAATGAGCATTTACCAGGAGGCAGACATTACTCTTAATGCCTAAAAAATATGGTCACAAATCCTTACCTCAGGTCTACATTTTACAGATTAAGAAACCGTAATGGACTTCGGAAATTCATACAGCTTCAGAGTCAGGTGTCTGTGACTTGAATTCAGGGTTCTTTGTCTCCAGGGCTCAGTCCTTAGAGCTTCTGCTACCTCTTCTTTTTTATCTGCCCTCGTTCCTTTGGTGAACTTAACCATTCTCTTGGCCTTTAGAACCACCTATAAGCCAGCGACTTCCACATTTCTATCTGTAGCTCAGACCTGTCCCTTGACTTAATTATGTATCTCATTGCTCACTCACCATCTCCAGTTTGATGTCTTAAAGACATAACAGAGTTAATGTACCTAAAGCCGAGCTTCTGATCTTGCTCCTTTAAAATCTACTCACACTTAAGTTGCTGGCAACTTCATCCTTCTATTTACTCAGGCTAAAAATCAGAGTCAGCTTTTATTCCTCTTTCTTTTGTACACAGACTCAAATCCATCGGTAAATTCTGCTCTGAAAACATATTCGGAATTCAACCACCTTTCACCAACTCTACTGTTATCATCTAAACCATCACCATCATGTCTTACCCAGAAACACAGTAGAACCAGAGTAGTCTCCTTTTTTTCACTCTTTTCACTATGCTCTTTGCTGCCCTACGGGCCCTCTTGCTGTTCTTTGAATATACCAAGCATGCCTCTGCCTTATGGCCTTTGTACTGGATGTTCCCTCTGCCTGGAAAGCTCTTCTCAGAGATTTGCATAGCTAACTTCTTCAATATCTTTATGTTTTTGCTTGAGATTCTCCCTTTAAATTTTTAGTTGAACAAGAAGATGAAGAAGCAATTAATGAAACCATCACGGGGTGCCTGACTGGCTCCTTCGGAAGAGCATGTGATTCTTCATCTCAGGGGCATGGGTTTGAGTCCCACATTAGGTGTAGAGATTATGAAACTAAATAAATAAACTTAAAAAAAATAAACCATTATTTTTATCTTCCCTTTTATTTCATTGCCCTGTGGACTCAGCTTGAACTTCCAGTAGTCCACAAATAAATGAGTCACAGTCCAGCGTGGTTTTACTTATGTTCATTTAGCCTACGTGACAAGGAAAAAATATATACAATGTTCAGTGATGTAGGCAAGAGTGGGTATGATTTGAGAGGGGATGTAGACTTTTTTTGTTCTTGCAATCGAAGAGAAAATATTAAGTCAGTTTGGAATCTTGAACACATGAGAACCCAAGAACAATCAGGCAGTAGGTTCAGTGGAGAATGGGACATTACCAGCCTCTCTCTTATTTGACAAATATTTGTTGGACCTACACTCTGTGCTAGACATGGATTGATTATAGAGGGGTAAAATACATACTGAAGTTACCTAGAGTTCACAGAGGGATTCAGATAAGAAAACAAGCTCCAGGGTATAGGGAGGTGCAAAGAAAAGTATGATCCATTTTACCTGGGAGTGAGTTGGGAGGTTAGGAAAGACTTCACAGAGGAAGTGATAATTTCACTCTTGAAAGATATATAAGAATCTGCTAAACAGTCAAGGGGAGGGAGAGCTACCCAGAGAAAGGAGAACCATGAACAAAAATATGAGGACTTGTGAATGCCTATCAGGTGTTTAGATAATGTAAATAAACTTCCAATTGATATCCGTCCCTCCCCCATGATAAGATATGACTGAAAATTTAAATGACCTTCCCTTTTGGACACTTAGCAATTTTACAAATTTCTAATGACTCTTGGATTCTCACCTCTCTTCTACGCTCTCTTCTCTAGCATATTTTTAGAGTAATTAAAGCTTCTCATATATGTTTGCCTTTTATGTGTCCATTGGTTCTATTTGTGTGCAGTCTTCTTAAGTTGTTAGGAAATTATTTTTCTTCCTCATTTGTACTGTGCTTTAGGCTTAGGAAAAGCAAGCCATTACATTGAAACCAAAGCACCAGTAGTCAGACAGGAAAGAGAGCAATAAAGTTAAGAGAATCATGTTCATGGACAACAACATCCAAAGTTATTGGAAATGGGTTGTAAAACAAAAGTAGGCTTAGTGATAATGGAGTTCATTATCACGTGAATATGAAAGATAATAAAGAGTGAGTAGAGTAGGAACTATGAGTTTTTATGAAGGTATTTCCTTTAATCTGCCTGGGTGTATCCTCTGTTTTTAGAACAATGGGTATGGCAAAGTCAGCATCAGCATGTATTTCTTGGACAACTGAATTAATGAGGGACATTTGCGGTGCAAACTGTAAATGCAACAGTATATATTTTTATAATTGCAAAAGAAGTATTTTCATAACATGTTTGCATGTACAGCAAATATAAGTTAATGAACAATTTCATTGGCGTTATGTGTATTTGAGTTTTATTTCAGTAGATTGCTGGCTATGTCCATATTATCAATAAGTAATAAACAGGTGGATCATAACAGAGCCATTACTGATATAAGACTATAATATTTCATGAGTGTTTTACTGTAATGATTATTACTAATTGTAAAGGTTGTGTTTTCTTGAAAGTTGGGATTTGTTTTAAACAAAAATTTAGTCAAGATACAATAAGTACTATATGAATCTGTTCACCTTTTCTAGATGCAATTAAATGTTTAGAAACCTCTGGAAGAATACAGTCCAAATTCTTAGCAATAGTTTCCACCAGGGAGAAGTGGGGGATTGGGAAGCACATAGAATGAAATGATTGTTCACTTTATATTCTCTAGTGTAAGATTAACTTTTACACTCTTGCAATTACAGTTCCATATAAAAGATAGGCTTATAAATGAAAACCAAGGCTGGTTATTTGCAAAGAGTCATTAAATAGACAATTCTTTTGTCAGTCTGATGAAAGAGGAAAAAAGGAAAATAGAGTGAAAATTGTTGTAAGAAATAACAAATATAATCACAGGAACATGATGTATTCCAAAAATTTGTGACAGAACACTTTGTGCCATGCATGTAAATAATTTTTAAAATCATAATAAAATGTAAGATTGTCATGAAAATATAAAATTTGATTCCAGAAGAGATAGAAAACCTAAATAGACCAATAACCATTTAGAAGATGAAAAAATAAAGGCCGTTAGAGACTTAACACACAAAGGGAAATGAGGCTCAGAGTATTTCACTAGGAACTTATTTATTAACCTAATTATGGCTAGACAGTTTATAAGTTATTTCGATTATTAATCAGCATAAGAGACATGATCTACTTTCCAGTGGAACTTTAGCATTTGTTCTGTGAACGGGGCAAAATCATTAAAAAAAAAAAAACCCAAAAAACAAAAAAAACACATATTGATCACTCATTGAAAAGTGAAAACTACAGACAAATTTTATTCTAGAATATAGATACAAAGATCCAAAAATATTATCAAGAATTGCCTATGTAAAACACACCATGATTAAATTTGTTCAATAAAGAATAAATTCTTTATTTCAGAATGTGAAAGCAGAAAATATAGTCACAATATATGTAAGAAGTCATTTGATAATATTCAAAACCAATTTACAAAAAAATTTAAATCCTTAAAAATTAAGAGTAAGAAAAACTGCCTCACCTGATAAAGACCATCTCTCATAATACTATAGGAATTTGTAATTAGCAGTAAAAGTTGACTGCCATATCTGCTACTCTGTACTTAATATTTCACTGGAGAACTTAATTAAAGTACAGGTAAAGAAAAGAAGTAGGAAACATAAATAATGGTAAGGATTTGTGGACCTGCTGTGAATTGCAGGCAATGTAATTTTCTACACCTAAAATTCAAAATAATCAAATAGAAACTTTTAGGACTAATAATCAGATTCCCTAATTTGGCAGTATACAAATCAGTTATACAATTCAACAGTCTTTCTTTAACATAGTAGCATTAAAGAAATTAAAAAATATCAATGAAAGATGATTATCACCATAATAACAGCAACCATTGCAAAATACCTCGGAATAAACTTAATAAGAAATACAGAGGGGTTTAAATTACTTACAAATCTTTACTTAAGGGGAGCAAAGAACAGTAAATAAAAGGATGAACATACTGGGTTCCTGAATGAGAATATTGAATATATTAAATAAGTCTTCATAAAAGTGTCATACAAACCCTGATATAATCCCAGTTAAAATAAAACAAGTTGTAATAGAGTTTGAGAAGCTTATTTTAAAAATTATATGAAAAATTAATAGATTATAAATGCAAAGGAAATTTTGAAAGAAAAAGGAAGGGATTTGCCTTGACAGGATTTTAAATAGACCAAAAGTTAGGTTAATTATAATAGTTAATAGTTAGGTTAATTAAAAATAGGGGCACCTGGGTGGCTCAGTCTGTTAAACGTCTGACTTTGGCTCAGGTCATGATCTCATGGTTCGTGAGTTCAAGCCCTGCGTCGGGCTCTGTGCTGACAGCTGAGAGCCTGGAGCCTGCTTCGGATTCTGTGTTTCCCATTCTCTCTCTGCCCCTCCACTGCTCATGCTCTGTGTGTCTCTCTCTCAAGAATAAGTAAACATTAAAAATGAATGTAAAAGCATATATAAATAATCATATATTTAAGAAAAGACAATAGACAATCGTGTGTAAAATAAAGTTGGTATTTCAAATCTGTGGGGAAAGGACTCCCTATTTAGTAAGTTACTTAATAAACCATAAAGATATATTCTTTCCTCACACCAAAAACTAAATAATATCAGATAGATTGACGAGATATCTATAAAAACAACAAGTAAACAAAACCAGATCTCTTGGAATTAGGGAAATATGTAACATTACTTTTATAATTTTGGAATGGAAAAGGTATCCCTATGTGAGATATAAGGCCAGAATCTATCAAGGAAAAGGAAAACACATGATGTTATAAAAAAAAAAAAAAGAAAGCTTTTATACAACAAATGACATGTTATGAAAGTTAAAATACTAGTAAACAACTGGACAAAAATATTTGCCATATATTTAACAAGAAAGGATTAATATCTGGAATAAAGAAGCTTAAACAAATTGGTATGTTTAAAAAAAAAACTAATGGAAAAATGGGCAAATGATATGAACAGGAAATTCCCAGAAGAAAGAAAAAAGAATGCAAACATGAAAAATAGTCAATTTTTGTGATTAAAAAAATCTAAGTTAAAAAATGTGAAATATTTATGGAACATCATATTTTGTCCACCTGATTCATAAGAAAAAACATTAAAATATCATGTGTTGATAAAGGTATCAAAATGTGACTTATTACCAATTGTTTGTAGTAGTCTTAATGAGTGAATTCTATTTGGAAGTTCAGTTGTCACTAGGTGTGATTTGCCCACCAATTTACCAGGAGACCCGAAAAGGCAGCCAGTTTTTAGGAGGAGCTCATATGGGAGAATGACCCTCTAGCTGATTTTAGCTGCTGCAGAACTGCTCACACACTTTTGCTTTTGTGAGCCTGCATATCCAATATGCAGACTAGGAAGCTGCCTGTATCTGTGACAAGCCTTTGAAGGTTGAATTATAGCAAAGTCTCCTAGGGTTTTGCAGTAAAGTTATAACTTCTTGGACAAATCATTGCTTTCCTTTTCAAAGTAACACTTGGACTCTTATTTGGCCTTGGTAGAGCCTAGATTAGGTTCCGGCAAACTATGCTCCCTGCCCCCGCAAGCCATTCCGGCCTGTTTCTGTATAAAGTTAAGAGTTAAGAGTGGTTTTGTATCTTTATAAAGGATTGGACAAAAATAAAAAGCAGAATAATATTTTGTGACATGTTAAATTACATGAAATTCAAATATCAGTGTCCATAAAGAAGGTTTTATTAGAATACAATTATATTCATTTGCTTACCTGCCGTCTGTGGCTGCTTTCACTTGCCACAGAAGAGTTAACTTGAGGCTACAGACTGTATGGCCCACAAAACCTAAAATATATACGATGTGGCCCCTTACAGAAGATGTTTGCCAACTCCTTGACTAAATGCTTGGTTATGGGCCATGAGGCAACTATGCTAACTAGGCTACCTAGACTTCCCATCATGTCTTGGGTGTTATCTCATTCACCTTGGCATAAAATTGGGAGTTCATAGAAGCACTCCATTATCAACTGGAAGTGTGCTTACAGAAATGGGATCACACAGGTTCTGATTTTGCAAGTAAATCGCATGAACTCTTTCATATTTCCAATGTTCTATGTATCTGCCGAGTGTCTCCCTCCAGCTCACAATTATGGCCTTCTGGCAAGTTAACCATAAATTCCTAATTAAGAAGGGAAATAAGTCAAGTCTGGTTTATGCATGGCTCTGCACAAATGACTGGTATAACCAGAAATGGACTGTGGGAGTGTTTTAACCTCATTCAGGGAAGACAGAGAAAAGAGGGGAGAGAGATTCTCCCCACTGAGAACATTGGAAGAATATCTCAATATTCACTTTTCTTCAAGAAGAGATGGTATGAAGTCATAACCCACAGCCATTAATCGACAATGGCTAATCATCTGACCAGTAGATATATGGATAAATAGGCTTAAAATGTAAGAATACGTATGTCCCATATGAATGCTGATCAAAACCAAAATAAAACTAACCAACCAACAAAACAACAAACATTCTGGAAGGGAATTCACCATCCCTATGGAATAGATGTGAGTTATCCTCATTCTCCAGCCACCCAAGTGGTTTACCAATGGGTTCAACTAAGTGGCCATAGTAGCAGGCATGGTGACTGTTTATGTGCCCATAATTTTACCTCATAAACACAGAGTTATCTTTTTCCACTGCTGAGTTCCCAGCCTTTCACTAGCACCAACCTATCCTGAGCCCCAGGTAGTCTATTATATTCTTGCAGGACTAGTCAGCTACCTAGCAGCAGACTGATGGTATTTGACCCCAATCATGGAAGAGGTGGTTCTCACTGAATAAACATTTAACTGTCTTTTGATTTGCTTTCCCTAGTTCCCATGTTTCTAACAATACTATAATTCAAGGATCTACTGAATGCCTTTTGTACCGTCATGGTCTCCCATACATGGTAAATTATATAAAATTTTTTCAACAAATTTATGGTAAAAAAAAGATGTTGAGTGAAAGCATTATTAAACCCATCATCCTGAAGGGCCTGATATTGTATAATTGTGGAATGGGATATTAAATATAAGCGACAGTGCTAGCCGGAAAAACAGTTTACCTTCTAGATACAGTGTATGTTCTAAATTAGTCCTTAATATGTGGTGCTGATTCTTCCATAGCTATAAACTATGGAGCGGGTAAGTAAGAGGTGATTTTGAGAATGGCAGCTTTCATAATTCCTTCTAATTAACCACTTGCATACTTTTTGCTTCCCATCCTTGCTACTCTTGCTTCTATTGGTTTACAGATTTTAGTATCAAGGGAAGAAAGCTTCACCAGGGGATCCAATAACAGTTCCAATGGTTCTTACAGACTGTGTCAGGATCTCTTCATCACTAAGAAAACAAGCTAAAACAGGGGTTATCGGTATTGACTAGGGTGATTGAATCTAGCTCTCTAGGGAAAATAGAGTTGTTGCTAATGAATGGCGGGTAACAGAGTATGCACAGTACGGAGATTCCCCAGAGATTCCCCAGAACACTGAATATCTCTTAGTATTACTAGGAGTTAGGACCCTAAATATTCAGAGCCATTAGGCATAAAGGTTTGAGTAACTAAACTGCAGATTGCCTTTAAAGAACCAAGATACTTGCTGAACTTGAAAAACATAAAGAAAGTATATGAAAAGTTATAAACATCAATAACAAGATAGTGAACAGTTGCACATTTAAATACTGTAGCATATACTTACATTTCCTTTCCTTATGGGTTAATTGCATAAGTATATACTTTAGTTTCTTCTTTTTCCTTCACCTTCTCCCAACTATTTGATGAAGCATATGAAGGTGATAGTTAATATTATGGGAAAAATCACAAAGAACTACCTTTAGGAGAAATAGATATCGCCGGGGTACATTGAACTTGTAGCTGGGTGGAATAACTGATGATATTTTTGAAATGTCTTCCCTTGTGGAGTAATTTTGTCAAGGGGTAAATATATTTTTAAGTTGCAGATTAGAAAGAAGTTTGTGTTTGGATCTTGTTTGCCAAAGAGCTGAACAATGTCGAGCTTTGTCAATTTAACTGCTTGGCAACAAACGCCTTTAGAGCTCTAACTAGATGGGAGTCGGAAGCTGAAAGGGGAGGGTTCCACTCCCTGCCTCCAGACAGCATGGGTGCATGACTAAACGACAGTCAATTACTTGCCCCCACACAGGAAGTTGACTATTGCAAGAATGAGACACAGGTGGAGTTAGTCTAGCAGAGGTTATCTTTAGCGGCCACAGCGGAGTCAAGAATTCAGTGATGAGATAGTGAGCGTCCAGAGGCAGCAAGTGCTGTTATCTGGGGAATGACCTGGTTCTACTTTTCCTCCCTTGGTTGATGTGGGAGCCTGCCATGACAGACCTCTAGTCAATTTTATGAGTGACCCGATTCCCTTTCAATGAATTTATTTTTGTTTATATTAACCTGTATATTGTTTAATCATATCCTGTTATCAAGATTTCTGCCTCATTCAGTGGATCTGGTTACAAGAGTCTGAAATTGACAAGCGTATAGAAACATACAGAAAACCAGGGACGTTGCCAGTAGCAATTAGAATGGGTCCAGCATTTTATGATACAGAAAGCATCCTCACGTTGATTGTATCTGATCGTTCCTTTACCCAGTGGTTTTCAAAGTATGGTCCCTGGGGATCCATTTTCAATGGGTGTATAAGGTCAAAACTATTTTCATAACAGCACTGAGAAATCATTTGCCTTTTTCTCCATGTTGGCATTTACTGGTAGAGCAAAGGCAATGGCGGGTAAAGTTGTTGGCACCCTCGCCGGAATCAAGGCCGTGGCCCAAAACTATTCTAGTAGTTCTTGTCATTTTCACCCCCAGGCACTCTCAACAATAAACAATTTTGCCTAAGACTTCCTTTAATTAAATGGTAAGAAATATTACTTTTATTAAAATCTAACCTCTGAGTACATAGCCATTTAATACTGTGTGATCATATAAAACTCAGGTTCCTAAGGTTTCTCCACTAGTGGCCCAGGGCTGTTGTTTTTTATGTTTGTTTTGTTTTGTTTTGGTTTTTGTTTCTTGTTTTTTTTGTTTTTTTTTATGGTGGCCCTTAGATCAAAATAAACAAAACTACCAGTTCTATTCACTTAGTAAGTATGCCCAAACAGTTTAGTTTTAATATATCAACTGAAAAAAGCAGTAATGTTATGTCATTCATAAATGTCAAATACTTACTAATGGGATATACCTGTTGTTCACTCTACCAGTTGTTCAAACCTTGGAGTCACACTGGCCGTCACCCTTCTTTCCTGTTGTATGTAGTGTTTTGCTCAATATCCAATAGATGTTGCCGTGTCAGCCTTGAAAAATATCTGTGGAGCTTGTCTGAGTTATTGGTGGTGTATTAGGGGTGCCTCAGCATGCAGTTTGGAAAATGTGGGTAAAAACTGTATCTGATGGGGGTGCCTGGGTGGCTCATTCAGTTTAGCATCTGAATCTTGACTTTGGCTCAGGTCACACTCTCACAGTTTGTGAGTTTGAGTATCAACAGCAGACGCAGAACCTGCTTGGGATTCTGTCTCCCTCTCTCTCTTCCCCTCCCTCGTTTGCTCTTTCTCTCAAAATAAATAAAAATAAACTTAAAAACTTCTATCTGCTGCACATCAAGTACAATCGTTGTCTCAAGGAAAAACACTGGCACGATTGTTTGAGGGGTGAGTTGAACTAGCCACTTTCCTCATGGAACACCCATTTGTACTTGAAAGAACAGACAGGAAGTGGCTGTTCGGGCTTGGGTACTTGGCAGATATTTTCTCCAAGATGAATAAAGTGAGCTTGTTACATTAAGGGCGATAATTGATGGTATTCTTGGCCAAGGATAAAATTCATGTTTTCAGATAAATATTAGTATTGTAAAACTTGTATCTACCATCGTGAGTTTGGAAGCTTTTCCTTATTTAAAGACTCTTCTAATGAAATCTGCAGTGATGTTAATGAGTGTGATTTTTAAAAAATTTTTAATGTTGATTTATTTTTGAGAGAGAGAGGCAGACAAAGTGTGGTCAGGGGAGGGGCAGAGAGAGAGCGAGATACAGAATCCGAAGCAGGCTTCAGGCTCTGAGCTGTCAGCACAGAGCCCAGTGCAGGGCTCGAACCCATGAACTGTGAGATCATAACCTGAGCTGAAGTCGGACGCTTAACTGACTGAGCCACCCAGGCCCCCAACAAGTGTGATTTTTTTAACATTGTATGTTGGAATGTGTCAACATTTTGAAAATCTGCATAGTATCATGAACTGATATTTTCCAAAATGATCAGTGTGGCAAAAAATGTGCGAGCACAAATCTATTCAAGTGCAGATAACTAGATTTTAACTCCTCAGATTATAAAAAGTTCATTGATGTGGTTTCAGATTCCACATGGTAACCAACCTTTAAGCAGCTGCCGCTCTTCCAATTTTAGTGTAGAATAAAAGCAGAATGTCCATAATTATCTGAAAAGGCTATTTAAACACTCCACCCTTTTCCAACTATATGTCTGGAGAGGCCAAATTTTCTTCATGTATTTCAACCAAAGAAACATATTGCAGCAGATTGAATGCAGAAGCAAATATGAGAATTCAGTTGTCTTTTCTTAAGCCAGGAATTAAAAAGATTATTTCAAAATGTAAAATAATGGTGCTTTTCTCTCATTAAGTTTTTTGAAATATAGTTATGTCCACAAAAATGCTTGTGGTAACATGTAATGGAATTCTTATTTATAAAGGAATTAATATATATTCTTTAAATTTTTTTTTGTTTTGACTTCTAATATTAAGGAATAAAATCCTTATTTAAAGAAATTAAAAGCTATTTGAGGTCAACAAGATTTTAAGTTTCCTGAGAACAAATATTTGAGAACCCACTGCCTTAGCCTTTCAGATTATGCAGAGGAATGTTCACTGCAGATGAGGAGATTATGCTCATCAAGGTTAAAAGGGCATACTCGAGGTCACAGAGTTGGCCAGTAATAATATCAGAATGTGAATTTATGCTGTTTCTGTGGTTTTGTTTCTTGTACGGTTTAGGAAAAGTGAAAGCTTAATCATACAAAAATAGGACAAGGGCCCATTTAGAGAAACACAAAACAAGGCCAGCATGGATGTAGTAGTAAGAGCTACTTATTACTGAGTCATTGACCTTGAACTCTTAATATATTATTTATCCAAACAGTTTAAGGTGGAAGCCAAAAAGCTTGAGTTCTGTGATTATATATCTAGAGGAGAAAATAGAGCTAAACCCAGTCTTTCAAGGGTAGGTAAAATCTTTTCAGAACAAGGATATGACCTGGGACCCTGAAATGACAGCAAACAGGCATACTCTCAAAGAACTCATTCCCTATTTGAGAATAGCAAAGTGAAGGAGATATATATTTGTCTGAAAGGCTGCCCTTTGGCAACATTTGAACTGCAATAAAGCCAAAGTCTGTCCTCTTGCTTTTTGAGTGTCTGGAAGGGCCATTCCAGAAAAGTCTTCGGTATGTGTAAAAAAGTGATGGGTCATTTCAGGACATCATTTCTGGTCAGAGAAGTCACTGGTAGGGGGCTCTTCTCTTCAGGGCTTTCTCCTTGTTAACTACTAAATCATAAAAATCCTCTTCTTAACATTGTTTTTTAAATTATTGTTGTTTTGAATATTTGAAGAGATGGACAAAGAGAGGTTTGCAGGAACAACATTGGCAAACGGATTCATAAGCCAGAGTCCTTCTAGCTTCCAGGATAGAAGACAATTCTCTAGGCTGGGCTCCTATAAACAAGACTGGGTTTTGTTCTTTGCTGGATGTAGCAGGGAGGACGGAGCCCTGGCAGGTTTTCTGGGGCTGTCCTATTATTGAAAAATCAATAGCTACACAAGATGGGGCATTAGGCCATATTATGGAGCCTAAATTACAAATACCCTTTAATGTCTATGGAATCATGGCTATTACTAGGCAATCGATCTTAGCTTTATTACCTCTCTCACTCTCTGTTATACATAAACATAGCAGCTCTGGATACATTCAGAAAGATGGTTTCAAAACAAATGCCAACATTCCGAGAGAATTTGAATAGCCAAGAACATAGGATTTTTATTACCAGGCTCATATTCTAGCGGGGAGGAATCAGTTGTGCAGGGGTGCCAAAGTTAACGCCATTTGTAGTGTGAAACGAGGGTGTACCGCCTGTGCAGTCTGCAGAGAAGACTTGCTGCACATAAATTGCTAAATACGCTAAGAATAACTAATGAAGATCAAGGTGATTGGCACAGAAATTCCCTTCTCTGACCATTCTGTCTCTAATGATTTCTTACAGCAGTTTGCTGTACACGGTCCCTAAAATTTCACCATTGTTCATTCCTAATGTCAGCTAAAAATTAAAGGTTCCTGTTAAATGCTAGCATGCTGCTATTAAAATGCTAACATGTTAACTGGGAGGGAGCATATTAAATAAAGCAAGATGAGGGAGGAGGTAGGGAGATTAGTGTTATGGGAAGATAAATTTTACTGTCTGTAAGATGTATTGGGAGTAAGGGAGAGATGGAAACTACATTAATGAACTACTGTATAGTTTCTCCATAGCTGGTTTGAAATCAATTGCGGTGGACATTTGCTCCCTGGGAGTTATGCTTACGTGGGAAATAGGCATATTTGTCTCTGTCCAGATGTAAATATGAACAAAGGGAACTTAAGGAACAGACTTAGCCTCAAGGATTTTCTATTATTCAAGCTTCTCCAGAGCCAACATCTGGTTGGAAACCTACATATCAGCAGGATAGTCTTTCATTCCCAACAAAACGTGTGCATGCTGAATGTAGGAGCACACATCTAGTCAAAGGGAGTTCCTTGTTCTCCAAACCCTCTGCTGGGAACTAAAACTGATTTGAAACTTATCTAGAATATTCAACTCCCCTTGTATCTATCTATCTATCTATCTACCTATCTATCTATCTGAATTCCCTTTTCTGACCATATATATTTTTTTTAAAATTTTTTTTTTTTCAACGTTTATTTTATTTTTGGGACAGAGAGAGACAGAGCATGAACGGGGGAGGGACAGAGAGAGAGGGAGACACAGAATCGGAAACAGGCTCCAGGCTCCGAGCCATCAGCCCAGAGCCCGACGCGGGGCTCGAACTCACGGACCGTGAGATCGTGACCTGGCTGAAGTCGGACGCTTAACCGACTGCGCCACCCAGGTGCCCCACCATATATATTTTTTAATTTAGAGAGAAATAAAGCGTGCATGAGTGGGGGGAGAGGGACAGAGGGAGAGAGAGAATCTTAAGCAGTCTCCACACTCAGTGCACAGCCTGGCCCAGGGCTTGATCCCATGACTCTGGGATTATGACCTGAGCTGAAAGTCAAGAGTTGGATGCTCAAACGACTGAGCCACCCAGGTGCCCCAGTGACATCTATATATTTACTCATTCATTAGTTATTCATTCAACAAACATTTACAGAGTATGTACATACTTAGTAAGGGCTCTGATTAGTGAGTCAAGCTTTCATATGGGCATACGTCTGGGGAGGACCAGATTACAGAGAGCCTTTCATGGCTGAAGAGCTTGGGTGTAATAAACAATTGGAAACCATTGGAGGATGCAGATAAAAAGGATAACACGGTCATATTTTAGTTTTCAGACAGATCAACATGAGTACCATGTGGAATATGGCTCTGAGGGGAAAAGCTGGGAAGAGGGAAAGCTAGGAGACTGGTTCGGTATTCCAGATAAGAGATGATAAGGTTCTAATGTAGACAAAACAGTAGGGATGGAAAAGGGTTACTGATCTGAGAGATAGGGATAATAGACTGGATGCTGAATTGCCAGGTAGGGACCTGATAACCTTTTGGACCATTTCCCTGTTGCACCTACGATGAAGGATTTTAGTTGCAATAATGCCTCTTATTAATCAACTCTAGACCAGAGTTTGGCAAGTTTGGCAATCTAAGGTACATGGTCAAAAATGGAAGTGGAACTGAAGAACGTGGAGTCGTTCCTTACGCCACCCGCTCTGAGATGCCACTTTGCTGGCCCTTCCTCTTCACTCCTCCCACTTGCACTCAGCTTTCAACATCATTCACAACTCAGCAGTCCCCTTCCATTAGCATGTATGTGGGTGATCAGCTTTATTATTCTCTCCCCTTTTCTCTCCATTTACAGCTTATAACAGAATAAATAACAGAATATTGACTTCCAGCATACGAAGCTGTTGAATGCTAGTCTAGACCTTATTCTAAAATTTGCAAGGCTACAAGTCATATGACAGTAGATACTCTTGACCTAGTCATGTAATTGGTACGAGGGATTCCTAGAGATCATAGTTGGTCTTTCCAGATTTTCTGATGTTTTGGGCATGCTAGTAAGTAGAGTAAGCATTGATGCAAGAACACTAAGATGCCAACTAATAGTGTGATGAGGAATAAGAAGTGGCTGTGTCTGGGTGGTGTGGGCTCTAGAAAAAAGATTTGCCTACAGAATCAATCCTCAAAAGCTATGTCCTGACAATACTTTAATAACTTTTATTGAGGGGCGTTCTATTTTGGAGGCCAGGGTCTTTGTCCAAGGAAGTCCAACCCATTGAGTGATCAGAGCCGCAATGCAGGCAGCAGAGCTTACTGGTTGTGTGAGGGAGGAAAAATGGGCCATTGTGTCAGGGGGTAATATGTCAATTTTAAATATGACATTAGTATCCAAGATGATGGGGGAAGGGACTTTCTCCCCCAGGGGAGGAACTGGCAGACGCTGGTCAGGTTTAAAGGCTTTAGCAGGGGACTTTCATCCTAGATGAGAAATAGGTACAATCCCACTGGGTTGCGCTGGGCCAGGAGGTGAGTGGGACATGCAGCGTTCACCTGAAGCTCTCCAGATGCTAGGGACTCCTGACCAAATGTTGCTGGAGGCTTTTCATGTACACCACGTTTGGGACAGAATTAACAATAGATGCTGGCAGGAGACAGTTTGCAGGAGACTCTTCCATCTTGTAATATATCAATTTTTACAAATGTCCAGGATTCATGAGGGCTCAATTCAACTTTGTTTCTGCTACCTTTTTAACTAGACACCTTCTGACTTGGGGATTCGCAATAAACTAGCCTATTTTCATTTCCTTTGTTGTCATGCATGACACATATAAATGTAGATTGTTCAATACAGACACACCAGGTCTTGCCAACCAGATATGACTGAATTTTCAATCTTTAGTGGGGACTTGATTTTACTCCTATAACATTTTGAGAAGATATATAGGGTTAAAGAAGGATTTAAATATGGTCAAAGCCACAGTAGAGACTCTTCTAAGTTCAAAATAGTTTCCATTTAACCAGTAGCCCTTAAAATAGATAGCCCTGAGCCCATCTATGTTTTTCACTGAGGTGTATGCAATTTTATGCATACAGCTTAATGAATGTTTATAAATGTAAGCACCCTTGTTACTACCACCTACCATCTGTATCAAGATATGCACGTTTCCATCACCCTGGAAGGTTCCCCTTAGAAGTTAACACATATTCTGACATCTGTCTATATACTAGTTTTGCTTATTCTTGAACTTCATATAAATGGAATAACACGGTGTGTACTCTTTTGTGTCTAGCTTATTTTCAATGTGATATCATTGTGTTTAATCTATGTTTCTGTGTATATCAGTAGTTTATTCTTTTTTTGTTCATTTTTAAATGGTTGTACCATGCTTATTGTTTTTCATGTTAATGGACATTTAGATTGTTTATGGCTTTTTGGTGATATGAATAAAGATACTACAGACATTCTTCTATTGTTTTTTGGTGGATATGTGCACTCACTGATCTTGGGTATATGCCTAAAAATAGAATTGCTAGGTCATAGGACAGATGTAGGTTTACAGCTTTAGTAGGTAATGCAAAAGTATTTTCCCAAGGGGTGGACAGATTTACCCTCCCACCAGCAATGTGTGAAAGCTCCAATGCTTTACATCTTTGGTTACCATTTGATATTGTTGGTCTTTGGTATTTAGCCATTCTTGTAGGTGGGTAGTGATATATAGTTATGCTTTTAATTTGCATTCGCCTGATGACTAATGAGCTCTGGCCATTTGGATATTCTATTTTGTGAAGTATTTTCTCAAATTATTCTCAATTTTTAAAAATTGGACTCTCTGCCTTTTTTTTATTGATTTGTAGGAATTAATTGTATATCCTGGATATGAGTTTCATGTCAGATATATATTGTGACTCTCTTTTCCTCAGTATGTTGACTTACCACTTTCTTGATGTCTTTTGATGAACAATTCTTAATATAAAAAAGTCATGGTGGGGGTGCCTGGGTGGTTCAGTGGGTTAAGCGTCTGACTTCGGCTCAGATCATGATCTCACAGTCTGTGAGTTTGAGCCCTGTGTTGGGCTCTGTGCTGACAGCTTAGAGCCTGGAGCCTGCTTTGGATTCTGTGTCTCCCTTTCTCTCTAGCCCCCTGCTCCTTGCTCTCTCTCTTTCTGTCTCCCAAAAATAAACTTTAAAAATAAATTTTTAAAGTCATGGTTATATCACGTTTTCATTTCATGATTTATGCTTTTGGGGTCCTGTTTAAGAAATATTTGCTTAACATGGTCTTACAGACCACTTAATTATAGTGCATTTTCTGGAAATTGGGAATTATGATGAGGCTAAATTTCTACTCAGTAAAGATTAAACTTCTCAATTTGAAATAAATGTAATTTACCAAAAAAGTGCAAAAAATGGTACCAAAACACCTATAACTCTTACCCAGTTTCTAATTATTTACATTCTAGCACATGTGTGTTTCTTCTGCCATTTTCTCTTCCTCTCTCTCTCTTTTTGTCTCTTTATGTTTACTTCAATGTGTATTTTATAGAAGACCAGTGTACTTTTCTATATAGCCATAGGGGAAAAAACTATTTAAATCAAGAATTTGATATATTGCTATCCAGTACACAGACCCTGTGAAAATTCTATCAATTGTCCAAATAATGAGACAATTCTAGCCAAACTAGCAAACAAAACCCATTTTTCCTCTAGTCCAAGATACAAATCATGATCACAGGCTGCATTTACTTGTGTCTTTAATCTCCTTCAATCTGGAGTAGTTCTTCAATCTTTTCTTTGTCTTTCATGGTGATATTTTGAAGACTAGAGACCAATTGTTTTGTACAGTTCCCCTCCCTTTACATTTGACATTTCCTTATAATTAATGGAGGTTATGCATTTTTGGCAAGACTATGACAGAAATAACGTTGTGTCATTCTCTGTTCATCACAACAGAAGGCACGTGATATTTACCCTATCACTGATGATGTGAAATTAGATCATGTTGCTAAGGTGGTGCCTACCTGTTTTCTCCATTGTAAGTGCCGTAACCCAACTACAGAGGCATGATGGAATCCCACCCCAATTTTTTTCAGATATCAAGACTGAAGATGCCACACACACAACAAGAGGATAAGATGGTTTATTTCTTATATAACTGAGGTCTCTGTAGAGAGCAGAGCAGATTTCTCTGGTACATTCTATCTCTTACACTGCCCCCCAAAGAAGTTATTGACCTTTCCAGCACCCAATGTCTTTTTGGCATCTGGGGGTTCTCTTGGCAACATATTCCTTATTTCCAAATTGTACTTAAGTCAATTACTTCTGTTAGTTGGTATAAATTCATCCATACCTCTAATTCAAATCCCCAAATCACAGGAATTATTCTAGCTGTGTCATTTGAACTCCCTTTCCCAATGAGAAACATGGTTCCTATTTTCTTATTTGCTCATTTCCCTCTTTTATAATCAATATATTGACCCCTTTGGCTGCCTTCTCCGCCCAAGCCCCACAAGTTCTGGTCACTCCTTTAGTCTCAGTCACCTTCTTGGCCTGGGTCTTGTGTGCCTCAGTAGCCCTGGCTGCCTCTTTGACCCTGGCCTTGCCAAGCTTGGCAAACCTGGATGATTCATGGGAAGGAAAGGAATGGGAACTAATATGTAATTCCTAAAGAAAATAGAAAGAAGAAGACAAAAAAAAAGGAAAAATCATTATAAGTCTTTTTGAGTTAGTGTTGAACTTAGTTTTTCTATGTTCACAATAATTTTAAAATTGGTTAAATAATCGACTTTAATGAGTGATGAAACCCAGTCATTGTGTTGGACTTGAGAGAGGGAAAATGGAAGACCTGGCTTCAAATGTGCTCAGCATGAATTGAGGGGGAAAAATAAGATTTAGTCACCCTCTACTCAAGACCAAGAATGTTTTCATAATGTTTTTAGTGATTACCGATCGTAATAATCCTAATGTTTTTAGTGATTACCAATCCTAATAATAATGCTCTAATATCATGAGAGCTATCATTTCCACTTAGTGATGACCTTGCTGAGCTCAATTAACCTGCCCTGAAAGATCACAGAGCGAATGTGTGACAGAGCTTGCATTTGAACCTCAGTGTGTCTGACTCTAAAGGTTGGCCTTTCCTCCCTGTTCCTACCATTTCTTACTTTAAAGGATTATATGTTTAACTGATAAGTAAATACAAGAGTTAAGGTGTTAATAATTCTGCTTTTATTGAAGACTGACGAAACCTCAATCTCTGGAGAAGGTCAGAACAAAGATGTGGCAATGATAGAAGGAACTGTTGTGTCTTTAACTTTCTTAGAGGTGTTTGGGGTCACCTTTGAGAAAAACTTTAGGGACTGCATTTCCTGGCAGGTAGGGAGAGAGGAATTACTCCTAGCCAAAGGCAGAGTCTTTGCCTGTGGAGATAAGGACTTTATTCCTTAACTGCATATTCTTCATAATAGGCTAGATTTTAATGCTAGAGCAATTTCCAATACCTGGGAAAGAATTGCTTGCTGTAAGCTGGCTGGATTCTGCCACCTGGGGTGTTTTTCCCATTAAAAAATTATTTTATATGTAACCTAATCATCCGGTTTCCAAAAACTGTTCCCAAAATTAGATTACATTTCATATTTAATACCAAAATTATGACCCCATGAAGACTTCTGACCTAATTGTCCTTCTTTATACTTTTCTCTTGTTCTTTCTGACGCTTCTCCAGGATGCCATCTCATCTGAACGTGTGTTCAGAATGGAGTCCCACATATTTTTCCACTTGGGGCTTACTTCCATCTCACCACTGTCAAATAAAAAACAAATCTGGACTTAGTAAAGAGAGACTTTATTTGAAAGGATTGTTTCAAGGATTATTTCAAGGATTCTTTCTCTGATCATGTGGTCGGACAGTTCTACTATTGTAATAATAGATCAGCAAGGTTTATGATCAAGGTTTAGGCAGAGAGAGTTTTTTCTTTTGAGGAAAATAAACAAGACCAGAAATACCCATGTGTGTGGAACAGGGATGAAAGGGTGGCTGATCACATCACAGAAAGTTATACTCTAAGGTCAGCCTGTCCTTGGGGAGTGGATGGGAATCAAGGAGAGGCTGGATGCTGGCTCAGGCTCAGGTCAGAATTCAGGGATTAGAGAGAAAAGAAACTTAACCAGAATTGGATTCATAAGCACTTTGTTCTGATTGTGGGGGAGGGGGCGGGGGGAAAAATCATCATAGGCAATCATGTATGAGACAAAGAATGGAAATGTGGAGGTTCTGTGTCTGGTCTTACCATATATAAACAAGGGAGCGTCTGCAAGTCTTACTTAGGTCATTTGGAGAAGGATGTTACTTTGCGGCAGGCTGTTTCCCAGAACACCAAAGAATGGGTGGGAGGTTTCTTAGCCGCAGCTGTTTTATAGGATGACAGTGCCAGGATAAAGTGCAGCTTTGTCGCCACATTTCTCACTGCTGTGGGATCACCTTGTTGCCAGACATACTTGTCTTCTATGGATGACAAGGCCTCCACCACTGCTCTAGGCTCCAGAACGGGATTCTCTTCTTCACCTTCCCAAGTATGGAGGAGAAAGTTCCACTGTTCCAACAGAGCACAGCCAAGACGGGGGAAGAAAGAAGGAAAGCACATCACAGGCAATTCCTCATAATAATCATGTTAGGTCATGCTTGTTTTCAGGTTCAAGTTCAAACCCAGACTACACTTTCGTTAAAGGTACAAAAAGTGAGTCTTCATTTTCTTTCCCGGGATTAACCTTTTCACAGGATGGTACAGTGAGATGATTCGTGTACATAAAGTAAAAATCCAGCCTTACTTAGTGAGGGACCTTGACTTTGGATACCAAGTGGGGACAGGAAGACGATGATACCAACAGGGCTACATCCCGTAAAGCCACACATGAAGTCTAGGATGTCCAGTCAATATTGAGCCCAGTCTTGTTCTTTTTACAACACCTCCTTCCAGGATGAGACATAAAATATGGCAGCATATCCTTGCCCTTCTTGAACCCTTTTCACCTTAGCTTGCTTCTTCTGGTAACGTTGTCTATCCAGAGAAGAATACACAAAACTTACCATGAATAGGAATTACTTTATAGGCATAGTCATCTAAATTCATCCAGAGGAAAAGAGTACTTATCTTCAAAGAAACAATGGACAAACATTTCTGCTCTCATCTGGCATCTTGCACCTGGGTAATTCCTGCTCACCTTTCAAGGCTCAGCTTAAATATTATTTTCTCAGGACAACTTCCCCAATTCCACATTTAGTGGTCCTCAGCTTACAGATTCTTAATAGCACTTTTTTTTTTTACTTCCTCATTGCCTTTAGGGCACTTTATATGTTATTCGTGTCATTTTTGCTTATTTTATGTGTCTCCTATGATACAGCCTGTGAACACCATGAGAAACGTATCTGACTTGTCACCACTCTTATTTGCCTGGTGTAGAGTTTCTGTCCATAAATATCTGAGTAAAAATTTATAGAGAAAAGCTTTACTGGGTCTAAGACTTCAGCATTAAAGTTGAGGATGACCTAATTATTCCTAAAAACAATAGGTAAGATTGCTTATCTTTGCATAAGCCTATATGGCCCAGGTGCTGTGCCTTTCGTTTTGTTTTTGTTTTTATTTTTCTTTGTTCAGAAAGTCACAGCTTCCCTTGAAGGTAAATTGGAGTCTCCACTCTTGAGTGGTAGAGAAAATATGCAAGAACTTTTGAAATGGTAGTTTTTCTAACTTCTACACCCATCACGATTGTTAAAATAAGGGCTTAGTCACAGCCTGAGTCTGAGGTTACATATGTTATTTTCAGAATTAATGATGTATAGTGTAATTTGAGCTCTGAAAATGATAATACCTATATTCATCCTGTGATTTACCATTTTCAAAGCAATTTCACATTGGCTCATTTCATCCTCATGAGTACCTTTTGAGAAAAAAACAGTTTTTACACCCATTTTGCAAGTGAAGAATCTGCAGTCCGTGTCTATTACTTGGCTTCCCCAAGACAGGCTGCTGAGAGCAAACTGGGGTCTAGCCCAGGCTTCCTGACCACATCCAATGCACCTGACACAACTCTCTCGTTGCTGAGTCAACAGCAAAGGGGACTTGGCCCATTTCTATCTTAGTTTCAAATAGATTGTGTGTCTTTGGCCTCCTTTTCCAAATGAGAGCCAGTTGGGTTTATCTCAAAGTGGATGCTGTTCTTTGGCACTGAGCCTTCTTTTTCAAAGGATATTCAGAGCTGGCAAGGATCTTACCAGTTACTCAGTCCAACGCAACATCCCCACCATGTGGCTGTCCAGCCTGAACTTGAATGTCTGACCTGACGGAGAACTCACTCCTATACACATTCACCTGTAAGTAGTTATGTTGGCTTTCAATTTAGGAGACCTTGAGAGAACTAGTGTAATCATCCTTACTTTACACAAGGAGCAACTGAGGCACACAACATTTAAGCAATTTGCTCAAGGTTGCACATAGAGTAAATTGCAGACTCTAGATTTGACCCCACAGCATGCTGACTCTTAGAGCCCCCTTGCTAAATAAGCACATATTCTGCCTCTGTACCTAATCAGTATCTCCCCCATTGCTTCAATGAAGGTTATAAACCTTCCAGGTATTCTGATGCCAATTTTAATGAACATGGATGCATGTCCAAGTGATGGGGATTAAGGAGAGGAACACATTATTTAGAGATTTGGATTTTGGCTTGGTTGGAGAGCTTGGCTGTGGCAGGACAGGATTCATCACATCCAAAGGAAATGTGTTAACGAAATATTTTCTTCTTTAAATGCTCCTAATCAGCCCATTGTGGTTGTAGAAATTACCCCTTCTGGTGTAAGGCAATGATTACGATCAGGATAGAGATCTGGCTTCGTTGCAAACTCTGTTTAGATTCTAAGGCAGTTCCCACTCCTCACCACAACCCAGTTGCAATCTGCCATCTTTAAGACCGGGTGTGAGGTGGGACTGCCTAGCCATACAGTCTGGAGTGGACAAAGGACGCGTTTATGTTTCTCCATATCTGCGTTCAACTTAGCTCATGAGCCACCTATTTTTTTTTCTAAGGCAAAAAACTCAACCTTGCAAATTAAGGTAAGTCAGTCATTTTTATTTAAAACTCAGGGGTGCCTGGATGGCTCCGTTGGCTGAGTATCTGGCTCTTGGTTTCAGCTCAGGTCATGATCTCACCATTTGAGCTCTAGCTGATGCACACTGACAGTGCAGAGCCTCTCTCTCTGCCCCCACCCCCCACTAGCGCACACTATCTCTCTCTCTCTCTCTCTCTCAAATAAAACTTTAAAAAAATGAATAAAAAATAAAATCCAATCTCATTTAGGTAGTTACTACGTCAATTCCATTTCTCCCAGTCCCTCCCCTTTCCTTCTCTTCCACTGGGGAAGAGTCAAGGTGCAAAAGTCTGTGCTAGCTCCAGGTTGGGGTGGGGTGGGGTGAGCATAGAACCTCAACCCATTATGTGTTCTTACAGGCCGCCGCTGAGGTTATCTCATTCTTCCAGGTCTTGGTCACACCCCTGTCCCTGCTGGGACTGTATCATCGGCTTGCGGACTCACCTATAGGTGCCTATAGATGTAACACACCCTGTCTCCTCCTTGTTCCAGCCTGGAGGGCTCTTCCTATTGGCTAGCACTCTCAGATACTCTTAGATGCTTCCATGACAGGGCTGTAGGACTCTCCACAGGGCCTTCTCTGGGTCTCCTTACAGCTGTTTCTGTTCCACCCTCTGGCTCTTTGTAAAGCAAAGAGCTCTCCCCCACAGCAAGAGAGATAAACCCTCTCTGCTTTGAGAGCCTCCAAAGTTATTTGAAGTTGTCAACCACCCTTCCCTCCCAAGGTTTTGACCCCAAAAGCGGAGCAAGAAGTGGTTTCCCAACCAACCTTCACACGTGCAGACACGTTTCTATCTCGTCCCAAAGCTTTCCCCATTACCCATGTTCAGTACACAACTTTACTTTCTTATTTCCTTGTCTAGTTGCTACACAGCTCTTAGGTCAGCCTTGCCTCTTCCTTTCTCCATAGTTGAAGCTGAACTCTACATTCCGAGCACTATAGTTCTTGAAGAGCTAAAATCAACAACAATGACAATGACAAAAGTCCTCTTCAGTTTTCAAAGTTGTTAAAATAGGATATGGAATGAGGCTTTTCCTATTGTCCTAGAATTTTGGCTGAAGCCCCAAACCTGGAACAGTAAGTAATGTGACATTCTAAATAGAGCACCAAGTTGCTGCCAGTTAGTACTTCCAGTGCTAGTGAAAAGGTTGCCAGACCAGGCTCCTGATCCCCCACCCTCCCCTCCCCAAACAACCTATGCAAACAGGAGACTGGCAATTCCAAGGGAATTGGTTACAGGACAAGAAAACTTTACAGTAGCAGTCATGTCTGAAGCTTTTACCTTTTCCTTGGGTTGGGAGCGGGAAGGGGTTCTCCAAGAGAATCATCCAGAGAGTTCTTTGAGGTCAGAAAGAAAGGGACTGGGACCACCCTCCCCAGGTGGATATTGCCGAGTTGCAAAAGTCACAGGTCACTGCAACGAAGCCCATCAGAGTGTAGCACTCACAGGTTACTCTTAAGGGAGCTTAATACGAGCGTCCTGGTAAACATAGAAATGCGTGCCTGCTTCTAGCCCAGAAGCAACAGGTCACTGGAGCCCCTGTGACAGCAGGGTGGGGAAACAGGGCATCCAGTGGCAGACTGCTTGCGCTCCTAGTGTTTAGTGCAGCAGGGTGTTTGAGAATGGCCCAAATGGATGGTGCAGAAAGTAGCTAAACTTGAACCATCTCTTAGCTATCCAATAGGGTATCTTTCAGGGGCAAGGGGAAGCCAACATCTGTGGGAGTGTTCCCAGGGACAGAAATTGAAAAGGGAGTGATTGGCTAATGGTCCAGTTGTCCATGTCAGGAATTTGTGCAGGGATGAAATTCACACAATGGATTCTGGACCCCTTGGAAGAATCAGCATGTGACACCTGTCTCATGGAGGACATCACTAGTCAGCATAACTACAGAGGGCCACTAGAACCAAACCTAATAAATGAGAAGAATGTTTGCCCCTTTCCTGTATATTCCTACTCTTCTTTCAGTAAGAGCCTCAATGGGAAGAGGGAGGTGTCCAAGGTGTCTAGGTCTCCAGGCTGGGTTAGGGATGGCCTGAGTATAAAGCTTTCTCTGGATGAGGCAAAGTACCTTTTGCTGTATGCTCGAAGGGACATCTGTAGTACCAAAAAGGGAGCACTAGTCTTGAAAACAGGACCTGCTCTTAAAACCAAGAGTGGCCATAAAGTCATAGATCTGCTTGAGTTGTCATCAAAGAGCCAGAAATACATCTGGAAAGGAATACAACGTTTTCCTACAGGCTGAGCAACAGTGAGTGAGTTACTGAGTTAGTTACTGCCTCTGTGCCAAGACCGGGTTAGGAGATCAGGGGTTTAAAAGGTGGTTCTCGCTGGAGTCTTTTGCGACCTCCCTTTTTTATGGTTGTTAGTCTTACCCTCAAACAGTTTAATGGTAGAATGGTGGCAGGTAAGGAAAAATTACAACGCGGGAAAATATATCAGTTAATATTTAAAACAATCTTTCCCCTCTATGGGAAAAATGGTCTGGATGCTATCAAGATTTTTTTTTGAGTTTTATTTATTTATTCTGAGAGAGAGAGAGCGAGCATGTGGGAGGGGCAGAGAGAGAGGGAGACACAGAATCCGAAGCAGGCTCCAGGCTCCGAGCGGTCAGCACAGAGCCCGACGTGGGGCTCAAACTCACCAACCATGAGATCATAACCTGAGCCAAAATCAAGAGCCAGTCGCTTAACTGACTGAGCCACTCAGGCGCCCCAAGATAGATAGATATATATATATATATATATATATATATTTTTTTTTTTTTTTTTAATTCTAGCTTCTTTTCATGATGGTGTTGTTGCTTCCTTAGATAGGAGTAGGGGGTGAGAAAATTATTTTTCTTAAGATATCTTTATTTTTGGTTCTTTTTTTTTTTTTTTTTTGGTCCTTCTAACAAATTGATTCCAGATTAGTTCACTGTGTACATAGTTTGCAGAGAGCCAGGCTTATGGCACTGCCTCTTCAGACCCTGACCCTATATCCCAGACGTGTATTCTCTGCTCTTTAGGTAGTGGCAACAGTATTTTAACAAGCCTCCTACCCCACTCCTAGGTTTGTTCCCTCTAAAACATTTTCCACATTACTGCCAGAGAAATTGTCAAAACTTTATCCAATCCTCAGTCCTGTGTTTAAAACCCATAAATGACTTTCCATTGCCAGAGAAAACTTACTTTTATTCTGCAATAGTCTTTATGTTCCAGCACTCATCCAATCTCTTTTTCCTTCTTGTCTGTATCTTTGCTCATCCCCATTGAACTCCTTATTGCCTTCCACAAACATCATAGGTTTTGCTCCCTAAGGACCTAACCTCTCTCCTTGCCATTCCCTGTCTCCCCCCAGCCCCCCACCACCCAACAGGCACCACCCACCACTTTCCTCCTCTTATGTGCCAATACCTGGCGAACCTTCAGTCTTCCTGCAAGAACACGTCTTTGCAAATCTTTGGGCAGCGTTGTTTATCCTCCCTGCGTACTCTCCTCACGTCTATTATGGTTCTTTCTGTAATAGCCTTTTCTCTTTGCTGTATTTCTCTTCCACGAATATTTGCACATTAAGGGAAAATGGAGGGTATTTTCCATGACTTTATTCCCATAGACTGGCGCACCCTGATTGGAGAACAACAGAATGAAAATCATTTTAGATCTTTTATGGTTCCTCTCTTTTTTCAGATGTATTCAGTAAAGTGGGATATAGACTACCTCAATTCCTTGAGAGAACGAGATGTGCTATACCCTTCCACAGTGAATGTACTTAACTTCCGAGGTTCCTGTGGTTTGCTTAGTGAGTTCTGTGAGTTTTTAAGCTGAGGACAGCACCAGACGAAACGAGGCCAGATTGAAAGAAATCTGTCATAGGACCAGGAAGAATTTAAACGAAGTACTTTTAAAAGCAGATTAGTGCTCCCATCCGCTGGCTATTAATGTCTCTCATTCCTTCCTGGAATTACTCTAGAAGACTGAGAGAAGTGTGAGAGAGAAAAGCAGAGGAACACTTCTTGCTATAACTTTCTTTTGTCCCACATCTGGTGACTGACAAGGACAGAATGGGCAGACTGTCTTTCTTGCCCAGAGCCATTTTAATCCATCATCATATTGAAGACGCTTCAGAATGAGAGGTGACAGCCCCCACCTCGCAAGGGCTCTGCTGGGGAAATACCTCTGCACCCGAGGCCCCAGAGGGTTGTCCAGACATGATGGGCCGCAGCTTCTGAGACCATGCAGGGAGGGGCGACAGCCACGGGGATGAGCAGGAGCCTGGCTGGAGGAGCTGTGGCCAAGGAGGAGGAAGGCCATTGAGTGGAGCGGTATCCGTGAGAAGCCACTGTAGGACAGTGTTCCCAGGCTGATCTCGTAGCTGGAAGGAGCTCACCAACTTTGCAAAGTGAGCGACTCCTTTTCCTGCAGCTCACCCCAGCTTCTCCTCAAGCAAGAGGAACATCAGATTGATCTTTCTCCTGTGTACCTCGCTGTTTTTGGTCTCCGGCAGGTCTAAATCCGGTTCCATCTCCCTTCATTTCCTTTCCCGCAGCATGGGTTTACCAAAATTAAGTTTTGCTGACTAACAATTCTCTAAGGCCTGATTTCACTATTATCTAAATAAGAACACTCGGTCTGATTCATCCTGGATTCAGGCTCTAAATGTGCCTTTAGAAGAAGTAACATTTATTTTGAGCTGACGGAAGTGGGAGATTGGCCTTGCCTTCCCCCTGCGATCAGTATTAGCTTTAGTCCCCGATTTACAAATGTTTGGGTCCTGTCAGGCAACACAAACATTTCAACATCAAAAGGCTGCTGGCCTTGAGATTTGGCCCTTCCAACTGGCAGGAACGACTCAGAGGCAGTGCTTTTAAAATGTTGTATAAAATGTATATATATTTATATATATTTTTTCTTTCCCCCAACAACTGATAACCTTTCTTGTACCAAAAATTGCTAGATTTGATGCAATTTGGTATGGTCTGCAGCACCGTTGGAAGGAGATTACAGCAGGGGCATTTGTGCCTTGGAACTTCTCTTCACAGTAACAGAAGTAGGAGAGAGAGAGAGATCATCCTTGGAAGAGATTTCGTGTGGTGACAGCAGAAGAGGGGAAGCCAGAGGATTCAAACGTTTCATCAACATTCTCTGAAGACAGACACTTTTGATTTCATAACGTATGTTCAGTCTCAGAGATTTCAAGTCTAGGCTCTCTTAGTCAAGAAACAAAAAGAGTTTGGGGCACCTGGGTGGCTCATTAGGTTAAACATCCCTACTCTTGACTTTGGCTCAGGTCATGATCTCATGGTCCCTGGGACTGAGCCCTGCATTGGGCTCTGCGCTGATAATGTAGAACCTGCTTGGGATTCTCTTTCTCCCTCTACCTCCGCCCTTCCCCCATCCTCTCAAAATAAATAAATCTAATTTTAGCTGCAAAAGAGGAGGCGAGGAAGCACTAAATTTCCCTGTCATTAGCTGTCATACTAATATCCTAGGGCTGCTATAAGGAATTAATTTCCAAGGGCTGCTGTAAAAACAACAGAAATTTATTCTCTTCCTGTTCTGGAGGCTAGAAGTCCTAAGTTAAGTTAGTGGGGCCATGCTCCCTCTGAGACTCTAGGTAGAATCTTTCCTTGCTTCTACCTAGTTTCTGATGGTAGCCGGAAATCGTGGGTGCTCCTTGGCTTGCAGCTGTATCATTTATATCTCTGCTCTGTCCTTCCATGGTGTCCTCCCTGTGTGTATGTCTTCATATTGTCCCTTTTCTTATAAGTGCATGGGTCATATTGGGTTAAGGGCCACCTTTCTCTACTATGACCTCATCTTAACTAACTGTACCTGCAATGACCTTATTTCCAAATAAGGTCACTTTCTGAGATACAGGGGGTTAGAACCCAACATATCTTTCTGGAACACAAAATTCCATCCATGGTAGCTCTCTAGGAAGTTTGAGAGGTTGGGCTTATGAAATTCAATGGCAGCTGGCCATTGTGAGGTCATCGAATCAAGCACTTCCTGCTCCGCACCTGCCCTGCAGCAGCCCGCTCCCAGACATCTGCGAACTGTGGTCATCCATCCCAGGTTGGAATGCTTCTCCATGGTGCATGTACTTCTGCAGGATCCTAGTTTTGTTGTGGGAGATAGAGAGGCAACATGGAGAGAGGAGGTGTCCTCAGAAATGTGTGCATAACACAAATCACCCAACTTGCTGCAGGTTCAGATTCCTGGGACTCAAGCTCTAGAGATGCTGTTGGCCATTCAATCATAGGTGTTCAAGTGGCTACATTTTGAGAAACACTTACACAGAGAAGAGTCCAGGTAAATTTAATTTGAATTTTGAGTGAGCTAAATCCTGACTAGCTGTATGGCTGTGAGCAGAAATAAAGCTGTTAAAGCCTTGGCTTTTCCCTCCTTAATCTGGAGAGATGATTAACAACACATACTGTAGGTGACTATTTTAAGAATTAGAGATACTTTGGTATACCCAGGTAACTACAGCCCCACAGTTTCATGGGGGAGAATAGAGAGCCTTGTCTGGCCTCATTCAGAGGTGCCCTCCTCCTTCCTGGAGTCTGCCTATGAGTCCTGGGGCTGTTTCCTGTGTAACCTGGGGTATTTTTAAATTTTTTTTTAGCCTTTTTTTTTAGAGAGAGAGAGAGCAAGCAGAGGAGGAGTAGAGAGAGGGAGACACAGAATCTGAAGCAGGCTCCAGGCTCTGAGCTGTCAGCACAGGACCCGAGCACAGGGGCTCAAACTCACGGACCGTGAGATCATGACCTGAGCCGAAGTCGGCCACTCAACCGACTGAGCCACCCAGGCACCCCTAACTTGGGCTATTTTAAGCACCTGTGCAGTTCTCTTCTGTGGTCCAATGTCATGAGCCTTCCCCATCATTGTTTGCTGTCGGTCAGCTTGGGCAGAAACTCTGACCAATGCCATCAGAAGAGCTGCTGAGATTAGCCCCTGCCCATTTGGTGGACTCAGTCTCCTGTTAACCCCTCAAGTCCCCTGGGAATTTTTTATCACCACTGACTCTGCCATGGAGACCTTCCTGGGTTTTTGATATGCTTCCCTTAGTGGCCCATCTCTCCTGGATATAGCTCCCAGCTCTGGATTCTCATTGCCCAGCACTCATTCTGGACCTTGCCCCTGAGCTGCTGTCTATCACTGGTTGGAATCCGGGTCTTTTTAAGGGTGTTTTCAGACTGTTCTAGGTAGAAAATTCCCTTTTAATTTTGCAGGGTTTTGTTATTTCTGCCCATTGTTTATTTCTCTCTAGAGGCCTGGCACATCATCTCTGTGGCCCAATATCATAAGTATCTTCTTTTGAGACCGAAGACCTGTTTGTAAATTTCTGCACCCCAAATGTGATACAGTGCATATTCCTGGCAAATTCTTCTGCTCATATGAATCCAGTCTTTTAAATTTTTTTTTTTTAACGTCTTATTTATTTTTGAGACAGAGAGAGACAGAGCATGAACGGGGCAGGGGCAGAGAGAGAGGGAGACACAGAATCAGAAGCAGGCTCCAGGCTCTGAGCCATCAGGCCAGAGCCCGACGCGGGGCTCGAACCCACAGACCGCGAGATCGTGACCCGAGCTGAAGTCGGACGCCCAACCGACTGAGCCACCCAGGCGCCCCGAATCCAGTCTTTTAAAAACCTGATACCGGAGGGACGCCTGGGTGGCTCAGTTGGCTAAGCAGCCACCTCTTGATTTCAGCTCAAGTCATGACCTCATGGTTTGTGGGATCAAGCCCTGCATCAGGCTCTGTGCTGACACCATGGAGCCTGCTTGGGATTCTCTCTCTCCCTTTCTCTCTGCTCCTCCCCCACTCATACTTGCGCTCTCTCACTGTCTCTCTCTCTCAAAATAAGTAAACATTTTAAAAACAATAAATAAAAAAAAAACAAAAAACCTCGTACCACGGTCTGACACCTACTTAAACCTGTAGGTAAATGAATTCCTTTCTCTAATCCAGCTGAGGCCCTGATTTCTATGTGTCATGTAATTAGGTTCCTGATGTATAGTAGGTCCTCAATACATGGCAACTGCAATGATTTTACTATATATAGTTACCTCAATTTAAAAAAAAAGTCTTTCTTATATAAAGCCAAAGTTTTATCCCCTAAACTTTATGCTGTTCTCTAAGTTATACAGAATAAGCTATTCTCTCTTACCAGTAAAGTTTAGGCTCCTAAATCTGACTGAATTCTATAATGATTTTATTATGGAAGAAATCCAGAAATTCATAAGCATTGAGTATACCCAGTGCTACAGTGACATTTCCTTTCCTTTACATTCCTCCCTTGCCATGTTAGGTCAAGGTCAGATTTTGTTCTTTCAAGGGCTCCATGACCAGGAAGTTGTCTGATCACCAAGCGGGGAGGAGGAGTCTGAGAGAACCTAGTCCAGGATCCTGCAGTGTGGTATTCCTCCAACTTTATAGGGATCCCCGTCGTTTAGAGGGCATGGGAAAACAATTGCCTGGACCTTGCTCCCAGAGTTTCAAGTTCATCACGTGTGAGTGGGGCCTGAGATGCATATCTGAGAAATTCGCATTTCTAAGATATTCCCAGTGTGGTGCGCCCTGAACATCCCTGCTCTAGGGGAAGCTCTTCCTGCCCTCAGATCCTTTACCAGCTGCTCTGCTCTCCTAGGTGCCAACAAGTCATGGCTGACCCTTCTGTTGCCCTTAGCCTAACACAAACACCTACCTCCAGGTGGGTGGAATACCTGTTGTGGTTTGTGGTCAGGCGCTTCCATGTGGAGCCAGACCAAAGCCCGTCTCCCATGGAACCCATATCGTTGCTGAGCTGTTTCTCCTGCCCTGCTTCCCTCACTCCCTTCTCCTCAGAGCCTCTCCCCACAATCACTTAACAAGAACGCTGTTTTCTTCCTCTGCTCCTAGAGAATCCAACCTAAGATGAATCCTATTCATATTTTTGTCCAAATCATCTTTTTTTTTTTTAACATTTATTTATTTATTTATTTATTTATTTATTTATTTATTTATTTTTGAGACAGAGAGAGACACAGCATGAACGGGGGAGGGGCAGAGACAGAGGGAGACACAGAATCGGAAGCAAGCTCCAGGCTCTGAGCTGTCAGCCCAGAGCCCGACGCAGGGCTCGAACTCGCGGACCGCGAGATCGTGACCTGAGCTGAAGTCGGACGCTTAACCGACTGAGCCACCCAGGCGCCCCCAAATCATCTTAATATGTATAAAGCACCAATTATGCACTGGTGCTGTGTATAGAGGCACGTTAAAAAAAATACACGTCCAGCCCCATCCTGGTCACCGCATGTACCCCTGCCCTATAATCAGAGTCCGAAATGTGTCACTGCATTCTGCATCCTAGAATCCTGCCTCCATTTTGCAAGAGTGACATTGCCCCTTAAGATACTGAATTGGCAAACCTGATGGATGCAGGCCCTCTCCTACCTTATGATCGTCCGGGCCACCACACTGCCTACGGAATGACACCCAGACTTCCTGGTTAGAGATTGAAAACTCTAGAAACTGCTACAACTAGTTTGCTAATGCTCCCGGGGCATCTGCGTGATTGCCTCACCCAAGCCAGCATACTTACTGTATGTGTTGTGTTCAGCTGGGCTCAGACACCTCTTTCTTTTCACGGACGCTTTCAAAGGAGCTTTTCATGACTTTTTGGTCTGATAGAGTCCCCGTTCCGTGTTTTCTTAACAAACTCTGTGTGCTTCTTCGAGAGTGTTTGTTTGCTTCTTCCAACCCCCAACACCTACACAAAGCTTCATAGCACCGTCTTTTTCTCCTGAGTACCCAGAAACTGACTCACTGTAGGCACTCAATTATTCAGATTTGCTTCTGCTTTTCCTACTTATGAGCTGTATAATTTGAAGCACGATAGTTATTCCCTCCTATCTTGAGTTACCTCATCCGTGAAGTGGGACAGATAATATAGTAGATCTGTGAGTAATGCAAGTGGAAGTGTCTAGCACAATGCCTCTGAAGATCACAAACACAGTAATGTCACCTCCCCTCTGTCAACACCCATCAAACCGTATTCCCTTCTGAGGTTCTCTGCACCTTTCTAAGTCTTAAACTCCCTTCCTGGCCTAGGCTTCCCTGCCCTCAGAAATCTTTCCCATTTTGGTCTCTGACGGTCGGTGCCTGTGAGGGTGAATATGGAGACCACCTAAGAAAGTGGTGGCTGGTTACGGCCTATGGTCAACAGCAAAGGGTGTATCTTAGCCCTTCTTCCCCTTCATCACTGCATGGATTCTCCCCCCAGCCAGGAGCTCAGGGCCCCCTGCTGCATGGTATGAAAATAAGGCAGGAGAAAATGTTCATTTTCATATCTTGCTCTGCCTCTGCCAGGTCGAGTGATGATGGATAAGTTATTTTCTGGCTCTGATGGGCTTGTAAAATGTGGGTGGGAGCGGGGAACATCTCCCACGATGGTTTGAAAGCAAAATGGGAGAGCCTGTATGAAAATTTCTGACACGAAGCCGGCTTATAATTGTGGGTGCCATCTACATTAATGATTGATAAATGCAGTTGCCTGTGCAAGAGATGAGGCCCTGAACTAAGTCCACAGCGATGGAGATAGGGAAAGTTAGATTCCACCGACTTTGGCAATGAAATTATGTCCGTATAGCTCAAATATATGCTCAGTGAATAAAACAGACTCAAACGTGCAGAGAGAGTACTTGGAAATGTGCAAAGGCACTAAAATCTCCATCTTTTTAGAGTTGGGCTAAGGGATGAGTAGTTTAAAACCTCTGAACTATTTACTTGATCTGGTCTTTCAACCACATAGTCTTTCAGCACACCTCTGCTGTGCAGATTGGCGCAGGAAGTCTTCATAGGCTCTTAAGCAAAGCTCGTAATTAATTTGCCTAAAAAGAAAGAATGTGCTGTGGCGCTGAAAGCTGGATTATAATCCTGGAGTAGGTGGGAGGAAAGTTTTTTCCCATGGAAACTGCATTTTTTAAAAATAATGAAGTTGAATCGAACCATGGCAATGATTGTGATTTTGGAAGTCTGAAGACATAAGGCCTGGCATCGACATTGGTTATGGAAAGGCGGCAGAAGGAAAGGACAGGAACACATGGTTTGGGCTGGGAACGATCTGAGTTTGAGTCCACGTTTTGCTACTGGTTGTGCAAAACTGGGCAAGTGACTTCTGCATTTTGGTTTTCTTGAAGACTGAGATTGTCATTATTTAAAGTTTTTGTGTTAAATATTTCACATAAAGTAAACGTAATGCTTTCAACTTGTGGCGGATACTTCAAATAGTGGAGATCAGGGTCAAAGAATACGATTGGATGGTAAAGCCAACTAAAGCCACCCAGCTTAAATACTGGCCTTGGGAAATTTTTATTCCCACGATCTTTTGAATTCTGGCAAATTATAAAGTACCTTATAAACTTAAGATAATTCTATTGCGGTGAATCCATTAAATGAAGTAAAAGGAGAGAGAATTCTAGACTGAATGTAGGACAGAGCACTCTCAGTTGTTAAACAGGGAGCCATTAGACTGGGGTGGCTCTAATACCTTGGCAGCTTATATAAGCAAACTGACACCTGAGACTGAGTCAATGCACTCAAAGCTGATATAGAAACGTAAGAACAGGCAACCACAAATAACCAACTAAACTTTCCCAGGTAAGACAGCTGCTTATGCTTCAACCAGTCGTAAAATTTATTTGCTTTGCTTCCAGGTCTTCCCCATAAAACACTGCCCCTGGAACCTGTTGGTGAGGTGCTTTCAATCACCTTGGGTTCAGCATTACCTGATTTGAACCCACGTACGCTCAAACTCGTTTGGTGAGATGCTGTGTGAGGTGTGGGGGCGGGGGTAGTGAAGATGTTGGCATTTCGATTTACGATTTACGTATATTGAAGGTACTTGGCTTAACTTCCGAGGACGAGATCTCAACATCACATCCCGTGTCCCAGCTCCCCACTATGCGGCATAAACTCACAGCATGGAAAAGTGGGGAAAAGAAATTGTTCTTAAAGTGCTCATGCCTGCTTCCGCTCTTCTCCACTTGCCTCTTTGTAATCCTTCAGACATGTAATTTGCTTCCAGCAAAATCAAGTATTCCAGTAGCATCCAGTCATGGTGCTGGATGCCAGGAATAAAATAATCAATGAACCTAGGAGGGACAGCTCACTTTGGTGGAGGAAACAAATATAGACAAAATATTAAAATAGAGTCATGTAAAAACACAACATGTAGATGAAAAGGTGTAAATAGATGTGTAGAGGAGGGTGCCTGTGGATAATAAAGAAGACTTCAAAACAGGAAGTGGTCCTTTCATGAAACTAGAGACCAAGTAGAATTTCCCAGTTGGATGAGCGAATCAGTAATCCTGGGAATGATGATGACGTGAGCATAAAAGTCATGAAGACCATAGACTTTCAATTTTCTTGAGTGTTGGGTGACTCTGTGGGAGAAATAAAGGATAAGGCTGAAAATGTATTTAGGGATTAGCTCCTGAGTGCGACCGCGTCTCACGAGACACATTTCAGAGCCATGGAAAAACTTCGGGCAGGTGTATGAATACTGATTACGCTTCACACCTCCTGCCAGGAGGCTGATGCAGAGCTCACTCCAGTTCCCAGAGCTGTGACAGCAGGAAGCGCTCCAGCTTTCACCTCCTCTTCCTCACTGTCCCCAACTCATCTGCTGGCCTGAACCCCCAGACCACTCTGTTTTCGAATTTCTTTTAGAATTTCTCTGGTTTCGAAGTATACAAGGGGATGGATCAGACAGGTGCACTAGAAGAAATCCTACTACACAGAAGTCTTCAGAGAAGCCACAGAAAACAGGCAACTGGGTCTGGGGAAATAGACGAACGGGTGATGGGGAATATTCAGGAGACACAAGTGACACTCAGTTGTAACTACGTGTGGGTTGCAAAGAAGATGGGACTTCATGACCTGGATCCCTGGGAGAAAATGATGACACTAAATGAGACAGGGCATTAATAGACCTGCTTTTTAAAAATTCTTTATTGTTATTTATTTTCTCTGTTGTCTCAGACTTGTCAGCATCTGTTTTCCCTCTTGAGTCCTGGTACTCAGTGAGTGAAAACACATGGCAGCCACACTTTCCAATGGAGCCGCTACACTCACTATGGGCAGGACTCACGGGTATCCGTGAGTATCCACGGGTCCTTGTCACAAAGCTGACTTTCCTTTCACCTGGTACATTTGGGCAGGTGAGGGGAGGCCTGCCTGAGTCAGGGGGAGGCGGCACTCTGACTTCTAGCCCACTTCGTTGGCCGGTGGCTTACTTGCTGCCACCATGTGGCATGTCACAGCTGCTGTTGTCCGTATACTTCTGTCTCCTGAAGCGCTGGAGGGGGTTCTCTGGTCAAGGGAGTGTGACTGCCAAGCGCTCCCGCCTCAGGCTCTTTACTCATGAGGTGGATGGAGCCGTTCTCAGGTGCCTTACAACCAGTTATAAATTATTTTCAGCGAGCTAAGGTCAAAGGCATGGAGAGAATAGAAAGTGACAACACTGAAGATTTATATGACCCCTCTCCTACAAGGAGACCAAGCGCTTCAAATATATGATCTAATTTGCCCTCCTCTGATGCCTGGAAAAAGGAGGGTGTGCGGGGGAGGCAGCGATTAGAGGCAGGTAAGAAGGCTTTGGTTAACAACCTTGAATAATCCGTAAGGCAGCACGGTTCCCTTCTCTTTCATTGTGCTTTAGGGTTTCTTCTTTCTTTTCTTTTTTGAGAAACAGAAGCCGACTGACCTTTCCAAGACGGCTTTTGAGCTCTGTGTTTCCCTTCTTCGGCATGAAGGCCTTAAGCAAGATGGAGAGGATGATTCCACATTCCGTGAGCTGCCTTGCGTTCCATTCCTTAAGGAAGTGGCATGCTGATGCCAAAGTTACCTTAATTATCAGACCAAATAAACAAGCAAACTGTGATATGGAGAAATTTATGATGCGGCCGTTCCTAAAAAGAAAGTTGAATATCGAAGATGGACGACTATGGCTGCAGCGAGCTCCCAAGATGGATTTCCACGTGTGTGCGTTCCACCATTTGTTATCTGAAACTCTCTAGTGGATGAGAATTCGAGGTCATGCCTCTTTCAGAGAACACAGGTTTTAAGTGGACCATGGCTGGTAGCACGTATCTGACTTGTCCAGTGTTACAAAGGAAGTTGGGGGGAACTCTGACCTCATCCCAGGTGTCCTGACTTCCTGTCCATGTCTCTTGCTGTGCCCCTGTGTACGAAGCCACTTCTGCCACACCTGAGCACTGTTTCCGTTCCCATTTCCCATGCACAGAGAAGGAAGTTGATAATGGTAAAAATAAATATGACCAAGGCAATGCAGACCGGTAAAGGGCTTAGGGGAAGGACACAGGAGAAGAGATAACTGGAATTTAATCTATTACATGCACAGCTTTGGGTAAAGGCGATAAAGGGAGGGCGACTATTTACAAATTGCACAGGGCTGTCAGGGAGGATTTGGGGAGCCCAGACCTGGCAATGGGCAAATGAGTCTAGTCAGGATGTGGGCTTTCAGGAAATCTCCAGGGAGAAGAGCAGGCCAAAGACAAGGGAACCATCATTCAGCAGCGGTGACAAAGAGCAATGAGAAAGATCTTGGGAGGACAGGCAAAGTGACCCCAAAGACGGACCATGTTACTTTAGCAACATGTATGTGAATTTCACATGGGCCATGCATGGCATGAACTGCCCCAGGGAACATTCTAAACTACCAAAGGCGCCATGGGAGAACATAGTTCTGGTAGCTTTTACTATGTAGCTGACGGAAGTTACAGAGAAGGGATTGCAGGAAGTGCTTTTCACATTCTCACTAATTGAGCTCACTGGTCTCCCCATGGTAGACCGCTGTTCCAGAAGCTCCATCCTACATGTAGGTGGAAAGCGTGCTTCCAAAAAATTGCTTGGAGCCCTATTATTTTCAGAGAGAGTCTTGACATAACAGGCTGATGCATTTTACTTAATAAATATCCTAATCTACTCTAAATTTCCATTATGTTAAGTGTATTTACTTATTTATTTATGTATTTATGTATTTATTTTGAGAGAGAGAGAGAGAGAGAGCGCACAAGCAAGGAAGGGGTAGAGATAGAAAGTGAGGATCCCAAGCAGGCTCCACACTGTCAGCATAGACCCTGACGCCAGGATCAATCCCACAAACTGTGAGATCATGACCTGAGCCAGAATCAAGAGTTTAATGCTTAACCAACTGAGCCACCCAGGTGCCCCTACATTATGTTCTTAAATCACAACTTCAGAAAACATAACAGCATATTTATGCCAAGCAGTGGATATGGACCTAAGTAAGATTCTTCCTCCTCCAGAAATTTACGATTTTGATTTTGCAGTAAAAATTACAAAATGTCATTAGTTTCACAAAATGCCACGAACAGAAGGAATGTGGGATGTCCCCTAGACCAGGCCCATCATTCTACACATAAGGCTCAGAGAGTTGTGTCCCTTATATGTGACTGCCCAAGAGAAGTGAAGTTGAATTTTGATAATACCCTTCTCACCAAGTCATTCTGCCTTTTTAAAAACCTCACCTTGCTTCCCTTGTTTGACTGGGAAGTAATAACTAAAAAGATATTTTAGCGAAACACAATACCTTTAGTTATTTTTTGAAAGTATTGTTCTTTTAGTTTTTATTAGTTCTTAGTGCAAATTGTAATTTTGCGTTTGAAATTGAAACTACCTAATTACATCTACAGTACTGTCAATGTAATTGTTCTGTAGGGTTATGATTACTGTAGAAATTCGAGCTGGACTTTGTAACTGGATACAAAAGGTAACATGCATACAAAGCATTCCCTGAAGTGAGCCACATTGATTTGAGGGCTCTGTCGAATGGTGTTTTTTTCTTCTTTTTTTTTTTTTTCTTTTTTTCTTTTTTTAGGAATCACACTGAGAACCAAACTGAACTGTGTACAAAAAGTAAACGTGACTCTTCTTACTTTTGGGGATTAAGCAAGACTTTGATTTAAAAAAAAAAAAAAATGCACCAGTGATTTTGAAACAATGTTTCTAAAACTCACCTCGAGTGAAACCATTTAAATTAGTAGTAATCTTGGATGACATTAATTAAACTGTAATGCAGCATAATTTCAGCAGAGATTCAAGCACAGATTTCAAAATATTTCCTAAAACAAACTGAACCAATTTGATGGTAGGGAGTAAAAGGGTTTTAGAGCTTGATTTGTTACAAATAAATTATAAGAAACAAAGCATTGTACCAAACGAGTTTGTAGCCTGTTGTAAACACAGATGAAACAAATCACCTCTGAAACATGAGTTATTGCAAAACAAAACAAAACAAAAAGGAAAAAAAAAAAAAGCAGACATGTAGAAAACAGGCACGTTCCGCAGGGAATCTCATGTCAAAACACCAACAGAGAAATGTATGCCTAAAAATGTTCCTTCTCCTCTATGCAGTGTTTAAACTCATGGTATTTATTTTTAGGGATGTTTCAAACAGAGCAAGGTTTGGTCCTGGTTTTTTTTTTTCCAATTTTGTAAGAAGCATTTCTCACCGGTGAACTCATTGTGAACAAGAAAAGAGATGGTAAACATACCTGTCTGTCTTCTACAGTATGTGGGTGGTTCTTTTAACTAAAAGCTTTAAGGTCAACTAAATATTGGTGCAGAAAGAACTCATGTTCTCAAATGAGCTCTATTCAGTCTATTAAATAACACAAATCCATGATATCCTTGCAACTCAAAATCCTCCACATCAGGGTTTTAGTAAAAACTTTAGTTGAGGACAATTGTTGAGTTTTACCTGTTCCGGTTTTAATTTTCTTCTGTTGTCATTTGGATTTTGTGCTTTACTGGTCTATTTCTGTGGCCCGAACACAGCCTACTTTGGGCTGTGTTCATATCAATACGGACTGTCAAAGCTTTTGTCTCTTCAAGTGCAAAGGCTCAAACTTTAAAATAGAGTTCTCCTGTAATATCCCACTTACCTTTGGAATTGAGGAAAGCCAAGCTGGTAGAAACAGGTCCCCGAATGGTGATAGCCAGGGGCTGACAGGCAGATAGATGAAGTGAGAGAGATAGTGACTAAAAGGTATAAACTGCCAGTTATAAGATGAATAAGTTCTGGGGATCTAATGTACAGCATGGTGACTACAGTGAAACATATTGTATTATTGCTTAATAACCGCTAAGAGGATAGATCTTCAATGTTACATGTTCTCACCACCAAAAAGGTAGTTATGTGAGACAGTGAACGTGTTAACTAACCTTATTATAATGATTTCACAAGTATACATGTATCAAATCACGGCATTGTAAGGCTTAAACTTACACAATGTTATACGTCCATTATATCTCCATTGAGCTGGAAAAGAAAAGAAACGCAGATAAAATAATTTTCTTCATCTGCATTTGGACTTCTCTGGTCAGTTGATCGTATCAACTTTCTTCACACTGATGCAAATATGGAAAATGACAGGAGGTATATATCTCTGGGGAGAAGATCAAATTTGAATACAGACGCAACTAATCTATTCTGAACTCACAATGTTAAGTAGTGCTATTTTTGCATTTCCAGGACAACGTTCTTGATGGGGATGAGTTGCAAAGAGACCAGTCTGAGTTCTTGAAAAATTGAAAGCCTTTTCATAACAAAATAGGGAGTGTTGGTTTCTTCAAGCGAATCTCTGGACAGAGGGATGTTCCCTCTGCCACCCACACCTTGCTGGCTTCTTGTTCCCTGTGAGAAAGCTCTTTTCCAGTGATAGTGAACCCACTATTGCCTACAGCTGTAAATGCAGTCTCTTATTAGCTAATCAATTATTAGAATTGATTGGCAAAAAAAGCGTTTCTCTATAACCCGGGGGAGGAAATGAGATTCTATAGATTTCTCTCATTCCTCATTATGTTTGTAAAGTAACTTGGGTTTCACTCGCCTGGGTACACAGCTTTGCTCATTTTGTATTTTCCTCTCCTGACAGCCTGGCCTGGGCTGAAGCTTCCCACTCTGTCTTCATGGTGCCCATGCAGGTGATTCTGACTTGAGTCATCTAATACTTCTGATGACTAGTTCTTAAGTTCTGCTTGCTTTCCCTCTCTTATTTCAAAGAAGTCTTACTGTAGAAGTTGTCCCCTTTACTGAGTCTTTTTTTTTTTTTTAAGTTCATTTATTTATTTTGAGAGAGACAGAGGCAGCATGAGCAGGGGAGGGGCAGAGAGGGAGAGAGAGAGAATCCCAAGCAGGCTCCACGCTGCCAGAATAGAGTCTGATGTGGGGCTCAAACTCACAAAACTGTGAGATCAGGACCTGAGCCCAAACCAGGAGTCAGATGCGTAACTGACTGAACCACCTAGGTGCCCCATGCCCTTGACTGAGTCTTAAAGTGATGAGGAGGAGGGGCGCCTGGGTGGCGCAGTCAGTTAAGCGTCTGACTTCAGCCAGGTCAGGATCTCGCGGTCCGTGAGTTCGAGCCCCGCGTCAGGCTCTGGGCAGAAGGCTCGGAGCCTGGAGCCTGTTTCCGATTCTGTGTCTCCCTCTCTCTCTGCCCCTCCCCCGTTCATGCTCTGTCTCTCTCTGTCCCAAAAATAAATAAAAAACGTTGAAAAAAAAAAATTTAAAGTGATGAGTAGGAGACAACCAGGGAAAGAAGGGGTAGAAGGTGCTGTCTGTGCTGCATTATGACCTCTGTGGATCCTACACACTCTTCTCTTCAGAGGGCTCCTTCCTCCATCAACTCTCCCTCCTTCCCTCTCTCCCGCCCTCCCCCTGCCTCCTCCCCTCCTCTCTCTCTTCCCCCTCCCCTCTCATATAGAGGACTGTAATGGTATAAAGATGACTATAATCCAGAGTACACCGTATTCACTTATTTTCTGATTTTAAAAGAAATTAAAAATATTTTCATGGGCCCCTAAATGTAGCGTGTACCTCTGTGCACTGTGGCTGCTACGTGCAAGGGCCAGGTGTTCCCTGAGGGACGAGAGGCATGAAGTCTTCTCAAAGAAGTACAGCAAGAGTAAAGAGTAGGGACGTACTCAGTGAAACATTGAGTTTTTTTTTTTTTTTCCTGGCTCAAAGTTACTCATGTGGGATATGGTGATGTGAGTTCCCTCTCTGAATACTGGTTTCCCCATGAATAGAATGTGGGAGAATAAAGCACAGGATTGCTGTGAAGATCACATGAGTTTAGCCAGATTTAAACACTGTTAATTATAAAATACTGAGTTAACTTTGTCATTCTCTTGGCCTCAAACCTTTTGTGGAATGGATATGAAACATTTTATATATATATATAAAATATATATATATATATATATATATATATATATATATATATATATTCGTTCGTTAGTTATAAATATATGTTTATAGCTAAATATTTAAATTTATATATTGTGCAGATTATTAGCAATGGCTTTCTCTCTCCCTCCCTCTCTGTCTTTTAATAGAGAGATTTTCCTTACATTCGCAGAAGGCTTGGGGCACACACAAGAATATCAGCTCGTCCTGTTTTGAGAGATACTCCTTAATCTGACATAAAAAAGGCTTTGACTGAGTCAGGGATGCGACATGGTTTTCGTATTCGGTTTGGAAACTGTTTCCCATTTTAGCTCAGTAAGCCCAGTGTACTTGCTATTAATTAGCCCACAAGAATAGTAAGATTGTAACGATCCAGTATGCTCTTGTTTTGAGAAAACCACTCAGAAGAGCTTTCAGACAACTTTTGTTAGATTGAATTAAGATCTCTGACCTCTGTCTCCGAGGAATACAATTAGAAGTTTTGATTGCTAATTCCTAAAGGGACATAATAGGGGAAAATAAAATTAGGAGCAGGAGAAAACGACAGAGGTTTTATTTTTAAACATTATTATCATGATCCTGGTCATTGTCTCAGGGAAATTTCAGAACTGTTCCATGAGATCAGGACTGGATGTAAGACTCTATTATAAATGCACATGTTTGGCTTTTTCTTACTTTCTTTTTTCTTTTCTTTCTTTCCTTTTTTTTTTTTTTTTTTAAGAGAACTGGTTAATCCTGCCCCAGGGACCTACTCACAGTCTATTAAACCTTTAAAGAACATTTCATGGGGCTTCAACGCCTGCTGCACTCAAAAGGGAACTTTTATGAAAGCAGCTTATGCTCTGAATTGATAATGGTGAGGTCGGCAGCCCGGCATTTTGAAACTCTGTCCCCAAGTAGAAGAAGAATAAGCCCTGATTTCAAGGTTTCTGTATTTTCTTTCAAACAGCGTCCTTATTTACATAAACTTTGACTGCATCACTGAATTACATGTTGTATTTTTATTTTGAAGCTTCAAGTTTATGGTCCTGGTCTGTCTGCATCGTTTCAAACATTTTCACCAGTTCATTTCCAGGGCACTTTCATAAGATTTCAGAAAAGGAAGTGAGCACATGATCTCTTCTCCATGACGCGGTTAAGAAACCCGAGCAAGAGCTTTGTTTAATGTCACCGGGCTTGAAGTCACCAGCCAGGACCGAAGGCTCATTGCATCAGCCCCCACAGACACGGTCGTGGTTGGTGTTGTGGTCTGTGGCAGGGACAAGAGGATCTTTGGAGTAGATGCCCGCTCCCGGAAGGCCCAGCCTGAAGTTCAGCTCCTCCTGGTGCTGCTTCCCTGTCTCTGCAGGAGGCTCAGCTGGCCAGTTCTCTCCTCCGGCATCGGTGACCCTCTGGCTGTGAGCCGTGCCCAGCCTTGGTCTTCTCCCTACCTGTGAGTCAGGCGGTCCAGGCTCTCTCCTTGGCCGGGCGTGCACTCCAACTTACAGGAAGTGGAGGGGCACAGGGTAGGGAAGGCCTGAGTCCGTCTTGATTCTGCTCGACCCCACTCAGAACACCAGACTTCAGTCTGCTCCTTCTCTTGGGTTGTCACAGCATGGGGCCACCATCTCCAGCCAGCTGTAGGAGCTCCCAAGAGAGCACCACTGCTCCCCATTCCTGTCACACAGGGTCTGTGCAACCTCTTACCCTCCCCTGGAGGGCACCTTAACAGGTTGAAAAGCTATAACTAAGAATTATCTCCACTGTAGGAAATGGTACCCATTTAAAGCTCCCCAGGGGCTCGTTCTCTTTCCCTCAGGGACATATGGGCTTAGTAGCATTTTAATGCTTTTTTTTTTGTTTTGTTTTGATTTCAGGAAATCATTTTGCTTTATTCAAACAACAGAGGAACTTGAAAAGTTTGTCAATTTGGCCACCATGTTTGAAATGGTCTTAGCTCTGGGCAGGAAAACATGTTTTGACGGTTCAGAATGGAGTCACGCTTGCATTTGGGCGCTTACTGAGCCACTAGTTTAAAAACTGATTTGCTTTTGAGTGACAAAATGTGGAGATATTCCATCTTTTTGTTTTTCTCCTCATCTTTGTTCTTATAGAATGAAAAGCTGCAAATTTAGGGTTCTGTCATAAAGAATTAACCTCAAACTGTTCGGAAATTTTGCCATATTCCAAACAGATCCATTAAATAGATCTAGTGATGCCTAGTGATGGTAAATGTTGAAATTTTTTTCTTTTAGTGTTTATTTATTTTTGAGAGACAGAGAGAGAGACACAGAATTCAAAGTAGGCTCTAGGCTCTGAGCTGTCAGCACAGAACCCAACACTGGAACCCACGGACCATGAATGAGGCCATGACCTGGACTGAAGTCAGTGCTAAACAGACTGAGCCAACCAGGTGCCCCTACATGTTGAATTTTCATTTGTTGTAGGGTAAAAATGCATTTATTTATTGTTAATCTTAAGGAAAAGTGTACACATGTAAGGAACATGAGATTTGGGGTCAGGATAAGGATTTCAGTCCTGGCTTTGCCACCTACTAGTTCTGTCCCTCTGAGCAGACTCATTTATACTTCCTGGGTCTTAGTGATCTTAACTGGGAACATTAACGTCTGCTTCAAATACTTATGGAGATTTAATAACCATAATATATGCGGATTTTATAAACCGTAGAACATGAGGTAATGTTTACCTTTGTCCTTCCAAAAGCAGAAACAATTTGTGGTATAAAACTCCGTGTATCGAGTTTGATACTTCCATAATCCTCAATGAATCAGGTCAAACGTTATTGCAAAAATAACACATCATGCTGTTTTACATCCATTTGTTTGAATCAGGCAATTGAATATTTTATGTCAACCTACAGTGTTGTTGGAACAGGAACTCAAGGGGCGCCTGGGTGGCTCAGTCGGTTGAGCATCCCCGCTTCGGCTCAGGTCATGGTCTCAAGGTTTGTGAGTTGGAGCCTGCGTTTGCCTTGAGGCTGTCAGCGTGGAACCTGCTTCAGATCTTCTGTCCCCCTCTCTCTGCCCCTCCACTGCTCATACTCCCCTCTGCCCCCAGCCTCACTCTCAAAAATAAATAAACACTAAAAAAAATTAAAAAAAAAAAACCACTATGAACTTGAAGAGTAGTGGAGCCAGAGGGATCTTGCAGATATCTTATCCAAAGTCCCCCTTTATGCATGTGTCAAATGAGGCCCAGAGAGGGTGAGCAGCTTGCCCAAGTCCCCAGCTTGCTGATGCCTGAGGCATGCTCTGCTCTTGTCACATCTCATTCCCTAGGTGTCCACCGTGATTTTGGCCAGAGGACGGATGTGTCTGAGGGGGGTGTGAGTTCAAGACCATGCTTCCTCAGGGGCTCCATGGGACGTCCTGCACCTGTGTCTCGCTGGCACTTTCTGCACACACTTGCCTGTGTTTCATTCACTCTCATACTCCATGGAAGCTTTTTTCTTGGAGGAACCGTTGCCCCCAACTAGCCACCAATGTTAGGAGGAGCCTTTGAACCATTTACACATGCTGAAACCCGGGATCCTCACTTGTGGTTTTTTTCAGAAGGCTTAATGCAATCATTTATATAAAGCACACAGCCGGAAGTCTGGTAATGGAAGCTTCCAACATTTGCTATTTGACTGAAGGCTTTGAGCTTCCTCTAAGTCTTTTTTGAAGGAATGACCTGCCCTTAAAGTAAGAGAGGTTTCTGTTTGCTTGTTTCCTGTTTCATGTTTGTACCAGAAAGTGAAAATGTTAAATATTCTCAGAGGCAGTGGAGGGAAGGACCTTAGGGGTTACATTCTGAAATTCTGCATCCCTGCTGGTCACCTCCTTTCTTACAAAAGTCAGGGCGTGGCAGGTGGCCCTGGATGACCTGTGCAAAGCTGTCTCCCCATCTTGTGGCAATCAGCAAGAACCTCTGACTTTCGCTCCTGATTGAGGAAAATTTTCCATTGGCCTATGGGGCATTTTAGCAGGCAGGTGAGTTCCTTAAGTGCTTGGTGACAGTCCTTTGAGAACAGAGACAAGGTCGTAATTGCATTGAAAAGGTCCCTGAAAGGGAATTTCTGAAAGGTGTCCCAAAACATCCTGTTTTTATGGCTAATGGGCTCTGGGCAGGTTTTCTTCCAGATGACTGATGGCCTTCACCAGCGTCTGCCTGTCTTCATTCTGATGCTGACAGAAGAAAAGAAAACGTCTCAGAGCCAGACGTGGCCACTAATGCAATGCGATTTTGTTCTTGTTATTTGGGGAAAAAGAGAGAGAGAGAAATGCTGAGAAAAACAGGCCCAGTATTTGGAGAATCTGACTCTGAACTCTCATTCTTGTCAGTTGTGAGACTTTAGTGTGGGCATCTTATTTAATATCTTTGAGATTCAATTTCCTACCTCTCAAATGGGCATGATCATACAGTTAGGCTTAAGAGGCAGGATATGGGTGTCAGAGACAAATAGCCCCCGGGGTTCAAATCCTGCCTTTGACCTACATACAGAGCCTCTCACTGTTTTGCTTGGGAGGATCAGGTGAGATCATGTAAGTCAAGTGCAGGCACTGCTAGGTGTATCAATGACTATTAGTTTTCCCCTTTGTTGTATAGGGATAGGACACATTGAAAAAAATTAGTGGTGAGGGAGAGGATTGCAAAAAAGAATAAATAGAGAGTAATATTTTGATAAATTACTATCTTTTCAGAAGACAGGAAAGTTACTATTCTTAGCATAACCAGATGCTTTACCAAAGGGTTGCCCTGGAGGTGATCAACATTTCTTTCTTTCTTTTTTCTTTTCTTTTCTTTTTTTTTTCTGTAGCAACAGAAGTACTGTACTTCTTGGTATGAGCCAGAGCAGAGAATAGCCCTGAGTTTCCCAAGGATGCCTTCTTAGAACACCAAATTATTGAATGTAGGCTTCCTTATGAAGCTGGGTAGAGAATGAACATCTAATTGTCCAGGAATAGTTTTAATAAGGCTCTTTGTTTTTAGAAAATTAAAAAAAAAGGTGACCCAATGTACTGGGGAGTCAAATAACCAGGAGGCCAGAGACATAGTCATTTCAGATTTTTGATGTGAGGTATCTGAGCTGTTTTCATTCTGAGACATGGATGCTAAGACTGCTAAGAGCTGTCACCTTGGGTCTCTTTTCAAAGTGGATCATCTTTCTGTGATAAACCTTGGATTTAACAAGCAGAAACATCATTGTTACAGTGAGTAAACATCACCAATCAGATTGCGTAGGGTAAGCTTTAATAAAGATACAGTGTAAACATAGGGACCTATGACAAGGAAAAACTAGCTGCAGTCTGTTCCATACTTGGCATTAGAAGATTTAGCTCTTTGGGTCAAGCATGACACTGGGGGTTCTTCTACGATGAAAGGAATAGGATATAAGTATTAATATTTAGAGGGTATTATTGGGCTTTCTGCTAGTAAGGAATTGGGGTTCCAATGATGATTAGGGAAAATAAAATCATCATGATTTTATTTGCATCTTCAGTTTGTGGAGACCTTAACATTGGCCGCATTAGACACTCTCCTTTTATATTTCTGCTTCCAATGAGCTCTTATACTTTTTACCTTCCATCCAAATGTTAAAAGTTACACATTTACCTTGCATACAGAGTACTTCATGCAGTGATAGGAGAGCCTGCACATGCACAGTGTCCCTACAGAGCAGCAGAGGGAGGACTGTGGGGGAGACAGGTGTTCACTTTGAGGATTGTGCATGTGAGTTACTATCATTGGGAAGAGAGAAAATGAAAACAAGACCAAGCACATTTCTGGTGACATTGATCTGACCTTCAGTTGGGTGCCCCAGGTGCAATTTTATAAGGAATAAGATATTTATTACACAAATTACCCAAAAAAATCCCTTTCACTTATAATCAAGACTGATTCTTCTTTCATTCTCTGTGTATAATTGTGGTATTTTATTTATACTTTTAAAATTATGTAAAACTTTTGAGTGTAACTGGAAATCAGGAACACTCACTTCCCGTTGTTAACAATTTGCATTTGATTAATTCAGTTGTGAGTTGCTTTACTAAATATTTGAACTTGTGAATAGAGAAGTTTCACGTTCAGCTAAAATGGATTTTCTACCAATTTTGGAGTAACTGTTTCGTTGGCTTAGCAAGGAGTAAATTGCTTCAAACCTTTCAAGTAAATCTTTAAAGCAGTAGAACTTTGTTTGCCGAACCAAGATAGAGGGAGAAAGGAAGGAGATTTTTCCTAATAAAGATGCTTTGGATTTAGGGGTTTGATACTTGCTGGTCTGGCCATATGACTACATTAAGTCATAATGAAACCAGGATTTTACTGTTTTTAACCATATTATTGTGTGATTAAATCTCTTTCCTGTCACGCGTGAAGGATGAGGATAATTTTTTAAATGGATTTTAATTTTTTGATCAGTTTTAAGTACACAGCAAAATTGAGTGGAAGGGACAGAGATTTTTCATTTCCTACAGTCACTACATATAGCCTCCCCCATCCTCAGCATCCCCCAACAGAATGGCGCATTTGCTAGGACTTGTGAGTCTACAGGACATATCATAATCATGCACATTCCATAGTTTACATGAGGGTTCACTCTTGGTTTTTTTACATTCTGTGGGTATGGACACATATAAAAACATGTATGCACCATTATAGTATAAAACATGGAAGTTTCACTGCCCTAAACTTCTTCTGTGTTCTGCCTGTGAATTCACTGCTCCTATTGTCTCTGCAGTTTCATCTTTCCCAGGTCATGCAGTTGGAATGATACAGTGTGTAGCTATATCAGATTGGTTCCTTTCACATAACAATTTGCACTTAAGTTTCCTCCATGTCTTTTCATGGCTTGATAGTTTGTTTTTTTTTTTAGTACAGAATAAAATAATCCTCCATTGTCTGGATGGACTACAGTTTACGCATTCAATTACTGAAAGACATCTTGGTTTCTTCCAAGTTTTGGCAATTGTGAACAAAGCTGCTCTAAGCATTAGTGTGTAGGTTTTGTGCGGACTTAAGTTTTCAATCCATTTGGGTATAAACCAAGGAGTGGGATTGCTGGATCATATGGTAAGAGTACGTTTAGTTTTGTAAGAATTTGGGAAGCTGTCTTCCAAAGTGGTCATACCATTTTGCGTTTCCAGCAACAGTGAGAGAGAGTTCCTGGTGTTTCATACTTTTGCCAGCATTTGGTGTTGTCAGTGTTTCAGACTTTGGCCCTTCTAGTGTGTGGAGTATCTTGTTTTAATTTGCATTTCCGTGATGACATATGATGTGGAGCATCTTTTCATATGCTTATTTGCTGTTTGTATATCTTCTTTCGTGAGGTGTCTATTGAGAATATTGGCCCCTCTTTAAATTGGGTTGGTTGTGTTTCTTATTGTTGGGTTTAAAGAGTTATTTGTGGACTTTAGATGACAGTACTTCATCACATGTGTCATTTGCAAATATTTTCTCCTGGTGGGTTTCTGTGGCTTGTCTTCTCATCCTTTTGACAGTGTCTTTTGCATAGCGAGATATTCTAATTTTGATGAATTTCAACTTAGCAATTATTTTTTTCATGGATCATGCCTTTCATATTATATCTAAAAATTCTCCCCCATATCCAAGGTGATCCCCATTTTTCTCCTATGTTATCTTCTAGGACTTTTATAGTTTTACATTTTATGTTTAGTCTGTGGTATATTTTGAATTGATTTTTATGAAGAGTATAAAGTCTATGTCTGGATTGTTTTTTCCTTTGCATGTGGATATCAACTTGTTCCAGAACCATTTATTGATTGTATTATCTTCACTCCTTTGTCAAAGATTAGTTGACCATATTTACGTATATGTATTTCTGGACTCTCTATTCTATTCCGTTGATTTACTTGCCTATTATTTTGCCAACACATAACACACTCTCTTGATGACTATAGCTTTATAATAAGGCTTGAAGTTGGGTAGTGACAGTCCTATGATTTTACTCCTCTCTTTCAATAATTTGTTGGCTTTTCAGGTTTTTTTTTTTTTTTTTTTTGCCTTTCAGTATAAAATTTAGATTCAGTTTCTGAACATTCACCAGATAAATTACTGGGTTTTTGACTGGGTTTGTGTTAAATCTATAGATCGAATTTGGAAGAACAGATATATTAAGAATATTGAGTCCTTAATGGAATGGAATATCTTTCTCATTTAGTTCTTTCACTTCTTTCATCAGAGACTTATAGTTTTCCTCATATTCATAGATCTTGTACATGTTTTGTTATACCTAAATTTCTTTTTGGCGTGCTAATATAAATAGTATTGTTTTTCTGTTTCAAATTCCATTCGCTGATTGCTGATGTATAGGAAAACAGCTGCCTTTTGTATTTTAACCTTGTATCTTGCAACCCTTTTATAATTGCTTATTAGTTCCAAGAGTTGTTGTTGTTGTTGTTGTTGTTGATTCCTTTGGATTTTCTACAAAGACAATCATATCATTTGGAAGCAAAGTCGGGTTTCTTTCTTCCTTCCAAGGTTGTGTACTTTTTTTTTCTTTTTTTGTCTTATTGCATTCACTTGGACTTCTGGTATAATGTTGAAAAGGTATAGGAAGTGGCATCCTTGCCTTGTTCTTCATCTTAGTGGGAAAGGTACTATTTTCTTGTCATTAAGTATGATGTTAGCCATAGGTTTTCTATAGATGTTCTTTATCAGGTTGACCAGGAGGGAAACATTTAATGTAGTTCGATGTGTGTGTGTGTGTGTGTGTGTGTGTGTGTGTGTGTGTGTTTTAATCTGCTAGGTTTCGAGAAAAAAAGGAACTTTCTATTTTAAAGATATGAAACTTTTTTTCTCTTATAATGGAAGACATTAGATGCTTATTACAACACTTTTCAGCAATAGAGAAATTTAAAAGTTAAACAGAGTTCCCATAAATCATATCTAAGTTTTAGATCCATCATATTTTTTGTTAATGTGTATATATGTATAGCTATTGGATTATCCATTGACCCACCCATCCATTCATCCAACTATCATCTTAAGATTGTCTGGTTTCCTCTTTCTACTTTATAAAAGTGTGCTTCTCACTCACTGGCATAAATAAAAGTTGTGTTTTACTATCTCTCTTGATCTTTTTGAATTTGTTGCCATTTTAGAACTCTGTTTAATTCTATTTCCAGTTCCATGGGGGGCTGCCCTTCCCTCCTTCCAGTTATTGCCTTACACTAGTCAACATAAGGGTGACCTCAACCCCATGGAACTATCAGGTTGTTGGAGTTGAATAGTTCCACTTTTCCTTACTCTCCAAGACTGCCAAGCTAGACTCTAACTGTATACATTACTGCCTTTTCTACGCAAAGAATAACATGAAATAACTGTTTTCAGAAGTATTTGTGAATATATTGTCCTGAGGTCTTGCATGTCTTAAACATTTTTTTCTTAAGAATAAATGCAAATTTAATTTACAGTAAAAGGTTTAACTCACTATCCTCTTTTCTTCCAGAATCCAGAATTGTTTAAAAAATTTTTTCTGGCTATATTACATGTGTCTTCCATAATTTATATTTCTCTATGTTTTTGCTCTGAGATTTGGGAGAATTTTGGCCATCTTTTCATTAATTCAGTTTGTAATTCTGTCCATTATGATATTCACTACTTACATGTGTTTTTTTTATAATTCTTTGATATTAAAAAAAAATTCTCCTTTGGCAAAAGAAGCGAGCTCTTATTTTATTCGTACTCCAACAGCGCCTCAAACCTCCTGCAAGATACGTATGTACGCTATGTGTATGTGTAAGTTTTTTCCTGTGTTAATTTCCTGGATCTCAAATAAACTCTTTTTCACTGGGCAATATTAGCTATGACTTCTCAGGCAACCTTCTATAGAGCTGCCTGTTTTATTCATATGTTTGGTGATTTTTGCTCATCTACTCACTTTTACAAACAAAAACGTATGTTGAATGGATTGACAGCTACCTTCCATGATCCCCCTCAGCACATACATACTTATCTTGACTCCTGCATCTGGGGTCTGAGGATGGGAGCTCTGTTGCAGTGAGTGGTAGAGTGAAGTCCTGCACTTCCTCTTAGACATACAGTCCTGAGAAACATAACACACCCTAGCAGAAATACATTTCCTTCATACGAAATAATACAATTTTGTTAAACTGCTGTTTTCCTGTGTTGCCTATTCTGCAGCTTAGGTAGGCTTAGGAAGGCTCTTCCTAGGCACGCTATTTGTATATGGTAATTGAATCAATGAAATTATTTCATTTTCACTCTTTCTTGATTAAAAATGAAACTGTTTAAGGCTTTCCATTTTGTTCTCTTAGAACGTTCTTAGCTTTAGCTTATGGCGTAGATATTAAGTGCTGATTTGATTTATACCATCTGAACCACAATATTATTGACATTAGTTGCTAGATGTTCTGCATTAGATACAGAAACTTGCTTGAGCCAATAGTGTTTAAGAGAGAAATTTTTTAAGTAATCAGTTGTTTTTTAAAATTTTTCTACTTTTGCTCTTTATGTGGTCACTAAATTGCACTGAGCAGATCTGATACCTTCTATTTCTAAACTATTATCATTCTTTAAAATGCATTTTACAGGAGTGCCTGGGTGGTTTAATCGGTTAAGCATCCGACTTCATGTCAGGTCGTGATCTTGTGGTTGGTGGGTTTGAGCCCCATGTCAGGCTGTGTGTTGATACCTCAGAGCCTGGAGCCTGCTTCGGATTCTGTGTCTCCCTCTCTCTCTGCCCCTCCCCTGCTCATGCTTTGTCTCTCTCTCTCTCTCAAAAGTAAACATAAAAAAAATTTAAAAAAAATAAAAATAAAATACAGTTTATGAACTACAGTGTTTGAAAAGAAGATGCAGTCTGCATGTGAAGGGTATAGAGTTTTATATGTGTGCACGTGTGTATAAAAACAAATACTTGAGATAGGCATTTCTATTGATACTATTCAGATATTCTGTAACAGGGGTTGGCAGAGTACAGCCTGATGGCCAAGTCCAGCTGGCCATTATTTTATAAATAAAGTTTTAGTTGTTCACAGTTATGCCAATATGTTTACACATTATCTATGGTTGCTTTCACACAACAGCAGAGTTGAGAAGTTTCAGTAGAGACCATAGACCTGCAAAGGATAAAGTATTTACCATCTGGCCCTTTACACAAAATATCTGCCAGCCCTTGCTCTGCATCTGTGCATGATTGTGTCTATTTAATCTGTAAACAATGAAAAAATTCCCATTTGTGTTATATTTTTCGTTGTTTTTATATTATTTGTTGCTTCATATAATTATTACTTTCGGTTGCTTAACTTATGCAAACATAAGTCATAATTTCTCTGCTGATGGTTCCATTAATAATTATAAAGGGAAGCTTTATTTTTATTTTTTCATAATTTATAATATGAATGTTGAAACTGCTGCTCTTCTTATGTTTACATTTGCATGACATTTTTATTGGTGGTGGTATTTTCTCTCCACCAACGAAACATTTCAAGGTACTCTGTTTAGATATGTATTATCTACTTGTGGTTAACGAGTTGTGGATACCTGTCACGTGGGTACATGTGATTGACCAATTTTCTTTGAGTCTGTAGCCTGTCCATTCTCTTAACAGTGTTTTTTTTGCAGAGCATAATTTTTTAATTTGATGAAATCCAACTTACCAATGTCTCCTTCTCATTTATCATGTTTTTGTAGTATCTAAGAAGTCATTGCTCTAAGCTCAAGGTTATCTAGATTTTCTCCTATGTTCTCCTCCAGGAGTTTCATAAATTTGCATTTTATGTTCACATATATGACCCATTTTGACTAAATGTTTGTGAAATATGTAAGATGTGTCTACACTCATTTTTTTTTTTTTTTTGCATGTGGATGTCCAATCGTTCCAGTGTCATTTATTGAACAGGCTATCCTTTCTTCATTGAATTACCTTTGATCCTCTATCAGAGATTAATTAACTATATTTGTCTATGTCTACTTTTGGGCTCTCTATTCTGTTCTACTGATCTATTTGTCTTTTCTTTCACCAGTACCACACTCTCTTGATTACTATAGCTCTGTAATAAGGCCTGAAGTTAGGTAGTTTCAGTCCTCCAACATTGTTCTTCTCCTTCAATATTGTGTTGGCTATTCTAGGCGTTTTGCCTTTTCTTAAAAACTTTGGAATCAGTTTGTGAATATCCACAAAGTAACTTACTAGAATTTTGATTGGTTTTGTGCTGAAGTCCTTGTCTCCTAGGTGAGCTAGCACCCGTGCTGTCCTCCCCTAACTGTTCTGGACCCATCCCCTCATCTGATACAATTTTCCACTCATGTATCTGCTCTCCAAGTCTTTCCCTGGGCATTCTGGAACTTCTTCACTGTCAGCTATGTTCTAATACTCTGAACCTCTTTTTCTGAATGTACTTTTTGCTACTTTGACTTAAGTAAAATGAGGCTGCCCATTAGATACTACTTTTCTTTCTGTTCTTACAAAATTAAGTTGATTGTAGGATTTTGTCTTTCCCCTCTCATCTTAGGGCCAGGAGTTTGGCTAGATGTCCACTTATTCCTCATGGGATTATCTACACCCTTCCTTGTGTTGGAGACTGAATGGAATGGACAGATCTCTTGCTGTCTTGAAGATCATATCAGTTAGCTAAGACCTTGTCTTCCCACTTAGCCACTGTCTTCTATGAATAACTCTGTATTTTTTCATTTCTTTTTACCTCTAGGACTGTAGTATTTCTTTCTATCTCAATTCATGTTGTCAGGGACTTCAACATCTACATGAATAAATCATCCAAAAGTTTCTGGTTCTTTATCTCTTCAACTCCAGTAAACTTATTTGCAACCCCACTAGAGGTTACACTCTAGAATTTATTATCACCTAACATGATACCCTCTGAAGTTAAAATAGAACATCCTAATTTCTACTCACAATTTCCTATTTTTCTTGCTTTAAGAATCTCCATTTCTTTCTTCACTCCCTCCCCCACCCCACCATTTTTTAAACCTCATCAAGGATTTTAAACCAATGAACCCATGACTTTCTCACTGTCACTGAATCCCTTACTTTCCCGCTGTTTGGTCATGAGTTTCTTCATTCATTATTATGAGTTTCTTGAAAATACTGTCAATATTTTTGTATTTATCTTCCTCTTTTTTACTCACCTTTGATGGAAATTACAATCCATATCCTTAGGGTCTGCACCTGAGCAGCTGACTCTGGCTAAGGAGAAAAATCACACAAGTGAACTACACAATTTTTGTTTTCCCTAGAAGATCACTAAGTTGAAAGGAGAATGGACTAGGAATCCTTCCACGTGTCTCTAATACCTCTTTTTATCATGATCTAAGATGACTATCTCAAAGCTAATTTACTCCTCAAATAATCTCTTCATCACTCTCAGCTGATGACCTAGCTTCATATTTCAAACTGAAAATTGAAGTCATCAGATGTGAATTGCTTTATCTTTTTGGCATGGGAGCCCTCTTAATATATACTATATGACAGCTGGTATTCATCTCTCAGGTGTGTATGTCTAGCATCATAAATTTTCAAACTAAGACATGCCTCCCTTCACAACTTCCAACCTACTTATGTGCCCCATTCAACATTCTTTTTGAAATAAGTTTTTGGGAAAGGGGAAGTGAAGTTTAACTTTCATTGTGTCAATGTTTGATGCTGATGTTTCACCCTGTTTGTCTGAAATCACTTGCAGAGGAACAGATTTGGATGAAGGAGCAATTACAATGCAAGAAGCCAAAAACAAAACAAAACAAAACAAAACAAAACAAAACAAAACAACAACAAAAAAAAACCCGCATGCAGGGGTAAAACATAACGTTTGTGGGGTAGATGTAGGGTAAGGTCAGCACTACCTCTTTGTGAAGCTTCCTTCTGTAGCAGCCACGATATATTAACATCAACTTAGCATCTTTGCAGACCCATTTCTCCTTCCAGGGCTGGTCTTCAGGAATAATGACAGCAAAATTGGATAGCCTCTGGCCTCCACTGGTTATGAGAAGCCACTACTCGAGCTGACTTCTCCAAATCTATCAGGAGAAAGAGCCACCCAAATTGGGGAAGAGTCTACTGTAGTATTCTGCACACATACCAAAGCTGTATAAACTTTTGCACTATCTATCTTTCTATTTTCAGGGGAGAAAGCCTCTGTCTATCTTTCAAGGAATCCACAATTATGATAGATTTCTTTGTCTCCTGCTTTTCAACAGCCTCTGTCTTGGGCTAGTCCATTTCTCCACTGCATCATTAATCGTAGCTTCTCTGGTGAATCTTTCCCAATGTATTTGGAGCATTTGTTAGCCTTTTCCACCTGAAAAAAAAAATCCCGTAACCTTAGCTCCCATAGGTTTGCCCCATTAACCATCCCAGTTCTTGGTTTCCTGTTATAATCAAACTTTTCAAGATCCTTTTTATTCATCTTTCTCCTTTTTTTTTTTTTTTTACTTTAGTGGTCACTGAGTACTGTGTATGTGTGTGCATGTGTTTTAATTTTGAAAGGTTAAAAAGATTTAGAAGGAAATGCCAGACACCCATGTAACCAACATCAAGAAATAATACAAATGTTTTATAATTCCCTAATCATGCAATACATTGGGAGAAAACTTCCTTTGTTTCTCAACTGCATTACTAAGTCTTTCTCCCTAGAGTAAACTCTCTTGTTTTGGGTGGATCTTTTCATGCCACTTTGGAGGGGTGTGTGTATGTATTTTATTTCCTTAATGCTATCATGTTGTAAATGCCATTCCACAATTACATATTTGATGCAACACTGTGAAGAAAAACGAAGATTACTTACAAATACACCATCTCACTTGGCCATTCATGTTGTTTCAAGTTTTTCTGGTAGATGTATCTTTCTTTTTTAGTTAAAAATTTTTTTTAAATGTGTTTTCAGCTTTACTGGGGTATACTTGACAAAATTGTATATATTTAAAGTGATGTACACAGTGATGGCTTGACATGCATATACTTTGTGAAATGATTACTACAATCAAGTTAATTAACACATCTATCACCTCACATAATTATCTTTGTGTGTGTGTGTGTGTGTGTGTGTGTGTGTGGTGGGAATACTTAAGGCTTATCTCTTCGTACATAAGTATGTGAGTTTTTTTATAGTGTAAACCACCAAGTGGAGTTACTGTAGAGTAAGATCTATTCATTTCAATTTCACTAGACCTCTAAATGCTCTCCATATTAGTTTTATAAATTAATATTCATTCTACAGAGAATAGGAAAACTTTGGTTTGCCCTCATCATTGCCAACACTTTGTAATGTCAAACTTACTGAATTTTGTCAGTCATCTGATATGAGGATATTGGCTTTACTTCATGCTTGACTCATTTTCCATGAGATTGCATGTATTTTCCTATTGATTGGCTATCTTCTGGGATCGCCTATTCAAATAATTCTTTTGTTCATTTTTTTTCCTATTGGATTATTTTTATTTTAAATAATAAATTTTTTATATTTAGTAGAAATCTCTTCTCCCCATCTGGCCCTTTTCAAACTGTTCATATGCCATCTTTATATTATAGTAATTTTAAATTCTGATATAATCAGTTATTAATCTTTCCTGCTCATTGTTTTTTAATCTGTCTTATCCAAGAAATGTTTACATTTTTAATTTTTAATTTTAATTTTTTAATTTTTATTTATTGAGAGAGAGAGAGAGTGTGCACATGTGAGCAGGGGAGGGGCAGAAAGAGAGAGAGAGAGAGAGAGAGAGAGAGAGAGAGAATCCCTAACAGGCTCCATACTCTCAGCCCAGAGCCTGACTCAGGGCTCAAACTCACGAACCATGAGATCATGATCTGAGCTGAAATTGAGTCAGATGCTTAACCGGGTAGACTGAGCCACCCAGGCACCTGGACATTTTTAGAAGTTCTGAAGACATCTTTCCACATTTCCTTTTAAATGCATTGTAAGTTTGATCTTATAAATTAGATATTTGGTACATTTGCAATTTGTTTTTTCTCAGATGTGAAATAGAGCTCTAGATTTGTTTTTTTATAAGGAAAGCCAACTGAGTCACTATAACTTTTAATGAACAGTTTATCATTGTGCAGGATTTCTATGCCTTGCACGTCAGGTACTAATTTCCACACAAACCTGAGTCTGTTTCTCATCTCTCTTATTGATTCCCTTTATCTATTTTTCTGTGTTTGAGTGTCTGCCTTAATGTTTTAACTGCCATAGTTTTATAAATTAATATGTCTAATAGGGCAAGTTACATTGATTCTTTTTTTTAAGAATTATTTTGAAAAAAGAAAAAAGAATTATTTTGAAATATATTAGATAATTGCCTTTTCAAATAATTTTAGAATCAGTTTATTTAGTCCCATGAAAAATCATGTTGAGATTTTGATTTATATAGTCTTGAAGATATGGTTTTTTTTTTTTTTTGGTGGGGGAGGGGAATGACCAAGTTAGGATGGTGAGATTTCCTATCCATGAACAAATTATACATGGTCTTTTGATCATTTATAGAAATATTTTACCTCTTTCAACATTATTTTACAGTATTTTTAATGTGGGTGTTATAAAGGTTTATTTCCTTATAGTTTAAGTTTCTGTTGTGAATGATGCCTTTTTCCATAAAATAGGTTATCGCTGGGGTATAGGATTATCTCTGAACTTTGATCTTGGATTTGGTAACACTTCCGAATTCTCCTGTTAGCTTATTCAGAGTCGTTCCCTCTGGCAATCATTCTGTAACTCAAAACTGTGTCTTCCTAGGACATTTGTTACCACTCTGACCTCAGTTACAGTTCATTTATTAGTCTGTGAACTTGGTTATTCAAAATAAACCAAATGACATTAGAGGTCATGTCTTTCCTGTTTATCATTGCATTTCAGATCTTAGTACAATTTATTGAATAAATGTTTACCCAAATTTTAGTCTTTTTTTTTAAATATCTGGAAGATGCATCCAGAAGTGATTGCAATTACATCCTAGTTTCATTTTAGATGGGAATTCCTTTTCTGCTTTAAGCAAAAATTTAATGGCTTTCAAAGAAGAAACTGTGTAAGAAAGTTCTCCTTCCACAATCTATCCTAGATCATTGTGCATTTTATTATTGATTTTTATCCCTCTGAACTGTTGCACTGGTAACTCCAACTCATCCTTCAAGGCCCAGTATTTGAGGAATCCCCAAATACCTTAACCAAGAGACTCTTGTCCTTCTTTGAGCCTGTGCCCTTCAGTGTCCTTGCTACTCACTGGTTACCTGGCCCATGATGTTCTGAATAGTGGTGTGAATGCCGACTTATGAGCTACGCAGTAGTTTCCTACAGTAACCTTACCATCATTTTATTAAACATTTTCATATTGTCGGGCTTGAGTTGCTAACAAATGTTTCATGATTATAAAAAAAGACTATGATGAACACCTTTGAACATGAAGCCTTTTTTCATGTTCAGATTTTTAGGCAGTAGTAGAATTAGTTGGTCAATGCAGGCCACATCTTATCTGATTCAGTGGCTGGCTCTAGAAACTTAATCATCCCTAACACTGGCTATTTAATAATAGAAGAGCTATAATGATGATTCATTTCCAATTCTTGAAAAATGGTACCCTCCATTTGCAAAGAGCTTCAGTGTTATGTGGGGTCGTCGTTTGGCTTCAGAGAGATAGTCCTATTAAACGTCAGGCAGACAGTTTGAACGTGAACTTTTCATCTCTTTCTCCATGGAGACTTGTCTGCCAGACTCAATTTGAGTGGTCTTCTGTGCTCTGATATTTTTGAGCATTCTTTTTGGGGTTTCCAAAAGCCGTCCTGTAGACCAGGAAAGGGACATGTTTCCACATTCCTACTCCTAGATTCCCTTCCTCCTGAGTATAATTTGGAACGGAGAATGCTGAGGTATATCTCATGTTCCTCCCAACATAGACTTAAGAAATTGCTGTTTTTACAGATAATATATAAACTTCTACCAGGGCAAGTGGTAGGATTTAAAAGTGAGCTACCTTCCCTGTCATCCCAGGAACAAAGACCACAATTTTCCCCAGGGAGACTGGTAGCAGGAACGAGCACAGGACTCTGAGATAAGCATGGGCTGTGAAGCCATGCTAACTTGTGTAGGCTTTTGATTTGGGCACTTAGTAGCTGTGCACCTTGTTCTCCCATCTCTGTGACTTGCACTGTAACGATACAGGCGGGGTTATCAGAATACTAACGGCTGTGATTTATTGCTTACCCCGTTTGCCAGGCAATTTCTTATCCAGTGTCAAGCTTCCCTCTCGCTCCTACCTCACCCCTACCTGCAACCCAGACTTGACTTACCTTGCATACTTTCAATTGGAGGAGTGCTGTGGGCAGCTTTTGCATTTTTCCCTCTGTGTAATCCTCCTTACTCCGCACTCATATCCATATTACCTAGATTTGAAACAGAGGAGAGTAGAATGAAGGTCACCAAACGTCTTATTTGAATGGGGCACTCTTAATTAGGCATTGATGCCCTCTCGGTGTTACAGAGAGACAAATCCCAACTCCCGGGGTACTTTTTATGGGTTTTTTTGAGCTCATGCTGGAGCTCTTCCAGGGGCGATCTCTCCAGAATATCAGTGATGTGGTCTGTAGCCCACTGTCTGTTGCCTCCTTTCCCTCCTCAGCTTCTTCATCTGATGGCACCACTCTAGCTTCTGTCTGCTAGAGCCAGCTCATCCTGGCCAGGAGAGATACACTGGGATACAATTTTTTCAATATGACTCTAGCCTGACTTCCTCCGACAGGCCCACTTGGGCCTCTTAAAAACACAAATACGTGTCCAGCGGTGAGAGGAAGTATGGGCTCCCACTCTAGTTGCCTCTGCTCATGCTACTATCAGGGCAGTCCTGGCAGGCTTATCCTCAGACTCTTCTAAGCAAGAGTCCACACCAGTCCCCAGCATCCGTCTCCTCAAATACTGCTCCAATCCTTCAGTAGCAAATGGGCTGCTGTTTTCCCGTCCTCGGGGGACGGTGGGGGGCCGCAGCTAGTGAGTGAGGTGTCCACAGGGGACTGCAAAGTTGGCGGAAGTGTGGGCTTGCCACGAGGAGACCTGCGTTTAAGTCTGACCTCTGCTGCTTGGAGGCATTGTGACTTTGGGAATGTTACTTAGTCAGCCAAATCTCAGTTTTCTCCAGAACGTCTCATGTTCTGCAGACCCAAGAGGAAGGTGAGTGTGGAAGGTGTAGGCTCACGTAGCACTACACAGACAGGCTCCAAATGTTGCTTTTATGGTCTCTTCAATTCACAGGACACTTCCAAGGGGGGGAAGTTTCTTCTTACAAAAGAAGTCAGGCCTCATCCTCTCATACGGGGGAAGGCCGATGTGGTTCACACGGGAGCACCTCCTCAGGGTCCCCACAGTGGAGTTAGTACCTGAGAGTGACATTCTTCCCTTTCCCAGCTGGATCTTCCTTCTGAGGGCTGGCTGCCCAGGATTTGGAGGGTAGAGGAAAAGGGAAGGGATACTTGGGAATGAGACTGAGGAGTTCTTTCCTTACATGTGACCTTTTCTTGTTGATTCTATATTTGTTTCTCACCTGACATAACTCGTGCAGCCGAGGTCAGCAAGTAACTATAAATTATTTTCTCATACTTACTCCTCCTTTCTTTTTTAATGTTTATTATTGTCTTTTTTGAGAGATGCAGAGAGACACGACATGAACGGGGGAGGGCCAGAGACAGAGGGAGACACAGAATCTGAAGCTGGCTCCAGGCTCTGAGCGGTCAGCACAGAGCCTGATACGGGGCTTGAACCCACGAACCGTGAGATCATGACCGAAGTCGGATGCTTAACTGAATGAGCCACCCAGACTTCCCTCATACTTACTCCTCCTAAATGTGTTTAGAATTAGTTTCCAAGGCGACAAAGGAAAGTCTGAGGTTCCTTTCAATGTAATGTATATTCTGTATATTCTTTGGAAGCAGAAGCAGAATATTTCCTTTGTGTAAACTTTAATTATGAAGGACACTTTCGCTAATCTCTCTGGTTAAAATAGGGTCTGTTTGTTATTATTAAACATATTTTCCTTCAGTGCCTTGGTCTTACTTTTCCTCTCAAAATCCTCCCATCTTGACTGACATGGGGTTTCATGGGCGGCATTTGAAATTTTTAAAAATTACCCATTCATTCAAATGTAGGCTGTGCATTTCTTCCCCAACTCTTTGTGTTTACAGTGCTGTGCTCTTAGAATGCTTCTCCCATTATTCATCCATTTATTCAACACACATTTGTTAAGCACATACTCTGTGACTAGAATTCTGTGTCCAAATTCAACCTATTCTTTCCGAGCCAGTTATACTTCTTCATACTTCTCTAAGTATGTCCCTTTCTGTATAACTGGGATTAATTTTGCCTCTTTTTATTGACCAACGGTGGTTTGTTTACATATTTGTAATATATAAATGTATAATGTAATATGTTATAATATAACAATATATAACAATTATCTCATAATTGATCGTGTTCGTTTCTGTCTCTTGCTGCTTAACTCTAAATGTAATTCAGAGGCGGTGTGGACAGAATAAGGCTGTCCAAAACATGGTGACTACCTCTCCTTTCTGCTGGAGTATGAGCCCCATGAGAACAGGGACCATATATCTGGTGTTCAGTGATATTTTGCCAGGGCCTGTGTCTCTAGGACACAGGAGTCATAGAATGAATTTTGGTCTGATGAATGTATAAATGAATCCTCACATGAATTGGAATTTCAGCATATACTAATATAGAGCAAGCATTATATGGTGTACTTTGAAGAATTTCCTCAGGATGGCAAAATGGAAAAAGGGGAATCTAGAATCAAGAAAAACATCATCATCATCATCATTTTTATGTAGTCAACATTGATACATTTTTTCACGAAACCCTGGATATATATTGGAAGATGTCCTGTTTTAAGAGTTGGACATTGTTGTATATATTGATGTTTATATTAATTTTATAATAAGCTTTATATAGATCAAAATTCTAAAGTTTTTCTAATTACTTATGAACACAACTTCTTATTTTTTCTTAAATTTATTTATTTTGAGAGAGAGAGAAAGAGGCAGAGAGAGAAGGAGAGAGAGAGAATCCCAAGCAGGTTCCTCACTGTCGGCACAGAGACTCACGTGGGAGTCAAACTCATGAACCATGAGGTCATGACCCAAGCTGAAATCAAGAGTCGGAGGCTTAACTGCCTGAGCCACCCAGATGCCCCACAACTTCTTATTTTAATTTGACTCTTACATTTATACCATATTCTCATTTATTTTTTCCTCGTTGTGAACTCGTTGTGGGGTAGGAGCTATTTGAGATGATTTGGGCTTGTGAACCAATTCTCTTTCCTTATGATTATACATCTAGCTCAGCTCCTTGCACAAAAAGAGCTCAGTAAATGTCACTTCTATTTCCTTTCCCTTAATCTGGATGAACAAGACAGGAGAGAGAGAACTTTGCTTTATAAATAAGAAGCGTGAAGCTCCTTGAAGCGGCATGATTGCCCAAAAAAACATGCTCAGTCTGGCTCTTTTCCTTTGATTCCTGCAGTGTTGCTCTAAACTCAGTGCAACCAAGAGCTCTTCTCTTTTCATCACTCCCCAGTGTGGTGCTTTAGATTTATTTTGGCTTCTCTAATTCACACTTTGATTGGCATTCACATGCATGAAGATTTTGCATTGGACATTTAGAGACCACATTGCATAATTCTGCCTGCATACTTCCTTCTGGCAGCTTCTGTCAGAGGGGACCTGAAACCTGGTAGTTAAGGATTGTTCTCATTTTCAGTTCACGACTGTCCCAGGCATGCAAGCGATATCAACAGATATGGCCCACCCACAGGGAAAAAAAAGAAAGTTGTGTTGCCAGAGTCAAAATGCTAAAGCCGCTATCTCAGTGCTTGGGATGGTGAGGGGACAAAAGGGTTAGAGGAAACTCATTCCCTATGTTTGTCATTGTCACATTTGCTCACTTTCACCCTGCAGATACCATACACGAGCTCCCACTCCAAACTCTGTTTTGCCAGCTTGCCTGTACCAGAAAGACTGGAAGGCTAGAACGTACATTTCCCAGACTCTCTGACAGCTAAGCTTATGTTTGTGACTGTGGTTTTCTCAAGGAGCTAGACCCACAGGAATCTTGGAGGTAGGAATGAACCATGCAAGATGGCAACAATCCTCCAGCTGCTCATAGCTCCTGAAAGCATGGTGACAGGGGCTTAGGTATTCGGATCAGAATCCCTGGGGTCCAAGCCTTAGCGTCTTTAGGGCCAAGAGGAGGTTATGGCAAAAATGATGCGTCTGCTTTGGCAGTCTGGGATGTGATTAGGCATTTCTCTGGAACTGGTTTCTCGCTGCATTATTCTGATGGTGTAGCCAACAAGCCTGGTTCCCGGGGCCTCCTGCAAATTTGATGATTAATACTCTTTATTAATTTCACTTGAAATGGGTAGAGTGAATTTTGCTATTTATAATTAAGAACTCAATGACACATATTGACATATGTTTCTGATAAAAGCTGTCATAGGGAAAGCACTTTGCTAATGTTAACTGGAGTTCTTATTTTAAGCAAGTAACTTGTAATACACCCTTGTAGAAAAATGCTGAAGAATTCTGTGCTTGGAAATTCCTTTGAAAATAACTGACAGAGATATCATGGGCATTTGTAGATCTTTTTTTCCTTTACTTATAAGTATATTAAATGCCTACTGCCAGCCCTGTAAAGTTGTGGATGAAGATTTTGCAACTCGATGAGCTTCAATCACGTATTTAAAATTGTATCTCGGCAAATGGGGAAGTTGGAGTTAGGTTTTTTTGTTTTGCTTTTTGTTTTTGTTTTGTTTTTGCTTTTGTTTTTGTTTCTGTGGGGTTTTTTTTTTAGCTTCAAATGTTTACTTCAGTTCAACAAATGATTTGTGCTATCTCGATAGTTCTGATCAACATTTTTCAGCCTGCGTGAGTGTGTGAACTATTAGGCTGAGTGCCACATGAATACTCAGATGTCTCAGATGAAAGCTTCAGCCTTAAAAAGCTCTAATACAGTGGGAGTAGCATTTGTATTCACAGCTATTCATGACTCAAGGCAGAACGGACTATGTTTTGTGAGCCCCAGAGAAGGAAGAGATTTATTTCAACTAAGGTACCAGGAAAGCTGGACGAGGTGGAGTTTGAATGGACCCTTCAAATAAGATCAGTAGGAATAGGGCCATCCTCATGGGTGTGTGATCTATACAGTCACTCGGATTTATGCTCATTCTCCCTTTCTTAGTTTAATGCTCTGCTCTCTTGAAACTCTTAATAAGGCAAGAATAATAGGGCAAGGGCCCTCACGTTTTTATTGGCACTGGATACCACAAAGGACATAGCTGGTCCCATGTAAATCCATGGGCAGATATATTGAAAGTAAATAGGAACTTTATTATTTTTTTTAATGTTTATTTTTGAGAGTGAGAGAGACAGAGTGCAAGCGGAGGAGGGGCAGAGAGAGAGGGAGACACAGAGTCCCAAGCAGGCTCCAGATTCTGAGCTGTCAGCACAGAGCCCGACGCGGGGCTCAAACTCATGAACCGTGAGATCATGACCTGAGCCGAAGTCGGACGCTTAACCGACGGAGCCACCCGGGCACCCGGAAAATAAATTGGAACTTTAAATAAATGTTCATATATTAAAACTACCCATTATGTAATTATGTGTATAAATGTTGCATCATATTAATATGTTTTATATTAATTTGCATTCACATATTAAACATCAATTCATAGGCTAAATAAATTAATATATAAACATATATGAACTGGGAAATAAACCCAGTTCTTAGCTTTTCATGAATAATAGTACTGTATTCTCTATTTTTTACTTCTTTAAGTATAAAATAAAGCATATGAAGAGAAAATTGTTTTTTAAAAACATACAAAGTGGAAAGTGTAAATCTTTCCCCTCTTAATCTCACTGTAAGTGAGCAGCACTTGAATTTTGGTGTATTTACTTACTGAACTTTTTGTTTTTCTGGCTTTCAGTATCTCCTCTGCTTATTTGTCTATAAGGACGTGTTTTTAGCTTCTTTTAAATTTGGTCTTATTGTATTTTCCTAGCAAGTTATCAAATTTATTCAGATTTTTATTTTATTGTCATAAAACTGTACATAACATTCCCTTATTTAAATAAAGTTCTTTGGGGGTGCCTGGGTTGAGCGTCTGACTTCAGTTCAGGTCATGAGCTTGCGGTTGGTGAGCTCGCACCCCAGGTAGGGCTTGCTGCTGTGAGAGGGGGAGCCCGTTTCAGATCCTTTGTCCCCCTCTCTCTCTGCCCCTCCCTTGCTTGTGCTCTCCCTCTTTCTCTCTCAAAAATAAACATTTAAAAATAAATAGTCAAACTTCCCTGTTTCTGGGTTGCATCCTCTTCTCATTATTCATAGTGTATATTCATACTTTTTATTTTTAAGCAGGCTCTATGCCCAGCATGGAGCCCAATGAGGGGTTTGAACTCAAGACCCTGGGATCAAGACCTGAGCTGACATCAAGAGTCAGATTCTTAACCTATTGAGCCACCTAGGTGCCCCTATATTCATACTTAAAAAAATATATTTTAGAGAGCAGGGGAAAGGGGCAGAGGGAGAAAGAGAGAGTCCCAAGCAGTCTCCAGGCTTAACGTGAAGCCCCACATGGGCCACAACCCCAGCATCATGACCTGAGCCGAAATCACGAATTGGATGCTCAACCGACTGAGCCACCCAGGCACATCTGTACTTTGTAAGTGGTCAACCTCATAGATGTTCTCTCAGTTTTGACTATCTATAATTTGACATGTTTTGCCTTATAATATCTTAATATTTGCTCTTGTCATTATTAGTTTATTCATGCTGTTTTCATTTGCTTTTGCTTATTTAAAAATTAAAGCCAGTTTTAAAGTACTTTATTTTTCTGTCTAGATGTTTAAAAAAATCTCCTCCTTTATTCTTAGAATTCAGGAAAACTCCTCAGATATGTATAGATGAAGCTCTCTTTCCATGTGAACACAAAGTTTTTCATCGGCTCAGGGCATTCGTCTTCTTTTATTTCTTTAATAATTGCCTTCATTACCTCTATTCCCTTCTCTTGCAGTATCCTAATGATATGGCTAATAACTTCCCAGATTTATCAGCCATGTCTGATCTTTTCTCTCACAGTTTCCCTCCTTGTCTTCTTGACATATTCCGAGAATCTGAGTTCGTTTATCATTATTTTCCCCACTCATTTTCAGACTTGCAGCTATGTATTTTAATCCATTCAATATCTGCCTAAATGTTTTAATTTATTAATAGCTACCATTTTAATGTTTCCTATTTCTTAGCTTGGGTTTCTCTTTTGTCTTTGAGGTGCTGTTTCTTTTTATATATTTCTTGAATGTTATGTCCGTGTTGTCATTGGTCCATATTGATAAAGATGTGGAGAGACAAGTCTAAATGATAATTTAAACTCTATCTGCTGTGAAGCAGACACCGCATCTTTTCTGGCAGGACACCTCTCTAAGAGTGGGAGTGATTGCAGAGGCCAGGGGGAAGCCTACGCCTCTGTGCCTTGCACACTATGTATACACATGTATATACACAATGAAGCCTGGAGCAAATTATATGGCTAACCACATTCTGTCTAGGAGGCTGGTAGAGTGCCTGACATTTTTGAACTTCATGGAAAGTCGATGAGTTGGTGACTTCTCTAATATCAACTGCTACATCCTTGAGCTTTTGATGTTGAGGGTTAGGGGAATGTGTCCTGTTGAAGCTGCAGCAGGTACTAGAACATAGTGGCAGAATTAATTTGGAAGAAAAATATGGAGGTTTCCTTTTTTCCAGTGACCGCTGTGAGTTAGCTGGGGTATTGCCTGTCCCTGTCATTTCTTTTGAGTATTTCTTAATGACTTCATATTCTCATTCTTTACCCTGAATTTACATTAAAAGTATAATCTGTTTTTGATGAATTTTAATTGCTGGAGAAGCATTAAGTCTATAAAATTAAGTTGGCAAGAGATGGCCTGCCAACATACTTTACTTCTCTTGCAACTGTAAACTCCACTAAGTGCCTATCTGCATGTGGCAAAAATTAAGGTAGATGGAAAAAGGAAAATAGACTTTGGTATTTTGTGTGAGTGGGCAACTGTCTCTTTTTTAAAGTAGACATTAAGGCAGTTTTACATTTATAGAAATAAAAAAAAAGCTTTCCCAGTTATTAACATCTTATATTTGTATGGTACATTTGTTGAAATTAATCAACCCCGATGAATACTGGGGTCCATACTTTATTCAGATTACCTTAGTTTTTTACCTAATGTCCCTTTTCTGTTCTAGGATCTCATCCAAGATATCAGCATTCTATTCAGTCATGCCTCCTCAGGGCCCTCTTGGCAGTGACTATTTCCCAGACTTTATCTGCTTTTGAAGACCTTGACATTTTTGAGTGGTACTAGTCAGGTATTTTGTAGAACATCCCTTAATTGGTATCTTTCTGGGTTTTTTTTTCCTCATGGTTTTACTTGGGTTATGGGTTTTTGGAAGAAAGAAATCAGAGGTAAAGTACCCTTTTTTTAATCATATTTTATCAAGAATGTATAGTATCAACATGGAGTATCACTGTTGACAATGGATCACCTAGTTGAGGTAGTGTTTGTCAAATCTTTCCACTGTAAAGGTTTCTCCTCCCCACCCCACATCCATACTGTAATCATTTAGAGGAAGTAACTACACCTAACTCACACTTGGATGGGAATCATGCTCCCCATCCTTGAAGGCAGAGTAGTGACATAAATTACTTGCTTGTGCCTGGAAGATTTGCCTCTTTCCCTCCACTTATTTATTCATTATTTTACATATATCAGTGCAAACTCATGTATATTTATTTATTTTTAATTGTCTTACCATGGCAAAATATACATAACATGGAATTTACCATCTTAACCATTTTTTTTTTAATTTTTTTTTTTTAACGTTTATTTTTGAGACAGAGAGGACAAAGCATGAACGGGGGAGGGTCAGAGAGAGGGAGACACAGAATCTGAAATAGGCTCCAGGCTCTGAGCTGTCAGCACAGAGCCCGACGCAGGGCTTGAACTCACGGACCTCGAGATCATGACCTGAGCCGAAGTCGGCCGCTTAACCGACTGAGCCACCCAGGCGCCCCCATCTTAACCATTTTTAACTGTACAGTTTGGTGGCATTAAATACATTAATAATGTTGTACAACTGTCACCACCATCCGTCTCCACAACTCTTTTCAATTTGTAAAACTGAAACTCTATACACCAATTGAACAATGACACCCCTTTTCCCACCCACCTCTGCCAGTACCTGGCACTCACAATTCTACTTTTTGTCTCGATGACTTTGCCTACTCTAAGTACCTCATACAAGTGGAATTATGTAGCATTTGTCTTTTGTGACTGGTTTATTCTACTTAGCGTAACGTACTCAAGTTTTATGCGTGTTGTAGCGTATGTCAGAATTTCCTTCTTTTTAGGCTGAAGCTGAATAATATTCCATTGTACATATACACCAAATTTTGCTTAGCCATTTATCTCGACATAGACGTATGGGTTACTTTCACATTTTAGCTATTGCAAACAATTCTGTTATGAACATAGGTGTACAAATACCTCTTTGAGAACGCAACTGCTTTCAATTATTTTCAGTATACGGGTGCCTGGGTGGCTGAGCCAGTTGAGTGTCCAACTTTGGCTCAGGTCATGAACTCACGGTTTGTGAGTTGGAGCCCCACGTCAGGCTCTGTGCTGACAGCTCGGAGCCTAGAGCCTGCTTTGGTTCTGTGTCTCCCCCCCCCCCCCCGCCCCCCATCTCTCTCTGTCTCTGTCTCTCTGTCAAAAATAAATAAAGATCAATTATTTTGGGTATATTCCCAGACATAGAATTGCTTGATCACATGGTAATTCCTTTTTTTTTTTTTTAATTTTTGAGGAACCACCATGTTTCTTTTCCATACAAGTTGTATCATTTTCCATTGCCCTTCACAGTGCAAAGGGGTTCCAATATCTCCATGTCCTCACCAACATTTTTTTTGTTTTGTTTTTGGTAGAAGGATTAACGGGCGTGATGGTATCTGGTAGTATTATTTTGCATTTTTCTAGTGATTAGTGATGTTGAGCATCTTTTCCTGTCCTTATTGGCCATTTGTATATCTTCCTTGGGGAAACGTCTCAAGTCCCTAGTCCATCTTTTAGGCAGGTGGTGGTGGTTGTTGATGAGTTTTATGAGTCCTCTCCACTCTAGGTATTAGTCCCTCATCAGAGATAAGATTTGCAAACATTTTCTTCCATTCTGTCGGTTGCTTGCTTTTTCACTCTGTATTGATAATGTCTTTTGATGCACAAATTTTTAAAATTTTCATCAAGTTCAATTTGCCTTTCTTTGCTTGTCTGCTTTTTTGATGTCATGTCCAAAAAATTGTTAACTCCAATGTTGCGACCTATGTCCTATGTTGCCTTCTAAGAGTTCACAGTGTTAGATTTTATGTTTAAATCTTTGATCTACTTTGAGTTAATTTTTGTATATGGTGTTAGACAAGGGTTCAACTTCATGCTTTCACATGTGTCTATCCAGTTCTCAGTACCATTTGTTGAAAAGACTGCTTTTTCCTTATTGAATGGTCTTGGCACCTTTGCCAAAAATCATTTGACCATTTTTTTAAACATGTACTTCTCCAGTTTACTTACTTATTTACTTACTTACTAATTGGAATGGATTTTGAGGAGACAAAACATGGGGCAGAGAGGTACGGAATAGGAAATAGAACCGTAAACTGTTTGCTAATTGTTTGTAACCCTAACAAATCCGTATAGAAAATCCCCCATACAAAACAACACAATAAAGGTTCAGGGATTGAAGTATGCCCTTAGGCAAGGCTGAAGATTTTAGTCTCTGGTATGTGGAATTTAGGCTGTGGTCCTTGTTTTGGGATGAATCACTGGGGGTGTGGCATAGTCCATACTTTTAATTAGAAATTAGCAGTGGTCATTTCTAATTTCCCCCATATATGCGGTTGCTTTTGAATGACCATGTCTGCAGTGTCTGGCTACCAAAAGATGAAAAGGAGAAAACTGAAAGGGGGAGGGAGGGAGGGCACTGGCACTTTAAATCTCCTGGATTTAAATCAGCCGGAGGCAAAGAGACTTGCAACAAGAGGGGGGATGCAGCAGCGGCCTACCTCTTCCTCTGCCCCTCTGGAATCAGAAGCAGCAGTCGGTGATGACAGCACCCATCCCCAGTGTTTGGAGGACAGGATCCTCGTGGCCTGTCCGGGTACCTGCAAGCGGTGTGCCAGCTGCTCCGTGAACACAGGCACAGCTGTGTCCCTTGGGGCTGAGTGTGGCTAATGGGTAACTGCTGCTGCGCTCTCGGAGCTAAAATTGATCAATATTAACCACAATTTACCATCTGAGTCTTTCCCTGGAAGTTGCCATCCTTGAGTAGATTCCAGGGAAGCTACATCAGACATGCTCTGCCAGTGCCGTTGTTTTCTAGGTGGAGACAGAGTCTCCATGATCCCTATTGTGCCATCTCCCGAGAATCTCCACGGGTATTTGTTTTATACTTTGGGCCTTAGCCCAATACTGCTTTATTTATTTCATTGTTGAAGTTATTCCGGATTTGTAAATGAAGAACTCCCTCAATTGGCTTCTGTGTCCCTTTGACATGCTCCTGTAATGTGGGTTTTCTTTTCTTTTTTAGCATTTACTTCCTAACCTTTGAGATATCCCAGGCTCACCTCTTGTGTTTTCTGTCCCAGGCCTAGAGTCAGCTCTTTCTCCATGAAGATCTGTCTCGTGATGAGACACGGAGATCCGGGTGCTCTTGTTCTTGGGGTATTGTCTCTCTGCTCTCTCATATGAGTGAGAGAACATTCTTTTCGTATGCAGACGATTCATATGTGGTTTAAGGTGAGAAAATAGCCCAATTCTGGGATTGTGAACCTTTCTGCAGTCTTGTCTGCTTTCTATACAAAGCTGACTGCAGCCAAATTAATGTTCAGCATTGGGCTTGGTCTCCTTTAAATCCAGGGTGATGTACAGCTTTTCCCTTTCCATTCAGAATCCGCCTAAAAGATAACAAAGTACGTAATGCCAGAAATCAGCCTTACTCATTTATATCTCATATAAATACGTTGGGATTTTCCACACTCTTTTATCCATTTCTTCTTGTTCAGCACTGGCTTCCTTTACACTATACTGAGCTTCCATTTATTACAAAACTCCCAATTAAATGAACCAAAGTACTGGCTTCTTTGACCCTTGAATATTTCCTCTCTGCTTACAACGTTGAACTCATAATTTGCAGCTTGGATAAACCCCTTTTCTTGTTATTAATCTTCTTTGCTTTACTTGTCCTATGAAAACCCCACTGGTGTCTTGAGTTCTTATCTCCTTTTGCCATGTGGCTCTGCCCTGCTAAAGAAGTGACAGCCAGCATGGGCCATTTATAAGCCCCATCTTGGAAACATGGAGGACTTTGGTTAGGATAAACATACTCTGCAGTAGGCTTGCCTTTGGAACAACGGTATCCCAAATTAGAATGAGAAGAGAGCCCACATTAAAGGGAAAGCTCTAACAAATATCTGGGAAGTCTCTTCAAATTTTTGTATTTCCATTCTAACGATAATAAAGACAAACTGAAATAAGAGTTTACGAACCAGGGCCTTGGATCAGAAGAACAGTTTTCTCTTTGGTGTTCTTGAAACTTGAGCAGAGCATCAGATTAATCTTTTAGTTCTTTGTGTTTATAAACCTAATGTATTAGTTTTGAAATCTCTGAATTTTTTTTAGCATTCGATTCCAATATCAAATAAATGAATAGTGGATAACTACCCCTTCCCCACCCTTTTATTTTATTTTCTGAAGTTTATTTATTTATTTATTTATTTATTTATTGAGAGAGAGAGAGAGAGAGAAAGAGAGAGAGAGAATGAGCAGGGGGAGGGGCAGAGAGAGAGGGAGACAGAATCCCAAACAGGCTCCGTGCTGTCAGCACAGAGCCGAATGTGGGGCTCAAACTCAAGAACCATGAGATCATGACCTGAGCTGGAACCAAGAGTTGGATGCTTAACCAACTGAGCCACCCAGACAACCCCTACCCTTTTAAAACAAGTATTTTAAAAATGTGTTGCCTTCCACAGGAAAAGCCTTTTTCAAAGGTGCACATGAGCACTGCCATTCCTACAGGAGAAACCTCATCACTTCTGATATCCAGTCCTCCCTACCTCTTCGTTGTGTCTCCAGCTGCTTCTCCACGTGCAACTGTCCCTAAATACACACTCACCTCACTGCACTGGCTGTGCCAGGCATCCGCACATCTTTGTGGCTGTGCCACCCCACCCATCCTGCTACGCTGTCATGAACAGTGCCTGGAACTCAAACAGATTATGTTCACACACTAATTATACCATTTACCTTGGGCAATGCTGGCAAATGCTAGGAACCTCATTTTTTTGCCATCCATACAATTGGCAAAATAATATCAAACTTACGGTGTTACCACATTTTAACGAGGCCGCATTAATTTGAACAGTCAGTGCTTGACAAAGATGAGTTGTGGATAAAGGCCCATTTTTTTCTTCATCTGATAACTCCAGTTCGTCTTTCAGGGATGAGTGGAGGCTCCCCCATTTCCAAAACAAGTCTTCATTACTTATGCCCCTCCCCCTCAGCCAGCATTCACGGCGACTCCCCTGGGTTTAATCCCATAGTAACTGTTCCCTCACCACATTAGAACTGTCAGTCTTGACTCAAATTGACTGTCTTTCTTATCCTAAAATCCCCAGGAAATGTCCCCGTTCCTGACTGTATCTGTCATTCAAATATTTATTGCAATAATGGATATTAATTCTGTTAGCCCACTTAATTTTTTTTTTTTTATTTAAGAGTATATCCAAGTCTCATTAAATATGAACAGGAATAAAATATCCTCATCAAAGCTTCCTGGCTCCCCACATGTCTGTCTTACTGATGTTTTCATTTCCCAGACCAGCTCTTAAACTTGGAAAGCACGTGGGGTTTTCTGCTTCATCAGAGGCTTTACACACACACATCAGCAAAACGCCCTGGCAGCTGTTTGAGAGAGACTTCTCAAATTGAAATTCTTATCGCTTTGAGATCTTCTCCTTGTGTTTGAAACAAATGCAATTAAACCATTTGCATAATTGGTGCATGTGGAATTTTTGGATTTCAATCATATGTTTCTTTCAGGGACCGTGGTCTCAACCTCGTTACGAGCCCTAGTTTTCCAAGAAACAGACCACCAGGTCCACCAGAATTCTCCGTTTCACAGGAAACAGTACACTTGACCTGTGCCTAGTGTGCCGGAGTTGTGCAGCCGATCCCATCCGTGTCAGGAACGCCCCGCCCACAGCTACCTGCCCCCCGGTGGTTCTCATGCCACGTCCGCATCCCTGCTGATGTTCTAGTCAAACAGCAAAGCCGTGCGTGTTGCGCTGTGTGAGTGATTGGTGAGGAGTTACGTAATCACCAGCACAGACACACTTCACCGAACACAATAAGGCAAGGCTGGCGGCGCACCGAACTCACCGGTTCTCCACGACGCGGTTCTGTGCTGGCCGATGCTGGACGGCTCAGATTCAGATCCTGGCGCGGTCACTGAATTAGTTGCTAGAGCGCCATCAGGTCATTGAAACTCTCTCTCGTTCTAACCCAGCAGTTCTCAGAGTGTGGTTTTGGGGTTCTTGGGATCCCCAAATTCCCTTCTGAGGATCGCCAGGTAGTCAAAACTGTCACCACGCTAACATTGACACTATTTGCTGTTTCACAGTCAGTCTCTCATGAGTCTACAGTGGAGTTTCCCAGAACCTCCGTGACATGTGACGTCGCAAAAAGATTGAATGCCGATGCCAACGTAAGAATCCAGCTGTTTTCTGTTAAGCTGGGCATTAGAGAGATTTACCCAAATGCAAAATAATGGTAGTCTTCTCACTGCATTTTTGTTTTGCAAAACACACTAATTTTTACTAAAATAATATGTTCATGTGAGATGGCTTTATGATTTTTCTGTTTTAGTTTCTAACACAGCAATTATCGATAGTAATTATGAATAGGCATAGTAATAGATTTAACTGACACAAAGAAACCTTTTAGGACGCCTTCATAACTTTTAGGAGTGAAAAGTGGTTCTGTGCTTTCGTATCAGCCAAAATAAAATGATGACACTTCTCTCTTGGGCTTCTTGGAAAGATTATTTAATATAGAGCCCTTACAAAATGCTTTGTGAAAGACAGTGCTCATTATAATAAAAGATGGCATTATTCTCATAAAGACTTATTTTGGAAGGGTAAAAGATTTTGACTCCCAGTGAAAACAATGTACATCAGCCTCATCATGGTTTTCTTCTGCTTCTGGAGACTGTTCACTTGTTAGCGACAGCCTGGGATGTAACCCTCAATTACCATAGTGCATGCAGTGGGTTTTCTTTGTTCCATATAGCTTGAAAGGTATCTATCTGTTATGCTAAACTACGAGATGTAGAATGTAGTTTCATGGAATGTGTTTAGAATTTTAATGGAGTTTATTTCTAGTCAAAAAAATGTAGTAAGTGCCAGTTATGTATCTAGGCATGAGAAATACAAACTGAGGGGCACCTGGGTGGCTCAGTCAGTTAAATGTCCGACTTCGGCTCAGGTCACAATCTCATGGTTCATGAGTTTGAGCCTTCCATAGGGCTCTGTGCTGACAGCTCAGAGCCTGGAACCTGCTTTGGATTCTGTGTCTCCCTCTCTCTCTGCCCCTCCCCCTCTCACACTCTGTCTCTGTCTGTCTCTCTCTCAAAAATAAATAAACATTAAAAAAATATTTTAAAAAAGAAATACATTTCCCTTAAAGATCTTGTGACCTCCTAGGGGAACTGTACTTGTTACCTGATTGTATCAAAACAACATGACGGCTGAATTCAATGAAAGGTAAAGCAGATGTATGGTGGGAACACAGAGAAGGGTCCCTGAGCCAGTATGAGAAGTGGTGCTAGGGAAGGCTTCCTGGAGGAAGTGTTACCTGATCCGAGTCTTGAGTGATTAGCAGGTTACCCAGGGGCAGATGTGCAAGTGATGGGAAGGAGGGTAGAATATAGGAAAGGAAGAGGGCAGAGAATTACAAGACATTGAATTGCATAAAAGCTTGGTGACCTCCTCCAAAAACAAGATATTTGTGATGACTGAAGCACAATAGGGAAGGTAGCCAGTGGCAGGAAAACAGACTGGAGACCTAGGATAGAATGGGAAGGACCCTATAGGAACCCAAACTCAATCCTGTATAGAAAGGGACTTCATTAAAGGGTTTCACGAGGGGACTTGTGTGGTGAGATTAATAATTTAGAAAGTTTACTATGTCCTCAAGTGCTCTGTGAGAAAGAGCATCTGACTTTGCTACCTAAACAGTGCAGTTATTTAAGACTTGGCCTTAATTTTGCTAAGTCCTGTTAAAGATTGCATCTCATTTCCCAGTTGTATCAATTGATTTCTTAAACACTAAAAGAAGACACACACACACACACACACACACACACACACACACACACACACACATCATTTAATTATCCCGTTTGAGTGAAGCCTACAGGTAGGCAGTTCAAGAACCCAACTGCCTTTTTCCCTGGGCAATGCCGTCTTCAGCCTGTTGGTGGTCTCTCCCCTCAGATCTGCACGATGGCTTTTGTAGATGTGAACATCACGTTCCCATACAACAGTCTCAATCAGGAATGGCATCTTTTACTCATGAAACTCTCTATTTTATCACGAGGGAATATAACTTCTGGAAGTCACCCCAGTAGACTTTTTTGTGTCTCTCGGGCTTGAACTTGGCTACGTTTTTACCTCCAAGACAATCACCCTTTAGACAAACCATGATTTATGAAGCTGGGTACAGCCTTCCCCCCAAGCTCATCCCCCCAGCAAATAGAATCAGGAAGGATTCTGGTAGCAAGTTTGTCTTGCTCCCAGGAGAGGACGAGATGGTGGATAAGACCAACATTCTGTGCCATGCCATGCCATGCTAGCTTGGCTTCAGAACAGGAAAATAGCTACTTGGCTACTTGACCCAACAGGTGACCTCCCTAACACCATCAAGTGCTTTTGAGTCTGATTCCAAAATTCTGGCTGCTCTGTGTTACTCCCGGACCCTCCCTGGGCTTCACTGGCTCCATGATCAGATTGTAACACCTGCATCCTTGGCGCCCCCCCCCCCCCCCCCCCCCCCCCCGGTCTCACCTGTGCATGTGGCTTGTCCAGGAACCCAATCTCCTCCTCCCCAGGTCCGGCCTCCTTGTCTCCAGTTCCTCTGTCCTCAGGCCTTTTCCATCGGATCTTGAATTCCTCTGTCTTTTCAGAGCCTTTACTGAGCCATAAAGAATTGGGGCGCCTGGGTGGCTCAGTCGGTTAAGCACCCAACTTCGGCTCAGGTCATGATCTCGCGGTCTGTGAGTTCGAGCCCCACATCGGGCTCTGTGCTGACAGCTCAGAGCCTGGAGCCTGTTTCAGATTCTGTGTCTCCCTCTCTCTGACCCTCCCCTGTTCATGCTGTGTCTCTCCCTGTCTCAAAAATAAATAAAACGTTTAAAAAAAAAAAAAGAATAGTGCATACGTTTTAGTGCAAGCTGTTTAATATACTTTGCAACGTATGCACAAGACTTGCCAAAACCCTCCAGCAGGTTTTTTTCCCCTTAGATCAATCATTTCAGTCATGTTTCCAGCCTATTCTTCCTTTGACTAGTTGGATCTGGGACAGAACAAGGGCCTACAGCTAAATAGTAGCTCTTGGTCTTTTACAGCCCCCTGGCGTGGTTCTCAAAGCATGGTCCTTGAACCAGCATCAGCATCACCAAGGAATGGGTGAGAAATGTAAACTCTTGGGCCACACTCCAGACCTACTGAATCAGACACTCTGGGGAGGGGGCCCAGCCATCTGTGTTTTAACAGGTCCTCCGGGTGATTCTGACCCAAATTCAAGTTGAGAACGACGGCAATAGAAGTGCCAGAACTCTGCAGGCGCCTGGGTAGCTCAGTAGGTTAAGTGTCCCGTCTTGATTTTAGCTCAGGTCACGATCTCACAGTTCGTGAGATCAAGCTGTATGTTGGGCTCTGCACTGACAGCAGGAGCCTGCTTGGGATTTTCTCGTTCTCTCTCTGCCTCTCCCCCAATCATCCTCTCTCTCTCTCTCTCTCTCTCTCTGCCCCCTCCCCTGCTCACACGTGTACGCACGCTCTCTCTCTCTCTCTCAAAATAAATAAATAAAAATTTGGGGAAAAAAACCCAGAACTCTGGAGTTAAGAAGTGTGACCTCCGTGGAAGTAATACACCTTTCTGATTCTCTGTTATACTTAGGAAATTTAGGAAACATATAGTTAATTAATGATAAAATACTTAGCTGGTGACGATTAATTGGGCAACTATTCGTAGAACAGTTTCACTACATGTTTGTCACTTGTGAGGAACATAATTCTGTCCTCATTTCTTTCTCCTCCCTCTCTGGATGTTAGTTATAATAATTTTTTTTTGAATCCCATATTCTATGTTAATCCTAGCCTAGAACGCATTTATTCTTATTATTCACCTGAAAAGGTGTTTTATACATCAGGCTCCTCCTTGGAAAAGATTGACACGTGTTACGTACTGAAGTTTTTCTTTCCTTTCCCAGCGTTTTGATTTTCTCTTCCTTGCATTATGACTCTCCAACACCCAAGTGTTCTGCTTTAATATGCACTGGCTGCACTCTGACGAGGAAAACACAGACGATTCTCCAAGTCGCTTACTCTGTCTCTTTTTTCTCTTTCATCTCTTGGTTGGGATTCATACAGCTGCTATTTAATTTCCTTAAAAGTCACTTTTCTTCAGGTGAAAACGATGGCTGCCTGTGCCAAGTTTCATGGCCGGGGGATTGTAATCACGAAATACCACCGTCTGTTCATGTCCTGCCTGAGAAATGTGCTCCACCTGATGCTGATGGTGGCTGCAAATGGTCTCAGTCACCAGGACAGTGTGGCTCCACTTTTTGGTCCACGATGTCACAGCATGAAGTGGGCATCGTTGCTGGTACCGCACACGTGTTTCTAAGTGATTTCAAGCCGCAGCTCTTTTGAGCGGCGTGTTGACTGTTCTCAGTATGGGTAACGGGTGATTGTGTTTCAAAATGTTTCTGGGAAGAAAGACTCTTGTTTTGTTTACACCCCTGAAAAAGCCTGTTCGAAGAGCTGTAGCATTAGAACCAGCATTTTCAGAGCTCCTACTATATGTAGACACTGTTCTGGGTGCTTTTAAAATGTTGTCTTGCTTCCTTACCACAATCCTTTAAAATAGATAGTAAGTACCGTTTTATAGGTGAGAAAACTAAGGTTCAGAAAAGTGATATTTTCAGGGCCGCCTGGGTGGCTCAGTCGGTTAAGCGTCCGACTTCGGCTCAGGTCGTGATCTCACAGTCCGTGAGTTTGAGCCCCGCGTCGGGCTCTGTGCTGACAGCTCGGAGCCTGGACCCTGCTTCGGAGTCTGTGTCTCCCTCTCTCTCTGCCGCTTTCCCCACTTGTGCTCTGTCTCTCTCTGTATATATATCAAAAATAAACATTAAAAAATTAAGGAAAGAAAATTGATATTTTCAGTCACACAACTATTAAATAGGAACATTTAAAAATTTTTTAATGTTTATTTATTTTTGAGAGAGAGAGAGGGAGAGAGAGAGAGAGAGAGAGAGTGAGTATGTGCATGATAGGGGAGGGACAGAGGGAGAAAGAGAGAATCTTAAGCAGACTCCATACCCGGTGTGAGCCCGATGCGGGACTTAATCTCAGGACTGTGAGATAATGATCTGAGCTGAAATCAAGAATCAGACACTTAACAGACCGAGCCATCCGGGCACCCCTCTGCTGTTTTTAAAGTGATATGCTGAATAGGGAGGCAAATTATCAGGAATGCACAGTGAACCTTTACACTTGATCATATCGATTTGATCGTATGGATTTTGGCGTAAGGTCACCAGTTTCTGTGCACGTACATGTGTGTGGTGTGTGCGTGCATGCATGCTTTAGATACTGGACTTGCTACCCGCCGAGAGCTACTAGCCATGAATAGACTTTGGGTTGCTGACTTTTAGCTTACGTTGCTGCTGGTACCACAGCATCATTGTATATCTAGTTAAAAGAGCAGAACATGCATTCGTTCATTTTTATTGTTCACTACTCAGCCATTTATCAGTCATCAACACATATTAGGCACCTGCTAGGCATTGCATTATGCACTGGGAGTAAGCAGGTAAAGGCAGCCCATGCCTTTGAGTCTTTGACCTTCTCCATGTCTTAAAGAAGTTGTGTGTTTTAGATTCAAGACTATCATGCATTCATTATTTCAGAGGTTTAGAAGGGATCGTGTTCATCTTCACTCTGCCATATTAGCTGGATAGATGTCTCTACATGACTTTACCTTCTGAGTGTGTTTATTCATCTGTCAAATGCTTATGGTGGCATCTTCTCAAAATGCAGATGAAATCAGATTATGTAAGGGTGTCTTTCAGTCTCCAAAGCATGGCAGACTATTTAATGTTAATATATGATCGATAACATTTGACTATTACTACACTTACTATCACTGATATTTTTAAGAGATTATGTAAATAAGCTAATGAGCCTCTCAGGGCTCATTAACCGAACATCCATTGAAATTTAGTACTCCACCGTCTTTGCTCAGTAGCTCAGCAATCTCAGTTCTATTTCAAAGGTTTGAACGTTTACATAATTCTCATCTGTAGTCCTGAAGATGCTCCAGCGGAAGCTGATTGAGAAGCATTGTACAAAATTGGAGAGATAGCATGTTCTGGATAATCATGCAGACCTGCTTTCAAACCCTGCCTCAATTTTTTGCTGAGAGACCTATGGCTGGAATGAGGGGATAGTGACATCTAACTGACAGAACAGTGGTGATAATTAAATGAGATAAAAACATATAAAAATGATCCACACATGATGCAGCATTATAGGTGTCTTTGCTTACTTGTTATTATTAGAAATTCACAAAACACAGTGCTAGGAGGAGATGATGATGAGTTTGTTTTTCATTTTTAACCAATAATTTTCCCTGTTTCAAAAGAACTCAAGGAAATCCCCCCAAAAAATACAATTTAAATGTTGGTTTCCTTCATTCATAGAAAATCTGTCGCTATTACATAGCCAAGCAGAAGTCAAAATCAATGAATGCTTCCCTAATATCCACAAAAGAGACATACCCACTCCTTGTTTTCCATCCCCACTCTCCTTGGTGTATCTTTTCATGCTATCATGTATGGATCTGTCTGCTCTCTGGATTATGTATATGTGCTGCCGAAGCGAGCACTGCTCTCTGGATTATGAACTCCTGAGGGTAGCAACTCTCTCCCAATTATCTCCGTATTCCTAAAACATTGCACAGTGGAAGGCATGGACTATATATCTGTTGAATAAATGCATGATTTCTTCTAAAAATATGAAAGGATTCTTTATTATACAAAAGCAATTGTACTGGGTTTTCTTAAAATATTTTATTCCTAACTGTACATAAGTTGTGACTCATAAAATTCATTTTAGACACAAAAGGATTCTATAGTAAAGTTATATATAGGCGCTTAACGAGACCTCAAAACATACCTTCTACACTGCTCTATGTAGGTAAATTGGAAATGTTTTACGTTAGGACTTTTCAGTATTTTTAACCTCAAAAGATAAATTGTTATGAATAACTCTTTGTAGTGCATTTCAATTATTTTTCAAGTCAAGTTTTCTGTATTTTCCTATCTGAGTAAGGTCATCACTCAATTAATTAGTTTGGGAAATCATATCTGTGCTGAAGAGAGTTGGAATTGTTTGCTTATGGAAATAGAGACCAGATCAAGAATACAGCACTAGACCTGTATAAAAATCAGAGTTAATTTTCCATAAACAATGTCAGGTCAGGAATTAGCTGAATATTCAACCCTCTGCAGGTGTTGTTAACACATATGGTGTGAGTTCTGTGATGCTATCTATGCCTTATCAGTATCAGTATTTGAAAGTTTTTTCTTTTCTGCGTGGAGCAGAAAATGTATCCGTGTAGTAAAAACTCTGGTATAGGGGCAAAGAAGGGGTGTGAACCCACAATTATGACACACTTTGCCTGTTACCCATTTTTCCTAAGGTAGGTTTGTCATTAGATTTTATAGAGGGGAATGATGTACAAGAGAAAATTTCAGGATGTGATGTAGCTGGTTCTAAAGAATGGAAATAGGGCAGATGTGAAAACAGAAGGAATAAAATGACTAGTTTGAGGGAGAGACCTACAGCCTACAGAAACATGAGAGTTTTTGAGATACATCTTGATTGTGGTGGTGGTCGCACAAATGCACCCATGTGATAAACTTTCATGTAACCAAACACACAGGAGTGCTCATAAAACTGATAAAACCTGAAAATGCCGGTAGAGAGTATCAATGTCAATTTCCTGGGCATGTTGTGGTACTACCATCATGCTACGTGTTAACCATTGTGGGGAAATAGCAGGGAAGGTTAGATAGGCTATCTCTGTATTGTTTCTTAACAACGGCATGTGAATTTATAATTATTTTTAAAAAAAACTTAAAAACGCGTGAGAGGTTCTTTTGGTGGAAAACAGGGTATAACTATGGATCACTCACTAAAACAAAAGAAAACACAAATAGTGAATTCTGTAGGACAAAGGAGAGGGAGAAGATTAATTAAGTTATCCACTGATCCATCCTTCCATGCAGATACCCATAACTTCTTGAGTGCGATGACACTCTGGAGAATGAGCAGAGTATCGGGGGGTATACAGTACCTGCCTGAGAGGATGTCACCATGAGAGGGTGACAGATATGTGACTCAGCACACAGTGAAGCATGACCTGTGCAAGGATGGAAGTATGGGATGGTAAGGAGGGGCACTGGAGGGGGTGGGCAGTATTTCCTGGAGGGTATTGCTTGTCAACCGAATGTGATGGGTTGAATCTCTTTGAGGAAAGACATCCCTTCTTACACATTGACATAACACCTGTGTACAGAGGGGATTTGACGCATCTCTATTTCTTACCGTGATTTTCAGCCTCTTCCCCAAATACTGCAACCTACTGTGCTTCCTTTTCAAATCCTTATTCAACTCTATTCTGCTGAGAATGTAAGTGTTCATTCCTTTTTAAATTATACATTTCCATTCAGTTTTAGATGTTTAAAAACCTGGTACGTAACAGGAGAATTCCAAATAGAACATTAAGGAAAACTTTGAAGAGTATACAATAACCATACTAACTCTGTAAGTTTTCTGTAAATCCAAAATTATTCCAAATAAAAAATCTATTAAAACAAAAATGGCACATGCGTTCCATTCTTAACACAGCTGGAGGAGATTAAGGAAAAAATAAGTAGGTATGGAGGGATCAGCTACCAATGGTTTTCCCATAAAAACTTACAGTGATACCCAAGCTACTTCATAGTTTAACTCCAGAGTCATCGGACCTAAATCATGCCTGTTTAATAAATTGTCAAATCCCTAAGATTGTATGTTTGCACCTGGTTTTGAGAAAAATGTTATAAGAAGGCTTTGGCCCTCACCCTTGCTAGGAGATGCCCTTACCTGATACCTTCTAAAACATTTATTTACTTCTGCCATATTTTCCCGGGGCACTTGAAAACTAATCTTATAACTGGTAGAGTTGTCAGCGTTTGGAAAAGGACTGTTAAAGAGTAAAGTAATTTCACTTGGATGTCACCCATAATTTCCTACCGGTTTAAACGCTCAGAAAAAAAATAGGGCAGAGTCATCATGCTAGCCCTTCGAGAGATTCTAGCCCAGCGATTCTCGAGCCAAAAGCCATAGAACAGTGACAAATGTGACTTTTCAACACCCCAGCATGTGATTCTGATACAGTTTTATGTTCTTGACTTTTCTGATAATCACTGCCATGGTGGCCTACTGCTGTTGATGAGAGTGTGTTTTGTTCCCTGGGTATATTAGAGAAAGAAAAATGTTGAGAACCTTCTTTTCTTTTCTTTTATTATCTTGTTTTTTTTTGAGAGAGAATGAGAATGAGTGGGGGAGGGGCAGAGAGAGGGAGACACAGAATCCGAAGCAGGCTCCAGGCTCTGAGCTGTCAGCACAGAGCCCGACACGAGGCTCAAACTCAGGACGGTGAGATCATGACCTGAGCCGAAGTCAGATGCTTAACCGACTAAGCCACCCAGGCTCCCTGAAGACCTTCTTTTTGATCTAATATCCTCTTGACAGATGAGAGAACTGTAGCCTAGGGTGTGGTTATAATTTGTTGCAGGTTGAATTGTACCTGGTTGGCGGAGATGGAACCAGAACTGGAGTTTTCTAGGATTTCATCTGGTTCCAGTGTGTTTTCTTACCAAATGGTAGTTTCATGACATGAAATGGGTGGAGGTACATACTCACTCTGAAATCTGGCTGCTGTGTGTCTATTTAACCTCCACCAGTTCTTAGTTATGCAAACGAGAGCTAGTTACTTAGCCATTGTAAGTCCCACTCTCCTCTTTAGTAAATGGAAATAACCGGCTTTATCCATGTATTTGTTATGATGATCACATGGAGATACAGTTACTGGACACTCGACTAGTGCTTGTTTTCATTCGCAGCCACAGCGAACGATAGATAATGTTGGTGATTCAGATTCTAGGCCCTTCCCTTCTGCATCAGCAAGAGAGAGATTCATGTCTTCTGTTTTATATATTTTATTAATTTTAAAAAGGTTGCTGCTGCTAATAGTAAGTTTGCAAAAAGCCGTTTACATCTTGAGCTATTGTAACATGCCTAGCATCTTTGTTGAGAGAAGGCGTTCTGTTTCTTTTTGCTATCTCTGCTGCTAAGAAACCCCTGGAAATGTTCATCCATTCCCATGACCGTGTCAGTACGAGCAGCACCACTGAGCCCACATTGAACCTGCTGAGGTAGACCCCTGTATTGTGAATTGCCTGTTTCCATTTTGGTTTTCTACTTCTGACCTCAGTCTTGAGAGATTCTCCTACCTGTTTGGGACATCAGAAAGTGCGCAGGAACCATTGTTTGTACCAAGAAAGGCACAAGTCATAAAGAGTCTTAAGGAGGGGCTCTTGATCCTAGAAGTTAAAGTTGAATTCGCTCAGCACAGAGGAAATATGATTAATTCAGATTCGATCAATAGTTACTGCCAGTCACCTGCCTTATTAGTGCACTTATGTTACGTTTGTAGTAGCTGTGTACTTGTTTAATGCTCCCACTAGACTCTGAGGTTTATTGTTGCAGAATGTATCTCTCCCCTTACCCTCCCACACTTTGCACAGAAGTAGCCATTCAACAAGTGTTGATTGAGTTACTGAACGGTGGCAGAATCCCTCAATCTTGGAAGAAAAATAAAAATGGATAGGAAAGAATAACAAAGCAGCATGTTTATGATGCAAAACTTCAGGGTGGAGGGGTTACTTGACCATTTTAGAGGCTGTGGGTAGGTGGGAATGTGCTCAGGAATCTTCTGAGAAGAGATTGCACCTGATCTGGGCTTTAACTATAATAATACTTGACCATGAGCAAGTATCCTCTCTGTTAATCCTCGTTAAGAACCCTGTGGTAGATTGTATTAGAATTCACAGTTACTCACTTTTCCCCTGTAAGAGGCCTGTACATTGCTGCCCCATTACTGTGTATCTTGTCTACCTCTTGTGGAAACAGTACCCTCAACCCTTGACTTTAGACTTAGCTTTATAACTCGCATTGGCCATGAACAGGTGTAACTATGAATATTCCACTTGCATTGGAATATGAACACACGTCATTCTGCTCATCTAAGCAAACTGTTTAAGAGCAATAGCATGCTTTAGTTAGTTTTCTTTTGTTTTTGTTTTTTTGTTTTGTTTTTGTCTTCTTCCTCTCTGCAGTGGGAATAGGTGTGTCCACCACAATATCTGCCTCTTCCGCCTGGGTAAGGGGATGGGAAGACACGTGGGGCAGAACCATGCAGAACTGGGCAGAGCCATGCAAATGGAGAGCAGACTCACAGATGAAAATGAGATGTGAGCAAGAAATGATTTTTTCTGTTGTCATAACCTACTGAGATTTTGGTGTTTATTTTGTAGAAGAAAATCACTAATACAAGCCCTGTGACGTATAGACTATTATAATTTCTCTTTGCAGATGATAAAACAAGAGGTAATTAGTAACTTTACCAAAAGTCAAACATTTAGTGAGAAGGGAGACTTAGGACTTAAAACAACGTATGCCATATTGTATGTTTTTCTACATATAAGGTCCAGATTTAAGGAACGGCTTGTACAAAGGCACAGAAACCTGGAACACTTCATTATGTAAGCAAGAAATTGGGTCAAAAACTAAAGAATGGATAAGCAGTGGTGGGAGATCAAGCTAGGCAGTACATAGAATGGGTCTAGTTTGTAAATGGTCTTTCAAAATATGCTAAAATGATTGACTTATAAATCATGAACCAACGTCTACATTGATTGGATGGCATCTTGGGATCGTATATGTCTTAGTCAACTTGGGCTGCTGTCACAGATTACCACGGATTGGGTAGCGCAAACAACAAAAATTTATTTTCTCACAGTTCTGGAGGCAAGAAGTCCAATATCAAAGTGCTGAAAAGTTTAGTTTCAGGGGAGTCCCCTCTTTCTGACTTGTTGACAGCCACCTTCTCTTTGTGTCCTCACATGGCCTTTGGTCTGTGCATGTGCAGAGAGAAAGAGAGAGAGCCTACATGTGCACATGCTGGAGAATGAGGGGAGAAGTTTGTTTCTGTTCCTTTTCTTACAAAACATCAGGGCCCCACCCTTATGACTTCATTTGTCTGTAATTACCCCCTTAAAGGCCCTGTCTCCAAATACAGTCACACTGGGAGTTAAGGCTTCAAAATGTGAATTTTGGGGGGACACAGTTTAGTCCATGGAAGTATATAAGTCAAGAGGAAATATACTGTTAATGTGAGTATTTTGGAACTTTAAATAGCCTGTACTGATCTACATTAAGCAAAGTGGTGTAAATTTAGGCTGATAATACAGACATGGATATATAATCTCTTTGTATTTTTTTTTAATGTTTGTTTATTTCAGAGAGAGACAGAGACAGAGCGTGAGCAGGGGAGGGACAGAGAGAGAAGACGAAAAATCTGAAGCAGGCTCCAGGCTCTGAGCTGTCAGCACAGAGCCTGATGTGGGGATCGAACTCATGAAATGTGAGATCATGACCTAAGCTGAAGTCGGACACAACCAACTGAGCCACCCAGGCACCCCTTGCTTTGTATGTTTTTATTCTATGTCATTTAACTCTATAGACATAAAGGAGAAGACTCTTGGGGTGCCTGGGTGCGTCAGTTGGTTGAATGTCCAACTCTTGATTTCTGCTCAGGTCATGGTCTCATAGTTGTGAGATCGAACCCTGCATGGGGATCTGTACTAGCATAGGAGCCTGCTTGGGATCCTCTCTCTCTCTGTCTCTGTCTCTCCTTCTGCCTCCCACCCTCCCTGTTCATGCTCGTTCTTTCTCTCTCTCAAAATAAACAAACATTAAAAAAAAGAGAGAGAAAGAGTCTTTGGCACAGGCCACATGGATGGTTAATGCCAAGCAAATGACAAATAGCAGTCTTGTGACTCCCACTGGGTTCCCTAGTGTCTAGTCAATCCTGGCAGAGGAAAAGAAGTTTATTTGCACTTGAGATTTCTACAAAGTGTTGACTCCTCTCCAAGCCCAGAGGCCTTCCCATGGCTTCTCAATTACCTGCTTTGTTTTCTCTGGTAACTTCTGGGATTCCCAAATTTGCATAGCACCCACCTCATCCCATCCATCAAATTTCCATCCAGATTCCTGCCCTAGGTAATGTTGTTTCCAAGGAGAGTAAATGAGCCATTGTGTGCATTCAAGGAGCTAGCCCAGTAATTTATTGAAGCATGGGAAAAAAGACTAGAAAACATTGACAAAGGTTCTCCTAGTGACAAGTCAGCTTTTATTTTTTCTTCCATTCAAGTATCTCACATTTCACAATTATGTCGACATAGGGGCAGATATTATTCCTCTGCAACATTTCAAATTGAACTAAAGGACAACTCTGTTCCCAAATGTAAATGACCATGGAAGTGGAGCTGGAAACGTGCTGGCTATATGGCCTTCTATCCAAGCAGATGCCTTCAGACATGTGGAATTTCTCTCTAAGGAGGTCCACGTATTTGGTCAATGATACAGTTTCATCTGTAGACAAACCTTGCAATTACAGAGTTGTTGTGGCTATAGTAATTACGGTAGAGTATTCATTGAAGAAACTGATTTGAGAATGGGGGCTTTCTAAGAATTATAGATGTATTTCCCTATCCCCGTCAATGAAGTAACAGGAAACATAAAAAAAAATTCTCTTTATTTATTTAAATATCTCAGTCTCATTTATATTTATTTTTGAGTATAATTCTCATCAAATATTAAATTTGTTTTGAATATTTTCTGAACACGTGCTATGGGCTAAGAAATGTTCCTGGTAAGTGAAAGTCAGGAGATGACTGATTCCCAAATCTTGAAGTCTAGTTGTGGAAATAAGGTAGTAAGTAACCCTATTCAAGGCTACCAAGTTCTATTTTTAAGTTTGATTCCTTTGGAATATTTGCTGACCCAAGTTCTTAGATTTTTCTCCTTTTTTTTAAACCCTCCCTGTTGACTAGCTCCTTATTTGCAGACTATGAACAACCACAGATCCCTCTTAAAAGATCCCTTACTTGACATTCTGTTCTGTCTGAGACAGCATTCTATCCTACTCCTTGCCTTTACATACAAGATACTTCACCAAGCCATAGTCTCCATTTCCTGAAAACCCATTACATTTTTTCTCATCTACAGTTGGGCTTTGCCTCCACTGAAACACTTTTATAAAAATAGCTTCATGTGGCTTTGTAATTGCCAGATTCAGTTTTTATCCCTCCTCCTCTCAAATAGGCTTGATGCCATTGGCTACTCTCCTTGATTCATTCCTTTTGTGGCTTAAATATCTCTTTTGGTTGATTCTTCTCCTCTCTCTGATGTTTGTAGGCTCCTTTGCTGGGTCTTCTTTTTTATTTTGATACATTATATAGGACTCTGTCTTGGCACTTGTTTTCCCCCTCCAGTCCCCTGACTGACCCTAGAAATTGGCTAGAAATTCAGCCAATATGGATGTCTCTCAAATCTGTTTTCTCAGCCTAGATTCCTTCAGACCTGTATACCCAGGTATATCTCCTGCGTAGGAGAGAGCTCCTTTTAGGTGTTTGGTAGGACCTCAAGTCTGCTCAGTCACATGGAATGTCTGCTTTTCCTCAATTATGCTCTTCCTACATTTGTGTGTGTGTGTGTGTGTGTGTGTGTGTGTGTGTGCGCGCGCATGCACATGTGTGTGATGACTATCATCACGATCCAGTTAGACAGTTCTCCAAGATTTGGGAATTGTCCTGGAATTCGTTCTCTCTCATACACTCTTCCCTACTCAATCCAAGCAATCAATTAGCCCTGGAGATTCTACTTAACAATTGTTGAATACAGGTATGACCATCTCTTGCCTCCCTATCATAATAGCTTCTATTATAATTGGTATATTTTTTGCTCCATGTCTCTGTCTCTGTCCTCTCTCTCTCCCCACCGCCCCCCCCCCCCATGCACACCATCTTTGTTATCCTTTTCATCCATCTGTCATAGGTTGACCTATTCGTAACACAAACCAAATAATGGTTCATTCCTTTGGGTGTCTCATTGTTTACATGCATGACCTAATTCTTGAGCATGGCATTCAGAGTATACCATCATATGCCCCGAACCCTACTTTCAGCCTCCTGTCTTTCTTTAGTGCTATTCAATTGCTTGCAGTTTCTGGTTGCACATAAATGTCTCTCATTCAGTGCCTGTGCTAATGTTGATGTTTTCTCCAAGAAATGCTCTACCCCTGTATCAATTCTCTTGAATAATGTTCAGCTTACAAGGCACCTCCTAGTTATATGTTACCTTCTCTGCATCACATTTTATGATCTCTTACTGCTCCTGATAGAATTGATCTTGTCCCTCCACCAGAACTTATGCATTTATCAGTGCACCTATGATATTGATTGAATGAATGTGCTCATGCCTTTATCTTCTCCTGAGCTCTATGTCTGTTGTATATCTAAGCATGGTGCCTAGAACATAATGGAAGGTGTGTACTAAAAGTTGGTTGAGTCAATAATCAAATAAATGAAATGTATAGATACCTAAGAAGTAGACAGGATGTCATAGAAATTATTAGAAGTGGGAAAAAAGATGCTCCTGTGTTTTAGAAATGAAAGAAAACATAATTTTTGGAATCAGAAAAAATATCATGAAGGAAATGCAGTTTCCTTAGGTCTATAGGAGATATAGGAACCTTAAATGAGGAGGACAGGAGACCCAGACTATACTGTGCCATTCTACCTTTTATTATTATATCATTGCATATACATGGCATGAAGAAAAATAATTTCTGGCTGATTGAAATTTGTTTATTTGAAGTTTTTCTCTATTTATGTAATTATTGTTTTACTGACTATTAACAATAAAAACTCTGCATCCTATTGACCTAGATAATGTATCCTATTTGACATTTCTTCTCTAGCCTTTGCTACTAGAAATGCTTTACTTGTTTCTAAAATCAGAATTCTCATTGTTTTTTTTCCAGTGATTATTTATTGTTGGAAAATGCTACTTTTAAAAAAATCCTCAGAAAGGTGGAGAAAAAGTCATAGTGCTCTTGGTATTTTCTATATTTTATCTTTCCAATGAATCCCTGAGACAATTATGGAAAGCCTCCGTAATTATGGATAAGCAAAAATTTGTCTATATTCCAAAGACATTGTATACTTTGGAATCTAGTTGTTATCTTGATTATGAGATTTCCAGTGAATTAATTTATTTTCCCTTATAAAAACCATCACTGTTGACAATTGTATAAGGCATAACAATTTATAAACCATTTGGTTTGTATAATTTTATTTCAACGTCACAACAAAACCAGAAGGCAGTATTTCTTTCTTTTATTTTAAAGTTCACCTTTATTTTTGAGAGGGGAATGAGAAGCAGAGAGAGAGGGAGAAAGGATCTGAAGCAGGCTCTCTACTGACAGCAGAGAGCCCGATGTGGGGCCTGAACCTGCAAACTGTGAGATCACAACCTGAGCTGAAGTTGGACACTCAACCAACTGTGCCACCGTTCTTTATGGAGATGAGAAGACTGGAACTGTTTCTTACTCCAAAGTATACAAGTGGTAACAGTAATTCTGGGACTTGATTTCAGGCCTTTCTCAGTATCTTTGTAGGACGGTACTCCCTTTATCCTCTTCGTATTTCTCTTCCAAGACATTTTGCGATGAGGCTCTGACATCTCAGTTCATTTAGGGCCGGTTCTAAAGAAAAATTAGATGCAGTAGTAGTTTCCTAAAAGCATAGACATTGAGCATTTCACATTACTGGAAATTCAAATTATTTCTGTAGTGTTTTAGTATAAAATAATAAAATATAAAAAGCGATGGAGGGGTGCCTGGATGGCTCAGTCTCTTGAGCATCTGACTTCGGCTCAGGTCACGATCTCACAGTTCATGAGTTCAAGCCCCACATTGGGCTCTGTGCTGACAGCTCAGAGCCTGGAGCCTGCTTCGGATTCTGTGTGTCTCTGTCTCTCTCTGCCCCTTCCCCGCTCATGCTCTCTCTCTGTCTCTCAAAGGTGAATAAATGTTAAAAAAAAAAAAAATTAAAAAAAAAAAGCAGTGGAAACTTTTGGTTAAAACTCAAAGAAACTATTTCCTACCCATGGGAAAAGAGGAAAATATTGTTCACTCAAGCAGGAAAGCTAGATCCATCATGGATACTTGCTCATGTATTCATTCATTAACTTCTGTATTTATTCATTTATCTCAGAATCAACTAGTACCAAAAAACTATGTTGGCCCTGAATGGGCCACAGAGGTAACTCGATACTGAATCCTGTTCTTAGGGCTTAATTATATCTTCATATGTTGAACTTAATTTAGAATCTCATACAAAAATTATTACATGGAAATAACTGTAGGAATATTTTGAGGACATTATCCTTCATATCACAAAGTCCTGTTTTTATAGAGCTCCTAGGAGAAATTTCAGAGATAAGAACCAAGAAAATATGCTTTCGGGGGTGCTTGGGTGGCTCAGTCAGTTGAGAGGCCTGACTCTTGATTTTGGCTCAGGTCGTGATCTCACAGTTCAGGGGATTGAGCCCCACCTTGGGCTCTGTGCTGACAGCTCTCCCTCTGCCCCTCCCCTGTACTTTCTCTCTCTCTCAAATACATAAGTAAACCTTAAAAAAAATAAAATAAAATACTTTTTTTCTAAGCAGAAAATATGTTGTTTCTTCCAACTAGTTTATCTTTTCAAAGTAAGAGTGAATTTTGCCATTGCATTTACACCTCTGCTTTTAACTTATTAGTCTCAGACTGAAATGATTTTGGCCACTAAGAGGCACCAAACAAAACCTATGTCTCCCTTCCAGGAATTACATACTCTTTATGGTGTACCTTTTGGATTCTAATTTGTGCTTAGTATATCAAGTTTTCCATTTTTTACTTTACCTCTATTTCCTTATTTTCTTTATATTGTGTTTTAGCTCAACAGCTCTATAAGCTATGTATAAGTGTCTTTCTGAAAAAACAAAACAAAAAACAAAACAAAACAAAACAAAACAAAAAAACAAGGTATGTATTTAAACCAGAATGAGTGAGGGGGGAGAAAAGGAAGATGGACAGAAAGGAAAGAGGAAGAGAGAATTTTGAATTTAGAAGGAAGTTTCAGAATTCACTTCTCCCAAATTTGCCCCAGTGCAGGAATCTTTTTTACCAGTGTTCCTAAATGGCATTCATCTGCTTTCCTCTTGAATATTTGTATAGGTAAGAAAATCATTGCCCCCCTCCTTCCACAACAGCCCACACCATCGGGGGAGAGAACTCAGATTATCTGTAAGTTTATCCTTCTGTTAGGTGAAATCGGCCTGTGACAAAAATTTCATTGCCAACTTCAAAGTCTTGAGTTTTATTTAGATTCGTAAACACAGGGAAAAATAAACAGCATTTTCTTTTTTTGTTTTCCTTTGAGATGCCATGAAGCCCGAAACCCAGTTGTGGAATAAGAGGTGTTAATAGGATCTGGAGGAGAGGCACACAGTTTGATATTCAGAGACAAAGACAGGCTTGCTGGGCTGTTTCCTCTATCAGATCTTCATTACCAGCCACACTGTGTCATTACTCACAAGCTTTAATGTCAACATGCGGCTCTGACATCCCTCCCCGGCCCCTCTTTCTAGAAATAAATGCTATTGATCAGCAGTGGCCATATCGAAAGCTGGCAGGAATGCATGAGCTTATTAAGTTTCTTTATTAAAGTTGAATATAATCTGGAAAGAAGAGTTGATTCCCCTTGGATTTATGGTCATTTATATTTTCCCTTGTAATCCTCCATTTGTAACATTTCATTACACACTGTCTAATGGGGTTTGGGGATATTTTTGTTTGGTAAAGGATTTTTGTCATGCTGCTTTTTCTCAATCATTAAAACCTCAGTAGAAGGTCTGTAGGGAAGGATACAAAGTGCAGCTGTGGATATCTACAGGCTTAACATGTGGTCAATTATATTTGCTCTAATTTATAAGGCGATTTGAGACTGAATTTTAGATCCAAAGAATTTAACCGTAACATCATAACATTCATCCCTTTGTGTCCTTATGTCCTGTAAACTCCCTGCTCCCCCGTGTCTCAGATTTCTTCATGGCCTTACTTTTTCCTGTAGTTTTTGTTTGTTTGTTTGTTTTTGTTTTTAGATCAGGCCTCCTCTTGAAATTTCCTGAGAGCCTCCTGTTTTGTTTTGTTTGTTTGTTTGTTTGTTTGTTTGCTGCCAGATTCTCCTCACACTTTGCCTCTGTTCTTCTTTTATCTTTCTTGGGCAGCCCAAGTGATCCTTCTAAAATGCAAATCTGTCAGTATCACCCCGCCATTCTTCAGTAACCTCTCATTATAATGAAGATCAAATCCAAATACACTGCCAAACTCATAAAGCCTCACCCTTATGAGAATGCCTTGCCTAATTCTTTGGCTCTGTATTTAACCAATCCACCTGACCCTGCCCATCGCACGTCTTACCCTTCTGCTTTGACAAACTTCTCACCATGTTCTTAAACGTCTACTAGGCTGCACCCATGACAACATATCCCTTCTTCATCCAGCTAATTTGTGTTCACTCTCTGAGAGTCACTATTTTTTTTTTCTAGGACGTCCTTCCTGCTCTAAGTGTGTCTACCCTGTGTGTCCATGGCACGACTGCCTCTCTACCACAATACTTAAGCCACGTTCAATCACAATTATCCAATTACTTCAGTTTTAACCACTAAGTGCTTTGAAGATGGAGCCTGTATCCTTATAATTCCTCTGTCTGTAGTTCTGGCTCTATGCCTGGCACAAAGTAGGCATTTAATAAAGTTCCATTGAATGACTGAGTGAAGGAATGAATCAATAAGACATGAAATAAAATCAAACGGAGCAAATAGTGTGGAACTGGTAATGTCTGTCAAAGAATTCCCGGCTTCAGAAAGCAAGGGTTGCGATGTCAGAAAAAAAAACCAAAACAAAACAAATTGAAATGGCATGTTATAGAGACGTGTGGTGCTTAGAACTTTATATCTAGAAAGAATGTCAGACGTTCACTACGGCATTCAAATGAATCTAGTTCAACCTCTTCAACGGATAGTTGCAGAACCTAAATGCTGAAAATGTTCAGGAACTCCCAGGGTTGCAGAACCACGCTCTCAGAGCTAGAGCACAAGGGTTTTAATCACTGTGGATGTATGACTGTGAAGAGCTGCTTATTTCTTTTTTACCAGAATTGCGATGGTATATGGTGTGTGCTATCGTCCTAAAAATATATATTACTCAGCAACCCATATGGTTAGAGGCAGGAGTTCTAAAAGAAGACTGTTCAAACCACAGGGTTCTCTAAGTTTTCAAGTTCCACTGGGGAGACTTTCAACATTTCTCTGAAATATACTTTTTGACTCATCATGAGTTAGGAATGCATTAACACCCCCACAAAATGTAACCAAGAAAATATGTTTCACCTGGAGGTGTGTAGTCTAATTAAAACTGAATAAAACCTGAATATCTCAGTTTCTTCATAATACTCATTTTCCCTTCTATTCTAAGGATAGTCCAATTATCTACTTAGGCCTTTCCCTTGATTGCTGAGTATCGGGAGATAGTTAAATTTCTCAGTTCTGGGGGGGCCATAGGGATAATTTTGAGCAAGAATTCTCCTGGCTCATTAATGGTAACGTTGGAGGCACTAGAGAACTTTTCAATATGTTGACTACTAAAATAGGCGTTAGGCATTACTTCTCAAGACGATTATACAGATTTACTGGAATGTCGGTTTGGCTGAAATGATTACAGCTGGAAAGTGTATGCTGATAGGAAGCTATTATCTATAGTCGGTTACTTGTTTCTTTACCCAATAATAAATGGAAATAAAAAGAGGTGATCATTATAGAATAAATGTCATTTATTTGGTAGACATTTGCTTTCTAAAAATGGTGTGGAAAAACTGATAAACCAGTGCTGCCTCCAAGTCATAAAAGCCTCTTTGGTTGTAACCAGGTCACTGCCCCTTGGTAGAGTGTGATCTCCTCTTTTCTCAAGTCTGACATTCTGGAAAAAGACTGTGGCATGGATTGAAGCCATCAGTAGTTTTTGGCCCCCTTGGTGCCCTAAAGGAAACTTTTGTGAGGGCACCAGATTATTAGACTCGTGGGTGATAGCTGTTGTGGGCATAGCCATCTCTCTCGCTTGCCATGAATAGAAGTTGTCACTAATGCTACAGAAGAACCCTGGAGATTGAGCAGTGTCCTAAACGAGGTCTCTCAAAGACCTTTGCGCTCAGAGACAACCCATGTGAATATAATTATAGGATTTGAAGGCCCAAGTAAGAGATCATGAGTCAGCAAACTAATGGAAGGTTCTGAGGCCCCTTCTAACATTTGAATGCTGGATAGCAAGCATAGGTGGCCAGATATGAAAACTGGAAACGGGAGGGTTTCTAACTGATATTAAGTCTCACAGCTGCTCAGAGGCAGCTCCTCCACTGGTTGCCAGGGCCCAGAAGGCAACAGCTCTCTTTAATTCTGCTGTAAACACTGTGATCTGTCAATCAGCGAATTATAACTTATTATAAGACTTAGCTATATATAAAGAGAGATCATCAAAATGTTTTTACTAGAAATCGCACTATTCAAAAATGCTGCTTATGTACCTATACATCCTACTTATATACTAACACGCTAAGTTTTTGTCACTCTTCTATTCCTGGTGCATGGAAAATATGAATCTTCCTGAAATGCAGTTTTCTATTAACAACGTTACATAGGAAAATAATACTAGAATTAGAGTTATAACCCGTATCTAATTTTGTTTCTTTTGCCAAGTTGCTCTATGACCTTGGATAAGTCACCCTACCTTTGTAGCTCTCTTTCTTTATGAAATTAGGGAAGGTTGTTAAAATGTATTCTTAGGAGCCTTATGGCTTCTTTAAAGTTGCCTTCGGACAAGGATGCAGCCATTCTATTGCAACTGGTGCTTATCATGATATCTCAAAGAAATCAGCCTTAATATCCCTTTTCTATACTTTTCTGGCAAATTATTCAGCTACATTTGCCTCTTAAATGCTCTCAACCTGGTGGACAGTTTGAACGTCCGCATTTTATGGAAATGAGTGAGTTCCTTAAACCATAGACATTTTTCTGCTAGGCTGAATTGTTAAGGCTTTTTAAAAGTTCTAACTTAGGTTATTTCCCTTCCTTCAGTGATTGATTGGCGATGGTTGAAAATAAAATTAGAAGGTGTCCCCCAACTGTGAAATGACTCATAAGTAAGGTTCAAAGTGTTCTCTTTTGAAAAGTTCTTTGATTAGAAAAGTGCTTTATTCCCTTAAAATATCTTGGATGAAATGTCCAACCCACTTAGAATGATCTAATATTAGAACTAGAAGGGACTTTAGTTTCACTTTCTACAAGCATCTTTTTATGGATGTTAAATTTGAGGTCCAGAAAAATGTTCCTGGCTGGGGAAGGGGAGCAAACCAATTCTACAGTGTTCTAAGCTCTTCACTAATATTTATTTCTTATATTTGTATAATATTTTAAGGTTTACAAAGCATTTTCTTATGTAATACTTAATTTCATAAGCATCATGAGCCAGTGAAGAAGGTAAAACAGTTATAAGTAATCTGGTTTTATGTTAAAAAAAATAATAATTGGCAAAGTCAAGAAGAGAATTGAGACCTTTTGCTTCAGACCAGTGTTATCTCTACTCACTGATCTGCCTTAACTTGTAAATTCAGTTATTAAAAAAGAATAAAGTATTTGGCGCTGTGGTATTTTGAACTATTTCTTAATCAGATTGATCCTCTTTCTAATAGAATTATCAGCAGTGATATGAAAAAAAAATATTTTACAGGGGAAGAGCATGATCCTACAACAGTGAAACAGAAGCATAAATATCTCTGTATGTTTCTTTCCATATTTGTTACCTGAATGGTAGTTAATAAAGAAGAAAGGCTAGGACAACCACAGTGATAGAAGTCAAGAGTCTTTCATAAGCTGCTAGACTTCATAAGGGGAAAGAGATTGGCCCTGATCAGTGACCTAACTGAAACTTTTGTGAGTTCACCAGAGTATTAGGCTCATGGGGAGATAGCTGTGTGGGCATAGTCCTCTCTTCAGCTTGCCAAGACACTTTGGAAACAAAGCAGACATGGCCGTTCCAACTTCTTTCTAACACTTTGCCAGAAGGTGATACAAAAAGTTATGAATTAATGATTCATAAAAACATAAACCCGGCAAGCAGAATATGTAAAGTAAAACTAAGCTCTAATTGGGCATAGATTATAGAGCACTACCTGAGCCATGGCATGCCAGAATTAGATGTTCAGCATGTATCATAGAAAGGGATGAAGGAAGGCAAATTGAATAGGGAAGAGAGCTTTTCCAAGCCAGGTTGGAAGTCACCTTCTGTCTAGCACAAATCCCACAGCATGAAATGATGGCTAAGCAAAATAAAGAAGGAAAAGAAGCTACCATTCCAACGAAGGGCAGAGATGGCTCTTATCACTAGCCTCTCCCACCCGACACTGCCTTTAAGCTATGATGTGTGAGCAGTGGATTTCAGAATCACCCACTCATTCCAGAAGGGTCTTATTTCCTCCAAGTCTGGAAAGACTGAATTGATGGCTTTATATATCAAGGGGTTAGAGCCATATAACCCGTTATAGGTTCCAAAAGGGACTCTGATGAAAAAGAAGATCACGCCAAATCTTATGCTCCTATGAATAAAGGGATGGTAGCCAAGCTATTGCAATTTACAAAACATTTTATTTACTTTATTAGGCAACTTGAAGATCAAGCATATGAAGTAGCCAAGGGAAATATGGCTTTAATTTACAGACGAATAACATGAGACTCAAGAACATCAAATGATTTCCCCAGGGCCATAGATGAGTATCAGGATGACACTAGACCTAGGTACTTTGATTAATAATTTATGAGTTTTTCCATTATCTAAGTCTCCTCTCATTTGGGACAGAATTTGTGCGTCATAATCCATCCATTCATCATTCAGACACTATGTGTTGTGCACTAGGTCAGGCGTAAATAAGTCTTCACTCAGTAGTAAGAAGTATATGGTATTTAAATTCTCCTGATATTATGTAGAAAAGAAAATTTCTTGTAAAGCTGTGTTTTCACTTTCTGCTTTTTCCTTAATTTGCCTCTTAGACACATAATTATTAGTGGATTGATTTACCCATTTCTGGGCCTAGGAAGATACATAAGAATCAGAGGCATATACCAGAGTGTTGACCTCACAAAGCCCAAAGTTGACTTGTTCTCCAAGGAGAATATAAACATACACAACTTGGTGGAAAACAAGCTGTTCTGTAAACTACTATGGACTAAGGGGAAAAAGTACTTGGGATATTGGAAGGAAAAATCCATGTATCTCTTCCTACACTCTAGCCTATACAAAGAGAGTTCAGATTTACACTCAACTATCATCACTGTTTCTCTCCAAAAGAGGAAGAATGGTTGCTTAGAAAATAATGTCATGGTATTTACTGAGCCATTTTTTAATGGGTAGGATTAATTTGCCCCAACACTTTAATCTACCTCTTCAACTTTGTCTTTTTGCTCTGAATGTCAATGTCCTGGCCTGTCTTCTGCACCCAGTGTCTTGCTTCTTTTCAGTCTGAGGGAAAGAAGTGGGAAGTACAACTTAAACCTCTGGCTCAAGACATGTTTCCTAATCTATCTTTTACTGGAAAGCCTTAACTTAAGGGTGTCAGAGTCCTTGTAGTGATTAGTAAATTAGTACTTGTTTTTGCCATTTGTTGAGAGATCACGTGTACTCATATTAACTCAAAGTACTGAATTTAAATGAAAAGGAATTTAGACCCAAGTCTCCATAGCAATTACTCAAGAGCCAAGATGACCACAATCCCACCTTGTAAGTTTTCAGAGCTAGTAAAAAAAAATTGTCACAGGTTATATGGGGACCTTACAAGTACATGTTGAATGGAAAGAGAAACAGAGCTAAAATTGAGAGAGCCCAGAAATGAGAAAACCGATTCTATTCAAAGAGTAAATTTCATAATTGAAAATATATTGTCCAAAGGCCTATATTTAACCAAATCCGATCATAACCAGTGCTGTTCTCTAAAGAGTCCAGACTGCTGTGTACCAAGGGTACTAATGTGGTACTGCTACTAAGAGTCTAGAAGTGAATGGTACTTGAAGCCAGGAAAGGACATGGGGAGTAGTTCCATATGGTCTCTCTCTGTTGAATGGCTGGAGGGGTAGGAATAGGATCTAGGCCTATAGGAAATATGAACGCTTAAAAGAGACAGTGTGATAGGATCTAGATAAAGGAGCCACAGTCTGGGTATGTCCTCAAAATTTACAGCAGTGAAATTAATTTCTGGGGGGCAGAATGGTGTCTGGACAGCCTTCAAACTCATATATTGCCATTTGCTTAGTCTATGACCATGATCTTCCTTTTTCTCACCTCTAAACTGAATACACTATCCTATAAAACTGCTTTAAGGATTAAAGATTATGCACAAAAAACATTGGACTTAGAGCAGGCTCTAAAGAAATGTTAGCTGCTCTTGTTGTGTGCTTGTTGATGTTATGGCTTTTTCTTTTTTATCACAATCATCACCTCATTTTCATCATTATTAATAAGTCCCCCACTCCTTTCTTCCAATTATAGAGGCTCTTTCTTTTGGCCTTCTGAGACTCTCAGTGTTATTATAAATTGGTTCCCAGTTGCTTCTAACATCAAAGTCTTTGTCCCTGACTACCTTGAGGCCCTGAGTCATCAAAGAACTTCATCAAAATGCCTCAGATGCCTTCTCTTTGAGAGAGGTGATGAGGTGCCAGTGGAAGGATTCAGCTCTCCACAGGGAAGGACTAGTCATCAAATGGTAGACCTAGAGGGGTAAACACAATCACAGGACAACCAAGAAGATTCTGGCTGGAAAGAAAAATATGATCACAAGACCCTTTTATCAAGGCACGGAAGTATATCTTTTTTTCCTTCTCAACACAATCATGAAACCACGAGCTAGTTCAAAACAACAGAAGAGAATCCCAAATGGGTGTACACATATTAGACCAAGCTTTTGGAATTTCTAAGCTATTTTGGTCACAAAGGCTAAAAGAAAGCATTCTCCTTATTTAAGGGGTATGCATTAAGAAGAAAGTTTTGAGTGTGGAATGTGTTCTCCATTCTGCTGTAACGTCCGTGCTGTGAGTCGTTAGCTTCCCAGAGAAGAAGAGATTGTCTATCTCCCTTTTTTGGGGGGAGGGGCTTTCTTGCTATTGCAATTTTATATTTGATTTTGTGATTATTGTCTCTCTATTCGGTTAGACTATAAGCTCCTAAGGTACAAAGGATCATGGCTGCCTTTCCCAATTAGATCCCCGAAGTCCTCTGTTTTAAACACTTATGCGTGATGAGGGTCCAAGTACTGACATCCTCTGCGATTCTGCCTTAGGACCTAGAGATAAAAACTGAGATGTACTTGTTGTGAAAATTCAGTGAGATTGTGTCTGCAGTGTTCCCTGGAACTCAATGAGTACAATCTTTTCCCTCTCATTCTGGTTCTAAACAAAATGGCCCTAGGTTGGCATATGTTATACAGCATACAACAGGTTTCTAAATATTATTGCATTGAATTCTTATAACAGTTCTGTAAGGGGTGCAGAGAAATGGATCCTGTCCACATTTTATCCTTTGGGAAAGAGAGAACCCATAGGTTTATGTACAACCAAGTCATGGGCCAGAATTCCATAGCATGGATCTTCTAGCTCACAGTTTGTTGTTTCTCCCCCTGAAATAGAGCACTGCTTAACAGTAGTGCAGGGACTGTATTCTATTCACTTTAGAATTAAGAAAATAGTCACTCAGGTCCCTCTGAGCCTGAGTTTTCTCATGAAGGGTGAAGACTGAAATAGTACTTCGTGAGATTATTAGTTGTGAGGATTAAATACCTACAATCAATGATGCTGGTCCACCTGGGATTTGAAACACTAGGTGCTCACAAAAAGTTAACTTCTTTCGTCTAACTTAGTTTTTACTTTGTTCACAGGGCAAATCTGCAACGAAGCTGAAATAGATATATCCTAAAATGCCTTTGAAATAAGTCTGTTCACCAACATTGATGTTTGGAGGCAGAAAAATGGAATGAGCTGGTCAAAAGGGAGGGCTTTACACTGAAATCCTGCCCCTGCCACTTATTTCACAAAACCTTCTTAACCTGAGACTCAGTTTCTTTGTAATAAAAATGTATGAAAGTATCTAGGTAGTACCTGGCACAAACAGGGATTTTGTAAATTTTATAAATGGTGGTTATTACTACTGTCACAACTGGTGTTTCATCATCACTGTACTGTCATTATCATTATTTTCAATACACGGAAGGAGCATTTGTTCAGTTTCTTTCTAAAATTATCAGTGCATTAAGCATTGCATTAGTTTCCTAAGACTATCACACAAAGCACCGAAACGAGGTGGCCTAAAATAATAGAAAGGTATTGTCTCACACTTCTGGAGGCTAGAAGTCTGAGATCAGGGTGTTGGTTTCTCTCCCCAGTGGCTTTAAGGGAGAATCTTTCCTTGTCTCTTCTAGCTTCTGGTGTTGGCAGGTACTCCTTGTAGACGTATCGCTGCGATCCTTGCATCTGATGTCAAACGCCTTTCTTCTTGCTCTCTGTCTTCACATGATCTTCCTTCTTTGCATGTCTATTTCTACATTCAAAATTCACCCAATGAGGACACCAGTCATATTGTACGAGGGCACAACCAAATGACTTCACCTTAGCTAGTTGCATCAGCAACAACCCTGTTTCTACATGAGGTCACTTCTTGAGGTACTAAGGTTAGGACTTCAACGTATCTTTTGGGGGGGACACAATTCAACCCATAAGAAGTACCCTTTAATATTTTTTTTCTGGATTCTCAATGACTTCTGAATTCACTTAGATGATTTGAATTATTCCAGCTAAAAATGAGGTCGCTTCATATTGATTTCTGCACTTAGGAAAATCAAACTGGATCTCGAGGGAGCTAATGAAAATCAGAGTGTGATTTTCAGATGGTCACAAATAGCTAGGAGATTTCTGAACAGTTGTGAACAAATGGGAGAATCCTTCAGATCTGTGTTCAGGAGAAACATTGTGTCCCATCTCAACTCCAGCAGAAACAAAAATTGCAGTAAGTGAGTGAAAGAGTCAGTATCTAACTATACACCTGACTCTATCCGGGTAAGTGAGCACAGTAAAGAGAGTTTGAGAAGAGAATCAGGATCTGAGAGATTGAAAGTCACCTACAGACCACTGAGTTCGGCTCCTAATTTTTTTTTTTTTTTAAGTTTATTTATTTATTTTGAGAGAGAGCTGGAGAGGAGCAGAGAGAGAGAATCCCAAGCAGGCTCTGTGCTGTCAGCCCAGAACGCTATCTGGGGCCTGAATTCATGAACTGCAAGATTATGACCTGAGCCAAAATCAAGAGTTGGACACTTAACCAACAGCCATCCAGGCACCCCTCAGCTCCTAATTCTAAATGAGTCCCATTTCTTCCTGTTGTAGAAGTGATGGGATGAGTAATGGAGAAGACAACTGGAAATGTCAAATAGGGTTAATACTATAAATAAGAAAATAGTGTTGGGAGCCAATGCGATACTCCACTCTGAGGCAAAAAGGAGGCTAGCAATTACTCTGTTTCCACATGTTGTAGGGAGAGGGGAAATGATTACAGAACCAGGTGATCAGAAAAGAAAGGGAATTTTAAACTCTGGTGCGTTGGAAAAAGATTAATAATGCTTTGTCTTATCTCCATTCTGGTTATAGGCATAAAAACAAAAATTAGGTACCATCACCCCTTAAATTTTTATAATCTTCACAGAATTTGAATGAGGGGGACACTCTGGTAGGCAGGATAATGGGCCCCCACAGATCTCTGGATGCTAATCTGTGAATATGCTACCTGTGAATAGGCTACCTTTCATGGCAAAAGAGACTTTGCAGGTGTGGTTCAGAATCTTGAGATAGGGAGAATAGCCTGGAATATCAGAGTGGGACAGTGTAAGAGCCTTTACAAGAGGGAGGCAAGATGGTCAAAGTTAGAAGAAAAAAAAAGATGTGGGGCACCTAGGTGGCTCAGTCTGTTAAGCGTTCAACTCTTGATTTCAGCTCAGGTCATGATTTAATGGTTCGTGAGTTTGGCCCCACATGGGCTCAGTGCTGACAGTGCAGAGCCTGCTTGAGATTCTCTCTCTCTCTCTCTCTCTCTCTCTCTCTCTCTCCTTCTCTCTCTGGCCCTCCCCAACTTGTGCTCTATAAATAAATTAATTAATTAATTAATTTTAAAAAGAAAAAAAAGATGTGACAATGGGTGGGAATCAGATGGGTGGAATCATGTGTTTTGAAGATAGAGGAGGGGCCAGGAAGCCAGGAATGGAGGTGACATCTGGAAGCTTGGGAAGCAAGGAACGAGGTTCTCCTTTAGAGACTTCAGAAGAGATGCATCCTTCTGACACTTGGGGTTTAGTCTTCCAACCCCCACACTGTAGAAGAATATGTTTGTGTTGTGATAAACCGCTAAGTTTGTGATAATTTGCTTCAGCAGCTATAAGAAACTAATACAAGGTCGTTTGGGGAGGAAGGTACATTTTAAAAAAGAGTAAATGAAAGGACACAGGATTTGCACGACTTAATTTCCCATACTTATTAAATGGCAAGGCAGTGTCTTCATTTAATCTTGCTTTTATTTTCGTTAATCCACCCATACATACTTACTGAATACCAAGGATGCACCCAGCACTGCTCACTGGATTTCTTACTTTAGAGACAGTGAGGGTGTCTAAGACACACAATTGATCTTGAAAGGCTTTTGAGTCATCCATCACTGAAGTATACCCTAGGTGGGAAACTAGGAGCTCTTAGTTAGGAGGTTCTTTTGACAAAGGAAGAGTAAGAGGCTGGCTGCAAAAGAAGCAGGGCTAGTGGCTCAGGTCTCGATCTGGGCTGCACAACAGACAGGAAGGCTTGCTGTCTGTCCTCCATGGGTAGGGAATCGGGCAGATCAGGAAGGATGCTCTGTCCAGGAATCAAGGCAGTATATTACCCCTTCCTTATGCTATCCCTCAGGTACTTGTATCCAGTAGATAGAGTGTGGGAAATGGAGGAACCCAAAAACATGGCTCAGGAAAGAAATCATTTGCCCTTGGACACCGCTTGGACTTGCTTGGAGAACTCAGATCCTCCTGGTTCCTGGATTGGTGCTCCACTCTCTCTCCACCAACCCCCTCCCCCCGCCAACTCCACAACCTCCAACCAAAAAGCACTTAGCACATGTAGTTCAGAGGTTGTAATGCGCCTAGTTGAATTTCTGGCTTTTCCACTGAGTAGCTGTATCCCCAGACAAATGGTTGAACTTTCCCAATCATTTTCCCATTGTGAAAGACAGGTGTGAAAGCTGTTGGAAATTGGAAGCTATTTTACCTGGTAGGAGTTAATTGTGCTAACCCTGCTGGGACATTGTGTGCATTGCTTTTTTTTTTTTAATCTTACAATAACTCCCTTTATGAGAGGTGAGAATTTTATATCTATTATGTCTTTTTTTGAACTATCTTTATTCTTAGTAAATATCTCCGTAAAATCAAAATATTATCTGTCATCAACTAGTAATACTAGTAGCTAATATTTATTGGGAACTTATAGTGTGAAAGTTGCCAAATGGAGTATAAGATATGTATTATTATTATACCTCACAACAGTTGAGCAAGGTAGGTCGTATCATTACCTCCATTTCATTGATAAAAAAGTGAGGCTCCAAAAGGAAAAGTTTACCTGCACATTTATGTCAGATTGTGTTGGAAAAAGGGTTGTAACCAAGGTCTTCTGACTCCCAAACTATATACCTTATCCAGTGAATCATGCTATTACTTGAAAGTGAGAGCTTACTTTTCTTTAATTTTGGAAGCCCAAGACATAGCCTGATTCAAAGCCTACAACAGATATTTAAGAATATTTATTGAAACTGAATTTTCACTTTGAATTCAGGCACTACCTTTGTATCAAGCTGGCTTGTACATTACAAATGTTTGAGACAATAGGTCACCAGGAAGCACATGGAAAAAGTAACCACTCCCAGGCTCTAAAATTACTGTAAGGAAATGTAAATTGAATGCATCCTGTATGGGTTTGTCCCATTAAGAAAACTCTGAAACATAAATTCCAAAACTATTGAATGGATTGCTGTGGGTCCCTCATTTTGATAAGGCCACGTGTCCCTTCCAGCAGTTTCCAACACAGTGGGAGAACACTAATATATAAGCACTTTACCCCCAACAGACATTTTTCCCTGGAGACACATTAACCACATGAAGCAAGTGGTCAATATCAATTGAATGGAGACTGATGTTTCTATCTCAGAGGCAGAATGGATCCTGCCTCTAGCATGATTCCATCTTCTTCCCTCTGATGTCATCATACAACATCTAATACAGTCTTCTTCACCTCCCCCCACCTCAATCCAAATATGGCATGACAGATCACACAAACAACTTTGGCTAATTGTCATAAGCAGTGACTTTATTGACTAATTAGGTGATTGATGAATGAAGGTTCTGGTTCTAGGAATAAGCTGTTTGTAAAAGAACTAAAAGCCACTGTAGAAACAAACCACTTAGACAAGAATGCACAAAAGATGTAGGATATCTTCTTAGCTAACAAAGAAGAGATAAAGTAAATATTTTATAAAAATAATGTTTTGACCTAGCTCAAAAATTCGATTGGGGTCTTTTCTTGATCTGTTGAGAATAATAGTTTTTTTTTTTCTTTTTTAATTTTTTTTTCAACGTTTTTTATTTATTTTTGGGACAGAGAGAGACAGAGCATGAACGGGGGAGGGTCAGAGAGAGGGAGACACAGAATCGGAAAAAGGCTCCAGGCTCCGAGCCATGAGCCCAGAGCCTGACGCGGGGCTCGAACTCACGGACCGCGAGATTGTGACCTGGCTGAAGTCGGACGCTTAACCGACTGCGCCACCCAGGCGCCCCGAGAATAATAGTTTTAATAGGAAGAATTTGTAACCAACAGCCCCGTGTGTAAAAACCATCTTTTATTCATTGGACACAACAAATAGGGCACATAGACTAGCTGGCTGCATATCAGACATCCTAGGATGAATGAAAAACAGATTCTTATGAGCCACTCAAGACTTTCTTAATCAGCATTCAGGTGGGGCAGAAAATTTCTCCTCAATGATGCCAATGTGTAAGTAAGGTGGTAACTGCTCAACTAACACCTCTTTTTTTTTTTTTTTTTTTTTTAAAGTAGGTAAGCATCGACAAATTCAATCTTAAGCACTTCAAACTAATCATTTTTCATCTCTTGCCCCAAGATTATATTAACCATTTTACCTCATCTGGTCAACTGCTTAGGGTCAGGCTAGCTCTGCTAGTGACTCTGCCAATCAAAGGCTATGATGTCCCTCCCCTTATGAAGGCCGTCTCTCAACAAACAGGCAGCAAAATAGGGGCAGGACACGTGTGTGGATAGGTAGATCCCAGTCATTGAGCAGACTTTAACAGAGAAGGGGCAACACACTTTGGTCTTTCTGTTCTTTTAATCCTTACATCTTTGTGAATTAGGGCAGGGATCATTTGTTCGGGAAGACATGGAAGCTGAAAGTTAAGAAACTTGTCCAAGATCGATTGGCTAGAAGTGGTCCCGAGGAGGAATGAAGCTCAGCTCTCCTGATGCACTTATATAGAGATATGTGTGTATAGTGATATAGTGTACTTATATAGTGTACTTATATAGTGATATGCCTTATAGCTAGGCTAGTGAAGCATGATTGATAGGTCTCTTAAATACACACTTTCCCTCTAAAGTTTCTGTAGTTGTGTTTAGCCAAGCACATAGTAATACATTAACTATACAATGTCTTATAACAGCTTGTGTTAAATACTTATCAATATATGTGACTTCATGGTTATGACACATAATCTGTACTTCCTTATGTCTCACTTCCTACCTTACTGTATGGTTACATTTGTCAACATCTCTATCCTGTTGAACTATGTGCACACCTTATTCATCTGAGAGGCTCATGGTCCAAGCGCAGCATAGTGGAAGGGCCAGCACTTTTTGAGGATCATAAGATTGGAACTATCATTATACCCAACCAATAGACAAGGAAACCAAGGCACAAAGAGGTTAAATTGCACAGAGTCACATGACAATTCCATGGCATAGCTGAATCTAGTCTCTTAACCACCGTTCAATGCTGTTCCACCCCCATGTGCTTTTTGAAGGACATTTATGAGCTCAACTAGGTCTAGTCTCCTTGAGCCTTGTAAACCCATTTCCTCCTTCATAAAGGAAGACACAAGAAGAATCTGATTACACGTTCTAATCAGAGCACAAGATGAATCTTCACCACTGATGGTGAATGGAATCGGCCAGATAGAAATTGAAAGCACCATGGCCAAGTTGGTACGAGTATTTACTTTCAGGAGTTACTACACTCTCAGTCTTAAATAAATCCAGAAAAACAACAGCAACAACAACAAAACCCTGCTTTTGGCAAATGCTAATGGCCACAAATAAAGCCTCCATTTTTTCCTTATCACTTCATTTTTACCCTGTATCTCAATCAGTACTTAGAAAAACAAAGAAGCAGACTCTGCAGGCCTGGACCTATCTCCTGGGCCATGTTGAAAATGAAAAAGAAATCAGCAGCCCTAGATGGAATCACTTTCATACTCGTTTTATAACAGTTGTGCCAGGTAGAGTATCGAAACACAATGCGTCTTTGGAATCATTTTCGGAAACAGTTTTGAAGCTCACTTTTTAAAGGAAATGCTCTATTTTAGGGCATTGGTTGGCAAACTTTTTCTCTCTTGCACACCAAGAAGCCAATCTGCGGATGCTATGTGGTTACTGATATGATAAGAGACACAAGAGAGAAAACTTCTACCCTGGGTCCCATTTGCCTGGTGTGATCCAGGACCATCTGGGGTGGTGAGCATGCTTTGGGCCCAGTGGCTGACAAACATTCTTCAGAGGAAGCATGACTAGAGCAGGGAGGCTATAAAACTGTGTTTTGGGGGGGGGGGGGTTCCCTCACATTGCACCTCTGTCCCAAGGACATCCAGATCCAGGCATGTCACTTTCTCCTCCCAAAGAGCCTGGCCTCCTTAACTGGGGAAGCCGGCTGGGGCACAGCTACTCACTTAGATTCTAGACTGAGATTCCACCACCAAGTGCCCAGCAGTTGCCAAACAGCAGAGATCCCAACACATAGGGGGCAACTAATCCAGAGCATAGCCAGTGGGGATCCTTCCCCAGGGGTAGAATGTGGAACTGGAATGGAGGGTACCCTGGCATGGTTTCCATGGATCAAGATCCTAGTCCATTAGGGCAGTGCTATGGGCTATACAAAACAGGAAGCCCTTGTTTTAGGGAGTGGCTGAACATGTCATGATTATGTTGAACAGACACAGTGGAAGTAAATAGAAGCTGGAGAAGAAGAAGAATGTTCCTATGAAGAAGCCAGGAAGACAGATCCAGCTGTGCCTACATGAGAATGGTCCAAAAGGCAGAATTTGGAAGGTGTAGGCATCTGGAGTAATCAGCTTCATGGATGGTAACATGAAGGACAGGTGTAGTTTCCTATGCAGGGATTTTAGAGTGACTGGGATCTCAGAAGCCAGCATGGCTCATTGCTTCCCCCTTCCCTATAAAAGGATGTTACATTCCTGCCCTTCGCCACCTAACTTGTGGGTCTCTTCTCTGGGAACATTGCTCCCACCTCATTACCGGGCTTGGCCATGTAATTGTTATTTGACAAATGAGGTTGAAGAACAAGTGACACAATGCTAGGTTGGAGCAAATCTTCATGACACTTTTCATGCTCTCTCTCAGTAATCCCCTTGTTCCTTCTGCCAAGAGAGCATCTGTACTCCTTTGTCTTAGATTTTGGATCAGCTGCAGAGCCACACTGCCACTCGGCCCACATGTCATGTGGTTGAGCGATAAAACTCTGTTTTTATAAGTCACTGAGATTGTGAGATCGCTTGTTATTGCAGCAAAGCTGACACACGGGTGAAATTCAAAAAATGCGGAGTAGAAGCTGCTGTTAATGAAGACACCAGGCTGAGGGTTGAGGCCAGGACTCCAGCTTCCATGATGATAAGAGAAGAGAGGACATGAAGTCTAGAAGCCTTGGTTGTAGGCTATGCGACAGGATGCCAGGGCAGGAACTTTGACTTAAGAAGGAATTTTTCTTCCCTGATCCACAAGGTTATTGCTGGAAGTAGTAGCCCTGACCCCAGGCTGAGCCATTCAGTCACCTGGGTAATAAAAGTTAGCTACTCTATATCAATAAGCAGACCAGGAGTTAAGGGTTCAGAGACAAGTAAAAATATTGGGGAGGGGACATCACAGAGTTTCCCTAGAGGGCATGGGGTCTTGAAGGATGAGTAGATGAGTAGCTTGAGGGACTAGCATGTATAGCAGCACACAAATAAGTTTCTTAAATCCTTACCTAGTTGAGGTTGCTCTAAGAGCAGTTCCTCAAAGGTCATGTCATGACCACCTGTACCAGAAGCAGAATCCTAACATAAATAAGTCCTGTGTCCCCAGACCTACTGCATCAGAGTTTCTAGATCTGAAGCCTCAAAGTATACAAAACGAACTGACCCCCCTTTGCATACTCAATTTGAGACCCAGTGATGTAGCACAGTGGGTCTCAAACCAGCTACCTATTGAATTATCTCAGCAGCTCCAGAGACTCTAATTTGATTGATCTGGCATAGGGCTCAGCCACTGGTGTGCTTTAGAAGCTCTCTAAATTTATTTTGAGGTACAGCCAGTTTGAGAACCATTGGTATAGAGAAAGAAATCGATTCATACTTACTGCATATCCATCATGTGAAGATAACATCCAGGGCACTGTTGTAACTACAGTGACAGAATTGATGACAGTCTTTCTTAAAAGGACCTTACAATATTAAAAGCTGGTAGGAAGGTAGTGACTGGCACAGAGTGGACAAAGTCATGTGTTGAGTGAATGAATGAAGAGAAACATATCCAAAGAGGATGGACAATTTAGCCAACCCTCCCAGGTCATTCTTGTACACTCTAACTGAAGTTCAGGAGCCACTGTCCCACAGAAAGTTGGGGAAGGAGTGGAGAGGTGGTGGGCAGGGGGGGTGGCGCAGGGGGAAGGAGGAAAGGAAGTGCAGGCGAGGCTCAAGATTCCAGGAACGAGGTGACCCTGACAGGACAATCTGGCTCTAAGAACACAGGGGTCTCCTTTCCCTGCCTTGGGAGCCCGCAGGTTTCTGTGTTTGGACTTCTAATAGAGAACGTATCGTCAGAACATGTGTGAAGTTATCTACCAGTTTTGGCTTTTGCTTATTGCATCTTCAGAATTGAATTTTTCAAGAGCAATTGCCACAATACAATTTTGTGAACTTGTAGCACTGAACATTTCTAATTAGGTTGCTATAGCCCTTAGCCAAATTACTGCAAATGTCATCTCTCTGCTCTCTTTTTGATGCAAAAATGTAGGGCAGTCAGCAATATACACAATTTCATCGTAACGCAGGCAGACGCTGTTCATGGTGACAGAAGGGTCTGTTTTCCATTAACCCAAAATTTGCTTAGTCAAGCAACTCCCTCATTACACAGCTTGCATCCGAAAGAATGTTTCTGTCTTTCCAGCAAGCTGCTACTTTAGCAATTAGCTGTCCATAAAAATGTGAGTAATTGCCCAATCTGTGGATCGGTAAGTTGTTCATGCCCATGAGCCAGCCTTGGCCATTCTGAGTCTCCTTTGTTGGCATAGACCCAGGTTTCAGGATTGTGCATCATTAAAACACATGAGAGAAGTGGCAAACGACTTTCTGGACTTGTGATTGTTTTCATCAATGGAAATGAGTATTCATGTAGAGGAAACATTTATTTGTAAATTCCAATTCATCAGCCCCATGACCTAACTCCCATGTTTTTGTCCTCCTCTAGTCCCATCTTTTCACAGCTAGCTTCGTTATTTGTTCTGATGGGAGGCTCATCCCTACATACCAGCCTAGACCAATCCATATGCAAACAAAGCATAGGAAACACACAAACAAACAAACACAAATTGATCAAGGGGAATGCTAGTCATCAGCCTTGAGTATTTACTAGAGATGTGGCATTGCATTAGGCCTTTTCCATCTCAATCAATTCTGACTACAGTTCAAAGAAGATGTATCATTATTCCCAGTTAACAGATGAGAAAACAAGTCAGTGAAAATAAATGACAATTTTAAATGTCACACAGCTGAGTAAGAAAATGGCTGGTTATACAGTATCTGATTCTATATAAAGGTCTTTCATACAACCTTCTAAAGATGCCGTGGGCTTTGAAAATAGTCATCCTTTCAGACTTGGAATCCCCAGCCCCAGACATGAGTTGTGAGATCTGTAAGCATGTACCCCCTCTAATGTGCTCTTTTTCCAGAGATGGAGCTGGTTTTTCAAGGATGGTTTTCCCTAGTCTTTGGGGTCTGCTACCTATTAATAGTCACCTAACGTGAAGCTTATTTAAACTTCCAACTCTTACAAATTGTCTACCCCAGGTTCTTCATTGCTGCGATTGATCAATAAGTTAGCACCAGACCTGATTCTCTCTTGTCACCCTGAGACCCCTTCTGTTTTGATCTAGGAGATGGGGAAGATATACATTTTGGTGGGAACTCTCTCACAGAGTCAGCATCACGTGAAATCAGATGCTTCACGTCTTTACTATTCACAACCTTGATTAGAAACTGATTTTCCTAAGATCAATTTCTTTTTCCTATGTCATGTTCTGATTGTATAAGCTTTTTGTTTCATGAGCTACCCCTACTTTTGACCTCATTTTCTCCCTTGTTCCTCTAAGGTGATCATAGATTTTTCCTTTGCCAATCATTTGGTTTCTATTTCTAGATCTACTGTCTTCAGATAGATCAGACCTGGATTATCACTAGCTTAGGTCTTTCTCTACTGTCTACTTCAGTGCCAGCTAGAAATCTCAGAAGTGCTTTCAATGACTCTTTCTTCTTACCACCAACTTTCAATGAGAACAGCATCCCATGGATTTTTATTCCTGGGTCTCTTGGAAGTTCTTTCCTTTTTATCCATTACCTTTATTACTTTCCTAGCTCCAGACCTTCATCACTAATCATCTAGATTACGTGAATTCCTTCTAAGTGTTCTTCACGTCTCCACCCTGAAACCCCCTGTTCTATTTTTCACTTTTCCACCAGAGTGATCATTCTAAAGATCATGCCTCTCCTATTTAAAACCTTGCAGTGGATACCCATGCTTTCGGGATAATGTCAAAACCACTTATGGTACCTATCTTAATTATATTTTAAACTGTATTCATCTTTCAAAATCCAATAGAAATTCCTCCTCCAAGCCTATGTCGACTTACTCCACCTCCAAGCATTACAATTACAGCATTTCTTAAATTGGACTGTAACGATTTATATGCGAGCCTTTCCCCCCACACTGAATTCCAGATCCCTTAACTAGGTGAGGATTGGGTCTACTTAACCTATATCTCCAGCTATAGCACAGTGGATGGCACTTATTAGATATTTAATAAATGCTTGCTTAAAGAATGTCTGAATGAATTGGTCAGTGGGAGAAGTAGAGATCAGCATCACAGTCCTCTTCTTTCCTGCTGGGTTCAGAGTGTTTGCCCATGTCCACATACAGGGTCATGAGTGACTTTACTCAGATATGTGGATGGAGGTTGCCATTGAAAAATCAATGAGACTGCCCAGCTTCTTTTAGAACAGATATAAGCCAAGCCAATTTAATTGGCCTTTATGATTCAGAAAATTTTCATCCAAAGCATTTACTTGTTAAACTCAAATTTGCATACGCCCTTAGCATGTGGGAGAGGAGATGATGTTGCAGAATTATTCCGGAATAGGTTTTTGTGACTCCAATAGATAGAAGATAAAAGCAGGAGGGTTGATAATATTGATGTCTGAGAGAAAATGAAAATTTGCTTGTGGGTGGAGAGCAGGGTCAGTGAGTGATTTCCTCCTGTGTCTAACATCAATGGTGCTAGGACAGGAGGAAATGGGGTGGAGGTTTTTGGAAGGGTCCTGAAACCAGTCAATCCACCAGCTCCTTACTGAACACCATCCTGTACTAGGCACTGTGCTAGGCTCCCAGAATAAAGAAATAATTAAGATGTGCTCCTGCTCCTGGCATGTGGGGGGGGGGGTGGGGGGAGAGAGGGGGGACACACAATAGGTAATCACAAGGCAATATAGAAAGTGCTAGAATAGAGAATGAACAAAGGGCTCTGGAAGGACTTTAGAGATTGGAGATCTTGTCTCTACAGACCTTGGGAGAGCTTTGCAGGAGTGACATTTGAGTGGAATGTGGAAGGGCACTTCTGGGTAAATAGCATTCCAGCTAGAGAAAACAGTTGGTACAAGGTTCTCAGAGTGTGGCATGGCATGATCAAGTAACGACTCGGGGGCAATGGTGACTGGAAGGCATGGTGACAAATGAGGGTGAAGCTGACAGTCACTGGTACTTCATACATAGGGAGGGGGGAGCCAGTGGAGGATTTGAAAGAGAGAATTGGCTTATCACAGTAATATCTGTGTGTCAAGATTCAGAGGTGTCTCAAGTCTTGAAGCTTATGAAATTTAGGGAGTTCTCTATAACTTAAAGAATATTTTTTTATTTGCGTTTGATATTAATACAAAATTAGGTCCGTGTTCGTGAAAGTGAGCAGTTCGCAGTTCCTTAGCTTTAAGATAAATCCTCTTCTGTTTCATAGAAGGTGGACTTGGTATAAAATGCCTTTACTCTCAGAGAAATTCTGAGGATAAAGAGGGATTTGCTTTGTTAGAAAGAAACCTGGTAGAACCATGAAGCATAGAAACCCCGTTTAGAAGGGCTGGGCGGGCTGCCGGGAGATGTCCCCTCTCTCCTCTGAAAAGCTGTTAGCTTCCCTTAAATGGGAGCGAGAGATTATGTTTCCTGACAATCCTGTCATGTCTTCTCGATTTTGCCTCCTGCTGCTCCTGAAAGGGTACCAATCCACTGAGGGCAGAAGGTGGGGAAGCTAAAGGGAGTGGGGGGCGGGGGGGAACTTTTGTTTTTCAATTTTACCGTATATCACATGGAGAAGTACATAGAGCTAATATTTCAGCAACTCGGTAACTTGTCTGGAGGAAAATGTCATCAGAACTCACTCATACCACTGCTCTTCTCCCTAACAAGATCTGAAACAGTTACTCTATACTCTATACACCATTCCTTTCCCTTTCAAAGCATCTCTGAGGAGAGAATGAGGAAGAAAAATGGCTGATCTCCTCCAAGATTTTCTGCATGTCATGCATTGTGTATCAGTCACCTAGTTTGGAGTTTTGAGCATTTCTCACATCTTTTGCGTCCCTACTATGTAGTGCATGTTATAGAATCTGTTACAACCCACATGTTAAAAGAACAACCTGAAAAGACAGGTGATTCCCTGTCTTATAGGTGAATTCAAGTAACTTGTCAAGCCCCACAGACCACAAATGGCAGAGTTGCTTTGCAACCTGCCCCTGTTCACCCCCAAACTTGATCTTTTCCCATTTTAGGAATTTTATTTTCTTATGGGTATCACAGTTTAAAAAGATATTGTGGCCCCTTAAGGGCTTTGCTCAGGAACCCACAAAAAATTCCAGTTTGCTTTCAGCCGATGCAGGTTTTAAAGGGCTTGGGGTTTTGCCTCTTGCTGCCCATTAAGAGTTATGAGAATGAGCATGAGTAATTTCTCACGTTTTTGTCCTGCCATTTCATGACTCAGATGCCCTGATCGGGACCTCATCTCCTGTACATATATGGCCCTCCTCTTGCTGGCACGCTGACCTGATTTGGTGCGTGACGACATGGCATCCTAAACACACACCATCATGTGGTTCTTTCTAATTGGAATGAGCTACATAGTCCAATCACGAGTTCCTCGATTTCTTGCCCAGGAGAGTTTATTCGTTCTATTCTCACTCTTGAAAGGCTCCCTGCATTTTTAATTAGCCAAGTATTATTCCACTTTTAGAGCTGTGTCACCTCGTGTGACCAAGTCTCTAAGCACATTAGGTCTTCCTTGTATCATCTTATTTAAATGTCTTCTGTATTGACTATGGCCTTTTAAAGAATATAATCAGTGTCTGGCTAATCTTTACATCTCTTACATCATGGGCACAGTGTTGGATATGATTTTATAATTGCTAAAATGATTGGGTGGACACATTCAGGTCACATTCAGATCCTTGACAGATTTTATCTGGTTTGTCATACTGGTAGATGTCTCCATACGAGTAGACTTTGACTAGAGACAGCTGGCAATTTTATGAATTCTTCAACTTTCATACTCAATATTAAAGCCCTGAAAGGGCTTTCTGTATCTCCGTGATAGGAGGAGAGAAATTTCTGATGGAGGGATTTGTCCATACAGGTGATTTCGCATGCGTCTTCTCAGTAACATGCAGAAACAGTCATCTCTTTTTTCAGGAAGAGGAAGCTGATCTGCCTGCATGAAGAGATTCAACAAGCAAATGGAAGGTGGTCACATGTTTATGTATAATGGGCTACAGATACTTAAATTAGTATCCTTCCCAGGATCAATATTCTCTCTCAGTGGCAGTGACTCTTAAGACCCCGGTGGGAAACATCATGTAGATCTGAAGAAAGAATCCATATGAATTCAAGGCATTAAAGTTTTGAAGAATGAAGAAAAAGAGGGAGGCATCTGATAAAACAGTCACTTCAAGAGGAATAAGAGTTTAAGTTCATCTCCACAGTTTTTAATCTCTCTCTCTTCTCCCCGCACCATCTCTCTCTCTCTCTCTCTCTCTCTCTCTCTCTCTCTCTCTCTCAACAGAGGAATGCAGTGAACAGGGTGAATCTTAGGACTAAGGAGACTGTGGCTACAAAGCTGGTTAAACCTTTATCCAGTGGAGGCGGAACATAGCTGCCATCCTGCAGAAACACTTTTAATGAGATGCTGCAGGACCGTCTCCTTTGTAATGTTTGCATGCACAAATTGTGCAGAAATATGCACAGTCCGTGTGTAGAAGGAGTGCATGAAATAAAGCTGAGGGGGAGATCTCCACACATGAGATTGCGTTTACAGAGGTACAGAGTGTAGGAACAGGGAGAGGGCTCTCCACTGCCCAATAAAGTGACGCTGAGGAATCAGAAAGTCACTCTTATGAGAAACCTTCCATGAAGACTTATTTTTTATTTTTCTTTTTTGTTTTTTCTTTTGTTATTTTTTAAATTTTTTTAAATGTTTATCTGAGAGAGAGGGCACAAGCAGGGGAGGGGCAGAGAGAGAGGGAGAGAGAGAATCCCAAGCAGGCTCTCTGCTGTCAGCACAGAGCCCCATAAGGGGCTTGAACCCACAAAGTGTGAGATCATGAGAGATCAAGAGTCAGATGCTTAACCAATTGAGCCACCCAGGTGCCCCTCAGGAAGACTTTTAAATGCCTGGGCTAATTAGTAAAGCCTAGGGTACTCCATTAAAGGTAAAAAGACACGCTAAGAGTGATCTAACTTAATTGTTATTACATATTTTAAAGTCTATCCTGCTGGAAACAGGTTAGATCTCCTCTGTGTGTTCAGAGAGCAGAACTAGGGTGGATGGGTAGGTGTTACCTTGAATCAGAATGTCCCTGCATGCGGAAGTTAATTAAATCAGAAAACATTTCCTGAACGCTGTAATATAATAGGCATGAGGATACAAGACAAATTTGACAGAGCAGACAGTCTAATGGACAGAGACAGGCTGATAAAACAAATAACTGAATACCTGTGACGACAGTGTTGTGTGTTACATCGTGGATGCTGATTGACCCTCTCCGTCAAGGCCATTTTCAGAACAGATCTACTTAACTTTTTAGGGTTTAGGTTTTCACTTTGGATTTGCTTCAAAAATATCACAATGCTGAGATCAGTCTTGACGATGAGAGGAAAAGAAGCGGAAAATTATTTGGCTTACGAGACAACAGACCATGAGTTTTAATTACCTGTCTGCGACTGTAAGACTTTCAGTAGGAAACTTTGTTTAGCATCTGGAAAAGAGGGTATGGAGCTCCGGGTGTGTGTGAGGCAGGACGTTAGTCACCAGGGCCAGAAATAAGGCATGGGAGGAACCGAGATGTCCAGCGCTGCCCTGAATACCCATTACTGCTCTGCACAGCTCATCCATGAAAACTTGAAGGTCAAATGCTAACTTGTGAGGGAAAATTAACATAGTCAAAAATATCTCAGTTTTCCTGCAGAGGTACTATATTAGTTTGCTTGGTCTGCTGTAACAAAGTACCACAAGATGGCGGGGGGGAGGGGGGTGGTGGCTTCGCCAAACAGAAATGTATTGTCTCCGTCCTGGAGGCTGGAAGTCTGAGATTTAGATGTCAGTGGGGTTGGTTCCTCCTGAGGTTGTGAGGCAGAAACTGTTCCACCCCCCGCCCCCCCCCAGCTGCTGCTGGTGTTCTGGCATCTTTGGCTTGTACAAGTGTCACAGACTTCCTGCCTTCATTGTCACGTGTCCTCCCACTGTGTTTGTCTGTGTCCAAATTTTTCCTGTCTATCAGGATACCAGTCATCTTGGATTAGGGCTCACCCTACCAGCCTAATTTTAACTCGACTACCTCTGTAGAGACCCTCCTTCCAAATAAGGTCACATTCTGAGGTACTGAGGGTTAGGAGCTCACATAGCTTTTTGGTAGAGCACAATACAACCCATAGCCGGTGCCTCATGAACATTAAGGCGCTGTTAGAATTCAATCCAATTTTGTTGAAGGTGTAGCCAGTTCTTAACAAAGCCAACATTGCAAGGCTAATGTGGAGATGGCAAAAGTGAGTTGGAAAATGGCGCATTTAGCATTTAAAGAGAACTTAAGTGTGGAGCATTTATGAAAATGATTTTCTACAATCCATAACGTATTGTTTCATTTTTTTTTTCTTTACCCTTTGTTGAGGGACGCGATTTTCTTGTCGGTTGATTTCGGTTTAGCTAGTGTTGCAAAACGGACTTTGGAGAGGAAATAGTAATTGAATTTCTTACCACAATGAATGACAATTGTTCACATGATCAGAAATTCCTCCATCGAGGGACGCCTGGGTAGCTTAGTCCCTTTAGCCTCAGACTCTTGACCATGGCTCAGGTCATGATCTTGCAGTTCCTTGACTGGAGCCTTGCCTCAGGCTCTGCTCTGACAACGCAGAGCCTTCTTGGGATTCTCTCTCTCTCCTTCTCTGTCCCTTTCCCACTCATTCTCTCTCTCCCCTCTCTTTCTCTCAAAATAAATAAAGTTAAAAAAAAAAAGAAAAGAAAAGAAATTCAGGGCACCTGGGTGGCTCAGTCAGTTAAACGTCCGACTTTGATTCAGGTCAGGATCTCACCATTCCTGAGTTTGAGCCCTGAAGTGTTGGGCTCTGTGCTGACAGTTCAGAGCCTGGAGCCTGCTTCAGATTCTGTGTCGTCGTCTTCTTCTTCTTCTTCTTCTTCTTCTTCTCTCTCTCTCTCTCTCAAAAATAAATAAACATTAAAAAACAAACAAACAAAAAAAGAAATCCATCCATCAAAGCTTGGTGTAGTAGACTTGGGCTGGGAATGAGAAGTCCTGGATTTTACTACCAATGCTGGTGACCTCTTTATGCAAATCACTTGCTATCTGTGGGCTACAGTGTTTTATTGAAGTCAGAGGAGGTTGCATTTGACTTTATAAGTATTCTAGATGTCTGTATTAGTCATCGAGCCACTTCTGGCTTGCTATCCCATACATGGAAATAAAGTAGACCAAAGACCCAATGGAACCCTGAATAACAAGACATGAATGTAAACATCAGTATTAATGGAAGAAGAAATATGAGTAAAAATAGAGTACTAGAGAGGTTGGTTTGATTTAATGAAGAATTATTTGATCAGTTTGTTAACTAAACACACTTATTTGGGGAAGTTTCAAGAAAACTCTACTAGATTCTTTGAGAAGAGAATAGATTGCTATTTTTCCATCTAAAATAGTATTTGTTAAAGTACTTTTCTGAACTATGGGCCACTGTGTTTATGCGATCGATTTACTATTATGACCAGAATCAAGAAATAAAAATAGAATAAGATATAATTGAACAGGAAAGAATAGAAAAGCAGGGCATTTTTTTTCTCATATTACTATATGTATATGTGAGTATTGAGTTGAAGTGTTCAGTGCGTTTCTAACCCGGATGTCAATCAGAAGTTTAAAAGCCGCTTACTGTCTTAAATATCATTCACAGAACACTGTTTATTCAGAGGCTTGAAACCACTGATAGTCAAGAGGAACCTAGGAAAAGATGATGAAATAAGAGAAAATTATTCAGTTCTCATTTTACTTCCATTTTCTTCATTAAGGAAATTGATAAGCCTGCTGGAAACAGAGGGAAAGAAGTAAGTGCTTTATGGAGGAAAATTAAATCTGCGTTGGATAAGAAATTGGTTTGAGCACATACGATCATTTCAAATGAGCCCTCTTTTCCAAACCTAGATGGTATTTCACACCGGCCGCTGAAAATTTCTAATGTGACATTGTGGCAAACTTGAAAGGAAAAACTTTTTTAAATAGAAAAGTCCTAGCATTGAGAAAAGCAGCGTAGTAAATGTCTACATGCTTATTTTCCAGCGTCAGCAATTACAACTCGAAGTCAGACTTGCTTCATGCAGACTGTCCTTCCCAACCCTACCCTCTCCCCAGTTATTTTGAAGCGCATTCCTAACATCATCACTAAACCAATGAGCATTAACAGTGCTTCTTACCCTTGTTCATAACTACCCGGTTAGCGTTCATATTTTCAGTAGACTTACAAATTTGGGGATCACACTGAGATACCACTTTACACCCGCTAAGATGGTTTTAATAAAAAAGAGATAATAATAAGTGCTAGTAGGGATATAGGGAAATTGGAACCTTCATACACTGTGATCAGGAATTTACAATGGCACAGCCACTTTGGAAAACTGGCGATTCCTTAAAATGTTAAACATAGTTACCATACGATCCCATAATTCCATGCCCGGTTTTATATACCCAAGAGAATGGATACGTACATGCACACTAAGACTTGTACCTGCATGTTCATAGCAGCATTTTTCATAAGAGTCAAAAGGTAGTAACAATCAAAATGTCTACCAGTTGGTAAACGATACATAGAAGTGGTATATCCCTACAGTAGAATGTGATTCAGCAAAGACAAGGAATAAAGTATAGTCAGCTGCTACAATATGGATGGACCTTGAAAGCATTAGGCTAAGTGAAAGAAGCTAGTCACAAAAGGCCACATACTGTGTGATTCCATTTTTAAGAAATGTCCGGAATAGGCAGATTCATCAAGATAGGAAGTAGAGGAGTGGTTTCCAGAGGATAATGGGAGGGAGTGGGGAGAAATAGACCATTAGTGGCTATAGGAATCCTTTCAGGGGTAAAATATGTTCTAAAGATGCTAGGGTGATGGTTGCACAACTCTGTGAATATACTATAAACCACTGACTTGTACACTTTAAATAGGTAAATTTTATGATATGTAAAACTATTGAATTATACATTTTAATAGGTGAGTGTAATGGTGTATGAATTATATTTCAATAAAACTATTATTTCAAAAAATGAGGGAGAGGAAAACATACCAATAGACTAAAAACTCCAAAATATATCATTGCAAATTTAGGCTTTCTACCCAGTGAGTAGAAATTCTTGAAAAGGGGGAAAAATAAGGTAAGGAAAGTATATGTTGGGGCTTTTTTTCTTTCATCTCTGGCAAAGGCTGCAAATTCGAACTTCTCACTTATTAGCATCCCTTGGGCAGAGTCCAGGAATAGCTCTGGTCAAACTATCTTTGGGTTTCCTATCAAGAGACCTGTTTTACTGCCATCACTGATCCCCAACCTTAACCAAATCACCTTGCTTTGGAGGACTCGGTCAGCCATGCCTGGGCGGTCTACTTGGGATTGTTGTAAGATACAGCTCATATAATAGACATAAAATGCCTCAAAAATCGGGGAATTGTGTTATTGCCATTATTATCTGTGTTGTATAATCAGCAGAATCTATTCATAGAAAATCAAATTTAGTCTGATCGTTGACCTGTAGGCAACAAATGCTGTGGACATAGGGAGTCAGCTATAAACCGCGGCTGACCTCTGACTCCCACCCGGCAATCTCTGTACCATTTCTGCAACTGGACAGTGTTGTGTGTATTTAGGGAGAATAATAAATCCTATTATTGTGGCTTATTCATTTTTACCTGTATATTAATGGAAGAGGTCCTTAAGAGGAGCACATTTGTATTCTTAAAGAGTAGGCAAATTCTCTTTCACAGTGTAATAATTCAGCTTTGCTCCTGGACCCCTTTTTTATATCCTTCACTGTAAAGTAATTTTTTTAAGTCTATTTATTTTGAGAGAGAGAGAGAGAGAGAGAGAGAGACAGGGAGAGGGAGGGAGAGTGCACAAGCAGGGTGTGGGCAGAGAGAGAATCCCAAGCAGGCTCTGCACTATCCGCTTAGAGCCCAATGTGGGGCTCGAACTCACAAACCATGAGATCATGACCTGAGCTGAAATGACGAGTTGGACACAACTGACTAAGCCACCCAGGCGACCCTATATCCTTAACTCTAAATTACAACTTTAGTTCCAAAGATTAAAAGGTTGGTTGGTTGGTTGGTTGGTTAGTTGGTTGGTTGATTGATTGATTGATTGATTGATTTATAGGAATGGGGGAACCCTTTCGGTCTGGTGGGCATTTTTCCATTTGCATTTTAAAGATGTGACATCTGAAAATGGTACATCCATACTTCTGCTGGGACTGGCCTTCTCAGCCTGAGCTGTTGTGACACTGTGATCAAATTCTTGCACCATGCCACCTCGTAGCTAGAAACAACTCTCCATAACATCTTTTATAAGCTGCATTTACAGGAGATATTAAGGGGAAGTAGAAAATTGGTGCGGGGCTCACCTCCCTCGACCCTTTCCCTGGCCCCGTGGGTGGGTGTGTGCTTTGCTCTGAAGCCCTCAGTACCCCTGCTCATTCCCATCACTGCACTCTAGCATCACTCAGCGATCCATCAGGCTGCTTGTTTTCTGTGCTCCTAAGCTCCTAGTTTCTGGAAGGCAAGTACTTGTTGTTGTTGTTGTGGCTGTTGTTAACAAAGACCAGAGCATCGTACCTACCACAGGTAAGAGTCCCTTCCAGAACAATCCTTATTTAGGAGTGGTACCTGATGGGCAAACTGTGTTCTGCACCACGGCTAAAGACTTTTATCTGACTATAAGCAGCAAGGCTCAGTGTAAAATAACAAAATGCATCTCTCCTTTGTGTCTATATTTCATGGCCATTACCGCACCATGAAACATTAGATCTTTAGGCTCCAAAATCTTTGGTCAGGAAGCGACTACTGTTTGTGTTCTACATTTGTATCCTACAAACCTGCAAGTAAAGCAAACAAAAGCAAACCATATCCCTTGGGGAAAATGGTGACACAATTCTTGGCCCTTAATGTGGCTTTTGTGTGCTTCAGAGTACACTTTTTTTTTTCTTCAGAAATGTTTTTAGAAACCAAGTCTTGATCGTCTTTTTATCCTAGCTTGACAACGTTCCAGATGAACTGTCACTTTTGCTTCATAATTAAAAAATGAAATAGAGCTCTTTCCAGCTATTTTTCTCCAACTTGCCATTAGGAATGAACACAAGTCAGTGCCGATATATGGATTTATATTTCCTAGAAATAGTGATATTGATGGGCAAGAAGATATAAACCAACTTAAATTATACTGGTTCTGCATATGAAATGGCTGCCTGCTTCAGGGAAGACTTTATTTCATCCATAAATACTTAATAGAAATTGGTGGTCTATGGGTTTTGCTAGTGGGAATGCTTTTTACTCCTAGTGACTTTGAGGACCCAGCTGGCTCTGGAAAAAAAAAAGAAAAGAAATTGCTGTAAGTGATTTATTTTTCCGATGCCAGTTTGTAGTCACATATTCCCAATGGATGGCCTTGGGCATCTTGAACTATTCCCTATGCTTTGGTTTTACCATCTGTAAAACAGATAAGAATGTTTCTCTTATGTCCTCTCAGGCTCTTGGGAAGGATAGAACGATAGGAAACCTGCAGCTGTAATACATGTGCGTTCATCCACAAGGCATTCTGGAATCTCATTAGTGAAGGATGGGAAGAAGCAGGAGTCAGAAGCCAGCTTCAGGAACTGGCCTGTCTCTAAGGCTGGCTGATGACCAGTGGCCAAGAGTACAATTATAGTATCCAAGGAGGCAGGGAGGTGGAGTGTATTTTGAGCCTAAGTTACATTTCAGGGATGTAAGTCAATATGGTGCTCAGGATCAAGAACCTACTGGAAATGATGATGCTCATCCATGGACGGGGCATGGCTGGATGCCTGCCCTGTGTTTCCAATCGCTCTGTACCTGGAAATGGTGTGTGTGTCTGTGTGTGTGTATGTGTGTGCACACACGTGCGTGTGTATGAGAAAGACAGAGGGAGAGGGGTGAGGATGGGGGGCTTTGGAGGCTGGTGAGGGAAAGCATGGAGAAGATTCTAGCTTTGAGGAAGAGGACCTAGCAGCCAACAGGTAATAGGTCCAGGTAATGTGTCTGAACAGAATTCAGAGCCAGACCCCATCCTAGGAGGGACGTGGAGGGCATCAGGAGTGAGGAAGAGCCTGCTGGGTGAGAGGCAGGTGTGGCTCACAGGGCACAGATGTGCTTAAGGCCTCACCAGCCACATCTTTTACCACTTGAAGCAACAATGCAAATTCCAGACTAGTTCTGCTGGGGGTTTGAGTTGCCTGGAAATAGTCAGGTGAGACCCAGTCCTGCTGAGGAATTTGCCATCACCAAGACTTCAGGCTGAAGGTCTTATGCCTGCTGCTCCCTTGGGGCTGAAGCAGAGGAGCAGAGACTCCAGAGTCTGACGAGAGGAGTATTTCCCAGTCATATTCAGCTGGCCTTTGGGCTCTTTCTTAAACTCAGTGAGGTCTCGCTGAGTTGTGTATTACAATGGGACTTTTCATTTTGTCCCGCTACGTTTTGATTAGGTCGAAAGCAGGTGGATTTTTTAGATGTATATAAAACATAACATTTATTTCACTGAGTTTGAGTTTGGGGCCATTTTCAGCTATTAGGTAAGAGAAAAAACATCTCATGTTTTTAAGAGCTCTGATAATGAACATATGCCATCAAGGTAGAGCTCTCAAAATAAAATCTATTTTTATCCAGGCATATTAATTCTAGGGATAAAAGTCAAATGCAGTGTATGTGCCTGCAGCAGTCGTGTCAGATCTTCTCGCCCCAAGCTTCTGCTGCTGTGTATCTTCTCAAGGTAACTCTTCTGAGGGTGAGGGGCAGGACATAAATGCACCCATAGCAGAAACAGAGGCTGAAATTCCTGTTTCATTCTGCTGGACCCACTATCACCTGGCTTCTGTTTTCTCTTGCCCAGAGCCTTCCTGGTACCTCCCAGTTGCTCACCACCTTCTACCCTGAGCCTTGGTGGGGCAGGTGTGATGCAGGGGAAGCTGAAATAGGAACAGCCTTGAGTTCTTTGTTGAGAGCAAATGAAGGGCTCAAGAAAGACAGGTAGAGGTGCCAGACAGGGTCCTGTAAGAGAGCTGGGATTTGGAGGTCTGGAAATAGAAGAAAACCAGTCAGGAATGGAGAGCAGAATCTGGCCACATGTGGCAGAGTCTCAGTTTCTAAGGGAGGACAGGGAGGGAATGGACAGAGACCAGTTCCTGCCAAGAGAAAGAGAAACTGAGGTACTATGCAGCCTTTCAAGCCAGGAACTTGGGCCCAGGGGGGAAAGACATGTGAATAGGAAGGCATGGATGCGGAGCAGGAGGGCATACATGTATATAGTACAAGGGCACAGGAAAGACGCAGAAGGCTAATTACTGGAAGGGCAGACCAGGGATTGTAGCCACTCTATTGATTGTTGTTAGTTGCACTGATACATCTAGATCTCTTAAATTTGCCCTCTTTAAGAATAGGATGCTCCCCTGAGCTTGAAGGGATAAGGTTCAAGGAGTGAGCTTTCACATCCCGACAGAATACCCTAGAAGTAGGTACTTGAAGTGTTGTAGGGGCTGAGCGTCAGGCAGATCATTAGAAGTTCCCCTCTTAACTTCAGCAGCACTTGTGTTCTGCCATCACTGATTCCTCCCATAGGTCTCAGGAAGAATGGGAGCCAATGAAACTCATTTACACATTGGTGTAGGAGGTGATAGCTCTCAGTCTTCGTGTAGCCTGAAATGTGGGAAGTACCCCCTTATAACTTAGGAGGAATTTTTCAGAACTATTTGAGAAGCCAAATCAAATTCTAAATGATGGATCTTCAATTAACAAGACAAAGAGTACTGAGCAGTTAATCTAGGGAAGGGGGGCCTTTAAAATATTACCCAGCACTGGAGTATTTTATGGCTTTTCTGAACTACACAGAAGCTAAAGAGTGGATGTTCAGTCTGACCTTTATATATGACTATATTTACGTCTACCCATCTAGATAGATCTAGAGAGAGAGAGATGTATACATGTATATGTATATGATGTATATGTATATGTGTATATGTATATATAATGGGCATTATATAATATATACACATATATTGTATATTTGTGAGTGTGTTTTTAATTTATTTTTCCCTTAGTTTTTCAATATTTTCTTTATTTAAAAGTAAATGGGCTTGTAGTACATGCTGTTAGTGTCCCTGCCCATAACCCAAGAGCCAGGTTGACTTCCAGTGGCCAGTGCACCTTGGAGGGCTGTGCTCAGACTGTAAGAACCTATTCTGGTCTGCAGCCCAGACCATGAAATTCCAGGCACTAAAATCTCTTTCATGAGGACATTCCTAATCAATGTCTGAATGTCTGCTGGTGTACACACCCCAACCCTCTCACCGTTGTGTGTTTTACAACAACTCAGAACTTCCCTGTTGTATTAGGCTGGTGGTAGTTGGCTTAATAATGTTCCCCCTTATTAGCTATGTACCTAAACTTTATCCCCCAAACTAGATGCACTCAATCCTAGACTCTATTCCAGAAAGACACCCAACCTACATTGGGAAATCAATTATTTTTGTGCTGTTTTACTAAAAAATTGTGCATATGGGTGTTTAAGTTTGATATCCTAAAATACTTAATTCCTTATTTTTAAAAAACATTTTCATTAGGAAATTGTGTCACAATGGCTAAAACTTCAATAATCTTATTAAAGGTGGCTTACAAAACCATTATCTTGCAAAACTTGATAAATCATGCCAGTATGGTGAAGAGTTTTAAAATAAGTGAATAAATTGAATTCCATTCTAAAAATTATATACTGTACCTTCACTACATCATCCAGCCTATCCTTCAACATACATTTAAATCTTGTTTTACCAGCTTGTGGTAGCTAGCGGGTGTAGCAAGGATCTGTGAAACACTCAAAAAACCACCCACGGGTGTCAAGAGTTCATGATGAGAAGCTCTTCCTGTAAACAAACTCAGGTGTTACTTCTAGATACTTCTACAGCAGCTTCAGAAACAATGCAAACAATACACACCTCAGGTTTAATCACTCCAAAAGACAGCAGGTAACAGAGAAACCAATAATTTCAGTGTTATATTTCTGGTTCTGTCAGAAGTTTAAACAGAGCAAGGCTGCATTAAAAGGACCATTGAATCTGTCAGAAGGAATCCAGACTCACTGAATTTGATTATAGCAGTGTGGGTATGGAGGTGATATGGGGTGGATCATGTTTATGATGCCAGTTTTTGTTTAAATGATCAAAACTGGCCTGTATTCAGAGAAAGAGAATATTGGGAGTCGAGGGGCAAAACATTAGGGGCTGTGATGAAAGAAGATTGTGTGTGCTTAGTAAAATACCTAAATAAGAGTTTGTTGGAGGAACGAATATTTAGACAAAAGGGTCTTCAGACACAGAGCTGGGGGAGGGGGAGACATTAACTCAAAGCCAAGGTAGAGACTTACATTGTAATGACAGCTGCTTTTGGTTCTCCAAGGGACTGTCAGAGACAAAGATTAGACTTTTTGATGTGTCCTCAGAATACAGACCTAAAGTGGAAGTGTTACAGCTTCAAGGAGGGAGGTTTTATATTAACATAGGAGAGAACTTTATAGCCCAACAGTGGAGTGCAGCTTAATCACCTTAAATGAATGTATTCAGACAGAAGTGTTCTATTCCTCTGTCTTAGACTCTGGCTGAGATTGCTGTGTCAGGAGGAAGTGATACAGATTGGTGGTGTTGGGAAGGAAGAATTTTTCTATACTATTTAAGGTTCTTCTAGCTGCATGAGCAGATTTACAGGAGAAAATCAACATTAACAGCGCCTGTGCAGGGAATCCACACAGGCAAGGAAATTCCAAAGACACTGAGGTACCATAACACTCATAGGAGCTAAGGAGAGGCTAGGCTTCTGAGGATATAAAGGGGAGAAAGACCATTAGCAGAAAGATACAAGGAGATGTTTGGAAAACAAACATTGCCTTATTCGGATACCTTTTCTTAAGTTTTTTTTTCCTCCCCCTTAGGTAAAGAGGAATCTCTGTTAATAGCTCTCTTCTTGGTACAAGCAGGCAGTTGAGGGGGAGGTAAAGAGCTTTTCCAGAATCTGCTGGGTTTTGATTGCTTTTAGCTCAAAATATTTTTCATGCCAAAGTGATCTATCTCGGGGAGGCTTGCCCTTGCTCACTACTGTGGCTTTCAAACTTTTACTTTGTATTGGCATCAGAATACTTTCCTCACAGAGAATTTCATATGGAAGCACTGTATATAAATCCTAAAAGGAAAGCTGCTTTGCTTGAATGGGGTGTGGGTGCCCACAGCCTTCTCACCTTCTACTTGAGGGAGCCCTCAGTGCAACTCTGAGGGACTACTGGGCTCCACTTTGAAAACAGCTCAACTAAATAATTTTAAACTTTCCTTCACTCTCTTAAACGCAGTAGTCACCAAGAACTTTGTCCCATTTTAATAATTTTAGAGAGTATTTTATCTTCTCTGAAGTCACATTGAAAAGTGCTGTCTATACATTAATCAAAGAAAAAAACACATTTGTTTACTTTATTCGTCAATCAGTGCTCCCTATATAGATTGCAACTCATGGCTTGGTTGGGGCAAATATTTTGGAGTCTTCAAGAAGAGAGTTTATTGGGGCGCCTGGGTGGCTCAGTCAGTTAAGCGTCTGACTTCAGCTCAGGTCATGATCTCGCGGTTCATGAGTTTGAGCCCCGCGTCGGGCTCTGTGCTGACAGCTCGGAGCCTGGAGCCTGCTTCAGATTCTGTGTCTCCCTCTCTGCCCCTCCCTGCTCATGCTCTGTGTTTCTCTGTCTCAAAAATAAATATAAACATTAAAAAAAAAAGAAGAGAGTTTATTGCCCCATGGACTTTTGTGGGAATTGCAGCAGCTAATGTCTTTTGTTTTTGGTTTTGTTTTGTTTGGCTTGGTTCTATTTTTGATGAAAACAAAATGCGTTAGTCTTCTGTTTGACTCTAATTTTTTCTTTTCAGGATTATCTAAGTCAGCTAGAAAGCCTCTGGTGTTGATTATGGACAGTGTGTGTACCTGAAGAGGTAATGTCATGTTGTCAATGATCCAACAATACTGAGTGTCCCCTCTGTGCCAGGCACTGCTCTGGACACCAAGGGTACAGTGAGAACAATAACTAATTCTTTGTACTACTTGAGTTTGTCTTTTAATGGGGCTACGTGGGAGGCTTTCCACCATGACACCATCCACAAAGAATAGATACTAAGTGCCGTGTACCTGACGAATCCAACTGTATCTAGAAGAAAGGCTACCCTGGGAAAGTCGAAAATTTTCCAGGTTTTGATATTGGAAAATTTTAAACCTTTAGAGAGGTTAAAAGATAATATAATGATAATGATGTCAAAATAAGATATTTAAAAAATAATGCAATGAACACCCGTGCTCAGTCTCTTAGATTCACCAATTGTTACTAGTTTACAGCACTTAACTTTGTCCCTCCATTTAGATAGAGGCAGTAGAGGTGAGCTAGAAATAGATACATTTGGTGATAGTTTCTTTTTTGTTTTCTTTTTGGCTGAAACATTCATGGACATCTTGACATTTCACCCCCTTAAATACTCCAGCATGTATCTCCTAAGAATGAGAGCATCTCCATCATAACCACGCCACTGTTGTCGGACCCAAGAAAATTAGCAATCATTCCATAATGTCATTTAATATATAGTTCATATTCACATTTCCCAAATGATCTCAAAAATGTCTTCTAGCTGTTTTGTTTTGTTTTCCAACCCAGTTTCCAGGCATTATCTGTGATTAAATCTCTTTTTCTATTTTGCTCTAGAATAATTTCTCCACGTTTTAACGTCTGCTTTTCCTACTTTGAATTTTTGAAGAATCCAGACCAGTTGTCTTGTAGAATATTCCACAGTCTGAATGCATCTGTCTGTTACATCACACATACATTCATATCAGACATTTTTGGCAGGAATACTTTGAGGGAAGTCATAGACTGTTAATCATATCAAGAGTCACCTAGGTCGTGATCTCACAGTTAGTGATGTTTGATTATTTGGCTATGGTGGGGTCTGTAGGATTTCTCCATTGCAAAGTCACATCCTTCCTTTTGGAATATTAAGTAGTCTGTGGGTATTGCCTTGAAAATGTAGAAGTATCCTATTCCTACAACAACATTTCCTCCCATCCCCCGGCTCTCATGCATTACCATTATTGCCTCTCTGAGAAATGCCTTCATTCTTATGACAAACTTAACCTGATAACATCTGAAAATGAGTTAGCCACATCATCACCAGGGACACACAGGACCCAATGACAACATTATCCTTCATAGTTCCTATGGGACTTCTGGAGAGAAATGTCCAGCAAATAGCACATACTTACTTCCTGATTCTCCTAAGAACTGCCTCACCCTGCTCTCATTACCCAGACTTTTGAGTAAGAGGGAATTCAGAGTTTAAAGTCTTCTGCAGGGCTTACGTAAAAGCCCATTTGAGTGGTAATATGAACACCATCATGTCAACACCATCAGCGAACAAGGAAAAGCAGATAAAAATCTAACTGAATATTCGGTTTACTTAGTGCCTGGATTATAAATAACCTCCGATTGCGTCTTTTCCCTCAGCAAAAACAGCTGTGCATTTTATAATCTCAGGAAAGAAAAAAAAAGTCCAGTGGAGGTATTTTCCCCAGGGAACAGTTTTGTGTGCCTTCTGACTTGATATGTAAAGGCAAAAAAAGATTAATTGCAACGTACCAGGGCAGATTTGTGGTGTGCTCAGGGGTTGGGGTGCCCTTGACATGCCTCTCTCTCCCCAATTCTGTTGCAGTCTCCTAAAAGCAGGCCATGGTGAGGGGCGCCTGGGTGGCTCGGTTGGTTAAGCATCCGACTTCAGCTGAAGTCATGATCTCACAGCTTGTGAGTTCAGGCCCCGCGTCAGGCTCTGTGCTGACAGCTCACAGCCTGGAGCCTGCTTTGCATTCCGTATCTCCCTCTCTCTGCCCTTCCCCTGCTTACACTCTGTGTCTCTCTCTCAAAAATAGACAAACGTTAAAAAATTAAAAAACAGGCCACAATGGAAGTTTCCACACTACAAAACCCTGCAAATGCTACAAATCGGGACTTATTTCCTTTTCGTGAAGAGCTGTTGTCAAATATTTACAAGTACGTCACAGAATCCAGACTAACCTCTGCTCTGGTGTAGAACAGAGAGGGGGAAAGGTCACCCCGGAGTGTGTGTTCTTAGAAGCTAAGGGTAACAGAAAGCAAGTGGTAATTCAAGGGCAATGTGTTGTGTGGGAGGCCCCTCAGGGATCATGGTGGCACCCCAACATATGGGCGACAAGCTCTCCTGAGCTAGCATCTGAGAGGTCAGTCAGAAGGCAGCCAGATCCGAGGTGAAAATTCCATACTCTGTCTCCTAGGAGGCGAGTTTGGAGGGTATATGGCAATGGAGGCCCCAGGCTTTATGGCAATAAGGGCTCTGGTCTGGGTAGCAGAGGGACCCTCAGACACAGGAAGTCAGAGATCTTGTTACTGGAGCAGTTGCCATCTCTGGAGAACATTCTCTTAAGAAGTTCAGGTTACGAGGCACCTGGGTGTCTCAGTCAGTTAAGCGTCTGACTTTGGCTCAGGTCATGATCTCATGGTTTGTGAGTCTGAGCCCCCCATCAGGCTCTCTGCTGTCAGCACCCAGCCTGCTTCAAGATCCTCTGTCCTACTCTCTCTCTCTGCCCCTCCCCCACTGGTCCACTCCCTCGCCCTTTCTCCCTCTCAAAATAAATAAACTTAAAAAAAAAAGGTTCAGGTTTTGTTTCATGGTACATTATGAACTCCTTCATCACCAGTTTCTGCAAAGTCTGCTGAATGGCCCCAGGAGACTGAGGCTTCCTTCAGTCTGTTGAAACACAAATCAGTTTGATCTGTAAATACTTTCCCGAGACTGTGTGAGTTCCTGTAGGGGCAATGTGACTCCATTTGGTGCCTTCTTTCCTCAGCACCTGGCACAGAGCCAGTGTTTAGCAAATATCTATAAAAGGCAAGGTTGTTGGAAGACGATTTGGTCTCATGAGAGGGGCAGGGGTCCAGCACCCCTTTTTGTTTCCTGTTTGTCTTCTTCGTCTTGGAACGTATGCCCGATGGGAGCCAGAACCATGATTACCTTGTTCACTGACTGCTCCGCCTTCAATGCCTGGGGGGATGTCCGGCACATGGTAGGTGCTCAATAGATACTTGTAGAGTGACCAATAACCAGTCATGGGCCACAAGGTCAGAGCTGCCGTAGGTAGTCATGGGAGTTGATACTGATTTTGATGTGGTGTACCAGAACTCCCTAAATTCTGTTACCTTAGGAGAGGAGGTGGCTCCAGGCTATACAGATTCACTGGACATGTAGGTGAAAGGGGGAACCCAACAGTTCATTCCTACATTTAAAGTAGGCCGATGGGTCCAGCAACAAGGTCAGTTTTACTGTATTAGGGCACAAACTTGAGTGTGCATCAGAATCCCCTGAGGAGTATGTGAAAACAACTTCAGGGTTTGTAATTCAGTAAGTCTTGGGGTAGGACCAAGCAAATGTTTGTGTTTTAATGAATTCCCATGTGGTGCTGATGCTGCCGGGGTCTATACTTTGAGAACCACTGAGTTAGTGCAACCAAGTAGAGGGCAGCTGACAGGTGTTTTTGCAAGCCCTTTTGGCCTAATCTATCAACAGAAAATGAAATTCTCTCTTTTTTCCCTGCCACCAAATTGTGCACCATTCTGAAAGAAACTTTTCAGGATGCATGGAAACAGGTGCCCACCCTCTTTGGTAATGATATGAAAAACAACCCCAAATGAAATGCTGCATTTAGAGCAATAAACTAGCCTCCGAGGGGAATCAGGTGCTGACAATTCCACAAACGTCCCATAAATTCTGACACACCAGCCAAAACCCATTCTGCTTTCCCGACATTCTGAAGTTAGCATTTTATGGCCTCGCCATAATAAGATCATCTTGCTTTGGAGTCATTTATGTTGTAATTGCTTTAAAATTTCAAAGAGCTCTGGATTTCTACACCTCATTAAATTGGGTTACATCAGGAGAGCAAGGGTATTTTTGTTTGTTTGGTGTGTGTGTGTGTGTATTTTTTTTAACCAAGAAAGTGACCTTTATGTGTTCCTTTACCATGTCATGTAGGCTCCTATGGTTGTATTTTTGCTACTGGACACTGCTGGACCATAATCCACAGATATTGGACAGCATGCAACTCTCCTCCTGTGTTCACCACATTCTCGTCCTCCTTTTCATTGGGTAAAAAGAGCCACAAGTCACCTGTGGCTTGGGTTTGAAGTCTGTGTAAGGATTGCTCAGGCCCGACTAATTTATCACATTATTGTTCTGTTTACCTTTGGGGTAACCAAAGGAGAAAAAAATATTCTTCAGCCCCTCAGCATGTGACACACCGAGACTAGGTTATAGGGGGAGGATGAAAAGAAAGGGGGCTTTTTTTTTTCCCCCTCCCTCTTCCCTAGTTCTATCATCAATTATTTTTTTCAACAAGCTAATAATTTTCAATGCCTACCATGTGCCTGGTATCGAATTAAATGATTTATATGCACTGTTTTTAGATACCTACACATTAGCACAATTGAGTGGAATTGCCTAAGGGCTCAGAGCTAGTATGTGACTCCAAAGTCTTGGGATTTCCACTGCATTAAGATGCCTAGAAAAGAGCACTTTTTTAGAAGTACCCTAGGGGTGTGTGTGTGTATATATATATTATTATTTATATATATATATTATTATTATATATATTTATATATATTATATATATTTATATATATTTATATATATATTTATATATATTATATATATTTATATATATTTATATATTTATATATATTTATATATATTTATATATAAATATATATATAATTATATATATATTATTATATGTTTATATATATATAAATATATAATAATATATATATGGCAGATATATTGCCCATGCTCTAAGGGAGTTCAAAGAAGAATGCCACATTTCATCAATTTGAGATGTGTATCGATTCACAGTTTAATACCTCTGAAATAATGATCTTGCAATTAACCCTGCCTTAAAATTGCAGGCATGATGTGGTCATCACGACACAATTATCAATGCCTACGTGGGCATGGACTTGACCACAGTCATTCATCTGGCATCGCCTGCAGCTCTAAATCAGCCTAAAAGCCTCTTTTGCAAAGTCCAAAATAGAACTTGTACGTGATAAGAAAGCGTGGTGTCATAGTTGAATTGGCAGAGATCTCCTTTCTCAGGGCTACATACGAGAAGAGCACGATTTTCAGTTACTCGAGTTTCAGTTTCCGTGAAATATGGTAACTGTCAAAAATGGCTTTTATGTATGAGGCCCTAAGTGTAATGGGAATCTAGAGAAGGGGAAAACAGGAATAGTTTCCTGCTTTCAAGAAGCAGGAATAGTTTCTGCAGGAAGGGACTGTTTTGTGGAGACTTGGAAGAAGTGGAAACGTTTCAAGATGGGTATTAACAGGGACATTCAGGCCCAGAGGACCTGAGAACATTCCTCATTTTTTGAGCTGCCTCTTTCCTGTCACCTCCTAGCTCTATCCTTCTAGAAGGTTAAAACCAAAAACCAAAAACCAGAAAACAAAAACAATTTGCTTGTGTGTGTAAATATACACATGTGCATGTATGCACACATATAAATAACTAAATTTAAACACGTGTAAACATAAACCTGTGTGTGAAAGCCCCTTTTTGTTATCTCTGTGTTATGGTCTATCCGTCACTCAATTCTTTCCTTTCTATCTGGTGGGCTCCTCCCCACTTCTTATTTCACTGTGACTGTACTTGAATTGGAAGTTACTTTTTATTCCATATTGACTTTATTTATTAAAGAAAGCATTAGGTGCTTTCATTCATAGTTTAAAATAAAGTGGACCGAATTTTCATATAACTCCTCACAGAGACAGAGAACATACTCAAGATTCACTCACTCAAGCTGCTCTTTTCATAGTCGGAGCACTAATTTGTGACTTTTCATTGTGTCTGACCTTTAAATTGGGGTGTGTGGGTTGCTTCTTCTGCCCTGATATAAAACCCTCTTAGGGCGCCTGGGTGGCTCAGTCGGTGAAGCGGCCGACTTCGGCTCGGGTCATGATCTCGCAGTCCGTGAGTTCAAGCCCCGCGTCGGGCTCTGTGCTGACAGCTCAGAGCCTGGAGCCTGCTTCGGATTCTGTGTCTCCCTCTCTCTCTGCCCCTCCCCTGTTCACGCTCTGTCTCTCCCTGTCTCAAAAATAAATAAACGTTAAAAAAAATAATAAATTAAAAAAAATAAATAAATAAAACCCTCTTGTCTTCTGACTGAAGAGAGGGTTTCACTAGCTGGACAGGAAGGTCTCTGTAAATCATCCCTTTGTGACACCCCCATAGGTCACTACTTTTCCTTCGTATATTTGAGGTGAAAATATTGACGAGGTTAACACATTTTTCAGTATCCACACACTACATTAGAATAACCTACTTGAATCTTTTGTCAAAATGTGGCTGATTTCATGTTGCCCGTGGTTGGGGCGGTGCTGGGTGAACACCGGGAGACAATTCTCACAGAGGAGGGTTTGCAGGGCGATTGGTCTTTCAGAGCCCAGCTGCCCCCTTACACATGTGTCCGTGCTGGTCAGCAGACCTGCAGACTCAATGCCAGCCCTTCCCGGATGGTTTGCTGTTGTACTGTTGCTTGCTTTGTTTTATTTATTTTTATTTTTTTAATCTTTATATATTTACTTTCGAGAAAGAGAAAGAGAGCGAAGGGGAGGGGCAGAGACAGAGAGGGAAAGAGAGAATCCCAACCAGGCCCCATGGTCAGCACAGAGCCTGATGTGGGGCTTGAACTCACAAACCATTAAGATGATGACCTGAGCTGAAATCAAGAGTCAGAGGCTTAACGGACTGAGCCTCCTAGGCACCCTGCTTTGTTTTTATTTTTAAGTGAAATCCTAACTGGGAAAAAATATCAGAACTATTACAGGGAGGCCTCTAGATGAAAAAGAGAGAAGTACTGTCACATTTGGAGACAGCATGAAAGTTACTGACCACACTGGAAAAAGCAGATTATTAAGGATCTCGGCTGTATGTGCTGAGTTGGTGAAAGCACATTTTCAAATCTGCGTGTGTCAGTGCCACCAAGATTATGGAAGATGCTAAATCCAGACTAATTCTAACAAACACTTCTCAGGTATGGATCTGAGAAATGGATTGTAATGTTTATAGTGATTGTACATTAAAATGATATTTTTGATACATTGGATTAAATGAGCTATGTTATCAAAACTAATTTCAGTTGTTTTTACTGTAACAATTAAAACATTTTAAATGTCATTTGTGGCTTGTATTATATTTTTATTAGGTAACACTGCACCAAACGACGTACAGAGCACCTAACTCAAAATATCTTATAAAGTCAGCATTATCGTGTGCATTTTTAGACCAGTAAATGGGGGGGCACCTGTGTGGCTCAGTCGAGTAAGTGTCTGACTCTTGATTTCAGCTCAGGTGATGATCTCAAGCTTTGTGATTTTGAACCCCACATCTACGCTCAGCATAGAGCCTGCTTGGGATTCTCTCTCTCCCTTTCTCTCTGCCCCTCCCCTGCACTCTCCTCTCTCTCTCTCTCTCTCTCTCTCAAAAGTAAATAAATAAACATTAAAAATATACGTTAAAAAGAAGACAAGGAAACTGAGGCACAGAGAAGTTAAGCAACTTGCCAGTCACCCACAGTCACACACAGATCTCCTGTGTGTTTTGACTCTATGTCTAGTGAGTTCAGTTTTCCAGAATAGTAGCTTCTCCTTTGCAGCAAATTCCTCCCCTCTCATAATGGAATGTCCATCTGAGTTCAGACGGCAGGCAGCACTCTCCCCAGTCTGGCAAGCCCTGGGAGGGTAGAAAGAGGGAATGAATCACAGTTTTTCCAGGGAAAGCTTTTCCACCTTCACAAGAGACATAGCAACCAATTGCCTAGTTAGTGGGAATAACTCCACAAGAAGGAACGAAAGAGGCATAAGTAACCTGAAATTGATCACGATGATGGCATTGAGAGCAAGGAAGGCTCATCACTCCAACATTTCCTAATGCCCTTCCTTTCGTTAACTGCCGACTGGATCCAGCCTCTCTGAATAGCTATATTCACACTTACAGCTAGGATGCTGTCTTACCTAGCTTGTCTGAATGATTCTCTCAAAGATTTACATGTTACTCTTTCCAACTTGAAGGGAAAGTGGTGGCTGGCCCTCTCCAAATGGTCCCTGTGCATCTGGACCACACAGAGGACTCAGATTCAAGGTATGATTTCAACAAATAGGGGAGAGTTCACTTGCCCTAGTTAGTATCCCTTCTGTACTCAGGGTTGTAAAATAAGCCAGCTTTCATGAAGAGAGTGGATGGTCCAGGGATAGGTCTCAGGGAGTCAGTAAGTCAATCTCTGCTTATTTACCTAATCTAAGCTTTCGTTTATTTGGCTATAAATTGGGAATAATCACTTCACTTGCAGGGTTGTCATGGGGGGTGAAGATGATAATAAATGTAATCCACCAGATACTCTGGCTAGCACAATTGGGTGCTCGGCTGATGATCAGATGATCTCTACTATTTAAAAATATTACCATAGATACTCCAATGAAATCAGTTTCATTCGTGTCGAAGAGAAGGATGACAAGTACAGAACAGAGTGTGTCCCTGCCGTTCAAATCTCCTTATAGGAACTAGTCACGCAGGATTCTTTTACCATTTCAAATGGTACGTTGAATGTCTTTTCTTCCATGCAGGGGACATGGTGAGTGATGAAATGGAAATACATGGGCGTGGATCTCTCTCTGTAATCTCTGTCTTGCTCCCAAGTTTTTCATTTGATAGTGGACAGGATATGACTGGACAGTCTTCAACATCTTGTCCAACATTTCACAAAGCTTAGCTTGGCCACCTATGCAGCAGAAATGTATATTCCAGTATAGAAGATAAAAACAATTGAACTATCAACTGTAATAAAGCTGCTTAAGGGAAGTGGCATGAGGGAGACAAAATAAAATAGTCTTGGATGTCAGAAGGAAGGGTGACCACTTACATGTGAGGGATCTGGCAAGTTTCTTAGAGAAGCTGGCTTTTGAAATATGTTTGAAGGATGGGCTGGATTTCAAACGTGGAGAACCCCGAGGTGAGAAACATATGTAAGCAGTGACGTGGACGTATGAAGGGGAGAGGGTCACGTTGCTGCAGTGATCAAATCAAGGAGCGCGTCGTGGGATTTCACAAATGATGAGACTAGAAGCAACAGTGTGACTAGACTGAGTATGGACATGGTGGTGAGATTTAGCAGCAGGAAAAGATAAGAAAGACATGGAAACTGTAGTTCTTAGTTGTCTATAATTCTGGGGACAGTGGACAGGTAACGGTGGCAAGAATCATTGGAAATGACTGACACATTGAATCTGAAGGCCAGGAAGAATGTGAGACTGGAGAGAAGACATTTTGTCAGGATTGTCCCACCAAGTGTTGCTCCCTTGGATGAAATTTTGAATATTTTATAGTGACTTCAGTTACATGCACACCTTCCCGTTTCATGTGCTCTCAAAACCTAGGGGAGAAGCTGGGGAGCCCATAATAAGTTTCCTGTGTCCCACACTGGGCTGGGATGAACATGGCTAGGAGGCCTGGCCCAGCATGAGTCACCAAGAGCCGACATCAGTGAAACCTGCCCAGACTTCCAGCCACACAGTGTTGGAGGACAGCATGGTACATGAATGCATATGCTAGGGTCCTGCCAATGCCCAAGTGACTGTCTTTCTCAAGCCCCAGCTCCCATAGTGGCACCTGAAGAGGTATCGTGGAAGAGTAATGACTGAAAGGTGCAGAGGACTGATGAAGTGTTTGGCACCCAGTGGTGTGTCCTTGAGAATGCCATGACCAGAGAATCCCAGGGTTTTGCAAGTTTTCTGAAGTGGCCAGGCTGGCCTGCCTTCAGGCACTGGGGAGAGGGTGTGTGAGATGTGATTGGAGTTGTTCTTTGTCAGTTGAGCATGTCCAGCCTCAGCCGGTCACATGCACATAGGAAACCTGTCTGATGAGCTGAGCTCCAGAGAAGGGAAGGGGGACGGGACATAGCTGGTGCAGAGCTCTCCCGGTGCCTGAGTGTGCTGAGAACAGAGCAGGAGTAGGCTGACCTGGATAATTACCTTGTCAGACTCTTCAGAGCAAAATGAGCAGTGGACACCATCCCTGGAGATAGTGTGGAGGAAGGACAAGTAACTGAATGTCAACAAACTTGTTTTTGAATCCTGGGTTTTACCATTTACTTGTTGTGAGGCAAATTGCTTCAGTTTTGTCTTCTTTACAAAGGGAGTCATATTGCCGCCACTTCTGGGTTGTTGTCATATCCTATGTAAAGAGTCTGGCACCTAATAGATCACAAAGATGGTTACGGCTTGGAAAAGTCACTTTGTGGAGATCCTGTTGCTAAGTGCTGTGGAAAAAATTCAGGGAGAGAGAAGATAAATGTCTGTCAAGGGTGGATGGCAACCATTTTGTTTTTCCTTACTCACCTTTGTTACAAATGGAGATGATTTATACCAGCTAGTTATTTAAAGCAGTTCCTTAGCAGTCCCTGAGCTTCAAATGCTTTCCTAACAGTTATACAGTCAATACTGTGTTTTGTGATCTTGCTGCGGAGCATAGCTCAGGAGACACGCCTGGATCCGATTAAGTCCATTACGCGACTATCGTCAGTGTTCTCTTCCTGGAAAAACATTGGAGACATTCATAAGTCAAAGATCGTTAAACTTCCTTGTGAGATTCTGGAACAATGTTGATGATAGCTGAGTGTAGTAGTCAGCATCTGCTTGTGTAATTAGCATAACTGAATATCCTATGCAGACCACCCCTAGTATTTCTCTCGTCCTCCCAAGACTGCTTAATTAAGGGAAACCTCTGGCTTGCTTCTAGCTAAAGGCAGAGAAAGCTGGACGTTCCACAATGAATGCCCTGGAACAAGTCCTCAATCAGTGATAGACATGGAGTTGATGGATCAAACTTCTTGGTAATTCTGAACTGTGTTTTATGCGGTCTCTCAGGGTGCCCAAGAAGACCTGGAATTGCCCATGGTGTTCACTGATCCCTAAATCTTTTATTGGATTTCTTCCTTTTCCAGGCTTATTTCCTCACCCATTTCCACTGTTGTCTAGTGTCATCTTCCAAACAATCTAGTTGCTTTCAGAGGCTTGTCTCTGTATCTGCCCCTAAGGGGAACACACGCCAGGACAAATTTTGGCTACTTTCAGGGACTTGCACTGTTGAGATTAGTGGTGTGAAGCCTGGAGCCAACCTGGATTTTTGACAAAGTAGGGCAAATGAACATATGATCTGAAGAAACCCAAAGGGGCAGGATCCAAATCTTCTAACAAGTCCAGGTGATGGCATTGGCCATAGTTGGTACTAGGATACCCAGTCAGGAATGAGGAGTATAGCATTAGGGGGAAAAAAAAAAAGGAATAGAAACTAAAACATGGAACTTGGGGGAAGAGGTTCCCGTGATCCTGATGATATATAGTGGTCTGAGGGTTCCAGGTGGCGGGACTGGGCACCAGGGTTTATCAGAAGTATAGGACAGGGTCTCGGGGTAACGGTCATTAGAGGTATGGTGATATATTAATGGGGCCTGAACCTCTCTGACAGTTACAAATGGAGACCATAAGTTGCATTAGTTAAGGCTGACACTAAGCATTTTTGTGTATGTTGCTTCACTTAATTTTAATAAAAGCAGTGAAGTAGGTATTCTCATCTCTGTTTTATAGGTGAGAAAAACAGGTTTTGATAAGGTCATCTTCCCAGAAAGTGGAAGGAAAGCTGGATGACACCCAGTTCGGACTGATTCCATAGGTCATGTGCCTTTTGGTGAAAGTCCAAAACAAACAGAATCCCCGAGACTTCAACAGTATGAGTACCAGTCCTCAAGAGGATTGGCCACGGGATGACCTGGGAAACCCAGGGATTAAACTGCGTCTCACTGTCAGATCTCATGTCTATGCAGAGGATTCACAGGACTGGCCAAGGACCTAAAGGGCACATCTGATCACAAAAGGAGAACATCATTTTTGGGTGCCCAAATCCAGAGAAGGCATAGGAAGAGGAAATATTATTAATAGGTGTGCATACGTTGCTTTCTTTTATTCAAATATTAGGGACAATGCCCAAATTCACCTAGTATTCTATCGACAGGGAAGACACCATGGTTCTTTTAGCCTTGTGGGCTTTTTGGTTTTTTTAATTGTGAAGCAGACAATGTTTAGCTTATTTAAAACTGCAAAATAACCACCCATGAGGAGTGCCTGGGTGGCTCAGTTGGTTAAGTATCCGACTTTGGCTCAGCTCATGATCTCACAGTCAGTGAGTTGGAGCCCCACGTCGGGCTCTGTGCTGACAGCTCAGAGCTTGGAGCCTGCTTCGGATTCTGTGTCTTCCTCTCTCTCTGCCCCTTCCCCACTCATGTTCTCTCTCTCTCTCTTTATCCCTCTCTCCCCCTCTTTCTCTCTTCTTTCTCTCTCTCAAAGATAAATAAACATGATTTTTTTTTTTAAATGAGCACTCATGAAACCTCTATCCAGGTCAAAACATTGACTGTTATCAATCAATACCTAGAAACCCACAGTTGCCTCTCCATTCCTGTCTGCTAGCCATATGTTTATCTTAACAACATATTATAGTACTTATTCCTTTTTTTGAATAGTTGTAATTACTACTTATTCATGCTCATAAAGTATACCTTACTTTCTTCTTTTGAGCCTTATATAAATGCTGTATGCAGACTTCCCAGCATTCTGTCCTGTTGTTCCACTATGAGCTGACTTTTGGGAAGTTAACCACAGATTTTAGGGACTTTGAAGAAAGTGAGCCAGTTGGATCAGGTTACATCCCTTAGAGGACCTATATCCAGAAGACACATTATGTGTCACAGAGAGGAGAGACTCAAAAGTCACTTGGGAGCTTGGGAGGCCCATACGCAGTCATGTCATGGTCACCAAGGAGGATTTACATGGCAGACTGGCTGTTAAGTGCATCATGTTCTTTCTTCATAGTCCAGGTCATAGAATCAACGCCTGGATCAGTAACGGATTCATGCAGAGTGGGGTTTTTTTCACTATCGGCAGTTTTCCTCCAGGAGAAACTGAGGGGTACTCTCCTGTTCTTATTCTAAGAACAAGATACACAGCTTCGACTTTGGGGTCTTGGGTCATACTTTTTCCTTTCCAAAAAGTAATTGCTTCTGTCCCTGGAAAATTCCTACTTGGTCTTCAAAGTTCAGTTCAAATGTCCCTTGTCAGATGAAGACTTTTCACTGTTCTCCCCTTGAGGAGGAAATAATCTGAAATTCACTACTGTGAGGGAATATTTGGACCCAATTCCATTGCCAATAACACAGTAGCATAATTATATTTACATGTAGATCTTCTCTACTCAACAGTTAGAAACCTGAAGAGAGGAACGATATCCCATTTATCTTCTCCCTTCTCAGTGACAAATGTATAGACATCCACTCACTTTTGTTGAATCAATCAGTCAATCAATCAATGAAGAGATAAAGTCCTGTGGAGAGAAATTAATTAGTGTCAGAGACTCATCACAGCTTAAAGTAGGACAAGGGAAGGTTATAAATTATAAATTATAAATTATAATAGTCAAGTAGACTATCCTTGGAGAAAGGATCAAGAAGTGATGTACGAGTGAGATCTAATGGGATGAGTGGTATACAGATGCTTATTTCAAGAACACAAGGAAAGTCACACATGCAATAATGAGAGGGTTATTACTTGAGGCAGAGCACTGTTGATCTGGCCTAAGGGGAGGGGTGCCCAAACCAGGATGATCCCTTTCATACAACCTGATTGCATTTAAGAAATTAATAATATCACAGACATTATTTATTATTTCCATAAAAACATAAATGGAATACATGCAGACAGACAGACAGACGTTAAAGAGAGCACTTTGTGGATGAGGAGAACACGGTTAGTGGTCTGGGGAAACTTGGAAACTTCTACATGTTATTCACTTCTAAGTAACTGGGGACAAACTTTCATGAAAAGACAAATGCTTTTAAAACAGGAGCTATTTTCAGTTAAAACTCTTCGGTTAATCTTCCCAAAGACCTCAGGAGCCTGCATGCTTAATCCATGCAACGCGTCCTGGTGAAATGGTAATTTAACATTATGGGTCACTTGGAGGTGCCCTGAGAATTAGAACGCAGAGCTGCTGATTAATCACACTCTTGCTTGTGAAACTGAGTGTTCCTGGGATCAAATGCCCTGGCTGTCAAAAATCAGTGGTGAGCTCTCTTTTCAAGGGTCTTCTTTTCTTTTTCTTTCTATTATTAATAACTTCTTCCTCTTGTACTTCTAAGCAACAGAGGGTGGGTTGCAATAACCACAGGGCATAGTGATGATAAATGCGGTAATGTTCATACATACATTTGTTTCCTCCCAAACAAAGGTGTTGTACAAAAAGAGAATGGTTATGGGTCCTGGTATGGAATTGGGCATACTCAGCTGCTATAATTTGTCTGGTTAGGACACTATGAAATGAACAGGAGAAACTTTATTTTCTTTCCGTGTAGTGATTGTATTTAACACATATTTAGAGATTCTCTATACACAAGTATAAAAGGAATTTGAACCCTGGGTTTTTTATTGCTTTTTCTGGTAACTGCTTTTTCCTGCCACCCCAAATTCTCTCAAATATATGTTTCATTCTTTCCATTCAATACAGTTTGGGGTATTCTTTCTGGATCATGGCCACCTCTCTCATGCAGTCTTGGAAACAAAGAGTTCCCTGTCTATCCAGTGACTTGAGGACGGAGAGGTGAGTCTAATTGTCTCTTTCTCTGGAGCCTTCATTGTCAACATCTGGACTTTCAGTGGTAGGAACTTCTGCACTTGAATTTTTACTTCACTTGGACCCTAAAATCTAGTTGGGGGTAATGCTCTATTTATTCACTACGCATCGATAATTTCAGTTGGAACGTGAATTCAAACTACACATTCCTGCAGGGTTTTGAAAACAAAGCATGGATTTAGAGCCCATTTCATCAGCTGCTTACATCCTCTTGTTCATTAGTTCATTAATTGTTTTTTGATCAGTTATCATGTGAAAGACACTTCCTTGCAGCCCTGAGGATACCCCCCCCCACTCCAGATAAGAGAGCACTGTCTTAGTCTCTGACTTCAGATGTTAATACAGGCGCCTTTGCTTATGACAACGGTTAATGTGAAAATGCCAAGAGAAACAAAGGTGGAAGGCACCAACGAGTTAATACTCATCTCAAATAGGATTTTCAGTGTATAAAATAAACAGTGAGAAGATAGGCTTGCAAATAGTAAACATTCAGAAAGTATTTACTGAATAAATTATCTTTCCCAAAACAAATGTGGAATTATTTTTGTGTGACTCTCAAACCTACCCACCTGCAAAAATTTCAGCTTTCTTTCCTCTTCTCCATGTTGCCCTGTACTTCTCCTCCTAGAGTTTCTCTTCTGCTTCAACCTAAGCCTCCGGCCGTCTCCTTGGAAAGGGAAATTCCTTCATCTTCACTCTATCCTTGATTGTATTTTCCTATCTCTCTTCCCTACATTTTCATAATACTCACCTCACGTACAGTTTTTGAGGGAATCCACAAATAGTCCATGAGTTAAAGCTTCTGATCCCTGTCAGTGGCCAATGGGTGGAGCCCAGATGCCTTAGCCCCTCTATCCAGATGTCTACACAGTGCATCCCCTCTGGCAAATCCGGGATCAATTTTCATTCACAAATCCACCCCAGCCAGGACCCTGAGTTACGACACCATTCTCTTCAGCATTCCCTGATTGGCTCACACTCTGCCCCATAATTGTTCATATGCCTTGTTTCTTTATATACGTTCCTCGTGTCCTCTAGAATGCCTTTACCTGTATTTATCTAAGAGGTTTCTTTTTTAAAACTCATCTCAAAGGTAACCTCCAGGACGAAACCTGCTCTGATAATTCATTATAATTGGTAGCTCGTTCTTTTTATCCACACAGTCCTTGTCTCTCTACTTGCTAATGAACTTCGATGGCTCCTGCCAACCTGTTTGTATCCCCCTTGATGTGTCAGTTCTCCGGGACTTTGATGGCTGTATTCCTCGTGCTCCTTCTGCCTGGAAGAGTGTCCCCTCACCCTTTATCCCTCCAAAGGACATCAAAGACTCTTTGTAGATTCAAGGATCAACTTCTTTATGGCACTTTAACTGATCCCTCCCACTAACTGAGGTTGAATTAGCTCTCTTTGTTCTGTGTGAATTTTATACCCATATTATAGTTTGCCTGAGCTTCTACCTTAAATCTACTACGTCTTGGAGAAGTTATATCTGTCCATTTGTATCCTACTGCAAGACCATAGGCTCTTGAAGGAAGGAAGAGTATATAATGCATGTATACATTTATTCATCTAATATATATAAATGGAACATTTAGTGTTTGTCAGCCATTGTGCTAAGTGTGCATTAGTAAGAAAGACAGGTGTGTTTCTTTCGTTTTGCTTTCATTTTTGAGACTGTGCGAGTGGGGGGAGGGGCAAAGAGAGGGGAACAGAGGATCTGAAGTGGGCTTCTCACTGATGGCGGCAAGCAAGATGTAGGGCTTGAACTCACAAACTGAGAAATCATGACCTAAGCCGAAGCCAGATGCTCAACCGAGAGCCACCCAGGTGCCCTAAGAACAGTTATGTTTCTTGACTTCATTATACTTTTTGCTGCATTAGGGAAAGGAGGCAATGAACTAGTAATATAAGTCTTGTATTACAAATAAATTACAGGTATGTGAACGAATATATCAGGTGGCTTAACCTGGCTGGAGTGCAGGGGAACTGGTTGAGCGAACAAAACTGAAGTACAGGTAGATGAGTTTCAGTGGATGGCAGCACGCAGGTTGTGACTGTGGCTCCGATGAAGAGGAGGACATTTTCCTAACCTAGCACAGTTCCTGAAACATGGGCTACCAGCAATAAATATTAATTGAAACAATCGAGGGCATGGACTTCTTTCCCACCTGTTGTTACCCTCTAGTCAATAGATTTCACCTCATTCTGAGGCTGATATTTGTTTGGCTTCAGGTACTCTTTTGCATCATAGTACAGAATTTTCTTCATTGATTTCAATGGATGCTCTTGGTTCCATTCTAGCAGTGTCTTCATGATATCTTCAGGGAGCTATTCTACTTCAGTATATCAGGCTGACCAACACTTTAGAACAAGAGGCAGAGGGGTTGTGGGCATTGGGGTGAGCTAAGGTTGACTGCCATAGCCTGACAGATTCTCTCCTTAATTTTCTTCTTCCTGAGTCTAGAATACTCTGCCTGTGCCAGGGGAGTTTGAAAAGTTGCTTCCTTGCCTTCTGAGATAAAACTTGGAAAGGAACTCTGAGGAGATTAGCGAGAGAGGGAGGATTAGTGGATTAGTAAAAGCCTGAACACAAGGTACAGATTCCCAGGAGTCTCTTTCAGGAGAGAAGACAACGAATGGCTCACAATGGTCTATGTCCTTGGAGGGTGACGTGAGAACCTTGTCTAAAAATATATTGCAATGTTTTCTTCCCTCTCAGTCCCCAGACCTGCTGATCAGCTTTAGTGACAAGGGCCACACACTTCAATTTGGAGCTTGGTTAAAAGGAGAGATGCTGACAATTAGTGTCTCACTGATAGGATCTATTTGTTTTCAGACAGGGGGTGGGGGTGGGGGGCTCCAAAGAGGAGAGGGAGGCTTTTCAGGCCTTGTTGACCATATATATTGTCCCTATTACCAGCTCACACGACATTATCAAGAACAGGAACAGATTCTGCTTCTGTTCAACCTTCTATCCTTGGCTCTTGATAGTTGAAGAATACAAATTGATTCAATGGATGAACGCGTACATGTGCTAAACGGCAACATTAACTCACAGGAGGGTGAGATATGAGCTACACAATGCCTTTGCTCTCACAAGGCACTTACTTCCAACCTTAACTTTGACTCAAGCCATAATCTACTATGTCATCTCAGACAAGCCACTTGGACTCCTTGAATCTGGCATGTGTGCAGTTAGAGGCAGTTCTACTCCCTGTAAGTCAAGAGACTTATTACAGTGAGTGCAGCTCAATTTCTGGGCTTGGGCAATTTTCTGGGATCTTGGTTTTCACATAAATAAAATGAAGGTGAATTAGATGATCTCCTAAGTTTCTTTCAGCTCAGAGGTTTTTAAATAACATAAAGCTGTCTTTTGTTTAAATGTACAAGAAGTTTATTGAATTATAAGCAGTTTATCAAAACTTACTCCCTAAAAATATAATCTTATCCATTTAAATACAAATTATAATATATGGTGTATTGATAACTTTTAATAACTTTTAATAACTCTGCTTTAGGTATTTGCAGGTGTTCTTTTTCAGGTAAAGATAAAGGGCAGGGCCATCTGAGTCCTGTCAGGATGTTTTCTATAAAAAAAAAAAAAATCCGTATGTCATTTTTTTTCAGTGTCTTAGTAGTTCAGTGTCAAATTGATTTATTTTTTGTATCAAAAAGCTTAAAAAAGTTATAGAGCATTCTCAGTCTCTTTCCCCCTGTGGAAGCTTAAAGTACCCCTTTGGGTGATCTTCAGTCATATCACTTGGTTTTGTTTGAACTGTATTCTATGTTATAGAAAGGAGAATAGAGCCAACTTTCTGTGTATTTATCTCCACTGCTCTAAGCAAACCACTTATATTTGCTGTATTTGCTATGAGTCTCTGTAAGAGAGTGCAGTTGTAGGCAGTGTGGTGTGCTGGAACTGAGATCCAGTTGTGAAATTTTCAGGAATTTTGTGATCTGGCTGTTAAACATGGCATATATATATATATATATATATATATATATATATACACATATATATACACATATATATATGTGTATATATATGTGTATATATGTATATATGTATATATATGTATATGTATATATATGTATATGTATATATATATATTTTTTTTTTTTTTTTGAGAGACAGAGTGTCAGTGGGAGAGGAGCAGAGAAAGAGAGAGGGAGGCACAGAGTCCAAAGTAGGCTCCAGGCTATGAGCTGTCAGCACAGAGCCCAACGCAAGGTTTGAATCCACCAACCATGAGATCATGACCTGAGCTGAAGTCGGACACTTAACTGACTGAGCCACTCAGGAGCCTCAACATGGCCTGTATTAACAAGTAGTATAGTTAATATAGTATATATATACATATATATTGTTAATATAGTATATTAACAAGTTGTGTATATATATTCACAGTTAAATAATTTATATTTAAAACAAAATATATATTAAAAACAAAATTAAGAGATACTCATGAGTCATCACTTAAATATTTTATTACGTTTCGTTTTGTTTATGCTCATAAGGGCATGGATGGTGCCGGCCATCTCTTCGCAAATCTGCATTCATTGCTATCGTGCTGGTAACTTGGAATTGGCCAAAGTGGGAATATTTACACTGCAAAAAAATCAGCAGATGCTACAGATGAGCCCTCTCCCTTCCTCCCCTGGCCTGTTGATAAATACTTATCACTGGAGCCACTGCTTCCAGGCAATACATAAAGGCAGAGTTGAAAAGTAGCCACAGCATTTGGGGAAATCCAGGGTTCACGTGTCAGCACAGGCAAAGACGTAGAAGCAGCACTTTATATGCTAGTGCGGACTCATTATTAAAAGGTAACTGGCAAGATAATTAAAAGGTAACCAAGAGAAACATTCTATGCTTTGGGCCCAGTACCATAATTAGGTTCAACACATGCCTTGCCAGCTAGGATAGAGTGTGTATCAGGTATTGCATACTCTGAATGGAATGAAAATACGTTGGCCAAAGCTGGTGGATGTTTCTGATAGGCTTTGTTATGAAGACGGCTACTGTCTTTGCCAATAAAAATTAGAGATGTACAAACGCAAGTAGCTTTATAAATCCAGAATGCCTGAGGTTTCAGTGTAAGGTGCGTCTCCCACCTTTTATTTAGATAGGGTTGATCCAAAATATTTGGCCCAATTTACCTTTCGTAGTCTTGAGTTACAGACTTGGTGGGTATTCAACAACATTCTGCTATTGTGAGTCACCTCTCATTGAAGGGCAGGAGAACTGGCATTTAGGAAACATCAACAGTGTGCCAGACGAGTTGTTAGGCCGTGATTATAGGTGATTTGTCACCAGCACTCCGTAAGGGGGAGAGTGAACAGGAGTGAACATGGAAGGAATTAAGATACACTTCACACAAGCATACTGTTCACAAAGTTGAATCATTGTCACGGCTTTGAAAGTGACATTCTGTATTCTTGTTTTACAGTAGTGAAAGAAGGCTCAAAAAATATATTTAAGAAACCTTTCCAAGATTATACTGCAAGTGGCAGAGCCAAGATCTTTTTTGACACATACCTATCTATGATCCTTTCTTTCAACAAATGTTTCTTGGATGCTTAGCATGCAAGAAGATATCCTGGATGCTGAAGAAAATGGCTAACACTATGCTACCTCTCTACTTAGAAAACTTAGTGTCCTGTGGGAGGAAGACAAGCAAATAAGCAATTATGATCACATGTGTAAATATTGTCGAGGCCAGCCCACTAAATTCATAACAAACATATCATCATCTTCTTGGAGCTTAGTGCAGGCTCCTGGAAGTAGTCTAGTTTAATACTTAAAGGAAAAGCAGGAATTAGGCAGGACAGATGGGATGGGGTGGGTGAAGAACATTCTAGATGAAGAGAGTAACATGCAAAGGGCTGGGGTCAAGAGCAGCAAGGCAAGAGAATCATAATTAGGGTTAATATTTTATTGACCACTTTCTTAAAGTCATTTATTTCTTCAGTCCTTTTAAGAAACTTATGAGTGGGCTTAGCTGTCATAAATGAGGTTGTTCTAGGCGTTGGAGTAACTAGACCATGAATTTCCATAGCCGCAAGAAGTTTGAGTTTTAAACTTGAGCATAGTGTTCCAAACTAGGATATAGAATGATCAGATTAACACTTTAGAAAGACCATTCTGTTTTTGTGTAACAAGTAAAATTAGCCTGACTAGTAACTCTCTTGTTTAAAGTCTGTTCTACTATTTTTTCGTGTGTGTGTGTGTGTGTGTGTGTGTGTGTGCGTGTGTGCCCATGCACGTTAATATGAACTGAATGGATCATATGTGTCAAATCTAATTGAAGGGCTTGAGATTTGATAGTCTTCCGTAGATTATGGCCTTTGTTTAGCTATACATGTGTGTCTCCTCTAACCTAATCTTTAGTGACTTTCACCTTGGGCTCCAACATACCACCTACTTGGAATATGCTCCACATAATGCAGCCCTTTCCTGCAGTGTCCCCATCCACATAATTTACCTCGTGAACTCCTAGTAGATTTCCATCACTTCGGAGGCTGAGGAAGAAGCAGTAGCTGGAAGAGTCAATTTCAGGACTCACATTTCAAGAGTAGCAGTGAGAGGGGCCCAGGAGGAGATTCTTCAAAGTGTCCACTTAAGAATCAGCCGAAGAAAGAGTCTGCTGTCAGTGATGACCAGTCCTAGAGATCATGAGACATATGGTGATGTGCAAACCTGTCTGCCCGCCTTTGTCCTGCTTGTTTCCCATTTTTTAGTCCTGGAGGGATCAGTCACGGCAGCTAGTGAGTGGGGAAGGAGGAAAAGGGGGGAAAAATAACAAGCACTTACTATAGTAAGTCATCTTTATCTAGTTCAAGTTAAGGAGAAGAGAGGCTTTGCATTAGTGGCAATTAATTTTTCCAAGTTGTAATTAATACCTGGAAGACAATGATTTTTTAAACATTACAGAGAATATGGTGACAATTTAAAATGACCATGGAAGCTGTTTTCCATGAGGAATTGTAAAATCTGTGGAGCTGCTTGAGTTTTTATAAAATAGTAACTGAAAAAATGCCTTACTGAATATATTTTATGGGAAAAGTAGGAAACAAAATATAGTCGTTCATTTATTATATCCTACCAATCAGCCGTTTTCCAATTCCTCATAATAGAAGGAATTTTTAAATATCAAACTGTGGAGCTGGTTTGAACTGGGGTGGGGGGAACATGAAAAAGGATGATAAATCCTTGAGCATATATCATTATGGTAAAAGTTGAGACCTGTATTTTATTCAAGTGATTATGTTGAAATAAAAAAGGCAATGCATAATTCATGTGTGACTCACCAAAACTGTATTAAAGATTAATCCATAGAGGTCACAAGCCAAAGATGCAGTGATTAGAACACTGAGAAAGATGGAGCATTTGAAACTATTTACCTTTTAACACATCTGTTTCAAACACTCAGGACAACCCACCTTTTCATCTTCTTCCTTCCATATCTTCATGCTGCGTGTCAGGTCCTTTATGGGGTGGGCGAGCTGGGGTAGCTGGGTTGCAGCTTTGCAGTGTCCTCTAATGGGGAGCTAATCTCCTTCCTAATCCCACTCCCAACCCTCCACCCCGTCCACTCCAAGATAACATAGCAAAATCTTCATTTCTGTTCTGGAAGCTCTTGCTTTCAGCCATGCCCAACCCAGGGCCGTTTGACTTATACTATCCTCTTCACCAGGTGTTTTTGTTTTTGCTTTTGTTTTTCATTTTTTAAGAGTCTCGGAGCACCTGGATGGCTCAGTGGGTTAAGCGTCCGACTTCAGCTCAGGTCATGATCTCACAGTCCATGAGTTTGAGCCCCGCATCAGGCTCTGTGCTGATGGCTCAGAGCCTGGAACCTGCTCCAGATTCTGTGTCTCCCTCTATCTCTCCACCCCTCCCCTGCTCATGCTCTGTGTCTCTCTGTCTCAAAAATAAATAAAAACATTAATTTTTTTTTTAAAGGGAAGAAAAGACTCTCATTTTTCTATTCTTGTAATGCTTTGTTCTTACTTCAATGAAGGAACTTGCCCCTTGGCAATGTAACAGGGTCTTTCTGCTTATCCTCATAGATCATAGGTGTCTTAGGATCATAAAATGTGGGGGAGGGTTCAACAGCCACAGGCACTTCCTCAGGGCCAGTAACTATTCTAAATGCCTTGCAGAGCATCTTATTTAATCTTCAAAATAATCCTATAGCGTCTATTATCATCTCCACTTTACAAATAAGTTAACCAGCCCAGTAAGTTAATTAACTCCTCCAAAGAGACACTGCTGGGAAAGATATAAACTGAGTCTTTTCTAGCGCAGAGCATCTGCCCTTTTCACTCTGTTGCTGAGTATTGAGGTCGTGATTCAGAGTTTCTTTATTTTTGTGCCTGGACTTTATACTTTTTGGATGCTGCCTCTGGATTGTTGTTTCCTTCTCTCTTTCTGAGTGTGTTTCCCTCTCTATGTCTTCCAGTTATTTCTATTTCCTGGAGACTTTTGAAAGACTTTACCATACATGTGAGGGTCTGAGGGGTCACAATAGGGATTCGCCACGAGGAATGCTGAGCACTACAGTGGTCGACATGATGGTCTGAGTGCCCAGGCAGTATCATGAGTGGCCACTGCAGTACCTGCGTGCAGAGTCAAGGGGAGGACATGCATGTTCCAGCCTGCATCTGAATGAGACCAGGCACTGGGTACATAGGATGGTGTCTGTAGCTACCACACAGGTGAAGCCAGTCATCCAAGGTGCTCATAGAAAGCCAAAACCCTAAGATAGACAGTATGCTATTGGCCAGTGAAAAAAGCAACCTATAACCCTATTCATGGACCCCTAGTCAACTATCCTTCCACTACCTGGGCAGGGGGAGAAAATGGTAACAATTCAGCCTATAAGCTTGTGTAGACTCTCCCTCTCTCTCAGAAAATCATTTTCCCTCTTGTATAATGGAATTATGCAAGACTGGTCTTAGTTTTTTTTTTTCTTGGCAAAAAAAAAAAATGGAGGTCTTCTTAAATAAATGACATTTTTTACTGTGTTTTACTCCCAGGAAAACAGTTAATCTTCCACCTCTATACCAACATGTATAAAAAAAGAAAAGGCACTACTATCCATATTTTTAGTTGAGGAAACTCAAGCCTGGAGAGATAAGGTGGCTCCAAAGTCACAGAACAAAGTAACAACAGAGCTAAAGTACGACCCCAGGTCTCTTGACATTTAGTTTAATGTTCTTCCCATCACATCTCTGTTGATTAAAAAGAAAGGGGGTGGGGAAGCAAAGAAATAGTAAAAGGAATCATCTCAGTTGAGTTTTTGACAAGGCTTATACCCTGTGGAATTATTAACAGGAAGCTCAACACCTGGGTTATTTTTGATCACTTGATGGCCCCAGTGACAAGGATTTGAAGAGTTCAGAATGAAACTGGTTAGTAGAACGGCGTCTCTTCTGACACAAATCACAGCTTCGAACATTTTCAACATTTACCTACATCAGCCACACACATGAAAGACTCTAAGAAATCATATGTGAAAGCTGGTATTTTGGAAGTCCCTTCTGAATATTTGTAAAAATTGATGACACTAAAGGACATAGCTTTGCAAATTTAAAAAAAAAAAAAAAAAGGACAATAAAGCTTTGAAAAGAAGATGGAAGTACTTTTTACTCAGCATAGAAAGAATCCATTAAAAATCTATTTCCTTGTTTTCTCAGCAAGCCTGATGTGCTAGTGTTCATTTATTCCGTTTCAAATGAAATTCAGAAAGTTGCCACTTTACAGATCCACACACTGGAATCTTTAGACTTCTATCCCTTCAACTGACATTGAAGCAGGTACTAGGGGTTTCTCTGAGAGGTAGACACACTATTTATGATTCTGGATGTCCTCAAATTCCCAGTCTTTAGTGGTTACGTTCTTACTTAATATCTAATTGTGCTATCTGAGGTGCTATTTTCTGCAGAGGTTCTATCTTTTGCTGAATTTCCCACCCTTGGTCTTTCTGAAGTCACCAGAACGCTTCAGTATCACCAAAGCTCTGGTATGGAGCTCTTCTCTATGAAGAGCCATGTGCCGTATTATTAAAACTGCCAAAATAACAAAAACAACATACAACAGGTGCTTTGTATCACCAAGTCCCATGATTTATCTGCTTAAGTACTTCATTCCTTCTTTGGTTTGGATCTTCTTTGTTGTTGATGATCTCTATAGCACTGTATACTTTTCTTTGTAGTATAGTCTTCTTTGGTTTGGATCTTCTTTGTTGTTGATGATCTCTATAGCACTGTATACTTTTCTTTGTAGTATAGTCTTCTTTGGTTTGGATCTTCTTTGTTGTTGATGATGTCTATAGCACTGTATATTTTTCTTTGTAGTATAGCCCATATCAATTAATTTTATTTTTTTCACACCAGGGAATTATTTCCTAATCATTAATTTCTATGTCATTTATGCCTGTATTTTGCAGATATAGGAAATCTAATTGTCAGTGGGAGGAACCTTGTAATTGGGAAAACATCTTCAATTTGCTGAGACTTTTCTACATCAACTTCAACTCATGTGGGCTTGGTTGAGGCATCTCCTTGCTCATGATACAGTCTTGGACTAGATCCTAGGAAAAAATCATGGAAGGGGTAAACTTGGAAGGGGATGAGAAGTTATTCTCCAAGAGTAGGATGCAGACCTCACAGGGGAAGGTATCTGCAGTTCCCTGCATAGTGCGGACTGGGTTGCTCTGAGTCATAACTGGTCAACAGTCACAAGGCAGGTGGAAAACACCCCCCCTGGGTGAGGTAGGCCAAGGTGTGGAAGCCAACTGCTGGGATGCATGCAAAGTTCCCTAGAAATCTACCCACAGGAAGCCACTGAAACTCAAAGGGAAGCTTTCCATCTTGACAGTTCACCCCCCATATCCCATTATACTTTTTGTTAAATAGTTCCATTCTTTAAATAATACTTTCCACAGGTGCTAGAATGAGTAAGCACCATCCAAATCCTCTTTCTTGTTTCACTGTGAACCATTTTGTGAATTATTACTAATTAAAAAAAAAGAGCAAGAAACAAAGAAAAAAAGATCACCTATGAAGAGTGTTGACTTCATTCATTTAAAATAGCTGGAAACATGGGAATGCAAGCTGGTGCAGCCACTCTGGAAAACAGTATGGAGGTTCCTCAAAAAACTAACAATAGAACTACCCTACAACCCAGCAATTGCACTACTAGGTATTTATCCAAGGGATACAGGTGTCCTGCTTTGATGGGACACATGCACCCCAATGTTTATAGCAGCACTATCAACAATAGCCAAAGTATGGAAAGAGCCCAAATGTCC